>NC_135587.1:6875000-7500000 GCF_965152235.1 Eretmochelys imbricata
GGCAAACCAAGCTCCCTGGTGGTGTCTCCTCCAACATTCTTGTTGCAGAAATGTTCGGGAGCTTCAAGGCAGTGGCTTACATCCAAAAGGTCTCAGATCTGAAATGTGCCTGGGTATAATCTAAGGAACCTAAGCAGTTAGTCTGTGCCAAAACTCTGGGTGCAACAGATGTGCTCAAGATGAAGCCATGCGCCACAACCTTTAAAAACCACAGCTGTTGCACATATCCTTCACTTTATATAAAATAATTAAATTAAAATTTACCTAAACAAACATCTCTCCCCATATAGAATCAACAATGCTCAGCGAGTCTCTGGATTATTTTTAACTATTCTTCAAAATACATGTCCAAGATCAGAAGGACCATTGTGATCATCTAATCTGATCTTCTGTATAACACAGGCGAGAGAACTGCCCCAAAATAATTCCTACACCATATATTTTAGAAAACAGACACTCTTGATTTTTAAAATTTGTCAGGAGGGAGAATCCACCTCAACTCTTGCAATATTGTTCCTATAGTTAATTTCTCATCATTAAAAATGTATGTCTTATTTCCAGTCTGAATTTGTCTAGCTTCATCTTCCAGCCATTGGATTGCATTATATCTTTCGCTGATAGATTGAAAAGCCCATTATTAAATGTTTGTTCCCCATGTAGATACTTATAGACTGTGTAGTCAAGTTACCCCTTAACCTTCCTTTCTAAAGCATGTTGTCTAATCCTTTAATCATTCTTGTGGCTCTTCTTTGAACCTTTCCAATTTATCAACATCCCTCTTGAATTGTGGACACTAGAACTGGACACAGGATTCCAGCAGCAGTCGCACCTGTGCCAAATACAGAGATAAAATAATCTCTCTGCTCCTACTCAGGATCCCCCCTATTTATGCATCACAGGATCTCATTGGCTGTTTTGGTCACAGCATCACACTGGGAGCTTACGTTCAGCTGATTATCCACCATGACCCCCAAATCTCTTTCAGAGTCCCTGCTTCCCAGGATAAAGTCCCCTATCCTGTAAGAATGGCCTATGAGTTTTGGTCCTAGATGTATACATTTACATTTAGCCATATTACAATGCATATTGTTTGCTTGTGCCCAGCTTACCTAGTGATCCAGATTGCTCTGAATCAATGACCTGTCCTCTTCATTATTTGTCACTAAGGCTGTGAATCTGTCAGGGAGGTCACGGATTCTGTGAATTTCTGGGCCCTCCGTGACTTCTGCAGCGTCTGGTGCTGCTCACCTGGGGTCCACCTGAGCAGTTCAGGCAGCCCCTGGGCCAGCCGCACCGACTGCTACAGGGGCAATCTCAGGCCATTGCGCCTTCCCCTCCCCTCCCCCCAACAGCAGCAGCAGGAGTTTGGGTGTGGAAGGGGGTTGGGGTGTGGGAGGGAGTGAGGGTTCTGGGCAGTGATTACCTTGGGGGGGGTGCTCCCCGGAAGCAGTGAAATGTCTCTTGTCTCCTAGGCAGAGGAGCGGCCAGAGGGCTCCACGTGCTGCCTCTGCCCACAGGTGCCTCCCCTGCAGCTCCCATTGGCCGGAGCCTGGGGAGCTGCGCAGAGCCAGGTAGGGAGTTTGCCAGCCCTGCCAACCTCCACCCCAGAGCAGCAGCGGGATCCCGGGCCGCCTCTCTTCCCCCAAGAGCACCTGGGGTACCCCTGAGCCGCTCCCTGTTCTAGAGCCCCCAAGTTTTAGTTGAGGATATATAGTACAAGTCCTGGACAGGTCACGGGCCGTGAATTTTTGTTTACTGCCTGTGACCTGTCCATGACTTTTACTAAAAATACCTGTGACTAAAACATAGCCTCAGTTATCACTCCCACAATTTGTGTGTCATTTGTAAACATTATTAGTGATGATTTTATGTTTTCTTCCAGGTCATTGACAAAATATTAAATAGCGTAGGGCCAAGAACCGATCCCTGCAGGAACTCGTTGGAAATATGCCACCCTCAATGACCGTTCCCTATTTACAGTTAGATTTTGAGACCTATCAGTTAGCCAGTTTTTAATCCATTTAATGTGTGCCATGTTAATTTTTTATCATTCCAGTATTTTAATCAAAATGCCTTCTGTACCAAGTCAAATGTTTTACAGAAGTCTAGAAAGACAAGGCGAATGAGGTAATATCTATTATTGGACCAACTTCTGTTGGTGAGAGAGACAAGCTTTTGAGATCACACAGAGCTTTTCCTCAAGTCTGGGAAGCTAACTCAGTCCAGGTCTACACTACAGAGTTAACTAAAATGTAGCTCCCGCAGATGTAACTCACCCACTACACCAACTTAACTCCACCTCCGCAAGAGGCGTAGCACTTAGGTTGACGCAGTGTCAGTGTAGACATTGTGTTGCTTACATCGACTGTTGCTGCCTTTCAGACGCCGTCCCACAATGCCCCACACTGACAATTAAGTCAGTGCAAGCACTCCTGGTGAGGATGCGCACCACCGACACAAGGAGCGTAGTGTGGACATGCAAAAGCGGTTGAATTACTGCCGTGGCCGTACATCAATGTAACTTAGGTTAACTGAATTTTGTAGTGTAGACTTACCCTCAGAGAGTCACTGCTAAATACAAGGGGGAACAGATTGTTTAGCATAAGTAGTTAACACATTTCAAGGGACCAGGAAGGGAGGGAGCAGCTGGGAGGGTTGTAAGTGGGTTATGGATTGTTGTAAGAAGCCATAAATCCAGCATCTCTATTCAGTCCATGATTTTCTGTGTCTAGAAAAGTTATGAATTTAAGTGCCCAGGCTCTTCAGTCTCTCTGGGGAGAAGGCTCTGTGCTAAGGTGCTACGATGGGACAGATTGGGGGATACCCGAGGGGCTCTGATCTCATTCAGCTAGCTCCAGGGGAGTGTCTATAGCATGCCACAAAAATGTTCATGTTAATGTAACCGCTGCTAGGAGATCTGCTCATATGCGTGTGCAGCATGACTTCAGCACCGAGCACCCCTAGGTGCTGCTCAGTGCCTGAGGCAGCTTTCAATATGTCTGTCGTCTGGGCACAGTGGGACCTCCCCAGCGCACATAGCCTATGGGACAGACCTTTCCCCCCCTTGAAATGGGCACTCTCTCCTTCCCCTGATTGCGTCCATGTACACATTCATATAGCTTGGCTTGTTCTGTTTTACAGGGTTCATTCCCTACCAAAATGCCCAGTTTGGACCATGCTGTCCCACACCAACCACTGAATCAAGAGCCCCACTGCTAATGGTGCTGCCAACACAGGGACAACAGTCGTGGGTGGACACAGACCCTGGTGACTCTAGGCAGCTACGTGAGCAGAGAAAATATATCCCCTGCCATCCTGGCATTAGATTGGCATGTGGGCATGGATGGAAGAGTTCATCCTCCCCTACTGGCACGCCACTGGCATCTGAGCAGGAGGAGAGGAAGGCACCTGGCTATCCTGACGTGGCACTGGCATGTGGGCAGCAAAACAATCATGGACCCTGCCATCCTGACGTGGCACTGGCATGTGGGCAGGGATGGAGGAGCTCTCCCTGCCTCCGTGGAACCAAACAGGTGTGTGGGCGTGGATGGGAGAGCTCTGTGCCACACATCTCCTGCAGAGACAGGCAGCGTGGGGGAGGTTCGCTCTCTTACTCTGGCTCTACACAGGGAGTGAGCTGGATCAAGCTGGCTTTGTGCTGGCATGGAGAAGTCCTTACCATTCTGGTACTCTTCAGGCCTGTGAGCACGTGGGGATTTTGAGAGGGCCATGCCAGACCTCCAGCACACAGTTGTGTAGACATGGTGGGAGTTCTCTCTACCCAGGTATGTGGACACAAAGAGAGTTCTCTCTGCTGTCCTTACACTGTTCAGGTATGTGAGCATGGAAAGGGATATGCTGCTGCACAGAGCTGTGCAGGGCTGGATGGTGATGAGTTCACTTTCCACATTGCAAACGCTGCATAGGTACATGAGCATGGGAGAGACCTCCCTCCTAGTCTGGCATTACCAAGAACTTCCTACAGGCCTGGAAGAGGGAGAATCTGGAATGGCACTGCCCTGGTATGTGAGCAAGGAGGAGAGTTTTGTGCCTCAGCACCACTACCCAGTGCATAGATTCATAGATCTTAATTTTTGAATGGCCCCCTGTGATGATCTAGTTTGACCCCCTGCATGACACAGAGCCAGAACCTTCCCCAGCGATTCCTGCATCAAGCTCAACAACTTCTGTGCTAGAGCAGATCTTTTAGAAAAACATCCAATCTTGATTTAGAAATTGTCAGTGATGGAGAATCCACCATGACCCTTGGTGAGTTGATCCAATGGTTAATTACCCTCACTGTGAAAAATGTATGCCTTATTTCTATGCTATATAAGCACATGCACCATGCTCATCACTATAATACCGGGGGCGGGCTGGGGTGGGGGAGGGGCAGATCCACAGGTGTATTTAGACACCTCCCTCCTGGTCAGGATTCTCATCTGAGAGCCTGCTCCTGGCACCTAAGCCAGGTCAGTTCTTTCTTATGAAGCATGGAAGCCAATGGATCAGGAGAGTCACCTCGAAGGTGGCAGACCTGGTTTCAAATCCCTAGACTGTCTAATTTGGAGCAGGGATCTGAACCCAGGTCTGCCACCTCCCTGGGGAGTGTCCTAACCACCAAGCTAGTGCATACTCAGGAGGGCACTCTCGCTTACTCTCTCCTGCTGAAGCTGTTCCACTTTCTATAACTAAATCGCCATGGGAGCTGGGACCAGAATTCAAGGGTCCACCCACTTCCCAGGTGCATGCCCTAGGCACTGATCTGTAGAGTCATTTTTATTTTCTCTCCGGCCCAACAAATATTTAATCACTCTATTTAGTTTAGCCAAGAGAAGGCTAATAAGTGACTTGATCATTAGAGGGAGGTTTCTGGCCTGTGTTAGATAAGAGCTCAGACTACATCATCATACTGAAATCTACGAATCTATGCCAAGGGCGTGGGAACGGGGAGGATCCAGGCTTTTAAAAGTGCCTCGGGGGAAGAGGCAGAGTGAGGGTGGGGCCTTGGGGGAAAAGGCAAAGTGAAGGCAGGGCCTAGGAGGACGGGAGGGGCCTTGAGGGAGGAGTGGGGTGGGGCCACAGTCCAGGCACTGGTGGCCCCCCACTTCTAGGGAGCTTCCGGTGCTCCTGATTTATGCATAATGATTTAGGCACGGGGGTGGGGGGGAGGTTCAGTATTATGCTGGCACTCTCCAGGTTTGTACATGGCCATAAGGAAACCTTCGTGCTTTGCTACTACTGGCCATGGTGGAATTTTCTGATACCAGCAGTATGTAGGTACATGAGGGGAACTCCTGGCACAGAACTACTATGTGGGTATGAAGGAGTTTTCCATACCTGGTTTTTGGTTTTTGAACCATTTCCTGTTTCTCTGCTTTTGTTTTTTTGTCTTTTATTCCTTTTTTGAAAAAAGGTCTCTCTACTTTCACCCCATTGGAGCTAATCAGACCAGTCACCTGAGCGAAGAGAAATAGAGTAATTTACTAAAGTGCAGCTCCACTCTTATTACTGGCCAGGATACTGTTTGAGTCAGCAGATTGGTTTGCAATAGGTACGTCTACACAGCAACACCATTCCCCGTGGCAGTGACTCTTCGAGCGGAGTCAACTGACAGCCTCCCAGGGCTCATGCTACAAGGCTAAAAGTAGCCATGTAGGTGTTCAGGCTTGGGCTGAAGCCCATGCTCTGAGATTCTCTCCTCTCGCCAGGTCTCAGAGCCTGGATGTCTACATGGCCATTTTTAGCCCTGTAGCATGAGCCCAAGTTAATTGACCAGGGCTCTGAGACTCGCTGCCCCTGGGGTGGGGGGGCGGTTGCTGTGTTGATGTATCCTCTGTGTATCTAATCATAGCTGCTGATTTTAGAGACAGAACTAAGATTTTACTGTGTTTTATTCCTTTTAACCCTGTGGCACCAACCCAACTATGGGAAAGTGTGCTGCCGTCTGTTCCTTGCTATGTGTCAGAAAGATTCCTTACCAGGTTATAATCAGTCATGCTTGTGCAAATCCACTGAAGGCAGAAATTAGGTGATTTTCCCCAAGCAAATCAGTAGCAGTGTTGGATGTAGATCCAAGGAGTCCTGCATCCTTGTCCCTTACTCTAAGCACTAGTTTATAGGACTGATTTTCAAAAGATTTCTGCACTTAACAGCTCCCATTATTCTCAGCTGAACCCTTGAAAATCTGCCATGACGAGCCAGCTGATCTGCCATATTAGTGACTGCACAAAAGGGTCTCAGATCATCCCAGGTGTTAAAGTACAGTAAAGGCATAAGAACAGGCAGGATATGTGATCTGTGGGCTCTGGCAATGCTGGGAATGGAAGAGACCCAAGAGAGGAAGAAGATTTCATTGGCACTTGTTTTATTTTGGTTTTCAGCCTGTTAGGATTGAGGGAGTGCCTTTGGATGCAGTGACTGAGACAGTGGATGTAAGCAGATATAATCAGCTCCCAAAGCTGGATGTCCCAAACCTGATCCAACGGAAAGCCATTTCAGGTAGGAGAGAACAAGACCACATACAGGATTAGCCCAAGCAGTTACTCAACCATTTCACTGCAAAATGAACATTCTCCTCATCCTCTTTTCCCTCTGAAAATCTTAAAGAGACTTGTCAGTGGCTTCCACTCCATTGCAAAGATGTGTATTATTATCCACATTTCACAGATGGAGAAACCAAGACACAGAGGCTGGGTGAGTGGCGCAAGGCCAGCTGGGTTAAACAGATATATGGGTGCCTGATTTGGTTTAGAAGCTCCTCATTGGTTGAGTTTTGATTACAATCCAAATTCTTTTTTTCCCCAATCACAAAGGCCCAAATTCAAAAAGTTACTTAAGTGCCTACCTGTCCCTTCAGGCACCTACGTTCAACATTTAAGTGCCAACACCATTCTCAAACAAACTGCTCACCTGCTACCTAAGCTGTAGTTAACTAAGTTTTCATGGTGGGCATGTGCAAAACCCCTAAGTCCAGACACCACCCCAGAGCTAATGAGCTACTCAGAACCCTAGCCCTGATGGCCCTGAAGCAGGGTGCTCAAACTGCCCCCATCTCACCTGTGGGGCCCTATCTGGTAGGTGTGCACACCTGAGACCTGGTACCAGCACAAAAGACAGCCCTCGAAACATGCATTGTGTGTGTGTGTGTGCGCGTGAGCCCACCCCTGTAATTAAGGAATTCACCTGGGATAATCATAGAATCATAGAAGATTAGGGTTGGAAGAGACCTTAGGAGGTCATCTAGTCCGACCCCCTGCTCAAAGCAGGACCAACACCAACTAAATTACCCCAGCCAGGGCTTTAAAAACCTCTAAGGATGGAGATTCCACCACCTCCCTATGTAACCCATTTCAGTGCTTCACTACCCTCCTAGTGAAATAGTTTTCCTAATATCCAACCTAGACCTCCCCCACTGCAGCTTGAGACCATTGCTCCTTGTCCTGTCGTCTGCCATCACCGAGAACAGCCCAGCTCCATCCTCTTTGGAACCCCCCTTCAGGGAGGTTTAAGGGAGACCCAACTTCAAATCCCAGCTCTGTCTCTCACATCCCTAGTGAATACCATAGCTATTGGTTCTCCTGGAATAGGCTTCTTTGAATTTCTCTGTTGAAATAATGACAGGTTTCAGAGCAGCAGCCGGGTTCGTCTGTATCCGCAAAAAGAAAAGCCACAAGTCCTCCTTTTCTTTCTGTTGAAATAGTTATTAAATATAATCCCCAGCTAAGACAGACTGACTCTATAAGCTGGTGGTTAGGGCACTAGCTGGGATGTGGGAGATCCAGGCTGAAGTCCCTGCTTCAATTAATAGCTAATTCCTTATACCAAGTGGGATAGATTCCCACCCCGGAACACCCAACAGTGTGGTGGTTGGAGCACTCACCTGGGAGGTGGGCTTAAGTCCCTGTTCCAAATCAGGAAGAGCCAGGATTTGAATACAAGCCTTCCATGCTCTGGATGAGTGCCCTGTCCACTAGGCTGTTGGGTCATCTGTCTCACACAGTTGGGTTTGGGTTAGAAAACTCAGGGTTTCAGCTGCTGTTAGGGCATGGGCTGATTAAGTGGTTGACCTCGCATTGGTGCCTCACTCAAGGAGAGAAAGTTCACAGCTGAAGATCCTGAGCAGAAGGAGGGATCTATCTCCAGTCTGTCAGTCAGGCACCAAAAGTCTAGGTCAATGGGAGGAGTTAAGCACTTAGCTACCTTTGAAGATCTGGATCTAAGCTCCATCCCTTTCCTCTGCATTTCACTCCTGGCTAGCTTTGGCAGCTCCCTTCCCAGTTTGCTGTCTTCTGAGGATCCTTCCTGTAGGTGCTTAACTGTCTCCATGCATCATATGAAGAGCCTGGGCACCTAAGGTTGGGGGTGAGAATTCCTCTGGGTGGCCGGGCACCTAGGGGTTAAGTGTTGCAACACCCAAGTTTGGAGCTGATCCCAAAAGTCCAGTTGCAGGTATAAGGGTGAGTTCAGAATACATCAAATATGCTAATCACTCAGTAAAATTCTCTGCCTGTGCTACGCCAGCAGACTAGAGGATCACAATGGTCCCTTCTGGCCTTAAAGTCAGTGGATCTATGAATCCACCTCTGACTATGCCTCCTTCCTTTTCTCTAGCCCAGGTTGAGCAGAATCTCGGCGCTTGCTTCACAGTGAACAAAGGTTACTTACATGTTCCCGGAGGTCTCTGAGTGGCCTCTGCATACGCCCACTCATGGGATGCGCCGGCTGGTGCAGCTCTGAAGACGGACTCTTACATAGCAGTGCCCACTGGAGTGCTCACACGTCCCCTCTTGCTCCGCCCCCCTCACTGTTCCTGAATGTTCTGAGAGAGAGGCTATAAAAGGGCGCCCAGCACTCTGTCCATCTCAGTCCTTCCATCATCGCCTCCTCCAGTCCATGTTGTAATTAGGCCTCTGAGGAAGAGGGGAAAGTGGTCGAGTGAGTGTGAATTTGCAGAGTCCATCTCAAAGAACTCTGGTTACAAGTAAATGGCCTCCACATATTCCCATGCATGGGATAGATTGCCAAACAGTAGTCCTGTGAAGAAAGGTAGGATGAGGAGTCTTAATTAAGAAAAGATTGAATGACTGTTCTGCCAAATTGAGCAGCAGAGCTGAACCCTAGGTCCAGAGAGCAATGGTTTTTTTAAAATGCATCTGAAGCTCTGTTTGATGGCTTTATGAAATTCTGTAATTGGTACGTGTCTTAGGCATGCCACTGAAGCTGCCTTGGCTTTGGTAGGGTGGGACCTTTATCCCCTCATGGAGATGGACAGCAGTTAAATGTAGTACTTAGTACTTAAGCCATCTGGGTAATGGTTGGAAAGACCTGGTCTGCTTTTTGTTGTTGTCAGAGTACAAGATAAAGACGTTCAGAGAATGCCTGAATTCTTTAGTCCTGTCTAAATAATAAGCTAAAGCTCCTTTTACATCTAACATATGGTGTTTACCTTGCCTTGTGTGAATGAGGTTCAGGAAAAAACAGAGGTAAAATGTATTGATTGACTGATGTGAAAATTCGTGGCCACCTTTGGGAGAAACTGGGGATGCACTGTTTTGTCCTTCTGGAAAATTGTAAAGCATGGTTCTGTTCTGAGTACATCTACTTTGCTTACTCTTCTTGCAGATGTAACTGCTCCCAAGAATGCTATTTTAATTGATAAATAGAATAAAGAACATTTTCCCATTGGCTCATATAGATGCTTCATTAGCTGTGAGAACCAAATTAAGATCCCACAAAGGTGTAGAACTTTTGATAGGAGGGTAGATATTGTTGAGACTTCTTGGAATTTTTTTTTTCATGGGCAAACACTGATCTTTTGTCAGCAGTGGAATAGAGGCTGATATGGCTGAGAAATGAACCTTAACAAGAATAATGAGAGGCCTTAGAGTTTTAGCTGCAGCAAATACTCCAATATGGATTGGACGGGAGTTTGTCCAAAGCATTAATCTTTTCGATTTTAAACTGTATCACGTCTGAGATGAGTTTTTTTTCCTAGAATGAACTAAAACTCTTGAACGTCAATTGAACAAAGTAGTTCCAAGTGGGTTAAAGTCCAGTTTGCCCATGCAGTGGGGTGAAGGAAGACTGGGTCTGATTGATAAGATCCACTGTGTTGCTGAGTCAGTAGGCCTGGGGAGACCAGGAGAGATTGATAGCTGCCTGCTGAGAAGCGAAGCAGGTCAGGGAACCATCGATGTCTGGCTCATGCTGGTGCAATTTAAATAATTTTGGTCTTGTCCTGCTTTTCCATCCGTACGAGTGGAAGAGAGGGTCATGTATAAAGAGGCCTTTGGCTCCAGGCTGTGGAATGACTGTACCACCCTGTTCTCAAGCACAATTTTCAGCACTCACCTTCTGTTTAGCTATGGAAAGGTCCACATCTGGATGGCCCCACCAGGTGAGGATCACTTTTGGTACCAATGTTTTCAGTGACTATTCAGGAGTGTCCATAATTTTCCGCTTAATTGGTCTGCTAGGTTGTTGTCTTTCCCTGTTAGGTGCAAGGCCACTGGATACAGACAGAGGAGAATGTGCCACTCCCACAGAGCTCTTCCCTCCCTGTATAGTTTTGTGCCAAGGGCACCTCCCTGTTTGTTTATGTAAAACACTGCTGTGGTGTTGTCATTGACCATATGGATATCTCTCTGCTGGCAATAAGGTAGAAATGTTTTTAATACCCAGTTAATTGCTGTCAGAGGTTGATATGTAACTTCCTGTGTGGGAGATTCCAATCCTCCATGCTGTCATACTGTGGCAGTGAGCTTTCCAGACTATGCTGGCTGTGTCTGTGGTAATTTTTATAGATGGAGCTACACTTCTGAGGATGTTCTGAGGATAAAACCAACAATTTGGAGACAGTAGCATCTTCTTTGGAATGGGAAACTTTTGATACATGCTGCCTGCATGTGGTCATCAGGTCCTTGCCAGCTAGTGTTTCAGGGTTCTCATTTTGAGATGTATATAATGGGTGATGTAAATTTCTGAAGATATAATCCACATCAACCTGAGAAAGATTGTGATTCTTTGCAAGGTGAGAGGTGCAGAGTGTCTATTTCTGATTGGATTCATAGATTCCAAGGCCAGAGGGGACCATTGTGATCACCTAGCCTGATCTTCTGTATCGCACAGGCCAGACACCTGCCCCACAGTAATTCCTAGAGCAGGGCTTTTAGAAAAACATCCTATCTCGATTTTAAAATGGTCAGTGATGGAGAATCCACCACAATTCTTGGTAAATTGTTCCAATGATTAATTACTCTCACTTAAATTTAGACTGGAAATAAGGTGTGCATTTTTATCTAACTTCAATTTCCAGCCACTGGATTGTGTTATACCTTCCTCTGCTAGATCGAAGAGCCCATTGTCAAATTTTTGTTCCCCATCTAGGTAGTTGCAAACTGTGACCAAGTCATCCTTTAACCTTCTCTTTGTTTCACTAAATAGATTGAGCTTTTTGAGTATGTCACTATACGGCCTGTTTTCTAATCCTTTAATCATTCTCATGGCTCTTCTCTGAATGCCCTGTAATTTTGTCAACATCTTTCTTGAATTGTGGACACCAGAACGGGACACAGGATTCCAGCAGTGGTCGCACCAGTGCCAAATACAGATATAAAATAACATCTCTACTCCTACTTGAGATTCCCCTGTTTATGCATCCAAGTATTTCATTAGCCCTTTTGGCCACAGTGTTACCTTAGAAGCTCATGTTCAGTTGTTTATCCACCCCCATCCCCAAATCTTTTTCAGAGTTACTGATTTCCAGGACAGGGTTCCCCATCCCTAATGTCTTTGTTCCTAGATGTATGACCTTACATTTAGCCATATTAAAACAAAACACACATTGTTGGCTTGCACCTAGCTATCCAAATCACCTAGCTATCCAAATCACACTGAATCAGTGACCTGTCCTCTTCATTATTTACCAGTCACCCAATTTTTGTGTCATCTGCAAACTTTATCAGTGAGGAATTTATGGTTTCTTCTAGGTCATTGATAACAATGTAAAATAGCATAGGGCCAAAATCTGATCCCTTCAGGACCCCATTAAAAACACACCTTTCTGATGATGATTCCTCATTTACAATTACATTTTTAGATCTATCAGTTAGCCAGTTTTTAATCTATTTAATGTGTGCCATGTTAATTTTATATTCTAATTTTGTAATCAAAATGTCATGCTGTATCAAGTCAAATGACTTACAGAAGTCTAAGTATGTTACATCAACACTATTACCTTTATCAGCCAAACTTGTCATCTCATCAAAAAAAGATATTGAGTTAGTCTGACAGGATCTATCTTCATAAACCCGTGATGAGTCGCTTTTATTATATTACCCGCCTTTAACTCTTTTTATTGACCAAGTCCTATATCATCCACTCCATTATCTTGCCTGGGATCAACGTCAGACCAGCAGACCTACAATTACCTGTGTCATCTCATGCGTCTTGAAAATCAACATTAACAAACCAACAAGCTCCTGAGCCAGCTTTTTTTTACACTCTTGGATGTACGTTTTCCAGACCTGCTGTTTTTAAAATGTCTAACTTTAGTAGCTTCTGTTTAACATCCTCCTCGGATACTAGTTGAATGGAAACAATGTTATCATATGATATGGTTACATCCTGCGCTATTTTTTCTCAAATATAGAACAGAAATATTTATTGATCACGTCTGCCCTTTCTGCATTATTATTTATAATTCTACCATTTCCAACTAGTAGTGGACCAATATCATTTTCAGGATTCTTTTTGTTCCTAATATACTTTTAAAAACGCCTTAATTTCTTTAACACTGTTGGCCATAGATTTCTTCTTGTGTCCCTTTGTTTGCTTTATCAATTTTCTACAATTCGTGGCTTCTGATTTATATTTATTACCATCAAATTCCTCTTTCTTCCACTTGCTATATATATTTTTATAGCTGCCTTCTCATCCTCTCTAAAGCAGCAGTTTTTTAACCAGCACAACCTTCTTCCTCAATTGTGGGATAGTTGCTTTTTGGGCATCTAGCAAAGTCTTCTTAAACAATTCCTAATTATCATTCACATTTTTCGGATTAAATTCTTCTTCTCAGCTGATTTGGCTCGTAATTGTTTTTAACTTTTTTCCTTGCACATTATAAAAAGGGGTATAAGGAGCCAGTCATCCTGTTCCCTAGTGTGATTAGGTGGTCTGTAGCAGACACCAGCTAATACCCATCTTGTGCTTTATCTGTTAGGATACGATCCATAAATAGTCAAGATAATTTTCTTCCAAGTTATTCATGACTCAGAAACAGGTAATGTCACTTTTGAAGAGTGCCACTCTCCCTCCCCTTTTGCCCACTTGATCTTTCTAAAATAGGTTAAAATTGATTTTAACATTCCAGTAACGTGAATCATCCCACCAGGGTTTAGTAATACTAAGTAGATCAAATTTATGCTTATAAATTAGGAATTCCAGTGGCTCTTGTTTGTTACCCAGGCTCCTAGCATTGGTCTATAGGCCATTACAAATTTCTTCTCTTCATATCCTTTGGTTCCTTGATTAATTTTGTTCTCAATGTCTTGATTTTGTGCTGCTGAACGCTTATATCTTCCCTCTTTTTACATTTTCCTTTTGTTATTAATGTAACACACACCTGACTACTCTAGCCAGCCTATCTCTGAGGCAATGGGTTACCCTTCTACTGAGGTGGAAACCATCCAGCTACATAGCCCCTTCTCTTCATAGAATATGGGCCAATTTTCCACAAAACCAAAATGGTCCACCCTACACCACTTACCAGTAAAAAGAAAAGGAGTACTTGTGGCACCTTAGAGACTAACCAATTTATTTGAGCATGAGCTTTCGTGAGCTACAGCTCACTTCATCAGATGCATACCGTGGAAACTGCAGCAGACTTTATATATACACAGAGAATATGAAACAATACCTCCTCCCACCCCACTGTCCTGCTGGTAATAGCTTATCTAAAGGAATCATCAGGTTAGGCCATTTCCAGCACAAATCCAGGTTTTCTCACCCTCCACCCCCCCACACAAATTCACTCTCCTGCTGGTGATAGCCCATCCAAAGTGACAGCTCTTTACACAATGTGCATGATAATCAAGTTAGGCCATTTCCTGCACAAATCCAGGTTCTCTCACTCCCTCACCCCCCTCCAAAAACCCACCCCCATACACACACAAACTCACTCTCCTGCTGGTAATAGCTCATCCAAACTGACCACTCTCCAAGTTTAAATCCAAGTTAAACCAGAACATCTGGGGGGGGGGAGAGGGTAGGAAAAAACAAGAGGAAATAGGCTACCTTGCATAATGACTTAGCCACTCCCAGTCTCTATTTAAGCCTAAATTAAATTAAATTAAGCCTTACCAGTAGTTCACTTTCAGAATCTTCTGCATTCTGTCTTTTACTCATGGGACAGAAAGGATCTAAAGAGAAGATGGCTTAGACATCCACTCTTCAAAATTTCCTGATATCATCTACTGTCTGTGAGATATGCTGTGATGTAGTGTCATTAGTGCTACTTTGAACCATCACCAGTGGATCTTTTCCCATCGACTTCAAAAGCCTATCAAATCTTAGTGTGATATCTCGTGCCTAGCCCTGGGAATGAAGCACGTTGTCCTGTTGTCCACCTGTCCCTTGTAGAATATTCTTTTGATTCTTCTGAGTACTGAAACCCCAAGATGGATCATCTGTCTTCCTTGGGTGGTTGGAGAACTCTTTGTGAACAACCTTGATTTTCTTACAGGTTGGGCCAAGCTACCATTCACAGGTGTGTCCTGTGCATCTCTCAATTCCCTTGGACCTGCTGGATCTTTAAAATTGTCTTCCAGTTTCCCAGTTGAAGACCTGGTATTGTTTTGAAACTTGGAGCTGTGTGGAATTCTTCCTGGTTCTATTCTCTCTGGTGGCCACAGCCTGCCCATCCTTGTCTATCTCCAGCATATATGACTGGTGCCTCCTTATACTGGGGGGCATGTGACCAGCCCATGTGTCTCCCCTGCCCAGTGATCACCCACCATGCACCCAGCCTGGGCCGCAGCGCTATCCCTGACCCACGTTACCTGCAGGTGGGAGGGGGGCGCTCTCTGTCCTTTTCTCTCTGTGTCTCCCCCTCTACACGTTCAGCCACTGTCCTGCCAGCCAGGCAGAGAGCGGGACGGAGCTTGTTCTGCCTGAGAGCCTGGCTCGGAGGCAGTGGCGGCCCGCTCCCTGCCCAGGCTTGGCTGCCGGGGACAGGGACCGAGCATGCCAGGATGTGGGGAGGGCTCCAGTCAGTCTGGAGGAAGGTTTCTAGTGGAGTGCCTCAGAGATCAGCGTTGGGACCAATCTTATTTAACATTTTTATTAATGATCTTGGCACAAAGAGTAGGACTATGCTAATAAAATAAGTGGATGACCCAAAGTTGGGAGGTATTGCCAATATGGGGGAGGACCGGAATATCATACAAGAAGATCTGGATGACCTTGAAAACTGGAGAAATAGAAATGGGATGAAATTTAATAGTGCAAGGTTATGCACTTAGGGACTAACACCAAGAAATTTTGCTATAAGATGGGGGTTTATCAGTTGGAAGCAACAGAAAAGAAGAAAAAACAGGTTGTACTGGTTGATCACAGGATGAATATGAGCTGCCAATGTGATGTGGCTGTGAAAAAGATTAATGCATCAGGCAAGATATTTCCAGTAAAGATAGGGAAATGGTTATTGCCATTATAAAAGGCACTGGTGAGACCTCATCTGGAATAGTGTGTGCAATTCTGGTCCCCCATGTTTAATAAATATGAATTCAAACTGGAGCAGTGCAGAGAAGGGCTACTAGGATGATCCAAGGAATGGAAAACCTACTGTAACATGGCATGCACTCACCACCGTGACACCTCCTGCTGGTTACCTCAGGAATTAGCTCATCCCAGCCCCAGAGCACCTCCTGCTGGCCAGTGTCTCCCTACCGGTACCTACTTCCTAGTCAGTCTCCACCACTGTACTTCAGGCCCTGTGTCCCTCCCTCCACGGTGCCCCTTTTCCTGAGTACTGCCCCGCAGCAGTACCCCCACACTCAGGGTCCTCCCTTTTCCTGGGAACCCTAATCTCCTATGCCCACCTCACCTCACCAACCCACTGCCAGTCTTCACCTAGCCCCTTCCCCAAGGGCAAACTGAAGTGGCCACTCATCATCAGCTAGGGGATTGGACTTGTTGACTCTTCCTTCCCTGGCTGCCTCCCCACAGCCCTAATACCTCTTTCGGCCCTGACAGCCAGGCTTTCTGCTTGGGGGCTTACCAGGCTGGAGCTCCCCCAGCTCCTCCTGCCCTTCCCCAGCACTACACTGTCCAGGGTACCCTTTGCTCTTTCAGGCAGCCAGATCCACCTCTCTCCAAGGCTGGAAAGAGACTGACTGCCTTCTGGCCCTGCAGCCCTTTTATAGGGTCCAGCCTGGCCCTGATTGGCTGCCTCCCAGCCTTTTCCTGATTGCTCTCAGCCCCAGCCCTCTCCAAGGGCTGGCTTTTAACCCTTTCTGAGCCAGAGTGGGGTGACCGCCCCACTACCTCTACCTTTTGAGAGGCGACTTCTAACCAAAAGAAGGCTGAGGGGAGATATGATTGCTCTCTATAAATACATCAGGATAAATATCAGGGAGGGGGAAGAATTATTTAAGTTAAGGACCAATGCTGACACAAGAACAAATGGATATAAACTGGCCATCGATAAGTTCAGGCTTGAAATTAGATAAAGGTTTCTAACCATCCAAGCAGTGAAGTTCTGGAACAACTTCTCAAGGGGAGTAATGGGGGCAAAAAACCTAAGTGGCTTCAAGACTGAGCTTGACATATTTATGGAGGGGATCATAGAATCATAGAATATCAGAGTTGGAGGGGACCTCTGGAGGTCATCTAGTCCAACCCCCTGCCCAGAGCAGGACCAATCACCAACTAAATCATCCCAGCCAGGATGCATCTGATGAAGTGAGCTGTAGCTCACGAAAGCTTATGCTCAAATAAATTTGTTAGTCTCTAAGGTGTCACAAGTACTCCTTTTCTTTTTCCTAAGTGTGTGGCTGCTGGATCTTGCCTACCTGCTCAGTCTAACTGATCACCATATTTAGGGTCAGGAAAAAATTTCCCTCTGGGTCAGGTTGGCAGAGACTGTGGGGGGTTTTGCCTTTCTTTGCAGCATGGGGCACTTGTAGATTTAAACTAGTGAAAACGGTGGATTCTCTGTAATTTGAAGTCTTTAAATCATGATTTGAGGACTCCAGTAAATCAGCCCGAGATTATGGTCTATTATAGGAGTTGGTGGGCAAGGTTCTGTGGCCTGCAACGTGCAGGAGGTCAGACTAGACAATCACGATGGTCCCTCTGGCCTTAAAGTCTATGAATAGCAGTGCCCTGATGAATCCAGGCCTCTAATAAGTGCTAATGTTACACCTTGAGAACAATGCTTGCTTTCTGGAAATTTTAGTTTATTAAATCAAGTTTTATGAGGTCTACCCCTCAGTGACCCTACAGGCAAAATCTCTTTCAAGCATATTCTGTAATGTTCATGTTCTTAAAGTGAGAGTTTCTATTCTTCAGATTACCTGCATCAAATGGAACAATAAATCAAATATTAACACAAACAAATTCAATTCTAAATATAGTGTTCTGGGAAATAAAACCATTTAATGAAGTACAATCATTCCAAGTCCTCAGGATAATTTAAGATGGGCTCATATCTGTATACATTCCACCAACATTAGCAGGGATTACACCATCACATTCAGATTCACATCACAGAGCATTGTCACTTCAGCTATAGGAGTAAACAGCATCAGTGCTATCTTGCTATCCTCAATGTGGACCAGGCCACAAAGGGAGGATAACACATGCTCAGGCAAGGGGATCTACAGTGATTCATAAGACAGCAGTACAATGTTGCACATCATGATTCCTGGGTTTTTTCCTGGGTCTAGGAAGAGACTGGTCATGCAGTTAGACACAGCATAGACAAGCATGCAGTTTGGCACGTTCCTTCTGAGAGACAGTATGGCAACAAGGATGAGGCTTAGGTCTTTCTGACGGGGGTTCTATTTTCAGCTGTGACTGGAGTGACTCTGTTGCCTAATCCATGAAACATGTGAATGATAGTTGCTTCCCCTCAGGCAGGGGTATGAGGCCTTTCTTCATAAAAAGGGTTGCAAAGTGCACACAAAAAGTTATTTCCTTCTCTGCTCCCTCCCTGAGATGTTACAGACCTATGATGATGTATGGCACTTGGAAAGTCTGAGCCAGAGGGTTGGTGCCTACTTTACAAGGCCACGTGGGGCTACTGCACCAGAAAGTTATCCCTCTTAATCCCTTCTGGTTGGGGGGCAGAAAAGAAAGTACAGTCTTATAGGTCTTGAGTGGATGAGGTACATCCCTGGCTCCAATAGCTGAAGGTTTAGGAAGCAGAATTACCTTGCCTCCAAAGGAAGCCTCTGTCTGTGGGAGGAGGAAATTCTGGATCCTCTTTTTTTCTTTAATTCTTTCCTTGTTTTGCTTCTTTTTCACCTTTCTAGCTGCTTTCTTCTCTGATCCTCAGTGAGGAGTTGCTGGAAGGGAAAAGGAACATGAGAAATGAAAGATGGACTTCGTGTTTCTTATACTTGGCTACGTATTCCACTATGACATACCATTCGCAGGGCTATTGGTTATGAAGAAACAGTATTTCTGTTCCCATTATATGGAGGTCATATATAGACAAAGAGCGTCATCTAGCTCACAGGATTTTCCCTGGGATAGTGAAAAAAGCCATGTTTCAAAATGACCACTGGGTGTGAAATATCTAATTTTAAAATTTAATTTAGAGAAGGTTTAAAAAAATCTGAATTTGCCTAAAATAGGACTTTTAATATATGTATCTAATTCTCCCAAATGCACCTGCTTGTATATTGCTGAGCCCCATACACTGTGTACTGATGTGTTCTCAAGCAATAAATATGCTCTCTTATCTTCACCCAAAGGCTACACTGGATTCATACCGCGCTTCACTTGGATTATGGGTGTTAACTACCTCCAGGGAGTTAAAGACGCCATGAATGAATTTGACAGAAATCAGGTAAATTATAGCAACATGCATTTTTTCAGCAAATTGATTTAGGCCTTGACCCCATCCTTCATCGAGAACCTTTCCTTTGACTGTAACAGGAGCTGGATGTGGGCTCTTCTATATTCAGCATAAAGCTCTCCTAGGTAATAGGCTGAAGGAACGTCATTTGCCGTAACCGATTAGAATGAACTGAAAAGCCATTTCATTTCTGATTTATCAACTAAGCAAAGTGACTGTATTAGAGAGACAAGGTGAGTAGGATAATTTTTAATGGACCAACTTCTGTTGGTGGGATAGAAAACTTGTGTCTCTGACCAAGAGAACTTGGTCCAATAAAAGATATTTACATCACCCACCTTGTCTCTTTAATTCCTGGGACTGACACAGCTACAACACAGTATTACAATGATGCTATATGGCTGCTAAGATGTATACCATAAATACCTGATAATAGGTAGCATGTCTCTAAGATACTGCTAGATCATCTCCTTTTCTTCACTGAGCAACTTCAGCCACTTCTTATAAGACCCAGGCTCTGTAACAATGCCCGAAGCACTCACTTAGGCTAGGTCTACCCTAGGAAAGTAGGTTCGTATAACTATGTTGCTCAGGAGTGTAAAAAATCCACCCCCCCAAGTGATGCAGTTATACTGACCTAGCCCATGGTATAAACAGCACTATGTCGATGGGAGGGCTTCTCCTGCCAACTAGCTACTGCCTCTCTGGGGTGGAGTCCCTACTCTGGTGGGAGAAGCCTTCCAATCTGGAGCATTTTGAATGTAGACCTTCCTTGAATTCATGGGAGTTTTGATTGAAGAAGAACTCTGTAAAGCCTTAACCTTGGGGTTTATCCCTCTACTTGAAGAAAAGGAGGACTTGTGGCACCTTAGAGACTAACAAATTTATTTGAGCATAAGCTTTTGTGACTACAGCTCAAGCTTATGCTCAAATAAATTGGTTAGTCTCTAAGGTGCCACAAGTACTCCTTTTCTTTTTGCGGATACAGACTAACACAGCTGCTACTCTGATCCCTCTACTTGCACTCTTATGATTTTCTTACATTACCCAGAGATTGAAGAGAGATTTCTGGTTGCCATTTAACAATTTACTCTTCATCATTAAAAAGGGACCATTTCATTGTTGTCAGTTTTGTGATTTTATTAAGTCACTAGCACCTGGAGTCAGGTGATTATGTAATCATCTCAGCTTTCATTCAAAACAAAAAGTAAGTCTCTAGCTTTCATAGCTGCAGAGAAAAACCTTGAGAATTTGACCCAAATGCCCTCTAAGTGTTCAGAACTGGAAGGAAAATTCAAATAACGTTTTTCCCCAAAAAATCTCTTGATTTTGGGAGGCCCAACTCATAATTTTTAAGGTTTGAGGTTAGCAGTACTGCCATTTATACTCCCATATAGCATTTCATGGTGCACTGCCATCTCCCTACACGAGCTCCCTGTGAAATTTGCCCTCTCGCTATACCTCATGATGTTCCATCCTCTCCAATGAACATCACTCCATATCAATTCTTATTATTATTACAGTAGTGCCTAGCAGCACCCTGTAATGTTCTGCCTTCTGTGTTAAATCCCATTTTATCCCTTCCCCCCCAGTGATGTCCAAGTGCATCACTGTAGACAATTCAGTGAAAACCTCTGCGCAGCACGCAGCAGCAGTCAAAAGAGCAAACAAGTGGCTTGTGGAACTTAGGCACAAGATATCAAGGCCAATGGTTTAGTAGGATTCAGAAGCAAATTGGACATTTCTATAGTTAATGAGATCATCCAGAATTACAGTAACAAAGATTTTAAAAATCCCAAGCGTTTTGGAAGGAATACGAACCCTTCTGCTTCAAGCCATAAAGCAGATGTTGTTCTCCACATTAACACAAGGAGAGCTTGTCTTGTGTTCTTTATTTAAACTTTACATCCAGCTAACAAGCACACACCAGGCAGCTCTCTTTTCATGAGCCTGCATTGGGGTGTGAAGGGTGACCTTGAATTCATCAGGCAAACCTGTACACTTATGTAACAATAGATGCTGCTCCACATACACGGCTCCTTTCACAAAACAATTCATTTTAAACTTTTCTGTTTGATCACTTACTTCAACACAACTAACCGTACAGAAAATCGACCGGTTTCAGTGTCTTTGCATTTTTGAAATTGTTCGGCCACTCTGTGTTTTTCTGGGAGTCGAACAGGCCAGAAAGCTGAAGGACCTTGAGACTGAATTGTTCTTGCAGTGGCATTGGTGTGTCTGACATGTCATTACCTAGTGAGCTCAATGGCTCTGTGCTGGGGGGTTTGCAGCCCTGGACTGGAGTTCTCAGTAAGCTGTTCCATTTCTAGGAGGGCAAGTTAGATCACAAGCAAGCCAACAGTCTGTAAGCAGGTAGATTCACAGGCATAGTCTTCTCCTGGCAAGGCATTATGTCAAGGAATCACTGGACCCTCTGGCAGGTTTTGTGGTTTTGGCTCAGGTACAGCTCTCTTTCTGTTTTAACCTCATATGATCTTGGGGCAAACCGCTGTATGGTTTCAGCCCAATCTCCCCAAGTGTCAGGCCCATCAGTAGAAATCTAACCACTTCTCCTGGCTAAAGTACCTAGCAGTCTTCGTGTAATGATCCTATTTCTATCCCTTCTACCTTCCGCTTCTCTTGCTGAAGCAGAGTTTTTCACAGTAGCATCTGACCCAGCTCATGTCAGTGATAGGAGGCTGGATGAGAAGCAGCTCTGGTCTGATTCAGTCAGATAACTCTTAGCTTCCTATTCTGTAACCCAGGGGTCGGCAACCTTTCAGCAGCGGTGTGCCGAGTCTTCATTCATTCACTCTAATTGAAGGTTTCGCGTGCCAGTGATACATTTTAATGTTTTTAGAAAGTCTCTTTCTATAAGTCTATAATTATAACTGAACTATTGTTGTATGTAAAGTAAATAAGGTTTTTAAAATGTTTAAGAAGCTTCATTTAAAATTAAATAAAATGCAGAGCCCCCCGGACCGGTGGCCAGGACCCGGGCAGTGTGAGTGCCCCTGACAATCAGCTTGCATGCCGCCTTCGGCACGCGTGCCATAGGTTGCCTGCCCCTGCTGTAACCTCCAGTCCATGTTCTCTGCAGCTCCTTTCTCCTTCCCATTTTTCCCCCATCTGTACTGACTGTTGTTGATGCCTTCTCTCCACCCATAACGCCTCTGCCCCTCTCTCCCATAGTCCATCCACTAACTCTTAACTTTGGTGCCCATCCAGCATCCACATCCCCCTGTTTCCAGCATGGTACCTCTGCAGAAAATCAGACCCCGCACAGATAACTCTGTCCTGTCTTCCTTCAGTTCTGCCTTCTTCCTTGACAAACAGGATTGCATCTTCCTCAGTAAGGGTATGTCTACACTACGAAATTAGGTCGAATTTATAGAAGTCGGGTTTTTAGAAATCGTTTTTATATAGTCGATTGTGTGCGTCACCACACAAAATGCTCTAAGTGCATTAGCTCGGCGGAGTGCTTCCACAGTACCGAAGCTAGCATTGACTTCCAGAGCGTTGCACTGTGGGTAGCTATCCCACAGTTCCCGCAGTCTCCGCCGCCCACTGGAATTCTGGGTTGAGAGCCCAATGCCTAATGGGGCAAAAACATTGTCACGGGTGGTTCTGGGTACACGTCATCAGGCCCTCCCTCTGTGAAAGCAACGACAGACAATCATTTTGTGTCTTTATTCCTGGGTTACCTGTGCAGACGCCATACCACGGCAAGCATGCAGCCCGCTCAGCTCACTGTCACCGTACGTCTCCTGGTGCTGGCAGACGTGGGACTTCATTGCTACACAGCAGCAACTCATTGCCTTGTGGCAGCAAACGGTGCAATAGGCCTGATAACCATCGTCATCATGTCCCAGGTGCTCTTGGCTGCCTCAATAAGGTCGGTCAGGAGTGCCTGGGCAGACATGGGTGCAGGGACTGAAACAGGAGTGACTCAACCAGGTCATTCTCTTTAGTCCTGCCGGCCATTGTATTGCACTGTCTTCTGGTGAGCAGCCAGGAGATGAGGGTGGCTAGCAGTCCTACTGCACCGTCTGCTGCCAGCCAAAGATGTAAAAGATACATGGAGTGCATCAAAACAAGAAATAGACCAGATCTGTTTTGTGTTCATTTGCTCCCCCTTCCCTCCCTCCATGAAATCAACGGCCGACAATCGTTTCGGTGAGGTCTGTCAGGGGCACCTTGAAAAGTTTAATGGAGATTCAGTCCTACCTGGACTACCAAGGGGAGGGATAGCTCAGAGGGTTGAGCACTGGCCTGCTAAACCCAGGGTTTTGAGCTCAATCCTTGAGGGGACCATTCTGTGTGACAGTTGTTTTTATTTCTCCTTGATGTAAAGCCACCCCCTTTGTTGATTTTAATTCCCTGTAAGACAACCCTGTAAGTCATGTCATCAATCGCCCCTCCCTCCATCAGAGCAACGGCAGACAATCATTCCACTCCTTTTTTCCGTGCAGATGCCGCACCATGGCAAGCATGGAGCCCGCTCAGATCACTTTGGCAATTAGGAGCACATTAAACACCACTTGCATTATCCAGCAGTATATGCAGCACCAGAACCTGCCAAAGCAAAACCGGGCAAGTAGGTGACGTCAGCGCGGTGACGAGAGTGATGAGGACATGGACACAGCCTTCTCTCAAAGCACGGGCCCTGGCAATGTGGGCATCGTGGTGCTAATGGGACAGGTTCATGCCGTGGAACCTTGATTCCTGGGCCCGGGAAACAAGCACAGACTGGTGGGACCGCATAGTGTTGCAGGTCTGGGATGATTCCCAGTGGCTGCAAAACTTTCACATGCATAAGGGCACTTTCATGGAACTTTGTGACTTGCTTTCCCCTGTCCTGAAGCGCCAGAATACCAAGATGAGAGCAGCCCTCACAGTTGAGAAGCGAGTGGCGATAGCCCTGTGGAAGCTTGCAACGCCAGACAGCAACCAGTCAGTCAGGAATCAATTTGGAGTGGGCAAATCTACTGTGGGGGCTGCTGTGATGCAAGTAGCCAACGCAATCAAAGATCTGCTGCTATCAAGGGTAGTGACCCTGGGAAATGTGCAGGTCATAGTGGATGGCTTTGCTGCAATGGGATTCCCTAACTGTGGTGGGGCCATAGACGGAACGCATATCCCTATCTTGGCACCGGAATACTAAGCCGGGGAGTACATAAACCGCAAGGGGTACTTTTCAATAGTGCTGCAAGCACTGGTGGATCATAAGGGACGTTTCACCAACATCAACGTGGGATGGCCGGGAAAGGTACATGATGCTCGCATCTTCAGGAACTCTGGTCTGTTTCAAAAGCTGCAGGAAAGGACTTTCTTCCCAGACCAGAAAATAACCACTGGGGATGTTGAAATGTCTACGGTTATCCTTGGGGACCCAGCCTACCCCTTAATGCTATGGCTCATGAAGCCGTACACAGGCAGCCTGGACAGTAGTCAGGAGCTGTTCAACTATAGGCTGAGCAAGTGCAGAATGGTGGCAGAATGTGCATTTGGACGTGTAAAAGCGCGCCGGCGCAGTTTACTGACTTGCTTAGACCTCAGCGAAACCAATATTCCCATTGTTATTGCTGCTCGTTGTGCACTCCACAATATCTGTGAGAGTAAGGGGGAGACGTTTATGGCGGGGTGGGAGGTTAGGCAAATCGCCTGGCTGCTGGTTACACACAGCCAGACACCAGGGCGGTTAGAAGAGCATAGGAGGGCACGGTGCGCATGAGAGAAGCTTTGAAAACCAGTTTCATAACTGGCCAGGCTACGGTGTGAAAGTTCTGTTTGTTTCTCCTTAATGAAACCCCCTCTCCCCTTGGTTCACTTTTTCCCTGTAAGCTAACCACCTTCGATCACCGCTTGCAGAGGCAATAAAGTCATTATTGCTTCACATTCATGCATTCTTTATTAATTCATCACACAAATAGGGGGATAACTACCAAGGTAGCCCAGGAGGGGTGGTGGAGGAGGGAAGCACCGGGTGGGATGGTGGAGGAGGGAAGGACAAGGCCACACAGCACTTTAAAACTTTAAACTTATTGAATGCCAGCCTTCTGTTGCTTGGGCAGCCCTCTGGGGTGGAGTGGCTGGGTGGCCGGAGGCCCCCCCCCCCACCGCGTTCTTGGGGGTCTGGGTGAGGAGGCTATGGAACTTGGGGAGGAGGGTGGTTGGTTACACAGGGGCTGTAGCAGCAGTCTGTGTTCCTGCTGCCTTTCCTGAAGTTCAGCCATACGCTGGAGCATGTTAGTTTGATCCTCCAGCAGCCTCAGCATTGCATCCTGCCTCCTCTCATCACGCTGCTGCCATCTATCATCTTCAGCCCTCTCTTCAGCCCACCACTTACTCTCTTCAGCCCGCCACCTCTCCTCGCATTCATTTTGTGCTTTCCTGCACTCTGACATTGTCTGCCTCCACTCATTCGTCTGTGCTCTGTCAGTGTGGGAGGACAGCATGAGGTCAGAGAACATTTCATCACGAGTGCGTTTTTTTGGCCTTCTAATCTTTGCTAGCCTCTGGGAAGGAGATCCTGTGATCCTTGAAACATATGCAGCTGGTGGAGAAAAAAAAAGGGACAGTGGTATTTAAAAAGACACATTTTATAGAACAATGGGTACACTCTTTCACGGTAAACCTTGCCGTTAACATTTCTTTCATAGCACATGCTTTCATTCCAAGGTCGCATTTTGCCTCCCCCCACCGCGTGGCTAACCCACCCCTCCCTGTGGCTAACAGCGGGGAACATTTCTGTTCAGCCACAGGCAAACAGCCCAGCAGGAACGCGCACCTCTGAATGTCCCTTTAAGAAAAGCACCCTATTTCAACCAGGTGACCATGAATGATATCACTCTCCTGAGGCTAACACAGAGAGATAAAGAACGGATGTTGTTTGAGTGCCAGCAAACATACGCTGCAATGCTTTGTTATGCAATGATTCCCGACTACGTGCTACTGGCCTGGCAATGTGTCCTACCATGGTGGATGGAATGAGGCTGCCCTCCCCAGAAACCTTTTGCAAAGGCTTTGGGAGTTCATCCAGGAAAGCTTTATGGAGATGTCTCTGGAGGATTTCCGCTCCATCCCTAGACACGTTAACAGACTTTCCAATAGCTGTACTGGCAGCGAATGCCAGGGCAAATTAATCATTAAAAATGTTTGCTTTTAAACCATGTATACTATTTAAAAAGGTACACTCACCAGAGGTCCCTTCTCCACCTGGCGGGTCCGGGAGGCAGCCTTGGGTGGGTTCGGGGGGTACTGGCTCCAGGTCCAGGGTGAGAAACAGTTCCTGGCTGTCGGGAAAACTGGTTTCTCCGCTCGCTTGCTGTGAGCTATCTACAATCTCCTCCTCGTCCCCAAAACCTGCTTCCGTGTTGCCTCCATCTCCATTGACAGAGTCAAAGCACACGGTTGGGGTAGTGGTGGCTGAACCCCCTAAAATGGCATGCAGCTCATCATAGAAGCGGCATGTTTTGGGCTCTGATCCGGAGCAGCCGTTTGCCTCTCTGGTTTTCTGGTAGGCTTGCCTCAGTTCCTTAAGTTTCACGCGGCATTGCTTCGGGTCCCTGTTATGGCCTCTGTCCTTCATGCCCTGGGAGATTTTGACAAATGTTTTGGCATTTCGAAAACTGGAACGGAGTTCTGATAGCACAGATTCCTCTCCCGATACAGCGATCAGATCCCGTACCTCCCATTCAGTCCATGCTGGAGCTCTTTTGTGATTCTGGGACTCCATGGTCACCTCTGCTGATGAGCTCTGCACTCACCTGCAGCTTGCCACGCTGGCCAAACAGGAAATGAGATTCAAAAGTTTGTGGGCCTTTTTTTGTCTACCTCGCCAGTGCATCTGAGCTGAGAGCGCTGTCCAGAGCGGTCACAATGGAGCACTCTGGGATAGCTCCAAGAGGTCAGTATTAATTGCGTCCACACTACCCCAAATTCGACCCGGCAAGGCCGATTTCAGCGCTAATCCCCTTGTCAAGGGTGGAGTAAAGGAATGGATTTTAAGAGCCCTTTAAGTCGAAAAAAAGGGCTTCGTCATGTGGATGGGTGCAGGGTTAAATCGATTTAACGCTGCTAAATTTGACTTCAACTCCTAGTGTAGACCAGGACTAAGACTCAAACCTTGAAACTCTGTTGCTTATTCAGCACTGGTGATTCCCTCATAAAATCTTCCCCATGCCCCATATTTCCTTCCTCTCTGCACAGGATCTCTCTGATATCTTCGAGAAGACAAGAGCTGACCAGAAAGTGGAATTTTCATCCCACAGACAATTTGAGATTTCAGAAAATAACTGTCTCAATTTGGAATTAAAAGAAAAAAACTCAACATTTTTCATGGCACAGAAAACTCTGAAAAATTCCATTTGGGGAAATCTGAAATGGAATTTCTCAGCTCCCTAGCTGCCCACCAGGAAGGCTTTTGTCAGGTTCTTCCTGGGAGCCATCTTTTCAATTTCCCCAGCAGAAAACTGAAATTTTGGGGTGAAACTGAAATTTTCCCACAGAAAATTTTGATTTTACAAAAAGTTCATTTTCTGTTGGACAATCTTTCCAAAGGAAATTTCCAGACCAGCTACAGAGAAGATTGATAAGGTCTGTCCCTCCTTCCCCAGCACCTTCTCACTTTCCCTCAACACTGACCTTTGACACAGCTGATCACTCCCTCCTCCTCTCTTCCCTTGACGTTAGTGATACCAGTCTCTCTTGGTTCCCTTCCTATTTCTCAGATTCCTTCTTTCACATCTCTTTTGCTGGTTCCTCCTTCTCCCCACTTACAGCCTCTGTGCTGAGGAGGGGGCCCACGGGGCTGGATCCCTGCACTTCTCTGTACACCCTTTGCCTGGGTGACCTTAACCATTCCCATGGCTTTCACTATCCTCTCTATGATGATGACGACTCACAAATCTACCTCTCCCCTCACAACGTCTCCCACTCTAGCAGTCCCATTTCAGCTTGCATCTCTGACATCTCGCCCTGGATATTTCTCAGACAATTACAACTTTACATGGGTAAAAGAGATCCACTGATTTTCTCTCCTAAACACACTCCTCTTCCTCCTGTCTCTGTTACTGTTGGTAATACCACCGTCTTGGTTTTCATTCCAGCTTGCAGCCTTCAGGTCACTGTCAACTTTCCCATTCATCTCACTCTTCCCTTCCCATCTAATCCATGTTCAAACCTTGCTGTTTGTTCTTCCACTCCTCGTCCAAGACATGACCCTTTCTCTCATTCCCAACAGCAAAAACTCTTAACTCATGCCCATATTATGTACTGTACCATCTTGATTATTGTGATCTCTTCCTGCCTGGCCTCCTCATCACTCACATTACCCCCCGCCCCTGTGGCCCTCTAGAACATAGCTGCAAAAATGACCTTCATCGCTGTCAGTCTGGTCATGTCACCCGCTTCTTTAAAACCCTGCGCTGGTTCCTCCTCCATTCCATCAAATATAAGCTTTATCTGTTTTTCCCATAAGCATCCTCAAGTCTTTCCACATATTATGTGTCTGGAACACCCTTCCGGCTTTAATGCATGCAACTATTGCCTTATCCTCATTTAAAATTCACCTCTTCTTGTGATGCCCACAGTAAGCAAGTCAACAATGTTCAAAATTTTTACTTCTTAATTGCATGACCATATTGCTGTAACTCACATCCTTCCAAGCCCCAGGCTTTCCCTAATGCTTGACACCTTTACCTTGTGTCATGTAAATTTATATTGTAAAATTTTAAGGGCCAGGATGGTGTATTTTTTTTAATAAAGCATCTAGTAGGATTTTGGGTTTAAATTAATAAAGTTTATTGCTTATATTTCTTGAGTTCTGGGTAAAAAGAAGGTAGAGCAATAGGCTCCTCAATATGGAAATCCAGCTGAACCTTGGGAACCAACCAAGAGAAATAAAGAAAAATTCATTATGCCTGTGGAAAATTAGGCAATGCTAATATACAATTCATACTGAAGGAAAAGATCTAAAAGCATGTCACAAACTAGTATTATACACATTAGCACTTAGATAACTCTAGGCATCATTGTGGACAGCTCAATGAAGACCTCTGCTCATGGGCATCAGTGCTCAAAATATCAAACAAAACATTAGAATGTGCAAAGAATGGAACAGAAAATATGACAATGTGATTGTGTGAATCAGTGGTATTGTAGTTACTAATTTGTATTACCTTGCACCTCAGAACCCCTAGCTGTGGGCCAGGACTCCATTTTAGTTAGCCCTGTACAACCACAGAAACAAAAAATGGGCCCTGCCCCGAAGAGTTGAAGCCTGGAGTTAGGTGTTGTGATGCACAGCCTCACAGTATCTAACTTTTAGGTGCCCAGAAAAACCCAGGTGATTCACAAAGCCTGAGTTAGGCGCCCAGGATCCCTATACATGGAATGGCATATCCAGTTCTGGAATCTGCATGTCAAGAAGGTTATGATCTACTGAATACATTCCTCCTATTTGTATGCATGTATCATTTTTGTACTTGAAGTTATGAATATTGACTGTATACTTGCTTGATTTCTAAGTAAGCTTTCTAAGGCATTTGGTCAGCTTCTTTCGAAAGGAATTTGCAAAGTTAAATGCCCAGTCAAGAAACACTTAAGGAACAATGGGTCTTGGAATGTTCCAATCCACATAAGAAGTCTACTTGAGGATGTTCAAGGTAGCATGTGAACCACGGCTGCTACCTGTAGTTCTGAGTCATGCAGGGACATGTGACTGGCCCATGTGACTCCAAAATGCCATATGTAGCTGGGATTCTACACAGGGGAGGGAGGGGTGTCCACCCACAAGAGAAAGTCTATTTAAATCCCAGGGAGACCCCTCCATTTTGTCTTCAGCTGGCTAAAGAGGGAGCCTCTTCACCCCCAAGGATACCTGAAAGAAACTGGAACAAAGGACAGTAACTACAGGGGGTGTGAGTGATTGCTGGACCCAGACTAGAAGGAGACTAGTCTGTAAAAGGAAGCTTACTGGGTAAGGATTTTATCTGTATTCAGTTTTATTACTGTACTAGACTTGGACTTGCATATTTTATTTTATTTTGCTTGGTAATTCACTTTGTTCTGTCTGTTACTACTTGGAACCACTTAAATCCTACTTTCTGTATTTAATAAAATAGCTTTTTACTTATTAATTGAGAGTATGTATTAATATCTGGGGGAGTGGGGGAGGGGGAAACAGCTGTGCATATCTATCAGTGTTATAGAGGGGGAACAATTTATGAGTTTACCCTGTATAAGCTTTATACAGGGTAAAGCAGATTTATTTGGGGTTTGGACCCCATTGGGAGTTGGGCATCTGAGTGTTAAAGACAGGAACGCTTCCTAAGTTGCTTTCAGTTAAGTCTGCAGCTTTGGGGCACGTGGTTCAGCCACTGGGTCCGTGTTGGAGAAGACTGGCGTGTCCGGCTCAGCAAGACAGGGTGCTGGAATCCCAAACTGGCAGGGAAAGCAGGGGGAGAAGTAGTCTTAGCACATCAGTTGGCAGTTCCCAAGGGGGTTTCTGTGATCCAACCTGTCACAGTGGGCATCCTGGAGAGAGTTCAAAGGAGGGCCACAAAAATTATCAGGGCTAGGGAACAAGCCATATGACGTGAGGCTTAAGAAGCTTGACCTATTCAGCTTCTCAAAGAGAAGGTTGAGTGGCGATTCAGTCACTCTACTCAGGGACGAGAGCAGATAGTGGCGGCTTTTCAACCTTGCTGACAAAGGCATAGCAAGAAAGCTGAAGCGGGACAACTTCAACCTTGAAATAGACCCACTTTCCTAGCCGTGGGGTTGAATAATCATTGGCACAGTGTACTGGAGAGGTGGTACTTACAGTGCATGGAAAGTTGAAGACAAGATTGGATCTCTTTCTGAAAGTGAAAGCTGTACTTTAATCCAGTTTCCGGGAGAAGTTCTGTGGCCTGTGTGTGGTGGAGGGTCAGGCTGGATGGTCATGGGTAGGCTCGGAAGCATTACAGGTTTATTGGTAAATGTCAGTAAACACTGATTTCACCACACACACACAAACTAATGAAAAAGTATTTCCATTGATAACAGTTGAAATTTACAGACAGGCAAAATAAGAAAAATGCTGCTTGAGAACTTATTAGAGTTTGATTTAAGGATATTTTCCTTGTATATTTTGACATGCAACATTGATTTGTGTTTTAATGATTATAAAGCTTTAATTTTTTGAATCTCATAGTCTGTCATTAAATAATTATTTTCTGACTACCCCCCACAAAATTTCCTGTAACTGAATATTGAAATTGATTAAAAATGCTTTAAAAAAAATCCATGGATCGTATCCCTTGAAATTATAAGACAATAAAAATCTAATTCTGCTGAGCCTACTCATGGTCATCTCATCTGGCTTTGGAATTTGTGAATTTATGAATCCCCCAGTTCATCCCCTTCCTTTGTGGGTCATGGGGAAAACAGGATTGCATCTATTGACCCAAGATGGTAATAACATTTGTACCTCTGTATGACAACCTTTGGTGAAAAGCTGACATCTATAAACTTGGCGACTCTATCTGGGACCTTTGCTGCCATCATCCAGAATTCACTCCTTGTCTCATTTTGATATAGTTAAAGTCTTTTCTCCACAGGACCGGGAAACACAGAGATACACTCTAGCATGTGGTAATTATTATGTAGCATCACTTTGACACATGATAACCTAGTAGTACATAGCAAACTTAGTCTTAGAGTTAGTAAAAATAAGAGTATCTTATTTATTGTACTAAGAACAAATATAATCTATCATGGAACTGGAAGTGTTAAAGAAATAATTTTATGTACAGAAACCGTTCCTCTTACCTGTTTGTCTTGAGCATCTCATTTATTTACAAAGATATTGTGTTGTGACCCGTCTGTGTGTCACGTCATCTCTCACCACCAAACCTTGTTGCTGGGTGACTGGGATAGTTTTGGAGTCCCCCATCTTGTCTCCGGAATTTCTCACCACCAAAGCTCATCATGTGGGAAGCGTTTTTAGTTAGTGATACATACAGTCTCTTCAGAGCCCTGCTAATCCTTCTTCTGTTAGCCCACCTCTTCAGGCAAGGACAGCCAAGACCGTCTCCTGGTACCCTGTGACTGCCCTGTCACCATTCCCAGATCCCCCTCTCTCAAGATCCATTCTTGCAATTCGCTCCAGGCTTGACCAAGCCCCCCAGAGTCTCCACTCCCTCTGGGGATGTCACTGCTGGTGATGTCTTACTTATGTTAACTGTAATGGTTGTTCTAGGAGATGTGGGTGCAGGTGTGTATTGCACTGGCTCAGGTATGCATGAACTCAGTACATCCAAGCCAGATACTTTTGCCTACAAATACACATTGGCACAATACACATTCCCTTTTGCCCCTCATAGCCACTCACATGGCTATTTAAGGGAAGTGCTGCTCAGATGCCTCTCAGTTGCTTTGCTCCAAAAGCCAAAACTGGAGACTCCAGTGCAGAGGGAATGGAGGGAGTCTGCACCCACATCTCGAAGAGCAACAATTCAGATGAGTAACCTTTCTTCTCTGAGTGCTTGCAGATGTATATGCCACTCAGGTGACTCACAAGCCACAATGGAAGGAGGCGGGGCTTGGAGTCTACTTAACCAGTGACTGCAGAACTTCTTTTCCAAAAAGTCTGCATCTTACCTAAATGCAGTAGTAATAATGCAGCGTTTGGTAGAAGTCTGCACAGAGGACCGTGAAGTGGCCCAGCAAATGTCCAGTATGAAAAAACTAGAGAAACTCAATGGAAGGCGCTTGGGCCCTCGTCAGATGAGCCACCGAGTCTCTCTGGAGGTGTGGCCTGGGCTGGCCTATATGTTCCATCTGGAAATTCTCTGGGCTGAGACTACTTGGCTCTTCATCCAGTGTACACAGGACAATCTCCCACGGTTCCCAGAGTGAGTGACAGCCCATCTGCTCTTTGGGGAAATGATGTCATCGGAAGTTAGAAGGGACCCCTGAGGAGCTGAGGAACGGAGACAGTGGACATTTGTCTTTAAGGGCAACCTACAGTCTCAGTTCTATTGAAAAAATGGGACACTATTTTGAACGAGGGAAAAGTTCTTCATAGAATTCTCTGTAGCAGATGCTTCAGAAGCTTTCAGTTATGAAGAAAAATTGCAAAAAAAAAATATTACCCTTTTACTCTTTTACATGTTTCTCCTTTGCACAAGATTTCTGAGAATTCTAAGGATTTGGAAAGTATGAAGCATCTACAAACAACCTTTTGATTTTGGCCAAAGTTAAGGCTGTTATGATCTGACTCGCAGACTCAAAGACCAGAAGGGACCATTGTGATCATCTAGTCTGACCTCCTGCACATCACGGGCCACAGAACCTCACCCACCCACTCCTGTAATAGACCCCCAACCTCTGGCTGAGTCATTGAAGTCCCCAAATCATGATTTAAAGATTTCAAGTTACAAAGAATTCACCATTTACACTAGTTTAAACCTGCAAGTGACCCATGTCCAGTGCCACTGAGCAAGGCGAAAAAAGAAAAAAAAAAGTCAGTCCAGGGTCTCTGCCAATCTGACCCCGGGGAAGCTTCCTTTCCAACCACAAATATGGTGATCAGTTGGACCCTGAGCATGTCGACAAGACCCACCAGGCAGATACCTGGGAAAGAATTCTCTGTAGTAGGTCAGAGTGTCCCATCACTGCCTTTTAGGGGTATTTACTACTAGCAGTCGCAGACCAGCTACATGCCATTCTAGGCAGTCTCATCATATCATCCCCTCCATAAATTTATCAAGCTCAGTCTTGAAGCCAGTTAGGTTTTTTGTCCCCTCTGCTCTCCTTGGAAGGCTGCTCCAGAACTTCTCAGCCCTTCCAGCGCTCCTTCACCAACTGGTGTCATGCTTGCCGTCACTGCTGTCTCCACTCTTTGAACCCATGTTGCTCCCCGGGATGCAGTGTCCTCTTCTGGGCACGGTCCTCCAGCTGTGCCCCCACTCTGGTATCTCCCTCTTCTGGAGGACTGGCAGACCTTAGTCCCACCACTTGCCTCGGGGCAAACTGCAGACTGGATATTGGCCACTCTCATTATCAAGGGAGGGTGCCAGGCCAGCCCACTACTCTGGGTCCTGACCCAATGACCCTATAGCCAGCAGCCACCTACTGCCCTCCTCCAACCCGCTGCCTATTTTCCCTGGGCCACTTCCCCTGTAGCCCTAGCAGCCTCTCAGCCCTTGTAGCAAGGCCTCAGCCTGGCAGTCGTGAGCCAGCAGCTCACCCTTGCACTCTGCTGCCCCTGCCCAGCCCTGCTCTATCTATGGCGCTTCTTCAGGCAGCCAGTCCTCCTCCCTTGCCTTCCAGGGAGAGGCTCTGCTCTGCTGAGCAGCCCTTTATATATGGCCCTCGCCAGCCCTGATTGGCTGCTCCAGCAAGCCTTCCCCCTATTGGTGGGCTCAATAAGCCCTTTCCTGCTTAGTGGGCTCTGTGCAGACTCCCTGGTGCTGCTTTTAACCCCTTCTTCTCCCTGTGTGGGGCAGCTGCCCCACCACACTCTCCCTCTTTGGTATTTATCCCTCTGATGCAATCATATATCCCTTCTGCTTTCATTTGGTTTGGCTAAACAAGCCAAACTCCTGGAGTCTCCTCTCCTAAAATAGGTTTTCCATTTCTCTGATCATCCTAATAGCCCTTCTCTGCACCTGTTCCAGTTTGAATTCATCTTTCTTAAACATGGAAGACTAGAATAGCACATAGTATCCCAGATGAGGTCTCACCAGGGCCTTGTATAATGGCAATAATACTTCCCTATCTCTATCGGAAATATCTTGCCTGATACATCCTAGGATTGCATTAGCCTTTTTCACAGCTGCATCATATTAGCAGCTCTTAGTCAGTCTGTGATCAACCAATACACCCAGGTATTCTTTTCCTCTGTCACTTCCAACTGATATATCCCCAGCTTATGGCAAAAATTCTTCTTGTTAGGCCCTAAGTGCATGATCTTGCACTTTGCACTATTAAATTTCATCCCATTTCTATTGCTCCAGTTTTTAACGTCATCCAGATCTTCTTGTATGATATCCTCCATATTAGCAATACATCCCAACTTTGTGTCATCTGCAAGTTGTACTAGCACAATTTTTGTGGGGGTGCATGAAAATTTTCATCAATGAAAATGTTACGTAAGATCGGTCCCAAGACCAATCCCTGAGGAGCTCCACTATTAACCTCCCTCCAGCCTGACAGTTCATCTTTCAGTATGACCCATTGTAGTCTCCCCTTTAACCAGTTCCTCATCCACATTTCAGTTCTCATAGTAACCCCTGTCTGATATGTGGTTCACAACTGAGAGTGTCAAACTCAGGACAGTCTGTCTGAAAACAGGGCAGACACCCCAAACTGGTGGTATATTCTATAATTAAGGCTACATTTATGTCACAGGTCATGGAAGCCGCGACTTCCAGTGACCTCTGTGACATTTTCTGCTTCAGTCTCTGGGGCTGCGGGACAGGAGCTGGCAGCCAGCAGGGCCCTGGCAGGATTTCGGCAACAGGCGACAGCCTCCTCAGGGTACCCTTGCAGGGTTCCATTGACAGGCGACAGCCTCCTCAGGGTACCCATGCAGGGTTCCATTGACAGGCGACAGCCTCCTCAGGGTACCCGTGCAGGGTTCCATTGACAGGCGACAGCCTCCTCAGGGTACCCGTGCAGGGTTCCATTGACAGGCGACAGCCTCCTCAGGGTACCCGTGCAGGGTTCCACTGACAGGCGACAGTCTCCTCAGGGTACCCGTGCAGGGTTCCACTGACAGGCGACAGCCTCCTCAGGGTACCCGTGCAGGCTTCCATTGACAGGCGACAGCCTCCTCAGGGTACCCGTGGAGGGTTCCATTGACAGGCGACAGCCTCCTCAGGGTACCCGTGCAGGGTTCCATTGACAGGCGACAGCCTCCTCAGGGTACCCGTGCAGGGTTCCATTGACAGGCGACAGCCTCCTCAGGGTACCCGTGCAGGGTTCCATTGACAGGCGACAGCCTCCTCAGGGTACCCGTGGAGGCTTCCATTGACAGGCGACAGCCTCCTCAGGGTACCCGTGCAGGGTTCCATTGACAGGCGACAGCCTCCTCAGGGTACCCGTGCAGGGTTCCATTGACAGGCGACAGTCTCCTCAGGGTTCCAGAGACCAGGGACAGCCTCCTGGGGATGGGGGAGAGAACCATGCAGCTCCCAGCCACCATGGTGGTGGGGGAAACCATGAAGCCACAGCAGTAAAAGTCACGGACAGGTCACGGCTTCTGTGAATTTTTGTTTATTGCCCGTACATGTCTGACTTTTACTAAAAATAACCATGACAAAATCTTAGCCTTATCAATAATTAGATTTTACCAAACCAGTAACAAGCAGTATCCCTGGATTATTATATTGGCCATACTATCGAGGCACAGATGGTCCCCTTAGGCTCGTACCTTGTAAATAACTCATTTTTTTCTTAGTGAATAAATCCTTAGACAGTTTACAATAGGATTGGCTACAAGTGTTGTCTTTCGTGTGAGATCTAGGGTGCAATTGACCTTAAATAAGTGACCAGTCCATTGGGACTGAGAGTAACCTGAATATTGTTTCAGAGTAGCAGCCGTGTTAGTCTGTATCCGCAAAAAGAAAAGGAAGACTTGTGGCACCTTAGAGACTAACAAATTTATCTGAGCATAAGCTTTTGTGAGCTACAGCTCACTTCATCGGATGCATTCAGTGGAAAATACAGAGGGGAGATTTATATACACAGAGAACGTGAAACAATGGGTGTTACCATACACACTGTAACGAGAGTGATCAGGTAAGGTGAGCTATTACCAGTAATAATAAGGTGAGCTGGTAATAGGGTTAAGGTTACCTGATCACTCTCGCTACAGTGTGTATGGTTAGGGTTGATGGGGCTTCTTCCCCTGCAGGCTTGGAGTGGGGGAAGCAATGCCATGGAATGGTGCAGTGCCATGGGCCCTGTGAGATAGAGAGCCTGAGGCCATGATTGGCATAGTCCAGCGCTACCATGGTGAGCCACATGTCCCAATTGCTGCTGTCCAGCTGTGTCACGGTGAGCCAGGTGTCCCATCACTGCAGTCCAGCTGTGCTACGCTGAGCCTAGTGTCCCAATTGCCCTAGTCCAGCTCCAATCTGATTCTGCTTTAGCATTAGTTTCAATTTTTTGGAAATTGTTGTACAAACGTGGATTAAAAATTGTATTAATTTGCATTGCAACACTTTGAATTTGAAAATAAAAGCTCCTATTTGTTCTTTCAGTTTATGATAAGAAACCCAGTGTGGAACTTTGGTAAGAGACTACCACAGACATACTGGCCTAATAAAAAAATTTATACCAGCGCTGGACTGATACCTTTCTACACAGGCTTTGTACCAAGTAAGTTTATTCTCTGACCAAACATGAATCACTGAGATTTTTATAATTATTCGTATGTGGTGGCCTGAGTCCTGGATCACCCATGCAACTCCCATTGTTCTGGGCCTCTACAAACAAAGAGATGGTCCATCCAATAGAGCTTACAATCTAAATATGACGAGACAACAATTGGATGCAACAAACAGATGGGAGAAACACAAAGAAACAGAGAGTCAGTTCTGTTCAGCAGGACAGGTCATTGTTACAGCACACCAGCTGCCTAACCACTGTTCATATTTTGAAGATATCACTGTAAAGGGGAGAGTTTTGAAGGAGGTAGAATCATAGAATATCAGGGTTGGAAGGGACCTCAGGAGGTCATCTAGTCCAACCCCCTGCTCAAAGCAGGACAAAGCAATCCCTAAAGGGCCCCCTCAAGGATTGAACTCACAACCCTGGGTTTAGCAGGCCAATGCTCAAACCACTAAGCTATCCCTCCCCCTTTTTTTTAAACTTTTGCAGAAGTCTAAGTATGCTGCTTCCAAGCCTGAGGAGTAGCATGCAAGATAGCACTTGAAAATTGAATAAATAGGTATCACTGGCAGAGCAGAATCAGGCATCAACATCTTCATAGTGAATAAGAGATGGGTAGTGTGGAGATAGGCCTGTGTAAGTGTAGGGAACTACAAGAAGAGGATGGAACTAAGGACAGAGTCCTGTGGAACCCACACAGAAGGTTGGGGCGGGGGGGGGGGGGGGATGAGGAGGCAGTGCTGAAGAAGCAATTAGAAAGGTAGAAGGAGAACCTGTGTGCATGGTCACAAAAGCCAAGAAAGGACAAGATTTCAAGATGAAGAGCATGATCGCCACTGTCAAAGGCAGCTGACAGGTAAAGAAGGATGATAATAGTGTACTGTTTCTCAGCTTTGGCCAGGAAGAGGCCATTGGAGACATGATACTGAAAAATAACTTTGCAAGATAATAGGTTACCATCCTTAGGGAGACTCTTGTCCTAAGTCGTTATTTTTATAATACCAGGAGAAGACTCCACTAGAATAAGCGAGGTTGCATATAAGTTGATTATGAAATAGAAATTCAGTGGACCTGCAGTGGGATCCGTTAAGGAACCTATGCATTGCAATGCTGAGTGTCGCCGTGCATAGAAAAAACAGGAATAACACTGATACACCAAGCTGTTAGGCACCCAAGCTCCCTATACAATGAATGAGCAAAGACAGGTGCCTTAGAATGTGATCCACAAAAGGCTTACCCAGGAGCCACCTAAGCTAGCCAATGGGAGATGTTGATGAGACAGGTGTGTGCTAAACCCTGCCCCTCTCTTGGAGATAGGCACCTAACTCCAGGCTGAAGGCAGGTGCCCATCTCTGCTTAGCAGTCCATGTTAGATGTCTAAGGCATTTCTTGAGGCAACGAGGTAGATGGCCTGCCTCATTCCACATTAAATAACAGGAGAGAAGGTGGTGCTATCCACTAACAACTTGTATCCCATTGGTGAGAACACTCATCTGGGATGTGGGAGCCAAGGGAGTGAAAGGTCTTGAACCATGGTCTCCTTTTGTTCAGGAGAGTGCTCTAACCACTGAGCTAGGGAATATTCTGACATGGTGCTCTCTCGCTAATGCACTGTGGATAACTAATTAAAGAGTGACTGGAGCCCAGGTCTCCCACCTCATAGGTGGCTGCCCTAACTACTAGACTACAAAATCATTCTCTGTGTCTCATTCTCTCTGGCCCAATGACTGTTCCACCATGGATAAATACTAAAAAAGTGGCTCTAAGACCTGTCAGCTGCCTGTGATCATGAGATGCTTATATCTTGCCTGTGGAGCCTGACAGGAATGAGGATGCTCGATTTTGGATTTGTTTCTTTACTGGGCAATTGTTTTCCTGCCCCAAAGGTGATCTCACATGGATTTCCACCCCAGAGTTCTACTCTGCCACCTCTCCTCTTCAATGTACAAGAAGGTGTGGCGTGAAATGCCTTAAGTATAGCATCAAACTTCATTTTCCATTTCAGCCATCCTTGAAGATGCCATCAAGTGGCTTTCTCATTGTCTAGCTGAAGCTGAGGCATGGATAACAGTGAGTTATCCTGCATGAGTCCATTCCACAGCCTTGGACTGGTGTCTCAGGAAAAAAAAAAACTTTTCCTGCGCAAAGGAATTTTTCCCTTCTTGTAGATAATTCCATTGTGCCAAAGGTATGGCGTTATTGACAGCAAACCCTGCCCAGGACATTTCTGTCATATATCAGGTATCCTCAGGGTTGATAGCTTCATGCCCAGCTACAGTGCATTGCTGTTGTCCAGCTGAGCGGCAACACGTGTGTAGTAGTCAGGCCAAGACATCAGCCACAAGAATGGGAGCACCCAGTCTCCCAGCCAGCTGCACACACTTGACTTGCAGAGACTGCTCGATGAAAGCTCAGCGTCAGCAAGGACTCAAACAGCATGCCTAAACTGTGAACTGATTTCAACAATTGTGTGTGCCTCTTTAACCAGAGGAAATTGCACTGTAGCTTGGGGCCCCAGAACTAGGTGGGAGGAACTAGTGCCCCCGCAATGGAAATACTGGGGGGCTTATGCTTCCTTCCATCCCCACCTCATGTTTTCTGCCCCCACATTATCTCACAAAGGTGAGAACAGGATCAGGAGGTAAGGTTGGACTAGCCACCATGGCACACTAGGTCAGGCTGGCCATTGGGGAGCAAGTAGGAAGAGTTCTGCTCTCCCCACCTTCCTGCCATTGAGGGTCCTTGAGGAGACACCTGGCCTGGGGGTGGGGCACCTGCTGTCGGGGTGGGGGACAGGGCAGCAGCACCTGGGCAGGGAGCATCAGCACACAGGCTGGGGGGGGGCAGGAGCACAGGGCACCAGGTGCCAAGGAACAGCAATAGGAACTGCTGCGATGCCCCTTCCCAGGGTGGAGCCATCTGCCATGTCCTCCCCACCTAGTCTCAGTAGCTAGCTTCCCTCACTCCCCTCCCTTCTGTAGATAAAAATTGAGATCTTCCCCAAACTGATGGGAGAGGAGAAAAGAAACAATGTGAGAGTGAGAGAGAGCAACATAGAAACAGGAAAAAATTAAGCATAAGCAGAGAGGAGAAAAAAGCAGGACTGAAATTCCAACTGCAAATACAGGTGACTGTGGTTCTCGGAGCCTCCCATAATCTTAAAGGGACAATATGTGTCCACAGATCTACACATCTGTATAAGGACTGCCTCATGATTTCAAGCAGAGATGAGCAATAACCAGCAGCTACGCAACTGGCAGGTGGTTTGTTATAATTTTAGAGCAGGTTCCCGGGGCTATGATGGGGAAGGTGGTTGGGACGTATTCATAGTTGTGGAAACAGGGTGCAAAACAGAAGATTCAGTGAAGGACTTGTACTCGAAGTTGGCAACAACATCCGTTAAAAAGAGGCACATCTGGTAAAGACCTGACAGCTGAGGTCATGAGTGAGGAGCTCAGTGGAGAAATTTGAGAAATGCAGCCGTTGTCAGTTTAGGTGCTGGGCTGTGCCTTCTGGTACTGAAAGGGACCGCCTCTGGAACCTAGAGTAAATGCAGTCTGGCCTTCTTGTTTACAAGACAGGATGGAGTCTTGTTGAACTACAGGCTTCAGGAGGACTAGCAAAGTGCACACTTGCTGCCCTTCAGTTAAGAATTTAGAGTCTGACGTATAACTAGTCTCAAAGCACACAGCCAAATCCACTTTGAGAAGTGTAACATGGAAGCAGCATTCCCTTTGCACTGATCCCAAATGCTACAAAAGTTCCAAAACATCCTAAGCTGTAAGCCCTGTAAACAGCCTAGGTTATGAAAGAAAAGTGGAAGATTAATCATCTGAACATAAGAGTGGCCATACCAGGTCAGACCAATTATTCATCTAACCCAGTATCTTGTCTTCCACCAGTGGTCAGTGCCTGATGTTTCAGAGGGAATGAACAGAAGAGAGCAATTATCAAGTGCTCCATCCCGTGTTGTCTAGCCCCAGCCTATGGCAGGCAGAGGCTTAGGGACACCCAGAGCGTGGCGTTGTATCCATGACCATCTTGGTTAATAGCTAGTGATGGACCTAGCCTCCATGAACTTATGTAAATCTTTTTTGAACCCAGTTATACTTCTGGCCTTCACAACATCCACCAGCAATGAGTTCCACAGCTTGAATGTGCATTGTGTGAAGAAGTACTTCCTTTTTGTGTGTTTTAAATCTGCTGCCCATTAATTTTACTGAATGACCCCTGGTTGTTTTATGTGAAGAGGTAAATGACTGTTCCTTCCTTATTCACTTTCTCCGCACCAGTCATGATTTTATAGACCTCTACCCAATCCCCTCTTCGTCATCTCTTTTCCCAGCGGAACAGTCCCAATCTTTTTAATCTCTCCTCATACGGATGCTGTTCCATCCCCTTAAGCAGTTTTGTTGCCTTTCTCTGTACCTTTTCCATTTCTAATATCCCTTTTTTGACACTGGGCGAACACAACCGTGCACAGTATTCAAGGTGTGGGCATATCATGGATTTATATAGTGGCATTATGATATTTACTGTCTTATTATCTAGCCCTTTCCTAATGGGTCTGTTCGCTTTGTTGACTGCTGCTGCACATTGAGCAGATGTTTTCATACAACTATCCCTGATGACTCCAAGATCTCTTTCTTGAGTGGAAACAGCTAATTTAGACCCGATCGTTTTGTATGTATAGCTGGGATTATTTTCAGAGTGGCAGCTGTGTTAGTCTGTATTAGCAAAAAGAAAAGGAGTACTTGTGGCACCTTAGAGACTAACAAATATATTTGAGCATAAGCTTTCGTGAGCTACAGCTCACTTCATCGGATGCAGGATGAAGTCAGCTGTAGCTCATGAAAGCTTATGCTCAAATAAATTTGTCAGTCTCTAAAGTGCCACAACTACTCCTTTTCTAGTTGAGATTATGTTTTCAAATGTGCACTACTTTTCACTTATTACTTGATTTTATCTGCCATTTTGTTGCCCGGTCACCCAGTTTTGTGAGATCCTTTTGTAACTCTTTGCAGTCAGCTTTGGTCTTAACTATCCTGAATTACTGTGTATTGTCTGCACATTTTGCCACTTCACTGTTCACCCACTTTCCCAGATCATTTATGAATATGCTGAACAGCACTGGTCCCAGTACAGATCCTTGTACCATTTACTAACATAATAAAAAATATAAAAAATGAAGAATCCAATGAATGTATGTTAAGCTATATAATTGCTTCAATAAATATGTACACAGTCTATCCCTTTGGTTAGCTAAAAGCACCAAATTATACCAGCCATTGAGAATCAATCTCTCTTTAAGACTATAACAAAAAAAGCAAGAGATTAAAAATTATTTCATAGAATATCAGGGTTGGAAGCAACCTCAAGAGGTCATCTAGTCCAACGCCTGCTCAAAAAAGCAGGACCAATCCCCAATTTTTGCCCCAGATCCCTAAATGGCTCCCTCATAGATTGAGCTCACAACACTGGGTTTAGCAGGCCAATTCTCAAACCACTGAGCTATCCCTCCCCTATTTAACTTCCTGTTATTAAAATCAGCCCATCCTATATGAAACTGGTTTGTGTCCCTCTATCTTTCTCAAGGAGAAACTTCTATTTTCCCCATGTTAAGTATCCTCATACCTTCTTGTCAACTGTCTAAATGGGCCATCTTGATTATCACTTCGAACATTTTTTTCTCCTGCTGATAATAGCTCATCTTAATTAGCCTCTTACAGTTTGTATGGCAACTTCCACCTTCTTTGTATGTGTGTGTATATCTCTCTTCTTACTATATGTTCCATTCTATGATCCAATGAAGTGGGCTGTAGCCCATGAAAGCTTATGCTCTAATAAATTTGTTAGTCTAAGGTGCCATAAGTCCTCCTGTTCTTTTACCATTAGAGTGGCCCCCTTTGGCACCCCATTCTCCACTTACTGGGTGGAGGAGCTCAGGACCACTGCCTTGCAGCAGGGTGGTGTGGTAGGGACTTCTTCTCCAAAGGAGAATTCCTGCTGTGTGTGGCTAGAATCAGCCCATCCATGGGCTGCTCTTTCCTGCATTGATCTGACCTTTTGCCCTCTGTGAGCATGAGAAGGGGAAACAGTTTTGATTTGCAAAAAGAAAAGGAGTACTTAGAGCTGAACAAATATATTGAAGCATAAGCTTTTGTGAGCTGCAGCTCACTTCTGATTTGATTTCCACTCTCAGTTTGTCCCCATAATCCTTCTTCAGATCAGGGAGTGAAATTAGGCTCAAGGATTGCTCCAAAAATATTTCAAGCAGTTACGATCTCCCTGTCCTCAAAGAGGCTAGTCTTATTGCCTTCCTCCCTACACATGGAACCTTCTGTGCATCTGAAAGGAGATACAGGGATGAACTCCCCAAAAGCTTCAGCTCTCTCTTGCATGAGATCTACATGAGGCAGATGAGTCTATTTCCTGTGGAGTCCTCATGGGGTATGAGTGGGGTTGCAGTACAGGGAGTTTGGAGAAAGCAGTTAAGGATTTTGGGGCCAGTGCTGGAAGTGCCCATGCTGTATTCAGTGCCATGGTCCAACTGAGCTCTGCAGGCAGCACAGCTGCTGATGCAAGATCAAGGTGCCTTCTTTCATTTAGTACAGAACCCCTCTGGCATCACTCCCATCACAGAGGTGAGGAGCTGTTTGCCCCAGAGCCAGTTTTTCCAATCCTGCCTACCTCCTTTCCCACCTGGGGGAGAAGGGCCCAAGATGACCCCTCCACCCTGACTGACTTGAGAGAAACTGCACTATCCCCAGAGCCAGCCAAGCTCCCCATCAAGTCATTCAACAAGCAGAAGAGTGAGCACAGTACACAGACCTTTCCTTTTGCCACTGGGTTTTTTTGGCCCACCTCTCTCCTGAAGCCTACAGTGGACACCAGCCCCTGCAAATGCCTCAAAGGGGAAGCAGAACCAAGGAAACAATCTCTCCAAGCAACAAAAGCAGTCCTGGGGTCCAAAGGGGAATTAGACAACACTGAACTGTTAGAAATTTTGAAAAAGTTTCAAATTTCACTCCAAAAAACTCTGCAGCTCAGAGGTCTGTATGAGAAGCCTGGTGCCACAGAGGCAAAAAAGGATCAAAGGATTGGGGACCAAGGCATTTGGAAAACCACTGAGACTCTCAAAATCTGAATTCAGCACTCAGGCTCCCTAAGAATGGGATTCACACAAGCCAGCACATACAGCCACCTGAACTAGCCAACAGATGCCAAGAGGGGGGGAAATGTGGTAAGTCACAGCCTTCTCAGGGGGTTCATGCCTAGAGTCCAGGCTGAAGGGAGGTGCCTAGTTCTGCTTGGGATTCTCTATGAGCCCTCTGCTGGAGTCAGGCTTCCTCTGCAGGAAGCTGCCAGCAGGAGCTACTCCCCCCTAGCTTTTAGCCAAGTGGTTAAGGTACTCACCTGAGTTGTGAAAGACTCCCACTTCAAGTCTCCCCTCTTCCAGCTGGGGAAGAGATTTGAACTTGACTCTGTATGCCTTTAGGAGGGTGCCCAAACCACTGGACTAGGGGATATTCTGATGTGCAGTTCTATCAATCTCTCCTGTTGAAGCTGGTCCACTTTGGCTAAATAAACATTGGAGCAGGGGGACTGGATGCCTGGCTCTTTGCCTTATTGGCAGAAGGGGGGAATACAGCTGAGGGGGGTCTCCCCCATAACAACCTTAAAACACTAGGCTAAAAACCAAGAGCTCCTTCATCTGCCCCCAGCTATTTTCTATAGAGTTAAACAACATGCAAGTATACCTGCCACCTTAGGGCCCACAGGAGTTCCCCATATTCATGAACTGCTGCAGGCTGCATACCCAAAAGCAGAAACTTAGGCCAGGTCTATGCTAGGAAATTGAGGTGGTGTAACTACATCACTCATTTTTAAAAAAACTGAAATGAGCCACACTACACCCCTGAGCAGTTAAACCAACCTAAACCCTGCTATTGATGGTTATGCTGAAAGGACGCTACTCCCTCACTAGGAAGCAGAGCACATACACTGACAAAAGCAGCAGCCCAGGAAGCATCTACTGCAAAAATTTAAGGGCCCATTGAGTTTAGATACCTACAGGATTCAGTGGCAGCGGAGAGGAATTTTTGCAAATAGCAGCAGTGCACAGATCTGTGCCTTAGGCACCTAGAGGCAGTTATGCACTTCAGTCTCTGGGCTCCAGCCCCGAGTATATTGACTTCCCCCATATTGGTCAAGGCTCTCATTTCTCTGAGCACTTTAGACAGTGCTCAACTCTTAAAAGGTGACATAGAAGCTGCTTTGTTGCTGTAATGATAGCCAGATGAGACCTGAAAGGCATCATTAAAAATTCAGGTTTCACCTCAAAAAATTATAATAGAAGATTCCCCCATATTAATCAGACATAAGCTAGGCTCCTCCCCTTCCAAAAAGCCCCAAATTAACAGGCACCTAATTTGAATCTTGGGCATCACTTCTGAATCATCAGCCAGCAGGAAGGAATTTCAGGTTCTCTTCACCTGAAAGAAGCCCCCCCAAAAAAACCAGGCAAACCTGCAAAATTGAAGCAGTGGTGTTTTTGAAAGCAAGTTAAATTTTTTTAAAATACAAAGTCCTTGCATTTCACTGAGCTGGGACAACACAAGTTGAGTACAAACCTAGTCTTTTGAAGCCATCCACTATTTATGCTGCAAACATTTACAGCATAGAGTATTCAATAGAGGTATTTAGTAAGCTCTCTCTAAACTAACACATGGAAAGTGTATTTATAATTATGCATTTCAGTTCACTAGATGCACAACTACTCCACACCTCTGGCAGAGTAGTCTTATTTCAGTCCAAGTGGACATTGCAAGTAGACATCCTTATTTGAGTCTTAAAGTAGTACATGTAAAACCATTTTTGTTCTAGTATTTTCTCCAACTAAAATTAAGAGCAAAATAGGCAAGTACTTATGCAAAAATGAACTACGATATTTTGTTTTCCAGCCTTCAGACACAGCTATGCCTTAACATTTGGGAACAATACCCGGAAAGCCTACCAGAAAGGGCAGACACAAAACTCTGCGCTGTGAAAAATGCTTTAATTGTGGTGTCTGTACAGCATTGACATGAAGTCATCAGGAAACAGAAGTGGAAGGTACACAGTAAAGACATGAATAAAGACAAGTTTCTGAATGAGAAGGGAGTTCATACAGCTTTAAACATAATTTACAGGAGTAGCTACTGCACAGGTTTTATGCTGCCTCTTCCTCAGCTTCCTCCTCAAACTCCCCCTCCTCCTCAGCTGTGGCATCCTGGTACTGCTGATACTCAGATACCAAGTCATTCATATTGCTCTCAGCTTCAGTGAACTCCATCTCATCCATGCCCTCTCCAGTATACCAATGCAAGAAAGCCTTTCGGCGAAACATAGCAGTGAATTGCTCAGAAATGCGCTTAAATAACTCCTGGATAGCTGTACTGTTACCAATGAATGTAGCAGACATTTTCAGGCCCCGGGGTGGGATATCACAGACAGCAGTTTTAACATTATTGGGAATCCATTCAACAAAGTAGCTGCTGTTCTTGTTTTGCACATTAAGCATTTGTTCATCCACCTCTTTCATTGACATGCGGCCTCTAAAAACTGCAGCTACTGTGAGATAGCGGCCATGACGTGGGTCACAGGCAGCCATCATGTTCTTTGCATCAAACATCTGCTGTGTGAGCTCTGGTACAGTTAAAGCACGATATTGTTGGCTCCCACGGCTGGTGAGTGGAGCAAAGCCAGGCATAAAAAAGTGCAAACGGGGGAAAGGAACCATGTTAACTGCTAGTTTACGCAAGTCAGCATTAAGCTGACCTGGAAAACGCAAGCAGGTGGTAACTCCACTCATGGTTGCTGACACCAAATGGTTCAGATCACCATATGTTGGAGTAGTTAACTTCAAGGTTCTGAAACAGATGTCATATAGTGCTTCGTTATCAATACAATAGGTTTCATCTGTGTTCTCTACAAGTTGATGTACAGAAAGAGTGGCATTGTAGGGCTCCACTACAGTGTCCGATACTTTAGGAGATGGCACAACACTGAAAGTGTTCATGATCCTGTCAGGATACTCTTCACGAATCTTGCTGATTAAGAGGGTGCCCATGCCAGAGCCAGTGCCACCACCAAGAGAGTGGGTAAGCTGAAAGCCCTGAAGACAATCACAGCTTTCTGCTTCTTTCCTTACAACATCTAACACAGAGTCAACCAATTCTGCACCTTCTGTGTAGTGGCCCTTTGCCCAGTTGTTTCCTGCTCCACTCTGACCTGGAAAAGAGCCATTTTCACTTCAGATTAACACAGCAAGCCATTTGCTTGCAAGCAAAATGAAGGATGAGCCCCAAATGATTGCATAACCAGGGGAAGCCCCCACACCCCACCCATGAATCACAGAATATCAGGCTTAGAAGGGACCTCAAGAGGTCATCTAGTCCAACCCCCTGCTCAAAGCAGGGCCAATCCCCAATTTTTGCCCCAGATCCCTAAATGGCCCCCTCACAATAGCTCATAACCCTAGGTTTAGCAGACCAATGCTCAAACCACTGAGCAATCCCTCCCCCCTAAAGTACTTGCTCTCATTGCAACCCAGGTACAAGATGCCACTCAAGTATTTTAAGATAGATATTTCATACTACTTTACTTTCAACTTAGTGTTAGCATTCAAAAGGGTCCGCTTCGCGCCCCCCAAATTAACTTTTGCTCCCTGCACTAACCGGTGCAGCCTGAACTCGCTTATCTGAGGTGCGCTCAGAAGTTCCCCTTTATCTGCCCGCGACCAGCTCCAACTGAAGGCGGATGCTTGAGCGTTTACCGCGCTGCTGCCAGTGCCGCCCTCCCCCCTCGCGGCCCGACCCGCCGCCTCGCGGCCCCCGTCCCCGCGGGCAGACCCGCCGCCGGCCCGGCCCGCGCAGGCCCCCGGCTTACCGAAGACGAAGTTGTCGGGCCGGAAGATCTGGCCGAAAGGCCCGGAGCGCACCGAGTCCATCGTGCCCGGCTCCAGGTCCACCAGCACCGCGCGCGGCACGTACTTGCCACCTGCCAGAGAGGGAAGCGCGTGAGCGCGGGGCCGCCGGTCGGGGGGGGTGGGGCGGCGGGAGGGGGGAGCCAGGCCGAGCCCTACCTGTGGCCTCGTTGTAGTAGACATTGATGCGCTCCAGCTGCAGGTCGCTGTCGCCGTGGTAGGTGCCGGTGGGGTCGATGCCGTGCTCGTCGCTGATCACCTCCCAGAACTGCAACAGACGCACGGGTCAGGCGGGGCGGGGCGGGGCGGGGCAACCCTCCCCCACCCTGCGGCAGCCGGTCCTCCCCGGCGGGGCCGGACCAACCCCCCCAGCCCGCCGCGGGGGCGGCGACAGAACTGACCTTGGCCCCGATCTGGTTCCCGCATTGCCCGGCCTGCAGGTGCACGATCTCCCTCATGGCGGCGGCACCGAACACCCTTCAACAGCAACAGTCACGCAGCAATCTGCACAGTAGCTGCGTCACAGCAGCCAACCGCCACCGCTTATATACCAACGGATTGCGCGCGCACCGCTCCTGCCCCCGCCCACAGCCCCTGCCGACAGCCACTAATGGCCGCTCAGAACGAGGCTCAGCAAAATAAGAACTCTCCTGTCGGTTAAAACGGTGTCACTCAAATTGCTAATCCCGCCCAATTCCAGTCCGCTCTCTATTGGTCAGACTGTTCAACTACCTTACGTCACAATTAGCAATCTCCCTCCTCAGGACTCTCCTCATTGGCTCGATTGAATGATTGATATGGTGAGTGATTGGCTGTTTCCCTTAGCAATGAACTAATGTCACACTGATTAGATGAAAACGAAGTTGTCTTGGTAACCGCTGTTAAGCCCTAGCAGGAGCTAGGTGGTGGTTTGCGAGGGGAGGGGAAGCGTATTCCTGAAGTTATTTACGTAGGTTACGGGGCGTAGCGGGTGAGTTGCGGAGCACGGGCTGCGTGGGAGCGCTGCGTTGTGGCCGTAAAGGGAAGTTTTCTTTCGTCGCCAGGTTGCAGGGGACGCGGAGGCAGCGGTTACCCTGGAAGCAGCTGAATGTAAACAATGCAAGCCCTTGCCCAGCCCCCGCCTTCCACCCTGTCACCCCACAGCCCCCGCCCCCCAACAGAGCCCCCCGCAACCCCTCCCTCCACCCTGTCACCCCACAGAGCCCCCGCCCCCCAACAGAGCCCCCCGCAACCCCGCCCTCCACCCTGTCACCCCACAGCCCCCGCCCCCCAACAGAGCCCCCCGCAACCCCTCCCTCCACCCTGTCACCCCACAGAGCCCCTGCCCCCCAACAGAGCCCCCCGCAACCCCTCCCTCCACCCTGTCACCCCACAGCCCCCGCCCCCCAACAGAGCCCCCCGCAACCCCTCCCTCCACCCTGTCACCCCACAGAGCCCCCGCCCCCCAACAGAGCCCCCCGCAACCCCTCCCTCCACCCTGTCACCCCACAGAGCCCCCGCCCCCAACAGAGCCCCCCGCAACCCCGCCCTCCACCCTGTCACCCCTCAGCCCCCGCCCCCCAACAGAGCCCCCCGCAACCCCGCCCTCCACCCTGTCACCCCACAGAGCCCCTGCCCCCCAACAGAGCCCCCCGCAACCCCTCCCTCCATCCTGTCACCCCACAGCCCCCGCCCCCCAACAGAGCCCCCCGCAACCCCTCCCTCCACCCTGTCACCCCACAGAGCCCCTGCCCCCCAACAGAGCCCCCCGCAACCCTGCCCTCCACCCTGTCACCCCTCAGCCCCCGCCCCCCAACAGAGCCCCCCGCAACCCCTCCCTCCACCCTGTCACCCCACAGAGCCCCCGCCCCGCAACAGAGCCCCCCGCAACCCCGCCCTCCAACCTGTCACCCCACAGAGCCCCCGCCCCGCAACAGAGCCCCCCGCAACCCCGCCCTCCACCCTGTCACCCCACAGAGCCCCCGCCCCCCAACAGAGCCCCCCGCAACCCCGCCCTCCAACCTGTCACCCCACAGAGCCCCCGCCCCGCAACAGAGCCCCCCGCAACCCCGCCCTCCACCCTGTCACCCCACAGCCCCCGCCCCCCAACAGAGCCCCCCGCAACCCCTCCCTCCACCCTGTCACCCCACAGAGCCCCCGCCCCCCAACAGAGCCCCCCGCAACCCCGCCCTCCAACCTGTCACCCCACAGCCCCCGCCCCCCAACAGATCCCCCCGCAACCCTGCCCTCCACCCTGTCACCCCTCAGCCCCCGCCCCCCAACAGAGCCCCCCGCAACCCCTCCCTCCACCCTGTCACCCCACAGAGCCCCCGCCCCCCAACAGAGCCCCCTGCAACCCCGCCCTCCACCCTGTCACCCCACAGAGCCCCCGCCCCCAACAGAGCCCCCCGCAACACCGCCCTCCACCCTGTCACCCCACAGAGCCCCCGCCCCCCAACAAAGCCCCCCGCAACCCCGCCCTCCACCCTGTCACCCCACAGCCCCCGCCCCCCAACAGAGCCCCCCGCAACCCCTCCCTCCACCCTGTCACCCCACAGAGCCCCCGCCCCCCAACAGAGCCCCCCGCAACCCCGCCCTCCAACCTGTCACCCCACAGCCCCCGCCCCCCAACAGAGCCCCCCGCAACTCCGCCCTCCACCCTGTCACCCCACAGAGCCCCCGCCCCCCAACAGAGCCCCCCGCAACCCCGCCCTCCACCCTGTCACCCCACAGAGCCCCTGCCCCCAACAGAGCCCCCCTCAGCCCCATCTTCATCCCGCCCTCCACCAGCTCCACTCCCCCCACAGAGCCTATCACCCTGCCCCCCAAAAGACCCCCACAACCCGCCCTTCACCCTGTCACTGCACTGCCCCCCACAAGCCCCTACCCCCCAACAGGGCGCCACAACCTTGCCTTCACCCTGTCAGCCCACAGCCCTGCACAGCCCCTGCCCCCCACCAGCTTCAGTCCCCCACAGAGCCCATCACCCTGTCCCCACACCCCTTCCCCAACAGAGCCCCCCTCAGCCCCACCTTCACCCCGTCTTCCACAGCTTCACTTCCCCCACAGAGCCCTGCACAGCCCTTGCCCCCCACAGAGCCCATTACCCTGCCCCCACCCCTTTTCCCCAACAGAGCCACCTGACCCCCAACAGAGCCCCCCTCATCCCCACCATTCACCCTGGCCCCCACCAGCTTCAGTCTTCCTTCAACAGATCACCCCACAGCCTCTGCCCTCAACAGAGACCCTGACCCCCACACCCTTGTCCCAACGGAGCCCCACTATCACCTTCCACACACCCTGCCCCCCACAACTACTGGCCCAACACAGCTCCGCTGTCCCCTCACAGGATCCGCCCCCATCAGCCACTTTCACCAACACAGCCCCACCCTAACCCTTCCCCACACCAGCCACTGCCCACTGCCAGATCCCCCCATAGCCCTGTCCCCAACACAACCCCTCACCCTGCCCCCCCACTCCTGCCCTAACAAAGCCCCCCACAGCCCTGTGCCTTATCCTGCCCCCAAAACAGAGCTCCTCACGGACTTATCCCCACCCTCCTTCCCACAGCCCCCTGCCTGCCTCCCAAATACAGCTTCTCCCACATCCCCCACATACCTCACCCTGCTGCCATCCCCTCATAGACCTCTCCCCAACATAGGACTCCTCCCAAAGCCCCACACCCTCTCTTGTAAGCGATATATGGGACTGATATGCCTTGAATGATTGATTAATGATTCAATCTGGCCCTCAGAAAATAGGTCTGGTCTACACACTTACATCAATATAACTACGTTGCTCAGCGGTGTGAAAAATCCACACCGCTGAGGTTATACTGACCTAACCCCTGGTATAGACAGTGCTATGTCAGTAGGAGAGCTTCTCCCATCAACATAGCTACCGCCTCTCGAGGAGGTAGCTTAACTCCCGTAGTTGTAGAACATCTTCATTAAAGCGCTATGGCAGTGATGCAGTGTTTTAAGGGTAGACCTGCCCTTAGAAAAACTATCCACCTCTGTTTATCCCATAATAGGATCCACCTATGAAAACAATAAGAAAATGGTCCATATCATGTGAGGCATTTTGTCTAAAAACCCATACAGATCAGCCAAAGTTGGGTGTTACCTTCATTTAGCCAGTTTCTTTAGTTCAAGAGAGGATCAGCAAGGCAAGGGTCTCTCATTTACATACATATACACATTTTTTCTCTCCCAACCTCTCTAAAAGACTCCGAGTTACCAAACAAGTCACACCCTGTTTTCCGTTGCAAAGTGGAGTTGAGTGGGTGAATCAAGAAGAGATGAGTGGGAAAGCTGCAAGTTAAACAAATAAGAAATGTGGTTGTAAGATTGAAGGTCAAATTAGGCAAACCATTACCTGAAGAAATCTAAACCACAGGCTTTCACACCAAATTATAAACTATACATTGTTTCCTTATAAATCAAATATACCTTGAATAATCTGTCTTTCACCCTAAATTAGAATCTGCACATTTGTTTGCCTTGAAAGTCAGATTCACATCCTTCTATATGTGGAAAATGTCTCTTGTTCTGTTTTAGGTCCTAACTAATATGAAGTGCTTTCAAAGAACATATAGAGTATGTCCTCCAAATATAGAAGACTATAAGGATTTTGTTGGTTTATATTGTAAAATAATCACTCCACTGTAGAAGTAATCGTAATTGTCTGGCACAAGGAAAAAGAAATGTTGATATAAACCTGTGTATAACACTGGGATATTAAGAGAAATTGCTGAAAGGAGGTAGGTATGTAAAATATTAAACAGTTAACTGGTTAACTAGTAAGCATTAGTCTTGCCGGTTAGCCCACCTTAACCATTAACCCCCAGCCCTGGGGACCGCCGGAGCAACCCCAGGCTGGCCAGCTGACCCCAACCCCGGACAGGCCAGCCAGCTGACCCCAGCCCTGCCAGCCAGCCCAGCCCCAGCCCCTCTCCCTTTAATTGGTTAACCAATTAAACTATATATTTTTAATCATTTAAATGGTTAACTTTTTAAACAATACTTACATCTCTAAAAAAAGGGATCCCAATTGATAGTAGGGGCACATAAGGAAGTACAATCCTTGAAATAAATCAAACTTTAAAAAAGCCTTGGATAAGAAAGGGGTATACACCCTTCACATTTGTTAAAAAAAAAGGAGTACTTGTGGCATCTTAGAGACTAACAAATTTATTTGAGCATAAGCTTTCGTGACCTACAGCTCACTTCATCGGATGCATTCAGTGAAAAATACAGTGGGGAGATTTATATACATAGAGAACATGAAACAATGGGTGTTACCATACCATACCATACTGTAAGGAGAGTGATCACTTAAGGTGAGCTATTACCAGCAGGCGGGGGGGGGGAGGGGAAGACACCTTTTGTAGTGATAATCAAGGTGGGCCATTTCCAGCAGTTGACAAGAACATCTGAGGAACAGTGGGGGGTGGGGGGAGAATAAACATGGGGAAATAGTTTTACTTTGTGTAATGACCCATCCACTCCCAGTCTCTATTCAAGCCTAAGTTAATTGTATCCAGTTTGCAAATTAGCTGGAGGCCATCCAGACCACACCACACAATCCATTGTCTACAGCCAAGCTCTAAGTTTATTAAGATAATGCTGAAGTAAAAAGAAAATGGTACAGAGTTTAGGCATAAAAGTTTCTGGTTTTCAGGGAATAAGGTACAGATTATCAAGGGGTGCGAAATTCGATTTAGGAGTGGGTGGCGTAAGGAATACATAATCTGCAATCTTCCCGATTGGGGGTAAAAGTTTAACAGGTCAAAGTACAGACATTGAGCTATGGGGGTATGTTGTCCATGTAATGGCTGTGTTCAGGTGTGGAGTATAATGAGTGGATACCATGGTGAGGATGGATCTACCCTCATTTGGTGGGATTTAATGTTCAGTGAGTGTATGGTTCCAGTTCATATGGTCCAATGGAAAAAAGTCTCTCAGTCCCTTTCCCATAGTTCATGCACGATGTCGTACCGGCTCACATCTCCTGTTGCTGTCGGTGGCCAGTGATGTGTTCGATGTAGATGTCCCTGGCCCATCGGATGGTGTCCGAGACCATGAGGCGCCGCATGAACCGTGCGTAGCGTCAACCAATTCCACAGGTCTGCAGCACACGCTCGTTGCAGGGGTCCCAAGCGCCCAGGGCTCCGATGATCAGGGCATCCATCTGCATCTCGTAGCCCTTCGCTCTCAGGGTGTCAGCCAGGGGGGCGTATTTTTCCAGTTTATGAGCTCGGGATTCGCGGAAGGCCGGGGTCCTGTTCTCAAAGGAGACCGTGATGTCAACGAGGATGATCTTTTTCTGGGCCTCATCGGTGACTACCACATCAGGTCACAACTGGCTGTCAGTACCGGGGATGGCACAGTTCACGGCGACCTCCCCCAGGCACGGTGCGATGGCTTTCACGAGGCGGTTCTGGATGGCATTGTGGCGCAGCTGCCAGGCTCTGGAGTGGGGCTTGCAACTGCACAGGACGTGGGGCAGGGTCTCTTTGGAATAGCTGCACTTTCTGCAACGCTTGTCTCGGTTCCCGTGGCGGACGGCTCCGTTGAGCGGGACGCAGTTGAGCCGGGCGCAGTGGATGAACCGCCAGTCGGCAAAACGGGTGAAGCCGCCCCCAGCGAGGAAGTGGTTGCTGGCGTCCCACTTGCTGCTCAGTTCAAAGGCTTTACCCTGGTCTGGTTTACGCTTCAGGGTTTCCATGTACAGCGAGTGGATGGCCGCCTTCAGGATCCTCTCCAGCATGTCTCTGGCGCCCGTGGTGACGATGGTGTTGTCGTCGGACCTGATCTGCGGCACCAGGACTCCCAGCTCCTGGCGCTCCTCGCACCGCTCCCAGCGGCAGCCAATGCGCTTCCCCAGGCGGCGCGTGGCATTGCGAGCGCGGGACCAGAGTGAAGCGATGTCGCCACCGTCCCGTCCGAATTCGCCATCCAGGGAACCGCTCAAGAAGCTGGTGGTGTCTTGGTTGGAGGGGACTCTGCCGATCCGCTTCTTTGTTGCATCATGAAGGGCGTTTGCTGCGATGTTCCTTAGCATGGCTTCGGGACACGTCAGCAGGTGGAAGGCGTGGGTGATCACCGCAATGTCAAACAGGTCACCCATGCGGGGGACATTGGCACCGCCATGCCTGTGGGCGATATAGACCAGCTCGTTGCTGGCTGTCTGGGGAAGGAACAGCCACTTCTTCACCAGCTGCCGGACGATCTTGTCTGCCTTGTTGAGGGGTACCTTCGCCACCGCAGATCCCCTTAGGACAAAGGAGATGCAGGGAATCGGGAAGGTGTTCAGGGCGTTTATCTTCTGCCACGGTGCTAGCAGGCAGGCGTCGATCTTGGCGGCATCCTGCAAGATCTCCTGGATGGTGTCCTTGGGTGTCTGCCGGACACGGAAACCCATCGGCGTGCCGAGGTGCTGGTACGCCTGCCCCTCTGCCAGGGGGATGACGGGCTCGCCCTGGATCTGGAACCTTGTCATCTGCACCGAGTCCTTTTGCTGCCATCGATGTGGAGAGATGCACACTTCTTTGCATTGAAGCGGAGCCCCATCCAATCGGGAGCTCGACTGGTGGCATCTAGCATACGTTGGAGGTTCTCTGGGTCGTCTGTGGTCAGGACCAGGTCATCTGCATAAGCCAGGACGCTCACCCTTTCACCGTGGAGGTTGAAGCCATCTGCGCCATTGGAGATCGCTCGCAGCAACAGCTCCATGGCAAGGTTAAAGATGATGGGGCTGAGGGGACAGCCCTGCTTAACTCCACTCCGGATCGGGATCTCGGCGGTCTCCCTTTGACCGAGCGAATCGTGGTGCTGCATCCCTCGTACACCTCTCGGATCACACGGAGGAAGTTCTCTGGCATCCCAAACTCCTGGAGCGTAGCAAAGATGTGGTAGTGGGGCATGGACCCAAAGGCGTTAGCCAGGTCGAGCCATGCTACCGTGCACTGCCTCCGCGCCCTTCTGGCCGTTTCAATGGTGGTTTGAAGGACAAACCATCATGTACTGTGTTCATAGCAGCCCTCACAGGACATGAAGCCTTTCTGGGTGGAGCGGATGGCTTCCCCGCTCACCGACCACTCCGTGATCCTCGTCGCCAGGCAGCTGGCATAGAGCTTGTACATCGTGGAGCAGAGGGAGATGGGCCTCCAGTTGCTGGGGTCATCCCGTTCACCCTTCTTGTACACCAGTACCGTCATGGCCTTTTTCCAGGAGCTGGGAGGCCGGCAGAATCGCTTGCACTGGTTGAAGAGTGTGGCAAGGACCAGGCAGCAGGGATCTCGCTTTTTCAGGAGGCTGTAGGGGACGCCGTCTTTCCCAGGAGCTGTGTTTTTTGTTTTTGAGAGTCTGGCCATCACTTCCTTGGGCGTGAAGTCAGTTTCCAGGACACCTGCTTCGTCGACACGGGGCAGGGAGCGGAGGCGCTCTGGGCGCTGCGCGTCATTCTGGGCTGTGCGGTCGGATACATCCTTGAAGCAGCTGTAGAGACGCTCAGATGGGATCGTGCAGTAGGGCGAGGGCCCGTCGAGGATCTCCCTCGTGGCTTTGGAGCTGTTTGCCCGGTACAGCTTTTGGATCCTTGAAGCCGCTGCTGGATCGTAGCGGCGGCTGGCGTCTCTACTTCTGGCTCCCCTGGTGGTGGCGTTGAGGTTTGGAGCAGGTGTTCTGTGGGCAGGCGGGGCCTTCTCCTGGTTGGAACTTCTCCTGGGAGCGGTTTCCGCAGACAGTTCTTGGGTGAGCCTGTCTACGAGGAAGTCGAAGTCGTCAAAGGAAGCTGCCGCTTGTAGCTCCTCGGTTCAGGCAGTCTGCCACGGAGTGGCAGCCCTCACCGTCGGCTGCTGGCCCTCATGGTCCTCGACCTCATCTGGTGCAGGCTCAAAGCCTGCATGGTTGGCCTGCTGTCTATCTCGTGGGTCAGGATTCCCTTCGGTTGGGTGCTGGGGCAGGATCTCTGGCGGGATGCTGGCATTGCTAGTGGTCGGAGAGACGCGGTCTGGCTCGGGGGTTTGCTGGGACACCGCTGGTCCTTCTAGGAGTGGCTGCTGCCTGGGCGGTTGCTGCTGGAGCGTGAGATCTCCCATAGGCAGTATCCCGCAGAATGGACCTGGGGGCCGTGCTGGGCCATCTGGCGATGAAGGCCCGGTGTTTTGCTGTGGCTGCAGGGCTGGTTCCTCCAGTAACGTCTGGAGCTCGCAGGGCGGTCTGAGGCTTGGCACTGGCTCCTCTGGCTGCTGGAGTTCGCAGGGCGGTCTGAGGGGCGGCGCTGGCTCTTCTGGCAACAGGATCTAGAGCAGCTATGCGTGGTGGGGCACTGATCCTTCTGGGAACGGGGACGTGCTGGGCAGGGGGCAAGGTAGTACTGAGTCATCTCAGTATGGAATCACAGAATCACAGAATCTCAGGGTTGGAAGGGACCTCAGGAGGTCATCTAGTCCAACCCTCTGCTCAAAGCAGGACCAATCCTCTGATCCCTAAACGGCCCACTCAAGGATTGAACTCACAACCCTGGGTTTAGCAGGCCAATGCTCAAACCACTGAGCTATCCAGATTTGCTTTGTGACATGAGAGGGTAAGACGGGCTTCCTGCTGGCGAGGACCTGGGTGATGTTCCCCGTGGCAGCAGGTACCTTCTCGATCGCAGCACCCTGTTGCGCTGGCCTGACGATGGGGGCAGGCTTCTTGATGGCAGCTTGCACAATCGCTTTTCTTTGTTGAGGCTCAGGAGCAGCAGGCCAGCGCTCAGCAGGAGGGCTGGGAGCCGGGGCAGGAGACTGTGTTGTTCCCTTGAGGCGTTTCCTGCAGGTGACTTGGTGCGTCTTGCATTGCTTCTGTGTCTCAAAGGGCAGGCTGCAGAGGGCACAGCTGAAGGCGACCCGCTTGCTGTGGCATCTCTTCAGATGCCTGGTGATGCCACCGAGGAGGTGGAAGCTTCGGGGCGGAGAGCAGATGGGGCAGATGAGCATGTCCGCAGTGAGGGGGTACTGCAGGTAGATGGTGTCCTCATTACCTTGCAGCAGGGGGGTTCCAGCAGCATCAGCGGCATCGCTGGCTGGTTTATCCTGATGTGGGCGGTTGGGGTCAAGACGTCCGGCTGGGCGGTCATCTGGCAGGGACCTGGGGTCCCTCTGGGTGGTTTCTGAGGCTGGGCAGGCATCCGGCGAGGCGCTGGTGACCCTGTAGGTGGTCTCTGGAGAGATGCTGGTCCCATCTATGGAGATTCCTCTCTTGATGGTGTGAAGAGCAGCGAGAGCACCACCAGCGTCAGGGACCTGGGCAGCTGCAGGGGTGGGAGGTGGTCACCTGAGAGCATCTTGCAGCTGCAGAGTGGGGGGGCTCTCCAATGGTGGCTGGTGTTGCTGGAGAGCGGGGGGGGCTCTCGCTTGGCAGCTGCTGTAAAGTGGGGGGGCTTACCCATGGCGGCTGGTACTGCTGGGGAGCGGCGGGGATGTTTCTTCTGGTTGTGATGTCCCGACAGGCCGGCCTCAAAATGCAGGATCTTCCTGGAACAGCATCTCGGAGGGGGTCCTTCGAGCAGCCACCGATCTTGCCCTTCATGCTGCTGCTCTGCAATGTCCTGGAAGCACCTAGGACCTTCTTCGTAGTCACTGTCCGAGAGACCTTCTGTGGAGCAGCAGCGGTGGTGGTGGTGGTAGTACACGGTGCAGCTGGGGATGTCTCAGGAGCAGAGAGAGGATTTCCTTCCAAGGTAGCAGCAGAAGAATACACCTTCAAAGCAGCATCAATTTTTTCAAAAATGGAAGCAGGAGAATCCATCTGCCTAGGGGCGGTCAGGGTCCCATCCACATCGAAGAGGCATAGGACCACACCACATGATCCATTGTCTACAGCCAAGGTCTACGATACAACCGCATTTGCTCCAACCCCTCAGACAGAGACAAACACCTACAAGATCTCTATCAAGCATTCTTACAACTACAGTACCCACCTGCTGAAGTGAAGAAACAGATTGACAGAGCCAGAAGAGTACCCGGAAGTCACCTACTACAGGACAGGCCCAACAAAGAAAATAACAGAACGCCATTAGCCGTCACCTTCAGCCCCCAACTAAAACCTCTCCAACGCATCATCAAGGATCTACAACCTATCCTGAAGGACGACCCATCACTCTCACAGATCTTGGGAGACAGGCCAGTCCTTGCTTACAGACAGCCCCCCAGCCTGAAGCAAATACTCACCAGCAACCACACAACAGAACCACTAACCCAGGAACCTATCTTTGCAACAAAGCCCGTCGCCAACTCTGTCCACATATCTATTCAGGGAACACCATTATAGGGCCTAATCACATCAGCCACACTATCAGAGGCTCGTTCACCTGCACGTCTACCAATGTGATATATGCCATCATGTGCCAGCAATGCCCCTCTGCCATGTACATTGGTCAAACTGCACAGTCTCTACGTAAAAGAATAAATGGACACAAATCAGACGTCAAGAATTATAACATTCAAAAACCAGTTGGAGAACACTTCAATCTCTTTGGTCACTCAATTACAGACCTAAAAGTTGCAATTCTTCAACAAAAAAACTTCAAAAACAGACTCCAACGAGAGACTGCTGAATTGGAATTAATTTGCAAACTGGATGCAATTAACTTAGGCTTGAATAGCGACTGGGAGTGGATGGGTCATTACACAAAGTAAAACTATTTCCCCATTTTTATCCCCCCCCTCCCCATTCCTCAGACGTTCTTGTCAACTGCTGGAAATGGCCCACCTTGATGATCACTACAAAAGGAGTCCCCGCCCCCGCTCTTGTGCTGGTAATAGCTCACTTTAAGTGATCACTCTCGTTACAGTGTGTATGGTAACACCCATTGTTTCATGTTCACTATGTATATAAATCTCCCCACTGTATTTTCTATTGAATGCATCCGATGAAGTGAGCTGTAGCTCACGAAAGCTTATGCTCAAATAAATGTGTTAGTCTCTAAGGTGCCACAAGTCCTCCTGTTCTTTTTGTGAATACAGACTAACAGGGCTGTTACTCTGAAACTTCACATTTGTTATACACCAGTGCCATCTACTGGATAGTAGTGGAAGCTGCACAGAAACAAAGCTAAAATCTGAGGACCCAGTTGGTTGGTACATATCCAACAGGAATCAGACGGTGGCCCCCTCCAACAAGCCCTGAAACTAGGGGATATAAACTGAGGTCACCATGTGCTATGCTCAAGGGAATTGATTGATTCCAGCACAAGAAGCTGCAGAACTAAGTGAGATCAATGCCTGGACTAGCCATGTGGAAAGTACTCTTCCCCCATCCCAGAGTTCAGAGAATGAGATTTCGTTTCAAAGATTGTATTTCCCTGTCTGTTCTTTAGCATAAATAACTGTAGGTTATCTTCCTGCATCTGCACACTCTAGTAAGACCTCAAATAACCATATTTTACATTTTAACTGCTTTATAAGTCTAAGCAAATTGGCCTACGAGAGATTTAAAAGAAATGTTTTAAGCAGTTGCTTCTAATATTCTAATCTTGTCCCTTTTGGACCAATCTAGTCAAAAAGAAATAACCACACTCTTCAAAATGCCTTAAAGACAAGGGCACCTTTGGAAGTCTGGTAAATGTTAGGTACTAAACAATTCAGAATTGATCATAAATAAATGTAATAAGAAATGTTGGAAGAAGAAAAGGAGTACTTGTGGCACCTTAGAGACTAAACAATTTATTTGAGCATGAGCTTTCGTGAGCTACAGCTCACTTCAGCTCAAATAAATTGGTTAGTCGCTAAGGTGCCACAAGTACTCCTTTTCTTTTTGCGAATACAGACTAACACGGCTGTTACTCTGAAACCTAAGAAATGTTGGTGGTTTGCATTGTTCCTTGGTATAACTGCGGAGTCTCCACTCTAGTCTGTGATAATTGCTTGCAAGTCTGTATTGTGTGTGTCGTATGCAATTGGGTGTGTCTATGTTTGAGTCACGAACTGTTGATGTGGTTCTGGGTGAATTAATAAATTATTGATTGGTTAAGAATAACCCAGTGTCCTGATTTGATAAATGGTGCTCAAGTTAAAAGTTGATCTGAAAAGAACCCAGCATTAAACTAATAAGCTAGTTCTCCAGGGACTCAATAAAAGGAGTTATCCTATTGGATTCTATTGTATATTGGCAAACCTAGTTTGTTAGATTTCAGCTTTAAAATCTAACTGGCACCATGGCAAATTCATAAATTGACCCCCTTTCACACTTACACCCTGCCTTCCCCCCTTACACAAAGACCCCATACAGCCTGGCACCCACAGCCTTGCCCCCTCCCCCCACTCTCCATACCATAGCCCCCTGCCCTCCAAACAGAGCCCCCTACAGCCATGCCCTGTAGCCTGCTCTCCTGACACAGCCTCCTGCTCTCCTGACACAGCTCCCTCCCCCAGCCCCCTAAACAGACCCCACAGAGCCCCATTTATCACCTTGAACCCCAACAGCCCTCTGTCCCTGCAAATACAGCTCTTCCCACAGCCCTGCCCTGCACCCAAACAGCTCCCCACAGTCTTGCCCCTTGCCGTGACCTGCCACCCATAGCCCTACCCCTCCCTGCCCTGTCAGGGTCCCCTTGGAGCTGGTGGGAGAGCTCCTTCCCCTTCTCCCCACTGTCCTGTTAATCTGCACAAACCTGACTGGCTGGGGGAGAGTGCCAGTCAAACACAGAGAATTAACTCTCCCTCTTGCGAGGGTTTGAAAGAACTGGGGAAGGGATGAGAAACAAGCCTGGGAAATTGAAGAAGGAAACAAAGGTGAAGCAGGAGCCCTATGCTAGGTAGAGAGGAAGCTGCTTGAAGGGAACTGGCTCCTGGCAAAAGGGGACTCTTGTAAATGCCTAGCCAGGAACTGAGCCCAGTGCTGAGCTCACGCCACATGCCAGCCCCAGCCCAAAGCGCAGGGACAGGCTAGCTTGACTCACAATGGCGGGGCAGAGAGTCTGTGTGTCTACCCAGGTGTGGGGACTGTCCCCTTACTTACATTCAGTGGGGCTGTTTTGGTTGGCTAGCTCCCCAGTACTAAAAGAAAGGGGAAGGGTCGATGGGGTATCCAGGATCCCGACAGTCCCCAGGAACAATGGGGAGAGGCCAATGCTCCAGATCAGCCTGATTGACAGGGCGGGCAGGCTAATCAGGGAGTCAGGAGGCCAGGGGGGTCCATCCTCCCTGTGAGCTGGAATTGCCTGGGTCAGACAGAGTGGGGACCCAGGGCAGCTGAGCTGGGGAGCAGGACCCTGCCAGCCAGAGGGGCCAGAAAAGCAGCCCAGGAAGCAGGTCAGAGCTGGGAGCAGAGTCACAGAAGCGGCTCGGAGAGCAGACCTGTGCTGGGAGCAGAGCTCTAACAACCAGAGCCAGGGGGGCCAGAGAAGCAGCAGCAGTTGTGCTGAGGCAGAGTGTTGGAGCTGGAGCTGAGACAGAGTCATGGAGCTGGAGCCGTCCGGAGCTGGGTGCGGGGAACAGCTGGGGAGAGCGAAGGGGACCCTGGGCAGCGGGCCCAGCACAGGGAGATGCCCCCAGCCAAGAGGCCCTGCAGGCCAGACTTGGAGGGGGATCGTAACCCCGACGGGGGGCTGACGCTGGGAAGAAGGGTCCTGCCACCTGGAGCCTGAGTGTGTGTGGCCACCGCCAGAGCGAGTGTCCAACCCGCAGCATCCTGCAGCACAGTCAGGGCCCGGGCAGGGGCTGGGACGTGTGAGAAACGGACTGAACTGCTCTGACGTTCCAGAGACGCTGGTTGTCGTGCCCCTGTGCCACAGAGCGGGCTGATGGGTTTTTCCTTTAACCTTTCCCATTTTTTAAAATTGATTGCTGTTTAATAAATTGTGTTTGCTTTGAACTTTATGGAATGATCAGTGGGTCAGGGGAGCATCCAGTGCAGAGAGAGCAGCCCGGATTGGGAATCCCCTAGTCCCTGCCCTAAGTGACCATGACAAGGTTGAAGGTTGAGCCCCGCAGGAATCCTGGGCCCAGCCTTTGGGGTTACGAGGACTCTGCCACCCAGGAGAGTGGAAGGGGAGCCCTTGAGGTCAGGCAGGCTTCTGGGTAAAGGAAGCGGGAGCGAGGACCCAGATCCTTTCGTTAGCGCACTTCACTGGGGTAGTGTATAAGCCAGGAAAGTTCCGCACAATAGTGGGACCATTCCCCCGCTTACACTAGGGAAGAGCTATTTTGCTGTATACTGTGCTAGGGCTGAAGGAGTCTGTATAACCAACCCCTGCTAGAGATCCAGACCTGGCTTTGCCTGGTTAGATAAGTGTTCTACTAAAAAGGGACTGAGACTTTTTCCATTGGACCATATGAACTGGAACCATAAACTCACTGAACATTAAATCCCACCAAATGAGGGTAGATCCATCCTCATCATCATATCCGCTCATTATACTCCACACCTGAATATAGTCATTATATGGACAACATACCCCCATAGCTCAATGTCTGTACTTTGACCCGTTAAACTTTTACCCCCAATCGGGGAGATTGCAGATTATGTATTCCTTACGCCACCCACTCCTAAACCAAATTTCGCACCCCTTGATAATCTGTACCTTATTCCCTCATAATATGCCTAAATTCTGTACCGTTTTCTTTTTACTTCAACATCATCTTAATAAAATTATTAAGTGTAGTGCTTGTTCTGGGAGTTAACACTGACCCCTTCTCCGTCCCCCAGGAGGGAGGACTGGTGTCTGTGCAGAAGTGTGAGGATAGGATCTGGGACCCTTGCCTCAACCCTGGGGAACCCCCCCCCCACCTTCCCCTACAGGAGGGGACGGTCTTATGTGTTGTCAGCCCTTGATGTGGGAGGCCAGATGAATGGGGCTCAGCTAGGTACCACCAGCACAGGCTCTGGGTGTATGTCTACATGGCAAAAAAACTCCCACAGCAGCGAGTCTCAGAGCCCAAGTCTACGGAGGGAGGCCAGCAGTGGGTGGACGCAGGCTCTGTTGGTGCTGGAATTGGGAGGCCAGCAGGAGGTGGGGCCCATCTGCTGCCCATGCTGGCCCTGGAAGCCCTGCAGCAGGTGGGACCTGGGTGCCCCCAATACCGGCTCTGAGAAGCCTGCAACAAGTGGTGCACGGACACTATCGGTGCTATTTCCGGGAGTTCGGCAGTGGATTGGTTCTGGATGCTGCCTCGATTGGCTATGGGATGCCAGTAGGAGGTGGCCTTGAATGCTACCAGCACTTGGTGTGGGAGGTCAGCTGCGGGTGACGTTGTCATTATTGGATCTAAAATCGGATCCTAAGTGTAAGCTCAAATGTAAAAAGTGTGTGCCAGTTCCTAAAATGTCACGATAAGCTATAACTTTTTGCCTGCTTGGAAATTAACCATGGGAAAATAGGGTTTTTAATAAATGAATGTTATGAACAAATGCAAGAGAACCAGACAGAGAAACTAGATTAGTCCAAACAAAAAGGTCCTGCTGATATGGTTCAAGGACTGTTGAACTCATGCTTGGTAAAAACAGATGATGTGGAGCAGGAAATTAATGAACCAAAATTGTTGTGATGGATATTAGTCCTAACTGGTGGACAAAATAATGAGGGGATGAACTATGCTGCCCACTTTCCCCCTTTTTGGAATACATAAATAGGGACTGAAAAAATAATTTTGTCTCCTGTCCCATCTTGCATCCCAGCTTGTCTCATCTCATTTTCCCTTCCCCCAGGACAGAAGGAGCAGACCAGACTGAAGACTTTCTTCCTGAGAGGAAAGTCATTAGGCCTTATTCTGATTCAAGAAACTTTGTTTTTTCACTTGTAAGTCCTGAAAATCATGATGACATCCAGTCCCCAGCCCAGCAGTGGAGATTCCAAATGACCAGTCCTGCAGAGGCAGGTAAAATCCTGTTCTGTCTCCCTTCCTTTTATGTTACTTTCTACTCCCGGTCCCCACTTCTCTCTCTCTCTCTCTCTCTCTCTCTCTCTCTCTCTCAGCTTTTTCATCAAGATTTTGCGTAACTAGTGTACTCTTCCTTTTCTGGAGTGGTTTATCGGGGCAAGGACTTTGCAATAGCATTGAAAACAAAGGCACGCAAATTAAATATTTTTCAGCTCGTCAGTCTAATAGTGATTTTTACAATGTTATCACCTTGGACTGTTAGATCAAAATATCTTCTTCTATCACCAGGTATTTTCTTAAATTTTCATGTACCTCTATTCCCTCATATAGTAATTCCTTTCTTGGAACCCAAGGTTGAGGGGCAGAATTATTCTGGTTGGGCCGAATTGGAATGGTCCTGGGTTCTGCTGTGGGTGGAACCAAAAGAGCAGGATAAGGAGGAAAGATGGGGAGTGGAATGGAAAAAGGGGCAGGTCCTTTGGGCTCCAGGACAAGAATCTTTTTATTCATTTTGGCTATTTTAGTTATTGCTTCATCCATTTTCTTCCCAATACTATTGGCATTGTTTACAGTGGAGTTGAACAATTTAGGTTCATTAATTTCTGACTCCCAACATCATCCGCTTTTAACATGCGTGATTTCAACAGTCCTTGAACCATATCAGCAGGCCCTTTTTCTTTTGGACTAATCTCGTTTCTCTGTCTGGTTCTCTTGCACTTGTTCATAACATTCTTTTATTAAAAACAACTCGATCTGTTTTCCTTAGTTCATTTCTAGGAAGGCAAAAAGTTACAGGTTAATGTGACATTTTATGAACTTGCATGTATCTTTTACATTTGAGCTTAAAATTGGGGTATGTTGTTGTGATTATTGGGCATAAAAGTGGAGCCCAAGTACTGTTGGCACAGGCTCTGGCTGGCCAGCAAGAGGGTGGTACCTATGGGCCATCAGCACTTGCCTCTGGGAGTCCAGCCTTGGTACATTGGTACTACTGACAGTGGGTCTCAGAGGCCAGCAGGGATTGGAGCCTGGATGCCATTCTTGCTGGCTGTGGGAGACCAGCCAAGGATGGGGCTTGGGTGCTGGGAGGTCAGCAGGGGGTGGGGCCTGAGTGTCTCCAGCAATGGCTCTGGGAGTCCATCGGGGGCTGGGGCTGGGTGCCATTGGCTCTGGGAAGCCAGCAGCAGGTGAGTCCCAGTTTCCATTGGCGGTAATTATGGGAGGCCAGCTGGGGGTGGTCCTGGTTGCTGCCAGCACTGGCTCTAGCAGTATGTCTAAACCCAGGCTCTGACTCATGTTTAGGCTGAAGCCCCACTTCTGCCCCCATAGAAGTTAATCTGATTTAGGCAAGGAACCCCTGTGGACTCAGGCCCACATGCTCGGGTGTCCGGAATGCCTGGTCGAAAAGGTAACCTGGCAGCTCCGGTCAGCACTGCCAACCGGTCCGTTAAAAGTCCGGTTGGCGGTGCTGCTGGGCTAAGGCAGGCTCCTTGCCTGTCCTGGGGCACCGCGCTGCGCCCCGGAAGCAGCCACCAGGTCCGGGTCCTAGGCCAGGGGCCAGGAAGCTCTGCGTGCTGCCCCATCCTGTGCACCGACTCTGCACGCCCATTGGCTGGAAACTGGCCAATGGGAGCTGGGGGGCAGTGCCTGTGGGCAAGAACAGTGCACGGAGCTTTCTGGCCCCCCCAACCTAGGACCTGAACCTGCTGGCCACTTCCGGGGTGCAGCTCAGTGCCCCAGGACAGGCAGGGAGCCTTCCTTAGCCCCCACACTGCGCCACTGGCTTGGATTTCTTGGGGTAACTGGCAGTTTGCTCAATTTGACCTTCAGTCTTACAGATAAGCAAACTAAAAATAACAAACTTGCTGCTTCCCCACCCCTCTCTTGAGCCGCTCATGACGGCAATGGGCTATTTTGCATAGGAAGGCAGGGTGTGACTCAGAATGAGTAACTTTAGAGTTCTTTTAGCTAGGTTGGGAGGGAGAAAGAGGTTTCATCCATACGCAAATTATGAGAGATTCTTGTCTAGGTAATTAACGTTTAGCTATTTTGCTTTCTATTCTTGGGGAGAGGAACTTTGTCTGATCTGTGGGGTTTTAGACAAAGTGTCTTACATGATATGAACCATTTTCTTAGGTCTTTTCTACACAGGGGATTTACTGTGGTATAGCTATGTCTCTCAGGGATCTGAAAAAATCCAGGTTGTCTCTTTCACTTAAGAATACAAAGGCACCAGGACTTTGGGGGCCTCTGGGAGAGATGTGAACTGAGGCAAGGGTCAGTCACCATCTTGCTGGAAGACTGTGTGTGAGAAAAGCCATCTTAAACAAAATCTTGAACCAAAACTTGCTGGATGAAGTTCTAGACTTTTAGAACCAAAAACATACCTTGTGGTTACATTTATTATTAAAGTAAGAAATGACAGACATACAGTAAAGTACAGTGATCAGCTGCCTTCTCCTGAGGCATAGGTGGGTCACAATGGAATTCTCCTTATGAACTCTGGCTATGCCTTACAATCTCCATATATTATACACATCCAAATTTCATATTTACTAGTTCTCTTCTAATCATTAAATATTAAGTATGTGACTTATATAATATGTATGTGTGAACTTTAATTGGCATAACTTGCTGCCCTTGCTATTTTCATGTTGTCATTTCTCTGTTCTGAGTAGTTTATTACACAATTAATGCATAGTCAGTGTATATTTAGCCAGGTCACTTTGACCTGTTTCTCTGCATCCAGGCTTTTAGGCACTTTCCATTCTTCTTCTGCTTGATTTTCCCTAATTGCTTTCTGGCAGCACATTTTGTAGATATGTTATTTTTTCATTTAAGCACAACCTGGGTGAAAAACACCCCTCTTTGTCCTATTCAACAGTTTTAGACAAGTTTACTCAATCACAAGGTCACTTTAGGCAACATTTCACATTTAGCTCAGGGATCTCTGGGCCAAAGCCACCCTTACTGTCCAAACTTATGCATCAGACATGACTTTTATGAATTCTCAATAATGTGCGTGTGTGTAATGGATGTTTGCATGTAATGGGTGGGTGCATGGGAGTGTGATGGATATGCCTGCACGTGATGGGTGCTCACACCTGAGTGTGTACATGTGCTGGGTGCACACGCACAGCATCACACATTTGTGTGCCCATCATATTCATGGACACCCATCACACAATCATGCATCTGCCCCATGCGCGCACGACCACTATACACACGCACCCATCAGAGGCATATACACCCATCACACATGCACACACATCTGTCGCACAGGTGCACATCCATCACATGCAGAGACCCCTGAGGCACCTGCATAGCCATGACTCATGTGCATCCATCACATGCTCACACTCCCATCACCCACATGTGTGCTTCCATCACGCACACACAATCACGAGTGCACACTTATCACACACAGGCATCCATTGGGCGCATGCACCCCTCAAGCACAAGCATGCATCACATGCACAACCTATCACACATGCCCAACCATCACAAGCGCACACACCTACATGTGTGAACCCATCAAACGTGCACAACCATCACATGTTCACCCATCACAAACTCGTACAAACTTGCACACACCCATAGCATGTGCACACACATCCATTATGATTGCACATGCTTCACACACATGCACGTGCATGCATCCAAGTGTGAACGCACATCACATGATACGCATTGTGTGCACACGCACACATCATGTTTCCACCCATCACACACACCCCATCACAATCATGTGCATCCATTATTCATGCCTGCACTTGTCATGCACATGCACAGCCATTGCATATACACAACTATTACACAACTGCTTCTATCATTCACACACATATTGTGTGTTCACCACCTGCACCCATCATACCTATGCACACCCATCACACACACATGCACACTCATCCAACGTGACGAAGCATCACACGCACATGCACCCATCATACCCGCACACCCATCAGGAATGTTATTAGTGATTGTTAGGGTTTATTTTGGGTTATTAGGAATTGTTAAATGTTATTAAAGGTTGTTAGGAGTTATTATAGGATGTTAGCTGGTGTTAGAGGTTCTTTGGTGGTGTTAGGCATCATCAGGATTTATGGGGTGTTGTTGGAATTATCAGGATTTGCTAGGAGGCATTAATTGTCAGAAAGTGTTGTTAGCGATTAGTAGGGGTGGTTGTTGTGTGTTTGGGTGTTACGGTTTATCAGACTCTGTTAGTGGTTATCAGGGCATCTGCATCAATCCCTAATAAATCCGACTGACTTCAACAACATCAATTAATGCCTAACATTTCCTAATAACTTCTAACATCCCCTACTAATCCCTAAAAACCCAACACCTAACAACTTCTTATGACCCCAAACAAACCCTTACAATTGCTAACAATCCCTAATATCAACTAACAATACTTAATAACTCCTCCAAACTGACAGCATCTGACAAACCCTAAGAAAACCCAACAAACTCTAAAAATGCCAATAACACCTCACAACCCTTACTAACAATTAACAAAACCTAGCAAATCCTGACGACCCCTTATACCGTACATGCCAAAATAATTACTAATAATGCTTACTAACAGTGAACTCCTGCTCAGTGTTTTCTCTAATTTTTGACAGGCTGTGTGCTCAAAAAATTTCTTCTGTGCAAATTGTTGTGCTTCTGTGCAAATTTTTGTGCACGCGGTGTTTCACCGTGTGCACGGGGTTTAGGATCTGTGTGTGTGCACACACCTGCACAGCTTAGAGGGAACAGTGCTCCTGCTAACCCTTACATATCCCCAATAACCCCAGATAAATCCTAATGGCCCCACGAAATAATCCCTATCACCACCTAACAATTCCTAACATTTCCTACTCCCCAACAATGCTTAGTAGAAAATTAAAAGGAGGACTTGTGGCACCTTAGAGACTAACCAATTTATTTGAGCATAAGCTTTCGTGAGCTACAGCTCACTTCATCGGATGTGGAAAATACAGTGAGGGGATTTTATATGCACAGAGAACATGAAACAATGGGTGTTACCATACACACTGTAACAAGAGTGATCAGGTAAAGTGAGCTATTACGAGCAGGAGAGCCGGGGGAGGGGGCGGGGGGAAAACCTTTTGTAGTGATAATCAAGGTGGGCCATTTCCAACAGTTGACAAGAACGTGTGAGGAATGGGGTGGGGGGGGGATAAACATGGGGAAATAGTTTTACTTTGTGTAATGACACAGCCACTCCCAGTCTTTATTCAAGCCTAAGTAAACTGTGTCCAGTTTGCAAATTAATTCCAATTCTGCAGTCTCTCGCTGGAGTCTGTTTCTGAAGGTTTTTTGTTGAAGAATTGCCACTTTTAGGTCTGTAATTGAGTGACCAAAGAGATTGAAGTGTTCTCCAACTGGTTTTTGAATGTTATATTTCTTGATGTCTGATTTGTGTCCATTTATTCTTTTACGTAGAGACTGTGCAGTTTGGCCAATGTACATGGCAGAGGGGCATTGCTGGCACATGATGGCATATATCACATTGGTAGACGTGCAGGTGAACGAGCCTCTGATACTGTGGCTGATGTGATTAGGCCCTATGAAGGTGTCCCCTGAATAGATATGTGGACAGAGTTGGCAACGGGCTTTGTTGCAAGGATAGGTTCCTGGGTTAGTGGTTCTGTTGTGTGGTGTGTGGTTGCTGGTGAGTATTTGCTTCAGGTTGGGAGGCTGTCTGTAAGCAAGGACTGGCCTGTCTTCCAAGATCTGTGAGAGTGATGGGTCGTCATTCAGGATAGATCCTTGATGGTGCGTTGGAGAGGTTTTAGTTGGGGGCTGAAGGTGACAGCTAGTGGCGTTCTGTTATTTTCTTTGTTGGGCCTGTCCTGTAGTAGGTAACTTCTGGGTACTCTTCTGGCTCTGTCAATTTGTTTCTTCACTTCAGCAGGTGGGTATTGTAGTTGTAAGAATGCTTGATAGAGATCTTGTCGGTGTTTGTCTCTGTTTGAGGGGTTGAAGCAAATGAAGTTATATTGTAGAGTTTGGCTGTAGACAATGGACCGTGTGATGTGGTCTGGATGAAAGCTGGAGGCATGTAGGTAAGCATAGCGGTCAGTAGGTTTCCGGTATAGGGTGGTGTTTATGTGACCATCGCTTATTAGCACCACAGTGTCCAGGAAGTGGATCTCTTGTGTGGACTGGTCCAGGCTAAGGTTGATGGTGGGATGGAAATTGTTGAAATCATGGTGGAATTCCTCAAGGGCTTCTTTTCCATGGGTCCAGATGATGAAGATGTCATCAGTGTAGCACAAGTAGAGTAGGGGCATTAGGGGACGAGAGCTGAGGAAGCATTGTTCTAAGTCAGCCATAAAAATGTTGGCATACTGTGGGGCCATGCGGGTACCCATAGCAGTGCTGCTGATTTGAAGGTATACATTGTCCCCAAATGTGAAATAGTTATGGGTGAGGACAAAGTCACAAAGTTCAGCCACCAGGTTTGCCGTGACATTATTGGGGATAGTGTTCCTGATGGCTTGTAGTCCATCTTTGTGTGGAATGTTGGTGTGGAGGGCTTCTACATCCACAGTGGCTAGGATGGTGTTTTCAGGAAGATCACCGATGGATTGTAGTTTCCTCAGGAAGTCAGTGGTGTCTCGCAGATAGCTGGGTGTGCTGGTAGCGTAGGGCCTGAGGAGGGAGTCTACATAGCCAGACGATCCTGCTGTCAGGGTGCCAATGCCTGAGATGATGGGGCGTCCAGGATTTCCAGGTTTATGGATCTTGGGTAGCAGATAGAATACCCCTGGTCAGGGTTCTAGGGGTGTGTCTGTGCGGATTTGTAGAAAATTAACATCTAGCAATTCTTAGTGACCGCTAAACATTGCAAACAAGTTCATGATAATGCCCAACATCCTGTAATAAAGCCTAATGACCTTCGGTCAAAAAGTACAACACCTACGAACTCCTAATAATCCCAAACAGCTGCTAAAACCAGGCCTCACTTGTAGCTGACGAGGTGAGGCCTTCGTGCCACAGCTTGACTTATTGGACAATTTCCGATTTGTAGCTGTAGATCTGGCTTTAATAAATCCAAGCGTGAGCTGAGATTTTGCCCCATAAACAGCATTGCAGGTGTTAGGTTTGTCATGGCATGTACCATGTTTTGCTATGCTAGCAAGAAGTGTGGGCACACCAGCTGGTGAGAATCAGTGAGGCCAGGGGACAGTTCTGCCATCTGAGTGCCAAGAGTCACAGGTGTCCAGAGACAAAGCCATTAGAAGATCCCATGGAGAAATGATCAGCACTCAGGGCTCTGAATCCTGCGATCCGGGTTCCGGTCTCAGTGCTGCACTGGTTTGGTCGGAAGGTCTCAGAACCCTATGACTCTACCTGCCATCTACAGTTGCACAGGAGTTTGTGTTTTGTTTCTGCCTGGTTACTCATGCCCGCTAGTGAGAGGACTTTGGGCCAGCTGGCTTCACCAGATGGCCACAATAGCTTGGGACCCTGCAACTCGACAGTACAGCTGGAGTTGCATGCGGCCCTATTGGTTGACCTGATGGCCGCATTTCTCGCTGCTTTACTTGATGCATGCATGCCTTTGCCCCTGCATTTTCCTACACGTTTTTACTCTTTCCCACATCATGTTTAAAAGAAGGACTCACAGGGCAAGGCTTAATAGTCAAGGACCCACAGAAGGACCAAGAGTCCCAGGCTGGAGCCCAGCAGACCTTTCCTGCTCTGGCCACCGAGACGAGGGGGCAGCTCAATCTGACAGCTGCAAGGGAAGTTGTATCTGTGTCAGTCCTGTGATAGGAGAGAGACAAGCTTTCAAGCTACACAGAGTTCTTAAGGGAAGAGCCTCTGGGCAATTGTGGAGGTGTTGCCTGGACACCCACCATCCTCCCTGCCTGCCCAGGCCACCCATGGGATGGTGCCTGTAGGCCTTGCTGGAGGCCTAGGCCTAGCTAGCAGTGTGAACCGGAGGCTGTGACCCAGGGTAGGCCTGGCCTTGGCAGGAAGGTAACACAGCAGGTATTGGCATGTTCCTGACCGGCGAGGATGGCATAGGAACACCCCAAGTTCTCAAGTAACTACATGAATGAACTCCCAGGAGATTGTGCAGGCATACACTGAAACCTCGCAAGAGAAGGCTGGGATGACAGGATCATGGATCAGGATGTTTTGTGTGAACCAGCGGGGACAAGGTGTACAGGTGGCAACTGACAACATCTGGAGTAGTGAGGAATAAAAGGAGCAGTTATAGAAGGGGCAACTTTGCATCGGCCGAAGGGACAGGACTGCTTCTGTCCTGACTGAGCCTTTGCCTTGTCCCGGGCATACATGTGTTAGTGTCCCTGTGAGTGACACAGGGCTCTAGTACCACGCTTTGCAGACAAATAGACCTGGCCGAGCGCCTTTGCCACCCAGCCAAGCCCATGATCTTTCCTTGTGAATAACATCGAGAGGTGCTGACTTAACAGGCCGCACTGCTTGTTAGTGCCTGGAGGCCTCCCCAGCTCCAGGAACTGCAGCCCTGAGCAGCTGTAACAACTCTCCTGAGTGCTAACAACTCTGGTCATCTCCACTCTGCCCCACTGACATTGGTGTCTGGATCCTCCCACCCACCCCCACCACCCCCAACCACCACCTTCCACCTGCCCCCTCTCCTGTCAGCCTGGGCAGCAGCACCCACCTTGCAGCCTGGACCCCACTTCCCACCTCAGAGTCTGGCCCCCTCTGCAGCCCCGACCCTCCCACCCTAACTGCTGGCAACAGGGCCTGGTCCCCCACTCCCCCTAGCCAGCTCCAGAGAACCTGGGGAGGAGGCGCCTGCCCTCCCCCAATCCCCGGGCTAGTACCAGGGCAGCACTTAGCCCCCCTTCCACCTCCTCCCCCCCACTTTGCTCGTCCCCTGAGCACCAGGGGAGGTGGTGCATGCCAGCACATCTGGCCCCATGGCACCCAGGGCAGCAGTCTGCAGCCCCCCAAATCATTTCCCAGGCCCCAGGGATGACATAGCCCCTCCACAGGGCAAATGGGAAGGCAGCATCCAGCCTCCTCTCATTCCCCCCCTGTCATAAATATAAAGGGAAGGGTAACCGCCTTTCTGTATACAGTGCTATAAAATCCCTCCTGGCCAGCGGCAACATCCTGTTACCTGTAAAGGGTTAAGAAGCTCAGCTAACTTGGCTGGCTCCTGACCCAAAGAACCAATGGGGAACAAGATACTTTCAAATCTTGGGGGGAGGGGGAAGGCTTTTGTTTTGTGCTCTTCGTTTACGTGTTTGTTCTCTCTTGGGACCGAGAGAGGCCAGATAGAAATCCATCTTCTCCAACCCATCCTAATCCAAGTCTCCAAGATTGCAACCAGTAGAGGTAAGCCAGGCAAGGCGGATTAGTTTATCTTTTGTTTTATGTGAATTTTCCCTGTGTTAAGAGGGAGGTTTATTCCTGTTTTCTGTAACTTTAAGGTTTTGCCCAGAGGGGGATCCTCTGTGTTTTGAATCTGATTACCCTGTAAGGTATTTTCCATCTTGATTTTACAGAGGTGATTCTTTTACCTTTTCTTTAATTAAAATTCTTCTTTTAAGAATCTGATTGATTTTTCATTGTTCTTAAGATCCAAGGGTTTGGGTCTGTGTTCACCTGTACAAATTGGTGAGGATTCTTATCAAGCCGTCCCCAGGAAAGGGGGTGTAGGGCTTGGGGGGATATTTTGGGGGAAGACGTTTCCAGGTGGGCTCTTTCCCTGTTCTTTGTTTAAAATGCTTGGTGGTGGCAGCATACGGTTCAAGGACAAGGCAAAGCTTGTACCTTGGGGAAGTTTTTAACCTAAGCTGGTAAGAATAAGCTTAGGGGGTCTTTCATGCCGGTCCCTACATCTGTACCCTAGAGTTCAGAGTGGGGAAGGAACTCTGACATGGTGGCAGAGGGGTGGGATCATTTTGAACCAAAAGCACAGACCTGAAGAGGTTTTTTTTTTCAAGATGAGAGCAACTAGAGAGTTTTCTGTCTATTTGCCTGGAGACACAGGTGTTAGGTTTTTTACAAAAGGATTTTTCTTTTTTGAGCTGGAGTTTTCTCTACCTAAAGGCAGGGTAGTTAATCTCCTGCAGGGAAATTCACAAGTTTTGTGTTTTTTTTCTAACTCTCGGATATAGCTAGAGTTAAGCACAAGAAAGCAGGAAAATGACTACCAGTGAAGCAGCTAATAAACTAGAGCTGGCCACATTTGAAGCTGAAGAGAAACAAAAAGAGCATGATAGACAGATGGCCTTAAGGTGCTTGGATATGGAGGCAGAAAAAGCCAGGGTGGAGGCAGAGAAAGCTGCCCACAAGAGAGCTATGGAGGAGAAAGAAAAAGAGAGGAAGCATGCACTGGAGATGGAGAAGGCAAGGGCTCAGCAGAAAATACCAACCAACCCGAGCAATCCTTCTCCAGGTACCGCTTCCCATCCCAGAAAGTTCCCCACCTACAAGGCAGGCGATGATACTGAGGCCTTCTTAGAAAACTTTAAAAGGGCCTGCCTTTGGTACAGCATCTCTACAGACCAGTACATGGTAGAGCTGAGGCCGCAGCTCAGTGGACCCTTAGCCGAGGTGGCGGCTGAAATGCCTAAGGACCACATGAACGGTTATGAACTGTTTAAAACCCAGGCGAGAGTCAGAATGGGGCTAACACCCGAGCATTCCCGTCGGCGGTTCAGAGCCCTAAGGTGGAAACCAGACGTGCACTATAAGGTGGGTAGAAAGTTGGCTAGATTGTCGGGCTCAACGGGTAGTGATCAATGGCTCCATGTCTAGTTGGCAGCCGGTGTCAAGTGGAGTGCCCCAGGGGTTGGTCCTGGGGCCGGTTTTGTTCAATATCTTCATAAATGATCTGGAGGATGGTGTGGATTGCACTCTCAGCAAATTTGCAGATGATACTAAACTGGGAGGAGTGGTAGATACGCTGGAGGGCAGGGATAGAATACAGAGGGACCTGGACAAATTGGAGGATTGGGCCAAAAGAAATCTGATGAGGTTCAATAAGGATAAGTGCAGGGTCCTGCACTTAGGACGGAAGAACCCACTGCACAGCTACAGACTAGGGACCGAATGGCTAGGCAGCAGTTCTGCCGAAAAGGACCTAGGGGTGACAGTGGACGAGAAGCTGGATATGAGTCAGCAGTGTGCCCTTGTTGCCAAGAAGGCCAATGGCATTTTGGGATGTATAAGTAGGGGCATAGCGAGCAGATCGAGGGACGTGATCGTCCCCCTCTATTCGACATTGGTGAGGCCTCATCTGGAGTACTGTGTCCAGTTTTGGGCCCCACACTACAAGAAGGATGTGGATAAATTGGAAAGAGTCCAGCGAAGGGCAACAAAAATGATTAGGGGTCTGGAACACATGAGTTATGAGGAGAGGCTGAGGGAACTGGGATTGTTTAGTCTGCAGAAGAGAAGAATGAGGGGGGATTTGATAGCTGCTTTCAGCTACCTGAGAGGTGGTTCCAGAGAGGATGGTTCTAGACTATTCTCAGTGGTAGAAGAGGACAGGACAAGGAGTAATGATCTCAAGTTGCAGTGGGGGAGGTTTAGGTTGGATATTAGGAAAAACTTTTTCACTGGTAGGGTGATGAAACACTGGAATGCATTGCCTAGGGAGGTGGTGGAATCTCCTTCCTTAGAAATTTTTAAGGTCAGGCTTGACAAAGCCCTAGCTGGGATGATTTAATTGGGGATTGGTTCTGCTTTTGAGCAGGGGGTTGGACTAGTTGACCTCCTGAGGTCCCTTCCAACCCTGATATTCTATGATTCTATGATTTACCCGACATGCCTACCACATTGTGAAACATTGGGGTGCCTGGATATCAGGAGCAAGTGTTAAATCTCCGGAGGAGTTGCCCTTCCTAATGCAAATGGAGCAGCTCTTAGAGGGTGTTCCTGAGGAAATAGAAAGGTACATCCTAGATGGGAAGCCCACAGATGTAATCAAGGCGGGGGAGATTGGAGCCAAATGGGTGGAGGTGACAGAAAGGAAAAAAAAACTAGTAGCAGTTGGGGTGAATATCAGAAGGGGCAACCCGAAACAAAACCCTATCACCGGGGGCAACCCAAGGCCCCACCTACATCCCAAGGAAAACCCCAGACACCTTATCGTCCCGCCACTCCATTCTCCAGCAACCCACCTCGCCCCAGTGACCTGTCAACTGGGCGATGTTTTAAATGTAATGAGCTGGGGCATGTGAAGGCCAACTGCCCCAAGAACCCCAACAGATTACAGTTCATTGCACCGGGGTCACACCAAAGGTCCTCAGGCCCAGATGCCTCCCAGATACCCTTAGAGTGAAGGGAAACTGTCAGTGTGGGTGGGAAGAAGGTTACAGAGTGGCGGAACACTGGAACGCAGGTGTCAGCTATCCATAAATCCTTAGTGGACCCCAACTTAATCAACCCAGAGGCCCAAGTGACGATTCAACCCTTCAAGTCCAACTCTTTCGATTTGCCTACAGCCAAGTTGCCTGTCCAGTACAAGGGCTGGTCAGGAATGTGGACTTTTGCAGTCTATGATGATTATCCCATTCTCATGCTGCTGGGGGAAGACTTGGCCAACCAGGTAAAGCTCGCCAAGAGGATGAGAATGGTTACCTGCAGCCAGACTAAGCAAGCTTCCACACCTATCCCTGTTCCTGAGCCTTCCACCAGGGCCCTGTCTGTGTTACCAGAGACCCAGATGGAGGTGGTGGAACTGGATCCCCTGCCAACAACTGCAACGGTCGTAGTGGATCCAGTCTCAGAGACCCAGCCAAAGCCAGTCCCCGAACCGAAACTGGCGAAGCAACCAGCACCAGAACCATTGCCAGCACTGAGTCCAGCGCTTGCAACCCCGTCTACAGCTCCTACACCAGAGGGCACCACTGAGCCTGCCCTGGCAGCAGCAGCAGATGACCCTACACGAGAGGCTCAGCCAGAGCCTGAAATACCCCATAGTGCACCAGCGGAGGGCGGTTCAGCATCAACGGAAACAGCCCCATCCCCTGCATCATTTCCAGAGGGACCAAGCCCAGGTCCACAATCCAGTGAGGAACTTATTGGTCTCCAATATCAAGGGAACAGTTCCAGACTGAACAGGAAGCAGATGAAAGCCTCCAGAGAGCTTGGACGGAGGCACGGAGCAACTCAGCTCTTCTAATCGATCCAGGTTTGTTGTAGAAAGAGGACTTTTATACAAGGAAACTCTTTCTGGTGGACACCAGGAAGACTGGCATCCTCAGAGACAGTTGGTAGTTCCAAATAAATGCCGGGTAAAGCTCTTGAGCTTAGCTCACGATCATCCTAGTGGCCATGCTGGGGTGAACAGAACCAAAGACCATTTGGGAAAGTCGTTCCACTGGGAGGGAATGGGCAAGGATGTTTCTACCTATGTCCGGTCTTGTGAGGTGTGCCAAAGAGTGGGAAAACCCCAAGACCAGGTCAAAGCCCCTCTCCAGCCACTCCCCATCATTGAGGTTCCATTTCAGTGAGTAGCCGTGGATATTCTGGGTCCTTTTCCGAAAAAGACACCCAGAGGAAAGCAGTACATACTGACTTTCATGGATTTTGCCACCTGATGGCCGGAAGCAGTAGCTCTAAGCAACAATAGAGCTAAAAGTGTGTGCCAGAAACTAACAGATATTTTTGCCAGAGTAGGTTGGCCCTCTGACATCCTTACAGATGCAGGAACTAATTTCCTGGCAGGAACTATGAAAAGCCTTTGGGAAGCTCATGGGGTGAATCACTTGGTTGCCACCCCTTACCATCATCAAACAAGTGGCCTGGTGGAGAAGTTTAATGGAACATGATACGTAAATTCGTAAATGAGCACTCCAATGATTGGGACTTAGTGTTGCAGCTGTACCCAAACTGTACCCAGCAGTTGCTGCTGCTCACAAACCGGGTAGAATTAGTGGGGGAAGCAAAAGTGGATGGGAATCTGGGAGGCAGTGACCATGAGTTGGTTGAGTTCAGGATCCTGACGCAGGGAAGAAAGGTAAGCAGCAGGATACGGACCCTGGACTTCAAGAAAGCAGACTTCGACTCCCTCAGGGAACGGATGGCCAGGATCCCCTGGGGGACTAACTTGAAGGGGAAAGGAGTCCAGGAGAGCTGGCTGTATTTCAAGGAATCCCTGTTGAGGTTACAGGGACAAACCATCCCAATGAGTCGAAAGAATAGTAAATATGGCAGGCGACCAGCTTGGCTTAACGGTGAAATCCTAGCGGATCTTAAACATAAAAAAGAAGCTTACAAGAAGTGGAAGGTTGGACATATGACCAGGGAAGAGTATAAAAATATTGCTCGGGCATGTAGGAATGAAATCAGGAGGGCCAAATCGCACCTGGAGCTGCAGCTAGCGAGAGATGTCAAGAGTAACAAGAAGGGTTTCTTCAGGTATGTTGGCAACAAGAAGAAAGCCAAGGAAAGTGTGGGCCCCTTACTGAATGAGGGAGGCAACCTAGTGACAGAGGATGTGGAAAAAGCTAATGTACTCAATGCTTTTTTTGCCTCTGTTTTCACTAACAAGGTCAGCTCCCAGACTGCTGCGCTGGGCATCACAAAATGGGGAAGAGATGGCCAGCCCTCTGTGGAGATAGAGGTGGTTAGGGACTATTTAGAAAAGCTGGACATGCACAAGTCCATGGGGCCGGACGAGTTGCATCCGAGAGTGCTGAAGGAATTGGCGGCTGTGATTGCAGAGCCATTGGCCATTATCTTTGAAAACTCGTGGCGAACCGGGGAAGTCCCGGATGACTGGAAAAAGGCTAATGTAGTGCCAATCTTTAAAAAAGGGAAGAAGGAGGATCCTGGGAACTACAGGCCAGTCAGCCTCACCTCAGTCCCTGGAAAAATCATGGAGCAGGTCCTCAAAGAATCAATCTTGAAGTACTTGCATGAGAGGAAAGTGATCAGGAACAGCCAGCATGGATTCACCAAGGGAAGGTCATGCCTGACTAATCTAATCGCCTTTTATCATGAGATTACTGGTTCTGTGGATGAAGGGAAAGCAGTGGATGTATTGTTTCTTGACTTTAGCAAAGCTTTTGACACGGTCTCCCACAGTATTCTTGTCAGCAAGTTAAGGAAGTATGGGCTGGATGAATGCACTATAAGGTGGGTAGAAAGCTGGCTAGATTGTCGGGCTCAACGGGTAGTGATCAATGGCTCCATGTCTAGTTGGCAGCCGGTGTCAAGTGGAGTGCCCCAGGGGTCGGTCCTGGGGCCAGTTTTGTTCAATATCTTCATAAATGATCTGGAGGATGGTGTGGATTGCACTCTCAGCAAATTTGCGGACGATACTAAACTGGGAGGAGTAGTAGATACGCTGGAGGGCAGGGATAGGATACAGAAGGACCTGGACAAATTGGAGGATTGGGCCAAAAGAAATCTGATGAGGTTCAATAAGGATAAGTGCAGGGTCCTGCACTTAGGACGGAAGAATCCCATGCACCGCTACAGACTAGGGACCAAATGGCTAGGCAGCAGTTCTGCCGAAAAGGACCTAGGGGTGACAGTGGACGAGAAGCTGGATATGAGTCAGCAGTGTGCCCTTGTTGCCAAGAAGGCCAATGGCATTTTGGGATGTATAAGTAGGGGCATAGCGAGCAGATCGAGGGACGTGATCGTCCCCCTCTATTCGACATTGGTGAGGCCTCATCTGGAGTACTGTGTCCAGTTTTGGGCCCCACACTACAAGAAGGATGTGGATAAATTGGAGAGAGTCCAGCGAAGGGCAACAAAAATGATTAGGGGTCTAGAACACATGACTTATGAGGAGAGGCTGAGGGAGCTGGGATTGTTTAGCCTGCAGAAGAGAAGAATGAGGGGGGATTTGATAGCTGCTTTCAACTACCTGAAAGGGGGTTCCAAAGAGGATGGCTCTAGACTGTTCTCAATGGTAGCAGATGACAGAACGAGGAGTAATGGTCTCAAGTTGCAGTGGGGGAGGTTTAGATTGGATATTAGGAAAAACTTTTTCACTAAGAGGGTGGTGAAACACTGGAATGCGTTGCCTAGGGAGGTGGTGGAATCTCCTTCCTTGGAAGTTTTTAAGGTCAGGCTTGACAAAGCCCTGGCTGGGATGATTTAACTGGGAATTGGTCCTGCTTCGAGCAGGGGGTTGGACTAGATGACCTTCAGGGGTCCCTTCCAACCCTGATATTCTATGATTCTATGATTCTATGATACCCCATCCTAGTTTAGGGTTTTCACCATTTGAACTTGTATATGGCTGCGAAGTTAAGGGGCCATTACAGTTGGTGAAGCAGCAATGGGAGGGATTTACACCTTCTCCAGGAACTAACATTCTGGACTTCGTAACCAACCTACAAACCAGCCTCCAAACCTCTTTAGCTCTTGCTAAAAAAAACCTAAAAGATGCTCAAAAAGAGCAAAAAGACTGGTATGATAAACATGCCAGAGAGCGTTCCTTCAAAGTAGGGGACCAGGTCATGGTCTTAAAGGCACTCCAGGCCCATAAAATGAAAGCGTTGTTGGAAGGGCCATTCACAGTCCAAGAGCACCTGGGAGCTGTTAATTATTCATAGCATTCCCCACCTCCAACCGAAAGCCTAAGGTGTACCATATTAATTCTTTAAAGCCTTTTTATTCCAGAGAATTAAAGGTTTGTCAGTTTACAGCCCAGGGAGGAGATGACAGTGAGTGGCCTGACGGTGTCTACTACGAAGGGGAAAGTGAGGGTGGCGTGGAAGAGGTGAACCTCTCCATGGCCTTTGGGCGTATTCAGCGACAGCAGATCAAGGAGCTGTGCACTAGCTACGCGCCGACGTTCTCAGCCACCCCAGGACTGACTGAATGGGCGTACCACTCCATTGACACAGGTAATGCTCACCCAATTAAAGTCCAACCTTACTAGGTGTCTCCTCAAGCTAAAACTGCTATAGAACGGGAGATCCAGGATATGCTACAGATGAGTGTAATCCGTCCCTCCCACAGTTCATGGGCATCTCCAATGGTTCTAGTTCCCAAACCAGATGGGGAAATACGTTTTTGCATGGACTACGATAAGCTAAATGCTGTAACTTGCCCAGATAACTATTCAATGCCACGCACAGATGAACTATTGGAGAAACTGGGATGGGCCCAGTTCATCTCTACCTTGGACTTAACCAAGGGGTACTGGCAGGTACCGCTAAATGAATCCGCCAAGGAAAGGTCGGCCTTCATCACACGTCGGGCTGTATGAATTTAATGTGCTCCCTTTCGGGCTGCAGAATGCACCCGCCACCTTCCAAAAACTTGTAGATGGTCTCCTAGCGGGACTGGGAGAATATGCAGTTGCCTACCTTGATGATGTGGCCATATTTTCGGATTCCTGGGCAGAACACCTGGAACATCTACAAAAAGCCTTTGAGCGCATAAGGGAGGCAGGACTAACTGTTAAGGCTAAGAAGTGTCAAGTAGCCCTAAACAGATGACTTATCTTGGACACCAGGTGGGTCAAGGAACTATCAACCCCCTACAGGCCAAGGTGGATGCTATCCAAAAGTGGCCTGTCCCAAAATCAAAGAAACAGGTCCAATCCTTCTTTGGCTTGGCTGGATATTACAGATGATTTGTACCGAATTACGGCCAAATCGCCGCCCCACTGACCGACCTAACCAAAAAGAAACAGCCAAATGCAGTTCAGTGGACTGAAGAGTGTCAGAAGGCCTTTAACTAGCTTAAAGCGACACTCATGTCTGACCCTGTGCTAAGGGCCCCAGACTTTGACAAACCGTTTCTAGTAACCACAGATGCATCTGAGCGCGGTGTGGGAGCAGTCTTAATTCAGGAAGGACCCAATCAAGAGTTCCATCCTGTTGTGTTTCTCAGCAAGAAGCTGTCTGAGAGGGAAAGCCACTGGTCAATCAGTGAAAAGGAATGTTATGCCATTGTCTACACTCTGGAAAAGCTACGCCCATACGTTTGGGGACAGCGTTTCCACCTGCAAACCGACCATGCTGCGCTACGGTGGCTTCATATTGCCAAGGGAAATAACAAAAAAACTTATTTGGTGGAGTTTAGCTCTCCAAGATTTTGATTTCGACATACAACACATCTTAGGAGCTTCTAACAAAGTGGCTGATGCACTCTCCCGTGAAAGTTTCCCAGAATCAACTGGTCCAAATCGTCCTTAAGATGTGGGAAATATTGTTAGTCTTTATACAGTTAGTAGTATATTTAGAGATGCATGTGTCTTATTAACTCTGTTTTCTCCTAGAGCTCCAGGAAGAATTCATAGCCAGTGTTTCATCCTATCTGTGATTTGGGGGACATGTCATAAATATAAAGGGAAGGGTAACTGCCTTTCTGTATACAGTGCTATAAAATCCCTCCTGGCCAGTGGCAACATCCTGTGACCGGTAAGGGGTTAAAAAGCTCAGCTAACCTAGCTGGCACCTGACCAAAAGGACCAATAAGGGAACGAAATATTTTCAAATCTTGGGCGGGGAAAGGCTTTTATTTTGTACTCTTTGTTTACGTGTTTGTTCTCTCTTGGGACTGAGAGGCCAAATAGAAATCCATCTTCTCCAACCCACCCTAATCCAAGTCTCCAAGATTGCAACCAGTATAGGTAAGCCAGGCAAGGCGGATTAATTTATCTTTTGTTTTATGTGAATTTTCCCTGTGTTAAGAGGGAGATTTATTCCTGTTTTCTGTAACTTTAAGGTTTTGCCCAGAGAGGGATCCTCTGTGTTTTGAATCTGAATACCCTGTAAGGTATTTACCATCCTGATTTTACAGAGGGGATTCTTTTACCTTTTCTTTAATTAAATTTCTTCTTTTAAGAATCTGATTGATTTTTCATTGTTCTTAAGATCCAAGGGTTTGGGTCTGTGTTCACCTATACAAATTGGTGAGGATTCCTATCAAGCCTTCCACAGGAAAGGGGGTGTAGGGCTTGGGGGGATATTTTGGGGGAAGACGTCTCCAAGTGGGCTTTTTCCCTGTTCTTTCTTTAAACACTTGGTGGTGTCAGCATACCGTTCAGGGACAAGGCAAAGTTTGTACCTTGAGGAAGTTTTTAACCTAAGCTGGTAAGAATAAGCTTAGGGGGTCTTTCATGCCGGTCCCCACATCTGTACCCTAGAGTTCAGAGTGGGGAAGGAGCCCTGACACCCCCGCAGAGGGTCCTGTCCCCTCAACTCCCAACCTGGGCCCAGGACTTCTGGGTCAGCAATGCACATCACCCCCAACTGCCCACTACATCCTCTACTGCTGCAGTTGGCCAGCCCCAGATCAGCTGGGGCATCAGAGCCTTGCCCCCACCCCCAACTGCTCCCAACCCCCTGGCTGGCCCTCAGGCATCTGGGTGGTAGGATCCAGCCCCCCGTTCCCCCCCACCCACCCACTGGCCGGCACCAGGGCAACTGGGGCAGCAGTGCTTGGCCCCTCCTGCTTCCTCGACACCCACAGCCCACCTTAGGGCACAAGGGCTGTGGCGTCTGCTCCCTGTCTGGCCCCAGGGCACTCAGTGTGGTGGCACCCAGCCTTCCCACTCCCCCCAACACCCACAGCCAGCCCCAGGGCACCTGAGGCTGTTATGCCCATCCCACTCACTCACCCCTAGTCTGGCCCTGGGCAGAACTTGGCCACACACTGCTCCCCCCTACCCCACACCTACTGATTATCACCAACACCCAGGTGCCTGCAGGCACTTGGGGCAGCAGCCCCTGGCTCCCCATTCCTCTCACTCCCATCCCCTAGGACAGGACCCAGATCACCCTGACAGGCAGCTCACAGCCCCCTGCCCATCCCCCCAAACCAGCCACAGGACCCCAGCAAGGCAGAGCCTTGTACTGCCTACATACCCCTCCTCCTGGCCCGCACCCCTGGCCAGCCACAGGACAGCCAGCAAGGTGGCACCTGGCTCTGAACCCACTGTCCCCTCCTCCTCCTGCACCACACCTCCAGCTGGCTCCAGGACATCTGGTGAGGTGATGCCCCGCACCCTCTAGCCCCAGGGCTCCCAGGTGTTGGAGCTCTCTCCCAGCCAGCCAGCCAGCCAGCCCCAGGGCACCGAGGGTGACAGTGCCCTACCATCCTGCCTCTTGACACCATTGCCCACCCCAGGGCACCCAGGATCAAAGTTACTTGACTCTGTCCCCTAGTTACTGCCTTTCAGATAAGAGACAGGGCTGTGCCAGAGGTGAAGCGCGTGGCCAGGAGGTGGCAGAGTTACTCTGTGGAAAGGCAGCACTGATTCACTGCTGCAGCTGACCCATGAAGCCTGGCTCTTGCAAGGGGGAGCAGTATAGGGCTATTTACATGGGTCTTACACTGACCCAGCACTGGAGGAATTCTCCCCAGATCTTTTGCAGTTCATTTATAGCCCCATAGGTCACCAGCGCGGTGCTTAGAGGCAGGAATGGAGGCCAGGCTCCTGCTGTCTGTTTTTCTCTCCCAGCTCAGATTGCAGGTTTGACTGTGGCGGCTACACGGGAAAAGCATCTCCAGTTCTCCAGACCAGGGTCTTGTGGTCGGGTGGGGATGAGTGTATGTAAGAGAAACCTAGCTCATTAATTTAGTTATAAGAAACATTGCAATGAAATTGTAGTTTTGTCCCATATGTACGAAAGGTCCTTACAGTCACTTCTCTGGTTTCTAGTCCTTCAAGCCTGGTTAGGGTGACCAGACGTCCCAAGGGACAGTCCCATATTTAAGCCCTCCTGCATGTGTCCCTACGTTTTCTTAAAAATGGGCACATTGTCCTGTATTTTCTGTCTCTTCTCCCCCAGTACTGATGGGTCCTGCTGCTGGCCGGATCCCTGCTCGCCAGCTAGCCACCTACCAGCAGTGAGTGGAAGGGTCCAGTGGCCGACAATGGGGGTGGGTGTGCAAGCCTGGTGGCAGGGCAAAGCTGCAGCACGGGGGGCTGGCCACTCTCCCTGCTGGTCTGTCAGCGCAGGCCCCGCTGCGGATCGGCTCTCGGCCAGCAGGGCCTGGCCCCCTGGCCCGTTTCCAGCCGGCGCTGGCTGCGCTCTGCAGTGGGTTGTGAGTGCGAGCAGGTGCCAGGCAGCGGCTGGCTACGTGTCGCCTTTACTGCCCACCTGTAGGCCCATTACGCGCTCCCCCTCTCGCTGTCCTTTCCCTGCTTTGCCCCTTCACCCCCACCAGCCCTGCTGTTCCTCCAAATACCTCTGGGCGGGGCGTGTCCCAACCCCCAGTGCTGTGTGGAGAACCAGCCCCTGGTCAGAGCACTCAGCTCACCAGCAGCCCGGCTGGCAGGTTCCTTCCACCCCCCGCTGCCTCTGGCTGGGCCGGTGCCCTAGGAAAGCCCAAGACCCTCTGCCCCGGTGCACTGGCCAGGAGGAGCCAAGCCTGGCATGTGCCAAAGCCCCGGACATCGCTGGCATGGGGAAGCCTCTCTGCCCCTCAGCTAAGCTCTGGAGTGGCAGGGGGGCAGCGATTTCCAGCCTGTTCATGTCCTGACCCTGCAGGCTCTACTGCAGACCCTGGGCAGCAGCTTAGCACCCTCTTCACTCCCCACCCCCAAGCCCCGGGTCCTGCCCCCAGGGAGCATGGGGCTGCTCCATCCCCTAGGCACCCTCCTCCGCTGAGCCACCTCTCTGGCCCGGTTCGCTGAAGCCCCTACAGTCAGGTTCCCTGGGCCCTGATGCATCCTTAGGGCTTAACCCCTTCCTGCCCGTACTGTTGCCAGGGGACAGGAGGCGGCTGGGCTGTCGGTGGCCAGCAGCAGCCTGCAGGTGTTAGCTGCTTTTCAACACTGTGTGGGCAGGAAGGGATAAGCTGCTTCCAGGCACAGGGATGTGTGTGTGTGTCCGGGGAAGAGATGAGCTCTGCAAAGACACAGGCCAGGTCCCCCCTTCCCCTTCCCTTTCCCCTTCCCCTTGCCCTCCTCCCCTGTGGCTGGAAGCAGCTCCCATCCCCTTCTTTCAGCACCGTGCCAAAAGGCTGCTGCTGGCCACATTCTGGTGTGAACCCTGGCAGAAATCTGGGGAGGGAGGGCATGCGACCCTGCATGCCCCCTGCCCATGTATTGCCTCAAGAAGACATGGTGCCAGGTACCAGGAGAGGTGGGTCCATCCCGGGGGCCAACCCAGAACTGGAGGGCGGAAAGTGCCGGGCAGGGAGGGTTGGGTCAGTCGGTCACTCCCCGCCGTGTGAGAGAGGTGTATGGGAGTGTGTGTATGTCACCTCTCTCTGTGTGAACTCTAAAGTTTTAAAGATAAGAAGGTAAATAAAAAGAATCCAGCTACGCAGCGTTTCTTTTTAACAGGGGCTCAGTCAACTTGATGTTAATTTGAATGTTTGTACTGCATCGGTCTGATTGGTTGCCATTGAACTCATTTGAAAACAAGTAATTTTACCAGGTGTCCCGTAGTCAGCATAGGGAAACATGGTCACCCTAAGCCTGGTGCAATTTTCCTTATCTACTTTTCTCATTGCCCCTGTTTCTAGTATCTGTTTCTGTAAATAGATTTGACCTTTTTGTCTGTCTCACCTCCCTGATGGACAGGGCTGTATGCAGAACAGTGGCAGTGATACAGTAACTAATGTAAAAAGAACAGGAGTACTTGTGGCACCTTAGAGACTAACCCATTTATTTGAGCATAAGCTTTCGTGAGCTAACACCCACTTCATCAGATGCATGCGGTGGAAAATACAGTAGGAAGATATATATACACAGAGAGCATGAAACAATGGGGGTTGCCATACCCACTGTAATGAGAGTGATCAGTTAAGGTGGACTATTATCAGCAGGAGGAAAAAAAGCCTTTTATAGTAATAATCAGGGTGGCCCATTTCCAACAGTTGACAAGAAGGTGTGAGTAACAGCAGGGGGGAAAATAAACATGGGGAAATAGTTTTACTTTGTGTAATGACTCATCAACTCCCAGTCTCTATTCAAGCCTAATTTAATGGAGTCCAGTTTACATTGGCCAAACTGAACTCTACGTAAAAGAATAAGTTTCAGAGTAGCAGCCACGTTAGTCTGTATTCACAAAAAGAATACATCCGATGCATCCGATGAAGTGAGCTGTAGCTCACAAAAGCTTATGCTCAAATAAATTGGTTAGTCTCTAAGGTGCCACAAGTCCTCCTTTTCCTTTTGCAAATACAGACTAACACCTCTGCTACTCTGAAACCTCTCAACCTCCCTGGTCACTCAATTACAGACCTAAAAGTCGCAATACTACAACAAAAACACTTCAAAAGCAGACTCCAACGAGAGACTGCTGAATTGGAATTAATTTGCAAACTGCATCAGTAATGCACCCCTGGACATCTCCGTCATCAGTATAAATATCTCATCCTTTACTGAATCCTGCTAGGCTCTCAAAATGCTGTCTTACTGCAGTGAGTTCCACATGCTCATTGTGCATTGTGCTGCACCTTTAATCTGTTTTAAATTTGAAGCCTGGGTTCAATATCCAGTTTTGATACTGACTTCTTGGGCAACTTACAGTCTCCCTCTGTGCCTCAGTTTCCCCACCTGTAAAATGGAAATAATGATATCCTCCTTTGTAAAGTGCTTTGAGATCTAGATATGAAAAACAATAAGAGCTAAATATTATTATTAGCAGATAAGCACAGCAGGCTGTCACTACTTGGGCAGACAGCCTTTCAATCATAGTGATCAGACACTCATGCCCCCCACAGCTTCTCCCCCCAGCTTGCAACTAATTCCCCTTTCTAATTCCTGCCTTGGGCTGATGAAAGAGAGAGGGCCCTGAGTGCACACGTGCCAGGCAGAAGGAAAAACTTGAGAAGCCCAGCTCTCAATGCTGGGAAGGTACACCAGAGACCTCTGCCAGGAGGCCCTGAATCCCAGAAAGGGGGACAATGAGTCCGATCCTGCTTGTATCTAGGGGGGTAAATCAGGAACAATGTCCCTCATAATAACAGAGTTACAGTGGTGTATGCAAGACAATGAGAACAATGGGGCCCTGAGATTCCTTACTGAAGTGGCCAGAGAGCTTGATGCTAAGCCCCTGCCCACACACAGACACACTCCCTCTCTCCACTCTTCACCAGCCTACCTCAGTGGAGAACAGGCAACATTATCCAATGCACCAGGATCACAAGGAACCAGAACAGCATGCATTCAATTGTCAGCTCCTTGGGACAGGGGCTTTCTTTTTGTTCTGTGTTTGTACAGCACCTAGCACAATGGGGTCCAGGCCTATGACTGCTGCTCTGAGGCAGTACCGCAATAACACAAGAAAATAATAATTAATGTTATGAGCTGGGTGAAACTTTGTTATGAGTTAAAACCCCATTGAGATTGATAGGTGTGAATTCGCTCTTCAGTTAACATAACTATAAGCAAAGCCCTGACAAAAGTTGTGTGTGAACCCACCCAGGAGGTTTTGGCTGAGCTGTGTGTGTGTGTGCGTGCGAGAGAGAGAACACACAGAAACTGAAAACCGACAAGGATGGACAGAGGCAGAGCCAAAAAGCGAGAAAGCAGCGCAGTCACTTGTGAGCACAGTGTGACCCTGGGAAAAGCTAGCGAGAGCTTTTAGGTCCGTTGGCTAAAGAGGCTCGGAGTTGTAAGCCAAGAAACTGATGCTTTTGTTCTTGGTTCCTCCTGCTTTCTGAGAAGCAGGACTTGGTACGCTGCTCATAAAAATAAACAAGATTGCATCCAAGAAAATACCAGACTCCATCAATTTCTGCTTCCAGCTGGAACATCCCCAGAGCCTGGAAATTTGACTAGTCACTTGGGTCGAAAAGGAGTAATGTTAATTACAGTAATTTAACCTTTCTGGTGCAGGTTATCTTTTAATAATGCGGCCCCTGGCACCTGCCCAGTTCTTCCGACCCTTCCCCACTGGGCTGGGGATGGATGGAAGCAGGTTTCCAGCACGTTGTGGTCCCCTAGGAGCAGAGAGGGGTCAAGTAGCTAGCACAGCACAGTCCCCTGGCCACAGGCAGCTGAAGAGGGCAGTGTCCTAAGGAAGCAGCGATCTGGAGATAGGGGGCTGATCTCAGGGCAGTAATGAGTTGTGGGGCAGGTTCCCAGTGGAGCAGAGGGCCAGGGGATGATCCCAAGGCAGTAAAGAGTTGGGAGATGGGGGAAGGTCCCCAGTTCCCTAGGGCACCATATCCAAGGGGTGGTCCCAGGCATCATTCAGTTGGAGCTAGGTCCCCAGCGTCCCAGGAGAGCAGAGAGCCAGGGAGGGAATCCCAACACAGTAATGAACTGGGGGCAGTCCCCAGTGCCCTACGGGAGCAGAGAGTTAGGAGGTGTGATCCCGGGGCAACAGTGAGTCGGGGGGCAGGCCCCCAGCGTCCTGGGGCAGCCGCTCCGGGGGGTGATCCCGGGGCAACAGTGAGTCGGGGGGCAGGCCCCCAGCGTCCTGGGGCAGCCACTCCAGGGGGTGATCCCGGGGCAGCAGTGAGTCGGGGGGCAGGTCCCCAGTGTCCTGGGACAGCAGCTCCGGGGGGTGATCCCGGGGCAGCAGTGAGTTGGGGGGCAGGTCCCCAGCATCCTGGGACAGCAGCTCCGGGGGCTGATCCCGGGGCAACAGTGAGTCGGGGGGCAGGCCCCCAGCGTCCTGGGGCAGCAGCTCCGGGGGGTGATCCCGGGGCAACAGTGAGTCGGGGGGCAGGTCCCAGTATCCTGGGACAGCAGCTCCAGGGGCTGATCCTGGGGCAGCAGTGAGTCGGGGGGCAGGTCCCCAGTATCCTGGGACAGCAGCTCCGGGGGCTGATCCTGGGGCAACAGTGAGTCGGGGGGCAGGCCCCCAGCGTCCTGGGGCAGCCGCTCCGGGGGGTGATCCCGGGGCAGCAGTGAGTCGGGGGGCAGGCCCCCAGCGTCCTGGGGCAGCCGCTCCGGGGGGTGATCCCAGGGCAGCAGTGAGTCGGGGGGCAGGCCCCCAGCGTCCTGGGGCAGCCGCTCCGGGGGGTGATCCCGGGGCAGCAGTGAGTTGGGGGGCAGGTCCCCAGTATCCTGGGACAGCAGCTCCGGGGCTGATCCTGGGGCAGCAGTGAGTCGGGGGGCAGGCCCCCAGCGTCCTGGGGCAGCTGCTCCAGGGGGTGATCCTGGGGCAGCAGTGAGTCGGGGGGCAGGTCCCCAATATCCTGGGGCAGCAGCTCCGGGGCTGATCCTGGGGCAGCAGTGAGTCGGGGGGCAGGCCCCCAGCGTCCTGGGGCAGCTGCTCCAGGGGGTGATCCTGGGGCAGCAGTGAGTTGGGGGGCAGGTCCCTAGTATCCTGGGGCAGCAGCTCCGGGGGGTGATCCCGGGGCAGCAGTGAGTTGGGGGGCAGGTCCCTAGTATCCTGGGTCAGCAGCTCCGGGGGGTGATCCCGGGGCAGCAGTGAGTCGGGGGGCAGGTCCCCAGTATCCTGGGACAGCAGCTCCGGGGGCTGATCCTGGGGCAGCAGTGAGTCGGGGGGCAGGCCCCCAGCGTCCTGGGGCAGCAGCTCCGGGGGGTGATCCCGGGGCAGCAGTGAGTTGGGGGGCAGGTCCCCAGTGTCCTGGGACAGCAGCTCCGGGGCTGATCCTGGGGCAGCAGTGAGTTGGAGCCGGGGTGGGCAGGGCAGGAATGAGCTGGGGCACTGGGGGCAGGTTCCCAGCGCAGCCCCCTGCCCCGGGGCCGCCGCGGCCCGCACCTGTTCCCGTCCCCCGCCCTGCAGCGCGCCCCGGTGGCCAGCGCGGTGGGTGGGTCCGGTTCTCCCAGCCCCGGGGCGCGCATGCCGGGTCCGGCGCTGTGCGGGCGGTGCCGGGATTGGCCCGCCCCCGCTCCCGCTCCCCGCCCGGCACACCGACTCCTCGCAGCTCCGGCGGTGGCCGCCGCGCTCTCCCTCCCGCCCCCGCGCCCGGCCGGACCCCGCTGCAATGAGTCCCCGGCGCTGCTGAAGGATGGTGGCGGCCCGCAGAGCGCCTGCCCACCGGCTCGGAGCCCTCCTCCTCCCCGGGATCGTCCTCGGAGCCTGCCTGCTGCGGCCCGGCAAACCAGGTGAGGGGCCGGGCGGGGAGAGCCCGGCTCCGCTGCGCCAGCAGCTGGGGTGGGGTGCGGGGCTCGCGGCTCCCTGCGGGGCGCGGTCTGTGGGTGAGGCTGCGGGGCACGGGGGGTGCAGCGTGGTCCTGCGGGGGGCTGGTTTAATGGGGAGGCTGCAGGGAGTGGGGCTGGGCGGTGCATCCTGGTGCAGCCGGACACAGGGTTTGCAGAGTCCCGTGGGCCGCGCAGGGCGCTGGCTGTGGGAGCTTTTCCTTGTGCTCCCTTCATGTCGGAGAGCCTGAGGGGGGCCGCGAGGTGAGCCCCTGGCTCGCCCCCCGTGGGCGCAGGCTCCCGTCCCCGGAAGGGACCGGCTGGCTGGGCAACACAGGGGAGTGCTGGCTCCGCCATCTCCTCCTCGGTTGAGGGCAGGGGATGAGGGGGGCTGGGGGCTGCGGTGCTTTTCGACCTCGGGAGACTGCACTGAAGGCCAGCAGGAGCCGGGCTATTGTATTAACTCAGCCCTGCGCCGCACGCTCAGCTGCGGAGTGTCACAAGAGCCTTACCCAGAAGCAGAGGAGGGCTGAAGAGAGTCCCAGAGCTGCCTGCTTCTGTTCAGGACAGAAGGGTCCCTCTCAGTGGGATGTCCCTCCCCGTGGGGATTCATACAAGAGCAACAATGCCTGGGAAGGGGAGGGTGGAATGAGGGCTAGGACCCCAAAGCCCTGTGGTTCCCAGGGTCGTTTTAGTTGTAAACCTCCTTGTAGCGGTGGGAATCGCTCCCCACTCCAATGGCTCCTGACCAGTAATGCACCAGCACGGGTCAAAAAATGCCCGTGTCTGGAAGATGTATGACCCCTTTGCCTACAGGAGGATAGCTGAGAAATAGGATGGTGACCAAGTCTTGGGTTTAGCTATTTCCTTCTCTAAAGTCTTAAATGACATGGTTCGTGAGGATCTAAACCAATCTGAAAATAAACCTTCCCAAGCCTTGTGGTCAGTCCCTAGCGTAGAGGAGAGGGGATAGTGCTTACACAGCCGGAATGTGGTGCGGCAATGAACCCAGCTGCTTCAGTCTCTCTATGTGTGTGGATCTATTCGGAGAACCAGGAAATCTCATGACGATACCGATGTTTGCATAGCTGTGTGTGACCAGGAAGAGATGGCTCTTAGAGTCCAGTATAAAGAATTTTTAAGTTACTATAAAACACAAGCAGTGTGAATTTTAATATGAATAGTTAAGGGCTTCTGAATGTTTGGCCAGTGTCTGTCCATGGGCCTCCTTGAGAGGACCATCCAGCATGTTGTTGACCAGACCAAAACTTCAGATCTGTAATAAGACTTCAGATTTAACCAGAATGACATAATATTGGTCACCTCCACACGGCTCTCAGGAGAACAGAAGGCCAATATTTTCCTCTGCAAGTTAACTAAAAACTTGTGAATTTACCAGTATAAACTTCTTAAAAATCAGGTTAATTTACCCAGGAAAACCGGTCTGTCCATTCCTGAGACAGGGGACTTTGTGTGTGTAAGGTGTTCGGGGCAGAATTTGGGTTTGTACAAAAGTTTTTGTGTTAGTGGTGTCTCTCCTCTCCAGTGCAGCATATGGATCTGTTTCTGACATCCTTAAGTTGAATAGTACCTGACTCTATGCGTTGTGGACTAAGGTACTATCCAGCATGAAGAAGGGTGGCAGAATCTGACCCTTTAGGGATATGTCTACGCAGCCCATGGCAGGAGCCTCCCCACCTGGCTCTCTGGACTCAGGTTAGCTTGGGCTAGAGCTCTAAAAATAGCGCTTCGGCGTTGTGGCTCAGGCTGGAACTCGGGCTCTTGAAGCCTACGGAGAGGGACTTCAAAGCTCCGTCTACACAGCTATTTGTAGAGCTCTAGCCCAAGTCCATCAGCCTGGGCTGGGAGGCTCGCTGCTGTGGCTGTGTAGATGTACACTTAGGGTATGTCTGCACTGCAGTTAGACACTGTGGTGGGCCTGTACCAGCTGACTCAGGCTCGCAGAGCTCAGGCCATAGGGCTGTTTAATTGTAGTGTAGATGTTCCAACTCAGACTGCTTTCTTCCTTTCTCCACCCCTTTTCTTATTGCGCAGAGGCCAGGACAGCGCCTAATGGTGCATGATGCGCTGGTCATTATGAAGTGGGCTAATATAGCAATGGAATGGCTAGTGACTTTCCCTATAGGTTTGATCCTATATATTTATCATCACATGCTGGACCTTACTCCTTCCTAGAATCCCAATGACTAAAATGGGATTCCTCAATGGAGGAATTGTCCATGCATGCAGGATCAGACCCTGCAACCCTCCATCTAACCTTTGAATAGTAGAAGGTGACTTATGCAGAGGGAGAATAAATACATAGTAATCATGTCTAAGTTACTTCTTACAGGCTTTGTAAGCCATGCCTTTGATAATTGAATAAAAATAAGAGTTCTCTGTTAGTAATGTGTTCAGATAGTCAGGAGTCACTGGCAATTAGTGCTATTTGCTGTAAATCTTTACACTTGGGTGGTTCTGTTTGCTGAAATATTACAAGATGCTTGTACCCGTGGATCTATTTTCAGACTAGTGGGAGAGTATTCATCCTGCACTGGGTCAGGTTCTTGTTTCTGTATCAGAGCTGGGAGGAGCCTGACAAGCCATAGCTTTGTTTGAAAAGTAGAGCTATTTTAACAATGAGCTAACAGTCTTACTGAACTCTGCCAGCCCAAGCACAAAAATTGCTCATCCACGCTGTGCTATGATGACTGATCAAGAACAAAATATGCACTAGAAAAAACCAAAACAAAACTACTCACTGAAATTCCTCACTTTGAGAGAGTAGAATTGTCAGCTACAATGGTTAAAAGAGGTTTCCCCTATTTTCCTCTTAAAGAAATTAAGTGGACTTTTTGCCCATCATAGTAACCTCTGCTGTCTTCTTTCGGCAGTGACAAGTTTGGTGAAGGAGCTTGTTTTGTAGGATTTGAAGTTCATGTGTGTGCTGTGTTCATTTGAAAACTGACTGGCTGATTTCTAGGCTGTGGCACAGAGCATAGGAATAGACTAAAAACTAGAGAGTTGCAGAGCCTTGGCTCTGAATTTGAGTGTATTAATGCACAGACACCGTTAATGCACAGACACCAGTCCTGTGAGAGCCACTTCAGTTCCAAGAGTTCATATATTTGGACTGTGGAAGTGCTGATTTCTGGGGCTTCAGTAGGTTGCTCTTCAGTCACATGCCAAACCTGTACACGGTGTTTGTAATTTCTGGCTAATATTGATGACGGAAAGTCAACAAAAAGGCAGTGTCCTTGGTTTATGAGAGAGATTTTTACAGTGGAATCAGTGCTGGTGTTCGGGGGTAGCAAGCAGAGCAATTGCCCGGGGCCTCACGCAGAGGCAATGCGTCTGGGGGGACATGCAGGGTCATGTGCCCCCGCAGATTTGCTGCTTGGCTTGTACTGAGCATGCTCACACAGATGGAGCATGCTCAATTATACTGCTGAAGCCAGATGCCCTCACTCTGCCCCTTCCCCACTATCCGCGGTCATCTCTGGCCCCATGCCACAGGGGCCCCGCAAGTGTGGCAGGGCTCGGGCTTTTTGGCTTCAGCGGGGGTGGGGGGCCCGCTTCTTAGTTACTGCCCTGGGCCCCAGCAAGTCTAATGCCGGCCCTGAGTGGAATGTAAGCAGTTTCTATCTCATTATCAGTAGAAAGTACATAAAAAGCTTTCTTCTTATCCAGGGAGTGCCCACTGACATTTCACAGTGCCAGTGTGCTCCTGTAGGATCTTCAGTACTGTGTCTTAGGTGACCCATAATTGTCCTGTCTAGTCGTTCTGTGCTGGAGGGATGGGCACTATCAGGCAGAGATGTGAGGGGAGGCAGAGGTGGTATAGTTAAGTGTGGGTGGATGGAGAGTGATGGGTTGGTAAAGGATAGGGTTGGGTCTTCAGATTTTCATCATGTCCGGGGATGATCCTTCTCAGCTGAGTTTGGAAAACTCAGAAGCCCCGATTTTTAAAGGTATTTAGGTGTTGCTGTGCACAGCTTGCAAAGCCTGTGTCTCATTTTCAAAAGTGACTTAGGCTCCTAAGTGCCTAAATGCCATCAACTATCAATGGAATTTTGGCTTCTAAGAGCAATACTCCCTTTAAAAATGTGATATTTAGGCTCCTAAATCAGTTAGGTGTAACACTGATTGCAGCAGTGCCTAAATACTTTTAAAAATCTAGCCCTAACTCTACCAGCCAAAGGATGATATGAAAAATTGGAAGGGAATGGGAGAGAGAATGCTGGAGGATGCATCATCTCCAGTGTCTTGGCTGCTATCCATAGCTTTCTTCCAGTAGCAGATGCAATTCCAGTCTGTTTCTCTGTAGCCCACATGTTTTGGACTAGCAGTATTGAAACTGACCAGCGTTTGGTCAGTTTCAGTCTGGGGGTGGGAGAGTCTGCTCAGGTGCTCTCTAAGTTAAGATGTAGTGTTTTCAGAAAACCTCATGAATAGATTATCAATGGACAGTAAAATTCAGAGGGTTAGTGTGCAGCCTTATCAGAGCAGCAGCAGAAAACAAGGATTAAATGGAAACCTGTTCCTCCGAAACTGCCACCTGAGGCCTGGTTATTTTACCAATTACTGAGCTTCTGCAGAACAACAAACATTGAACTTCTTTCTAATAGCGCACAACAGCATGGAGGGACTTGTCTTCCAAATGACAAAGGAACACAGCAATCTGCTATCCTTCACTTTCCTTGGAGATGGTTTTTTAGGGATTTGATTAGCACAAACCATGAACAAATGCCAGTGTTGTAGGGTTGATTAATTTCAGGTACTTCTGCATAAATCCCCTCCCCCAAGATGATTTAAAACAACTTAACTTCTAAACTATCACTGGGAGCAGCACTCTCAATCTGACATTTCGTTCTTGGGTGGGGTTTCAGGTAACAGGTGCCTCCCATGTTTGCTTTAGGGCATGGCTGGCTGGCTGGCTGCCTGTGGTATCCAGATTACTTCTGTAATAGGTGCGACACGTAAATGTGCATGGGATGGGGGATGCAGTCAGAACTAAATGGTAACTGAATCCTGCTGCTATGCTTCCAGATGTGCTGGGGAGGGGAAATGATGCTTGTTTTGGGACAGAGAGTGGTTTCCCGCTGTGATTTGGTTCACTCAGTGCAACGTTCATGAGAGTGAATGGAGGGGAGTTTAATGTTTTAGGGGCCAGATCAATCTGTTTGGGCTGTTTTCCAGTAATGCTTTCGGTTCTAAAATTCCAACCATCCCGTGGGAAGAGAGGGTCCTGTTGACAGGAAATCGGTGTTACTCAGTGGAATGCATGTTGTGGTTCAGGGGAATATGGAAGACCCAGGATTGTATTTGCATAGTTTGCTGGACTGTTCCTGTAAAGACACCCTGACTGACCTACAAGAACCACTCCCTGATGTTAAAGCACCAGAGAAAGGGGAAAAAGGCCTGGCCTTTATCTTGCTGTAATCTGCCCTCTTGTATCAGGCATGTCACTTGTGTGTGTAGTGGGGGTGAGCCATGCCCTCTGAGCCATGCCCTCTGCCGCCTGGGATGTGCTACCCTGATTCAGGGAAGTGGCTTACTAGCCTGTGATGTGGGAACTTTTCTGTGTGGGAGGGGAGAGTTGAGCATTTTAAGGAGGGAAGTCTTACAATAAACATGTCTTCCCATTTTTAGACTCTGGTTTCTGTTTTTCTGCTTTAATTTTCTTGGTACCTTAATTGCAAGGGGCAAAGATGCTAATGCCAGTTTTTCCCCACCTTGATGCCTGGGGGGTGACGGTAAGGTTCTGTCGCTGAGGAAGGCGTGGGGAAAGACTGGCCTTATGTTTAATGGACCACGCTGGGACTCAGGAGATCTGGGCTCAAGTTTCTGGCTCTGACTCCCTGCGTGGTCTGGGAAAGTCTCTTCTCTGTGCCTCAGTGATCTGTAAAATGGGGATAATATTCCTTCCTTTAGATTGAAAGGACTTTGAGGCCAGGACTGTTCCTCTCCCCTCCTCCACCTCACGGGGGGCTTGAGGATAAATACATTAAAGATTGTGAGATGCCCAGATACTGCGGTGCTGGGGGCCATCTAAGTGCCTATGATAACTAGTGAGAAGAGCCTTGGGACTGGTTGTCCTCCCCAGTGACAGGGTTGTGCATGCGACAAAGCTGGTGGCTGTTGTCAGCGGGAACTTACGATGGGAGCCCTGGTTGTGTCTGGCTATTGGGGCGAGAGCTCAGAGTGGGTGCCTCGGAGTCGGGAGACTGAAAACCCGAGACGCCCTTCTTAGTGGAGATCACTGTGGTGAACTTCCAACCCCCAGTAATCATAGAAATTTGAAACTGTAGCCTCAGCCAGCCACTTACTGGGGTGAGCTGAAAGGGAGGAATATATTAAGGTTTGTGCTCCTTTTTTGGCTGTGTTCTGTCTGACACGTTTATTTCTTGAAAGAGGCTTTTATCCTGTTTACATGACAAATTCAGATGTTGCCTGACCTGTTTTCCTGGAACCATTCCATGGAGCACAGGTAAGGTCATGGCATCAGACATCCTGCGGGGATAACTTGATTGACAGGGGAAGAGACTTTTTTAGACTGTTTTTGTTGTTGGTAACATCTATTGAACTTAAACGCCTGAGAAACAGTTAGAGAATCTGAAGATTTGAAACCTTGTCCCTTCTGCCATGGTTGGGGGTTCACAATCCACACCCGGCCATCTAGTAAGTCATTCAGCAAAACCAGACTTGGCATTGCTGGGCTTTTTAAAGTAAAAAACAAGCAAAAAAAGGGGGAAAAACACTTGCAGTCCTCTTTTAAAGGGGAAGAGGACCCTGGATTAATACTGACAATCAGAAGTGTTAAAAGTCAAAGTTTGTAGCTCTGTGGAGTTCTAATAGGTTAAAAGACTTGTGGTAAATAAGGCTGAAATGAATTGCTCCTCTTTTTGCCATATAGAGAGCGCTTCATTGCTCATTCCACAGTTCGTCACTCTAGGTGCGTTCACAATTACCCTGCTAGGCAATAAAGTGATTTTCAGAAAATAATTCACTGTGACTTTTTTCTTGTCTTTATTGATTTAGGCTTCGGAGATACAGCCCAAAAGAGTACATCTGTAGAAAATCACCACACATGTTATTGATACAGCAATGTCATATGTTCAGAATCTTAAGCCTTCAACAAATCACAGAGAGAACATTCAAACTAATGTTTTTTGGCAAAGCAGACTGAATAGAGAGGACATGAGGAGGGAATTTTTTTGCTTTGAAGAGACATGTTTCAAACCGGAACGAAGAGCCTCTTTGTTAAAATGCAGCCCTAGCCACCACGTAAAAATTGTTATAAAAATTAGACACTTCATTTAAGATAGCCATGTTTAATCTAATGCACTGTTGGAAACTTCATGTGGAATGTCGAGGGGGTGATGAGGCTGTGTTCCAGTGACAGGTACAATCCAATTGTCAGCAGCCTGTATGCCATTGAGATGGTAACTACGTACCCAGCTGCCCAAGACAAGCCTCTGCTGGGCTGGCGGAGAGGTGTGACTTGCAAGATGAGCAAACGCGAGCGAGAACTGATCTGAGCACCGAATGCCTGTGTGTAGGGGGCTACTCTTCCAATGACTCCTTAACATCCAAGAAGCAGTGCATAGAGGAGAAACTCCAGTCAAGCTCTGTTAGGATGGAGTCAAAAGAGCTGGGTTTCTCCATGCTTTTCATTGCTTTTTAGTCTGCATGGTAAGTTGATCCTGAGCTAGGACTGTGAAATTGGAGTGATTTGAGAGTGGCTCTTAAGAGAGCTGCAGAGATCACACAGACAGGCAGGCTCCAAGGTGTAATTATTGCCAGCTATAATTCATGGTTAACCCTGTGCTGCTCGTGCCATTCTGGCTACAGTCCATCAAGTTCCCTGGTGGAGGAAGGGAGTAAGTGGACATATGTACAACTTAACTCTTCATTCCTTCTCATAGGTTATCTTGGAGACACGACACCTTGTAACTAATACAGCACTGAACCGCAACAGGCTAATGGACCAGGCTGTGGGCTAATGGTACAGGTCGCGGGACTAGCCTAGCAACTAGGTCACTGGACTGCGAGTCAGGAGAGACCTGGGTTCTGTTCCTGGCTTGGCCTCTGACCACTGGTGTGCCTTGGCCAGGTCATTTCCCCTCTCTGTGCCTCGGTTTCACTTCTTACCCTATATCTGTCTAGTGTGTTCAGATAGAAGGAGCAAGTCCCTGCCCCAAAGAGCTTACAATATGCTTGTACAGAGTTTGCTGTTTACATTTTTTAAGTAATTATTTTATTTGTGCTTATTAAGGCAAAATTACAATAAAATGTTAACGTTCTGCATAGGACATAATCTGATCCTGGTTGAGTAAACGTTCCAAGAACCTGCCTAAAAATTCTGGTTTGCTGGCAAGGGAGCCCACCTCCTCTGAGCACACTGAGCACATTTCTAAATACCTGTCCTTTTTTTGGAGCTTCTCTCGTGTACATACTTGGTGTGAAAGATTTCCCTTTACAAGGACAGTCCATATTTTACTATACCACAATTCCATAGGAAGGGAAAGTCACTTCTTTCTATTAATGTGCAATACAGCGTCTTGCTGCTAACAATAAAAAAAAATAATTTGTCGTTCTGTTTAAAATCTAGATCCTTTACTGGAGCATTAGGGAAGGGGATCAAAAGTCAGGAGCACATTTATTTCCCCCCTGCCCCCAATCAATGGGGAAAATATCTGAAAGCAAAGGAGCTCCCAAGTCAACCCTTACCCCCCATCATCTTCATTTTCATCCTGTGGGAGTAAAACGCTGTCCCTTATAATATTTGACGACTTGTTTCACTGTAACAGGAAGGAAAGTGCTGCAGAGAATGAAATGTCTGCTTTAAAACCGTTCAATGAACGGGTTGAGATCCAGCTGCCACCTACTCTGCAGTCTCCTACTTGCATTTCGCTCTCTGTGATCCACTTCCAATCTTTGCGCTGCAATAATCAGCATCCTTCCCCACTGCTCAATCTCCCCCTTCAAGTGCTATATGAAAGGGTTCGCTGACTCCAATCTCTGCAAAACCATCTCTGGTAAAGGGCCGTCACTCTTTATAGCCCTGGCGTAGGAAATGGAGTTTGAATGGGTTTAATTTAGCTGATTTCCATTTCCCTGGTGCTCTGGGATGCTTTTTGCATATTATCCAGAGCTTCAAATTATGCGCTGAATTGTGCTCCGTATCCCTAATACCTACTAGCACCGAGTGGACGAATTAGTCTGAGGGGGAACTTTGCATCTCACTCCTTTTAACATAATATGGGTATTTTTAAATCTCCACCTCTCCACGGAAACACCCTAAACCCCTGTACGTCTGCTCCATCCCGGTTACTGCAGACAGATCTTAGTCTCCCTCTTGAGGTGGCTGCTCTCGTTGCTATTTAGAAGCAGAAAATGAAGAGGCAGCAATTAGAGTCTACTCTCGTTTGTAAGGCAGCTATGTGTCTATATCGTTATTGCAGGGAGAAGCCTTTCAAAATATAGTGCTGGAACCAGCCCCTTCTGTGGCAGACTTATAGAGCATAGTATTCTTGAATTTAGGATCTCATTAGAATTGGAAGGCTAAAGGACAGGGCATGGGTGTGGATTCAGCCATAAATGACTCCGTTAATGAGCTGTGAGTTGACAGGCTTTTTTCTTCCTTAAGTTGGCCAAGACATTTCTCAGCCTGTGCATTCTTTCTCTGTGGGGAATTCCTACAATGGCTGCCCCTTAGTTCAAAATACTTCCTGTTGGGATGAGGAACGACAGATGGAGGGGTGAGTGGCTTTATCTGCAGTGCACATTTGTAATATGGACTTCTATTTCTCTGTTTGTGTTTCACAACAGCTGGTGGGCAGGTCCTGTTGTGGAATTCGTCCTAGCTCCATGGACTCAAAAGGGGCTTCAGAGCAGCAGCTGTGTAAGTCTGTATCTGCAAAAAGAACAGGAGGACTTGTGGCACCTTAGAGACTAACACATTTATTTGAGCATAAGCTTTCGTAGGCTAAAACCCATTTCATCGGATGCATGCATGCATCTGATGAAGTGGGTTTTAGCCCACGAAAGCTTATGCTCAAATAAATGTGTTAGTCTCTAAGGTGGCACAAGTCCTCCTGTTCTTTTTTCAAAAGGGGCTGTGACAATTAACCTTAGCAAAGGAACTGCCCTGTAGATTGCAGATTCTCAGTGAAGGAACTGGTAGCTTGTATTCCCTACTGCAGAGGCTGGCTGCTGTTCCCAGCAAGGAGGCCTGTTTTTCCCTTGTGTGTTTGTAACTCATGTTCTCCTTAAGGGACCGTGGTGATGAGCAAGGTGCCAATGCCCAGGGGAGAGCACCCCTCCTTGATAGTAAGTGGGGGTGCTCTCTAGATGCAAAAAGTTTGTGCTGTGATCAGGAAAGGTGCCTCCTGCCAGAGCTACACTGCAGATCTCTGCCGCCGAAAAATGATTCTGGCTTCCTTCATCTCCTCTGCTCCTTACTGACTGTGAGAGCCAGAAGATCATGCAGTCGCCTCCGCAGGGAAAGCCTACTGTGCGTGAGACTAGACTGGACAAAGCCCTAGATAAACCTGCTGTAAGGAACAGCCCTGTGCTAACCCCTGCAGGGATTGAAATAGCCCCTTAGGCCATCTAGTCCACCTCTCACATCACTGCTCTGTTGGAGGGTGAATGGCTGAGAGGCGGAACGGACACTTCATCTCATTTGGTTGCAGGGATCTGACTAGGTTCTTACATCGTGCCTATCACATAGAATCCAAGTGGCAGCTGGCATCCTGGAGCATCTCTCTTTATTCTAATGATGTAGCCTCGGTTTCTCCTCTCCTCTGCACCCACCTTGCTATGAACAGGGTAAATTACGAGTTAGCAGCTGCTAGAGGGAGCATGGGTGGGTGGAATGAGTAAATTAGCAACAGCTGCTGGAAGGCGGGAGGGTAGGTGGAAATAAATGAGAAAACAAGTGAGAGGCTGATAGTTCTGCTTAGCTCGCTGCCTGGCCTGGGAGAACGGGGAGGTCATCCCTGTTAGATGGAGCTCATTTTAGCGTGGGTCATAGAACAGTGCTGCCTGTCTCCCCATAGGGCCTGCCATGCATGTGAACACTACTTGGGTTAGGGTGGAAGCAGGTTAGTGGCTCAGGACAGAGAAATGGACGACTCTTTTGATTTTGGGAGGCATCTGAGGTTTTGCTCTTCATTAGAGTCTTAGGAGCTAGTTCCTCTTGTGGCAGCCTATCTGCACTAATCCATTTTTCTCACTGCCTGCTCTGGCCCTGCAGGTATTTCCTGGATAATTCCCCTAGGGCAATTTAGTCTTCTGTATGCATGGCTCTTGCCAAAAAGGGGCCTTTTCCCAGCATCTCTGTGAGGCATTTGGTTTGGAAAAAGTTCCCTTACTTCCTTCCACAGGCTCCAGCATGGAAACCAGTTTGTGGGGAAAGTTTGCTTAAAACAGCTCATCTTCTGGGTCATGAGAGCATTAGAAGAGTTAATCAGCTTATACGTCTCCTTTGTGCTTATTTAGTTATGGGAGCATTTGGGGTAGAGAGATTTAAGCATTGGGTTCGCTATAAATGCGGAATCAATTACCAAGCCAGAGAACAACTGCACAGTACAGAACTATTCATTCTCCCCTCTTGTAAATATCCCTGTGTTAGCAGGCTTTGCTTTCTAACCCCAGGGGTTGACATCAGGGCAGGATTTTTCACTGGCCAGCGTGCATGAAAAAACAAAGAGGTTCTCATTTATTTGGTACCTTCTCCTGCCTCTTTCTGAAATTAAAGCCAAGACACTTGGAGAGGGAGCAGAGTCTAGTCTGCCTCTCCGTAGGTGTGTGAACAGCTGCTAGCACCATGGAGCCCTGATCTTGGCTGGGGCCTGTAATGATAGGATTTTTAAAGGTGACTGGTTGCAGAGTAGCAGCTGTGTTAGTCTGTGTCAAGGTTCCTTCCTCACTCTGAACTCTAGGGTACAGATGTGGGGACCTGCATGAAAAACCTCCTAAGCTTATCTTTACCAGCTTAGGTCAAAACTTCCCCAAGGTACAAAATATTCCACCCTTTGTCCTTGGATTGGCCGCTACCACCACCAAACAAATACTGGTTACTGGGGAAGAGCTGTTTGGAAACGTCTTTCCCCCCAAAATACTTCCCAAAACCTTGCACCCCACTTCCTGGACAATGTTTGGTAAAAAGCCTCACCAATTTGCCTAGGTGACTACAGACCCAGACCCTTGGATCTTAAGAACAATCCTCCCAACACTTGCACCCCCCCCTTTCCTGGGAAATGTTGGATAAAAAGCCTCACCAATTTGCATAGGTGACCACAGACCCAAACCCTTGGATCTGAGAACAATGAAAAAGCATTCAGTTTTCTTAGAAGAAGACTTTTAATAGAAATAGAAGTAAATAGAAGTGAAGAAATCACCTCTGTAAAATCAGGATGGTAGATACCTTACAGGGTAATTAGATTCAAAACATAGAGAATCCCTCTAGGCAAAAACTTAAGTTACAAAAAAGATAGACAGAAATAGTTATTCTATTCAGCACAATTCTTTTCTCAGCCATTTAAAGAAATCATAACCTAACACGTACCTAGCTAGATTACTTACTAAAAGTTCTAAGACTCCATTCCTGGTCTATCCCCGGCAGAAACAGCATATAGACAGACTGAGACCCTTTGTTTCTCTCCCTCCTCCCAGCTTTTGAAAGTATCTTGTCTCCTCATTGGTCATTTTGGTCAGGTGCCAGCGAGGTTACCTTTAGCTTCTTAACCCTTTACAGGTGAGAGGAGTTTTTCCTCTGGCCAGGAGGGATTTCAAAGGGGTTTACCCTTCCCTTTATATTTATGACAGTCTGTATTCATAAAAAGAAAAGGAGGACTTGTGGCACCTTAGAGACTAACCAATTTATATGAGCATAAGCTTTTGTGAGTTACAGCTCACTTCATTGGATGCATTTCCAGAGAGTGGGTGCTCAGCACTTCAGATCAGGCCTCTTTGATGCATCCCAAGTTGGGCATCTAAAAATCACTGTCACTTCTGAAAATCATGCCTTGATATTTTAGCTATTCAGGGTTTTTTCCCTCCTTGTTACTGGTTTGGGCAGTCAGTGGGAGCTCTACTGTGAGCTTGGCTGCAGTACAAAGAGTTTCTCTACTGTGATTCCACTTGCATTTGGTCCAGGTAATTGGCTACCTAGCGGCCCACCCAGGACACTGGTGGCCTCTGATTCATTCCGACCTATGGATTGTTAAGTATGCACATCTAAAGCACTTCCAGCCCTGTCTCCCAGCTGCTCCCTTCGCTTGTGGCAAAGAAGTGCTCAGAGCTGTTTGGATGATGGAAACAGCAGGCACTGACCAAAACCGGCTTCCAATGTGAAATCATAGCTGGGCACGCTTTACTGATTTCAGAGGGTTGACTAACGCCGACCAAATGTACTCTGGAAAATCACAGGCTGTGAGGGCAGAGCAGTGCTTGGCCTTGTGGACTCATTCTCTGGCATCTTCAGGCTCTAATCAGCCTCTGGGGGCAGCAGCTCATTAAAGTTACCCCAACTCCCACCTCAGTTTGGGGTCCTACTCTGGAGTGAGCCATCTTTCCTGTCCTTGCTGCCATCACTGGAAGCGTTTCTGTGGAGAGGAGCTGGAGGAGGAGCAGGCAGGGGCTGGTCAGTTTCTTTGCTTTTCCATCTGCCCTAGTATAACCGAGGGTCTCATGGCGTCTGTTGCTGTCAGCTGGGAGTCTCCGATGTCTGAATAAAACGCTGCTGACTCCTGGATATTGCCAAGAAGTGCAGCTCTGGACCAGGCTGGGGGTATGGTGCCAAGGTGGCCTTCGTGCCCCCGAGGTCCTAGAGTGGCTGAGCATCAAGCCCATTCCCTGGGGAGGCTCAGAGATGCTGCGGCTAGCATCACACAGCTGATACTGCAGCTGGTGACTTGCCCCACCCCTTCCCCTCACAGCCAGGCTTCCTGCGCCGCTGGCATAGGGGGAGTTGTAGGAGTGACTCTGTCAGTTTTATGCCACAGAGATTATCCTAAACTGGCTTTCAGGCTGCTTGGCACTGGTGGTCCAAAGCCAACGAGTGCCATTCCCTGGCCCAGAGTGACCCAAACTGGCGATAGGCAGGTGGTGACGGAGGCTGTTGCTGGTTTAGCGTACTAGGTGCTGGGGTCATGCTGCGCTTTCCAGAGACCTCCCAGCGACTGGGGCTCAGAACATGCTGCTGTGGGAGCCTTAATTCTACCCTTGCCCATCAGAGAGCAGCCTGTTACTCCACTGAGTGAGCTGCTTGGTCTCCAACAGGTCATGGGATTTCCTGACTCCAGTTCATCCCCGGGCATGGATCTTGCTCCTGCCGGTGCCCTGCCCTGCCCCCAGCTATAGCGTTTCTGCTGTGGTGCTTCTCCCCGGAAGCTGTTTGCCTGGACTTTGACTCCCAGATAATTCACCAATACGAGAGATGCTGTCCCGCTTTCAGGGCAGTTGTGCTTACGGCAAACACAATAGAAATGCTAAATGGAGGCAACAGGCTTATAATGAGGAATGTCACCACGTGGCAATAGCCTTAATGCGTGGAAGTGGAGCATGTTAAATGTCAGAACTCTGTGTGATCGTTGCTAGTCTCACTCACTGGCTTATCCTTGCGGTAGCCTTATCTACCTGCGCGAAGGAATGTTGCAGACCTGAGCTACAGGAATTTCTTGGGTGTACTGTATATATGAGTGTGTCAGATTCACCAAATATCCAACACCCCTGCCTCACTTGGACAACTGGTGCTTTGTGTTTTAACCCACTCAGCAGCACGGCCTTCCACTAATTTCCAAGCAATAGCCTCTGGCTCCAGAGGGCGATAAGCGCGGAAAGAAAATCAGAATTTCCGTCCCATGGAACGTTTTGAAGTTTACTTCCATCTGCAGTCGCAATGAAAACTCCAAATATTGAAATCATTCATGGAATAAAACGTTCCAGAAAGTCTCAATTTGGAAACGTGGAAATGGTTCATTTCCATAACTTGGATTGAATGAAACATTTCAGTGTTCCCGGATTGAAACTTTTTGAGTCTGTTCAACCTCAAGTTACATTTGTCGGTGGGTCCAGCGGTGCCTTGTGGGAGTTGTAAGTTCTGATTCCTCGTGCCCTCACTCTTCTGGTTTTGGGGCGGGGCTCTCCGGCTGGGCTACATCTTAAAACATAGCGGAGGGAGGAGAGTAGACTTGGGGAAGGACTGTTTGGAGCCGGGGCTGGTTCTGTCTTATAGAGAATGGTTGGTTGAATGCAGCAGAGGTGCTGAAGTCATGGAACAAAGACTAACTGGGGTCTGGAGCCAGGCATATATGCACGGGGGAAATAAGGCCAGAGGTAGCGTGAGGGGGTTGGGGAGGAGGTCATTGCTGTTCTGGAAACAGCTCTGGGAGAGACTGAGTATGGGTCAGCTGTTCCAGTGCAGAGAGCACCGAGCTTTCCATAGGAATGGCAGGAGTTCGGCATCATCGCAAACCAGAGGCTGCCAAAAAACAAAGGAAATTCCACCCAAAAAACTGCTGGTTTTCAGCTGTTTCTATGTGTAATTGGAGAAAACTACCATTGAACACATCTGTATGTAAATTACATTGCGAACAATGAGGGAGACACGGTGGGTGAGGTCCTATCTTTTATTGGACTGGCTTCAGGTGGTGGAAGAGCAGCTTTCAAGCTACACAGAGCTCTCCTTCAGGTCGCAAACTATTACACTCTATGGGGGTCTATTGCCAAGGTTACACACCCAGTTCTCAGACTGCTTCCCTCAGAAAAGCGCCAGGAGGAAAACTGTGAAGGAGAGTTTCCCTTTATTAAACCAATTAATTCTTTAAATGTACCGGAGCTGTAGAGCAGGGGGAAAATGCCCTTGGATCTTTACCTCAAAGAGTCAAAGCCTGACTAAAAACAGCCTTGCTTCTTTCACAGACTGCCTGGTATTTTAGAGCAGCATCAATAATTTAGCTGAGTGGGCTCACAAGGTAGAACATAAATGAGCAGGCAGGGAGGATTAATCAGGAACCTGCTGAGGTTTACCAGAGAAAGGGTATCACGCTGAGGGGAAGCGGTGAGGGTGTGGATCGCCCTGGTAAGGTTGTGTGTGTTGGTTCTTCGTAGGGATCCTACCTGCTTGCAGCCCAAGAGTTACTTTAAATTGTGCCAGAGACAAAGGAGGGTGCTGCATTGTCATTGGGCATGGCTTTTATTTGACAGAGGAGAGAGAGGTGAACGAATCCACGGGTATAACCAGTATGTTTTCCAAGTTTGCTTTCAGGTGCTTGCAGTTTGTCACTGAGCAGAAGAATTGGGATGTGGAAGAAACGCCAGGTGCGGGGTGCTCAGTGCATCTATGTGAGGTGGGGTAGGCATCAAAGGGGATGATGCAAAGAATCTTTGCTCAAAGGTGACTTTGTGGAATTGAGGCTGTTACAGATGGGGAAAGCCCTCACGTCATTTAGTGACCCCAGCCTGCTGCCAATGCGTGACTGAGCTGTAGTGCAGTGGTTTTCAGCCTGAGGTCCATGGACCCCTGGGGCTCTGCAGACTATGTCTAAGGTTTCTAAAGGGGTCCGCATCTCCATGTGACATTTTTTAGGGGTTCGCATAAGAAAAAAGGTTGAAAACCTCTATTGTAGCGCTTTGTCCAGCCCGTTTGAACCGCAGTGGCCCAAACGCTGTGACTGGGCGTTGTAGTGACCTCAGGGCGCTCCACTGACTGATACCAGCTGAGGATTGGGCCCACCGTGAATGTATTTCATGCTCGGGGTGAAAGTAACTCCGAAGACTTACGGGTCCGGGGGCTGGGCTGGGTGAGCATCCCCCGGCCGGCCCTTCCACGCCGCCTGGCTCGTGCCACCTGGGGCTCCAGAGGCGACGTAAAGGGCCCAGGGCTCCAGCCACTGCTGTGGTAGCAGCAGCCGGAGCCCCGGGCCCTTTGAAATCACGTGCCCCGGGGCAGCTGCCCCCCCCCCCCCGGTTGGTGGCCATCCTGGCAGCACTTTAAGCAGGGTCCTTTGCTGTGGCAGTGGTTTACCATCGCTGGTTCCTATCTGCAGAGCTGCCAACGGGGGTGGGGGGGCAGTAACCCTACAGCCCCACCAATGGGGGAGGCAAAAGAGGCAGGGATGTGGTCGGCGTACGGGTCGGTGCGGGTTCTTATCGGTATGCCGTATCGGCCCACGTTCATAGAATCACAGAATATCAGGGTTGGAAGGGACCTCAGGAGCTCATCTAGTCCCACCCCCTGCTCAAAGCAGGACCAATCCCCAATTTTTGCCCTGATCCCTAAATGGCCCCCTCAAGGATTGAACTCATAACCCTGGGTTTAGCAGGCCAATGCTCAAACCACTGAGCTGTCCCTCCCCCCACTTTCACCCCTGTCCTTGCCGTAACACCAAATGTAGGCGCCTGTGCTCTGAGACGTCGAAGGCTGGGGAAGGACTCTCTGCCCTCCTGTAGTCTGACTCCTTATTGTATTGTTTGTCAGTCACACTGAGTTAGCGCACACAAGTCCCAGGTGTGGAGAGGGCCCTGTTGCACTCGGAGCTGTACGAACACAGAACAAACATGCTCCCTAAAGAGCTGGCGGTCTACGTATGTTTCGTTTTTGCATCTGTGCACAGGATGATATGAGAATCCTGCCTCTCTTTTAACTGCTGCTCTAGTGTTCATGCTCCCTAAAACAGGAAGGCTTGAGCACACTGTGTGCAAGTTGCTTGAGGAGGGTGTGGTCCTGTCAGCTGTTACATGTAAACTCCCAAGAACTGTGGATTGGCACGTGCCTGTTCTGAGTGGAAAAGACACTGCATTGCCCAAAGCTGTTAATGCAGGTGATTCCACTGCCTATGGAACATCTTCCTCAAAGCAGTGTATTCTCATTGATTTTACATATGCAGATATGATCTTGGTTAGTGGCATCAAGAAGGCAAACCTAAATCCATGGGGGTTTTGATGCCAAATCTATAGTTTACTTCTTGAATTGGTTTTATGGAATCCTTGTTTCTTAGACAAGACTCATCGAAGTCTATTGTCCCTCTGCCCTTCTGAAGCAAAGGACCAAACAGGTAGAAATATGAAATTTTATTGTTGACCAGTGATGTGCTTCTCTGGTTTGTGTCCCTGTTCTGAACCATCCCCTGCATTAAAGGAACATTTGAAAGGTAGCAATGTTCTTGTCCTGAAGCCTAAAGGGGAAGCTCCTTTCTTGTTGTTACAGGTAATCTCCCAAGCTCTTTTTCTTAGCATGCAAGCAAGTTTTTAGTTTTTGAAGAAATGGAATTAGTTGTTCTGGAGTTAGCTGTTATGCAAGGCTCTGTGTAGAGGCGGCTTCTGGAGGGGGAGCTGTATGAGCAGCAGGAGTCTCCCCTCTGCCATGGGCTCTAATCAGTCAGTTCTTGAAGCAGACTTACTCCCTGGTCCTCTCCACACACCCCTCCACTGGGATTCTGCTCCTGCAGAGGGGTGATGCTGGTGTCTGAACGAGACACTGGTATCAGAGCATGGTGGTGTCCCTTCTTCTTTCTCTCCCCTCCTTCCCCCCCTCCCCCCCAAGTCATCCTGTTTAGTTTTCTGGTGATTCAAGTAGCCACCTTCTCCCCTCTAAAGATGAGCTGGAGTGAGCTTGTCTGAAAAGACCCCTGGTGTGGTTGGTTAATGCTGCTGGCTGTGCTGAATATCCTCTCAGTGATACATTTCACCCTCCAGATACCCAGTGCATGAAAGAACCAACCATCCAGATGATAAATGCCAGTAGTTAATGGAAGCTTTCCTTGGATAACGCTGCCCTCCAAGGAACCCCTTGTTTAGTGAGTTTAAATCAGTCTTCATGCCTGTCTGATTTATAATGTTGCTTTACATTCTGCAATCTCCAGTCTCCTGTTCCCTAATGTCTTTCTACTGTGGACATACAAAATTAAGTTTATATATTACTAGCAGGCTGGCACTGTCTTGCCATCCCAGACACCTTCTATGAGCTTGATCACAGCTCTACCTTGGAAGGCTTCTCTGTTGGGAATGGCCTGTAGGGAGGCAGTGACTATCTGGTGGCTTTTAGGAGTGACTGAGAGGAGGTCCTGTGAACTGCTGTCTTGTTCTTCCCTGCATGAGTGGATCTTGAAATTGTAGAAATGGAAATGGAAATGACATGGCAGTTCTGCTGGGGGTAGTGTCAGGACCAGGCACCGGTGGTCAGTGTGCACCGGTCCGTTACCAAGCTGCAGCCAGGAGACGAGTAGCGGGGTTGGTGTCTGTGACCATTTGTACCCTCATGTTAATCTATTTTTCAAAACTATGATAAATTGTGTACAAAGTATGCCTTGCGAGGTGGTATTTGAAAACTCATCATCTTCTGAACATTTTTGTGCTGGTAAAATATGGGTGGCAACATTGTATGTAAAGTTATAAAATTCTACTGTGTGACTTTACTAAGACATGCCTCAAGTTTAGAAAAGCAGGCACAGACTAGTTCCTCAGAGACCAAAGGCAAACTGATGCCTCAGCCAGGTGTCAACAAAATCAAATGGACCATCACCTGGTTAAGCAGTGGTTCTTTGGCAAGAAGAAGGGTATGACTGAGAAATTTACATTTTGGCAACGGAACAGCTGGTGTTCCCGTGTAAACAGACTGACTGTTGCACGAACCCAGCTGGAGACGATACTCAAAGAGGAGGAAAAGAAATAAAAACGAGGAACACATGCCCCCAAATCTCTCCTCTAATGCCTACTCACTACATCAGTGAAGCCGTCATGGGGAGCTGTCTGAGCATTGATGCAGACATCTTCTCCTGACCTTGCCTTGCTACTTGAGGCTTGACCCTGATTTCCTAGTATCCTGACCCAGCTTGAGACTGTGACATTACCCAGGGTACAATCTGGAATGCCGAACAGCTGTGTCCCCTCAATTCTCCAATCTGGGGTGCTTTTTATACTGCTTCACTGTGAGCGCAACCATGCCTGGCCTCACACACAACCTCTAGCATGCAAATTACTCCTGGCTGAGTTACATGAGTGTGTCTAGCCAGTCGCTCCTGAATTATATTGCAGAGTAACACCAGCAAATTCCCAGTCCCAGACTTGCCCCCAGAAATGTGCATCTTGTACTGCCTAGCCCCCTCCTGGACAACACAAGCGCATGGAAAGTCCGTCATTTCATTAACAGAAAATGATATGCACAAACCTTGTTATCTCAAATGGAGGTTTCCTAACACTTAGGTCTAAACACACCCTGGCTTAGATAAAACAATAAAGCAAGTCTATTAACGACAGATTGATTTTAAGTGATTTCCAGTAATGAGGTGTAAATGTCTGAATTGGTTACAAAGAAATAAAAGATAAAACGCAAAGGGAAACCTGGCCGAAGCTGCCAATGGCGATGTGGAAGCATCAGCGGTCCAGAATCCCAGTGGTTGCAGGTTCTAGTCGTGCAGGTTCTTACAGGGGGTGATTAGAAGGGAGTATGTTCTGGAATGGCAGGAGCCTACGCAGCCAATTCATTCCTCAGAGGGCCCAGCCCTGAGCCATTGTGGCGTTATCCGGGAGAGTGGGAAAGGGAACTCTTCTCCTGAGAGCTCAGTGGGGAGAAGATATCCTTTAATAATCAAATTGTACTACTAGTCACTATTTGGGAATGGAAATCCCTCTCTGAAAGAAAAGTTGGAGGGGTGAATGGGCATCCCTGCTGACCGTGGCATGACCAGTGAAACATGCCCCCAAACAGGCAAAGTCAAGAATTAAACAGCGCTTCAAACAGGAGACCCGGGAATCTGGTGAACGCTTGCTGGGAGGGTGGTCTTGTGGTGTAGGCACTGTGCTGTGACTTGGGAGACCTGGATTTCCAGTTCCCAGCTCAGCCACTGACTTTGTGTGACCTTGGACAAGCCACTTCCTTGCTCTGTGCCTCAGCTTCCTATCTGTACAGTGAGGAGGAGAAGAGATCCTGTGTCTTGCCTTTGTAAGCTCTTTGGGGAAGAGACTGTGTGTGTGTGTGTGTGTGTTTGTGTACAGCACCTAGCGCCATGGAGCCCTGATTTCGTGTGGGGCCTTTAGATGCTACTGGAATTGTGTATCAGAGTTTTGCCTGAGAATGTGTGTGCGCTTTCCAGCTTGTTTGTGGGTAGTATCGTCTCCCCACAAAGAGAGGAGGACAGAGGGATGGATAAAACTTTGCTTTGTATTTGGAGAGCTTGTTGTCTTTCATTAGTGGGGGATTATCCCCAGGCAGTCTGCTAAGAGATGGTAATGTGACCTTTCTTCATGGTGCGCTGCAGGGCTGTAGCAGAGTAATCTGCTTTGTGGCTTGGTGATTTCTTTGGCTTCATTTCTGGAGATGGTAAGAGTTCAATTAATAATTCCCACTAAAAAAAATAAATAAATCCCAGGGTTGCTTCATTTTACATTTCAGGGCTGCTAACATCACTGCAAAATCCCTTTTAGTCACATTCTTCTTTACTGCCATTTAGTCAAATGTAACCGTTGTATCTGGATGGGTCCTCTCTTGGGCCTGGAATACAAATGAATGTCCTAATCTAAAAAAAGAACAGGAGGACTTGTGGCACCTTAGAGACTAACAAATTTATTTGAGCATAAGCTGTAGCTCACGAAAGCTTATGCTCAAATAAATTGGTTAGTCTCTAAGGTGCCACAAGTCCTCCTGTTCCTTTTGCGGATACAGACTAACACGGCTGCTACTCTGAAACCTGTCCTAATCTAGCTCACTCTTCGGACAGTCACTGGTTCTGCCAACACTTGACTTTGCATTGATTCTCTCCATTTGCATTAGGCAATGGCTCTTTTCAGACCATAATATGATAGAGGGGTGTGTGTCTAGCAAACTCATTTTGATCATTGTTACTTAAATAAGGTAAAAATAAATGACTGTTATACTGAACCAATGCAGTTATACTGGTATAACTTATTCCCCTTCCTGTATGGGAATAAACTATACTGGTCTAAGCATGCTTTTACTGCTGTAACTGCATCCACACTAGAGGTGTTGTACTGCTTTAACTACACTGGTATAGTTAAACTGATGTAATTTGTGTCTTTAGACAAGGCCTCACTGATGGGGATTAGTAAGAAACTTTCACTGGAGGCAGGTTATTCCATAACTGGCCATATAAACTTGCACCTTTGTCTGAAGTATCTGGGACTGACTGCTGTCCGAGTTAGGGTGCCAAGCTAGACGGAGGACTGATCCAGTCCAGCACGGCAGTTCCTGTGTTTTGAATACATCGAGTTATGGCTTTGAAAACAGCCACAACATAGACAATATTGCATACTGCAAACAATCAATAACTGCAGCAACCAACGAGAGTGCTTGGGGCCTGGAGGGGAGCACTCCTGGACCATGTCTGAAACGGCACCCCATGTGCTCCTGCTCGCTGGGGAAGCTGCTGTTGAACTCCCTGAAAATATCAGCTCTGTGCAGGTGTGTGTGAGTGAGGGGCCAGGGGGTGTCTGTGTGTGCAGGGAGTGAGAAAAAACTTGCTTCCCATAAAGGGCAAATCTATGGATTTGAAAAGGGCAAAAGACCTGCAAGGGAAGCCAAAGCTCCTGCCATTGCAGAATTCAATCTTCAGGCGTGTGATTTGACGGGGAAGTGGACAGTCACAATCACAGTATGTTTCTTTAACCAAAATCGATAAAGTAAAAATGTGTCCTGATGTTCCAGGAAAGCTGTGGGGCCAGCAAGGGTATCCCAACGCACCAAAGAATCAGCCACAATTGCTCAGGCATTCTGCTGCCTCCTTTTTGTTTAAATAGTCCATGCAGTGATGCTTATGGATTGTTCCATTGTTGCTGCTCACATGGCTGCTTCATTGTTTTGTGTCTGTTCTAGTTTAGGGAGCCGAGTTGCAAAGACTTCAGACTATGCTAGCACAGGTTTATGGGCACCTTTCGGTATAGCAATTCTGTTTCATTTTCAGTGTGGATGATTCAGATTCAGCCATCCTTACCTCTGCATACCCCTCCTGGGGTACGTCTACACGGCAAAGAAAAGCTTACAGCTGGCCTACCTCTGCATACCCCTCCTGGGGTACGTCTACATGGCAAAGAAAAGCTTACAGCTGGCCGGCCATTGCCAGCCTATTCCGGCTCCCAGGGTCAGGTCTCCCACCCTGCAGGGTCCTAGAGCCTGTCTTCAGCCTGAGCCTGGAAGTCTACACAGCAATGACACAGCCCTGCAGCCCCAACTGGCTGGCACGGGCCAGCTGCGGGTTTTTCTTTGCTGTGCAGACAAACCCTTGCTGTTCATGCAGCGCTGCTCTGTGCACTAAAACGTCTCCTGCAGTCACAAGTCAGTTCACGCCCAAACCATCTCTCTGTGCATTTCCGTGGCTGTCAGGTTTTGGGTGGTGGCCGCTTACGCTGTAAGGGTAGATTGGAACTATTGTTCTTTGAAAGCTGCTCTGCTAGTTCTCTGCACGTTGTGTGTCGCAGATGGACAGGAAGGGATGGAGTAGAATCCTCCTTTACTTTCTCTGGGGGAGAGAGTAAAAGGTCTTGTCATTCAGGGCTTGCAGTCTGGTTCTACTCTGAGAAGTGACCTGCGTACCAGGCAGAATTGCTCCCCGTGAGCATTCAGAATCAGATCCGCTACTTCCTGGGAGGAGGGTTTGAGGGTGACTGCCAGCCCTGCAGAGCCAGCATGGGTCTGGGAGAGTGCCAGAGAACAATCCCATTCACTCGCCTCATCAGCACCATTGAGTATGAATTGCTGAGCCTCCTGTGTGACCTGCCTGTCTTCTGATTCTGCCCTCAGTTACATCTGTGTAACCACAATGACCATGATCTTTATCCCACATGGTGAACGTGAGCCAGGAAGACCCCAGCTTGGCTCTGAGGTCCCAGGTTGAGTTTGCAGGCCTCGCAGCCAGTGAGAACATCTTGTTCGGTATGAATGGTACGTCATCCCCGGAGTCCTTGAGACACACCAATGCTATCTGTACGGAGTAGGACTGCACTTGGGGATGAGCCTGGAACCTAGAAGATTAGCTCATGTGAGAAGAGGAACTGGGAAAGATGCGTGTGTCCCCTGCAGCTGGACTGGGAACTGGAGGAACCTGGGGATTTACTGGGCTGAGGTCCGATGAGCTGCAACAAGAGATGGCAGTGCCCAGGAATCTAAAATCTAATGGAGAATGCATGGCCGGAATATGCCTTTGAGGACGAGGTTAGTTTTGGAAGCAAGTAAGGTGGGCTCAGTGGGTCTCACCCCTTGACAGGACGATACCCTTAAGGCGCTTTGCACCTTTTCGGGTGCTGGGTAGGGACAACAGAACCATCAAGTATAGACTGAAAAGTTTTCAAGAGGCATTTCTGCTATTTCCTTACATTCATAGGGTCACCAGAGCAAGGCCAAGCACTGGTGCTTACCGGGATTGCTCTCCTCGCATTTCTTCCTGTAATCATCTCAAATGGCTGAGTCTCCAGACAGCTTTGACCCTCCCAGGGAAAAAAAAGCCATTGTCAAAGGAGTTTTCCCCTAAGGATTGCCAACCCTCCAGGATTGTCCAGGAATTAAAGATCAATCTTTGATTAAAGATAATGTCATGTGATGAAACCTCCAGGAATTCATCCTACCAAAGTGGCAACCCAACCCACCTGTTGTTTTCTGGCACCAGTTGAGCGGTATGAATAACAGGTTGCTTCAAAGTTTTCTGACTCTTGGGCAAATACATTTTGAGCATTTAACGTTTTTTATTTTTTTATATAAAGTAAAGGAAATATTGAAATAAGTTTTCATTTTGAATGGTAAAACAAAATGGGTGGGATTTTTGGGGATTTTTTTTTTTTTTACTGAAACGATTTGCCAAAATCGACATGAATTCCAAAAAATTTTAGCTGACCCAAATCTGTATATTTCTGTTGCACCCCAAATAAATTTCAGCTGCGAGTGTTCACCCCGCTGTAGTCACCAGCAGCGCAGTGTGTATGTTGGCATAACCCGCTGGTGAGCATGTGACTGCTCTCCTCTGTGCCTGATCCACAGAGGATGAGAGTCTGCTACAGCCCCAGCTGGGGAACCCTCACACTTTAGCTCGAGCTGTACCCCCTCATGCTTTTAGCTCTGGAGGTCCCCGGTTTGGTTCCTGGTGTGTCAGCTGAAATAGCAGCCATCATACCCACACCGATTTCCTTTGTACCTGTGCGAGGACTGTTGAGCTCTCGCCCTGGCTTTGATTGTTGCATTGCTCCTTCTCCTGCGGGAGCTTGCCCGTTGGCTGTTGTTTGCCTCTGCCTCCCCACGGGCCTCCCACAACTGGAAATACCCCTGGGGTAGGTAGGAGTAGTGAACTCAGTGTCTCATGGTGCAGTGTGACGCTCATGCTGTGTGAGTGCTGGCTCGCTCTGATCTCTCTAAAGCTCAGCAGCTTCTTTGCCGCTGTCTCTTTGTTGTTGTCTGTCATTGAACTAGTGCAGCCCGATGCAGCCTTTTCCCGAGGATACGATTCCTGGAGAACCATCCCGTTTGGCAGTGTTTGGGCACCGGGGCGGGGGCTCCTGTTCTTTCTACTGCTTTCCTGTTTTCAATGGCAGGAGATCAGCCAAGCTCGCAGATGTTGGCCTCTTGCATTTACTGCTGCCCTGGGACCCGCTAAGCACACTTCCCTGATTAAAGGAAGGTGTGAGGCTGGAATTTCCAATTTGCTAATGGGTTTTGTGTGTGGTGACAGGAGTGGGGGCAGGGATACTGTATCTAATTCATCTAATTCATCTAATTCATCAGATGTATCTGATGAAGTGAGCTGTAGCTCACGAAAGCTCATGCTAAAATAAATTGGTTAGTCTCTAAGGTGCCACAAGTACTCCTTTTCTTTTTGCGAATACAGACTAACACGGCTGTTACTCTGAAACCTGAAATGTATCTAATTTATTCCTCATTGTACTCATCTCTTTTTTCCTCCCTTTGCTATTGAGTGTCAGTCTCTCTCCTCCCCCACTTTTCCCCTGTCTTCTAGCCTGGATGGATGTGTTGACCCCTCACCCGCCCTTTGCTGTTGGGTGTCAGTCCCCTTAAAAGTGACAGGCACTCAGTGTTTTGAACTGTGAGCTGTTTTTCCCTGGTTTTTTCCTGCAGACAAAGTGAAAGTGACCTGCTTCTTTTTGCTTTTTTGAGTGCTTCACAATGAGCCTGCCTCCGGAAGCAGCAGTGGGAATAGGCCATGTAACCTGACACAAACTCACACTGCACAGTGTCCCAAGAGCTAAAACAGTTGAAAGTGGAGGTAAATCAATAGTGATGTATCCACCCAAAAGCACAAGAACTGGCACGGACCCTGGAAGATGCCTATGGAAAGACTCCAGTGGGAATTCCTTGGAAATGTATGTTTAAATGCATTGAGTAGAGCTGGAGTTGGAAGTTGATGGAATTGATAGGAAATTGAGATGAGGAGGGATCATTAGATCACCTAGACTAGAATTGGATCATGGGGGGGTGTGACCCGAACCATCCTGATTGGGTCACAGGCAGAGCTAGCTGGAGAATATTTGGCTGTGTGAAAAATGTTGACACTTTATTTTTCTTAAAAAGGGCACAAATTCCAGGGAGTGTCTCTGTTTTCTGACCAGCTCCAGTTCGTATCTATCAAATTAAACAAATGGATAACCTAGTGCTACCCCAGCGTACTAATGGAAACATTTTAGAGGCCCTAATCAGAGACTGGGGGATCCCTATGCTAGGCACAGGACAAATGTAGTATAAAGAGTCTCTGTCCTAGGCAGTTTGGGTGAGGCAATTCAGCACAGTCCATACTTCAGGAAGTATTGCTGATTATTTAAAAATGACTTCTGATCAATCTGCAGTTTCTGGCTAGCAAGGTGAGTCACCGAGTAGGGATCTTCTCAGCCATTTCGCCCAGGAGAGCTTGCACTGCTCGGGACATTGTGGTCAGTGAGTCAGCCTGAAAGTGGTAGAATAGGGTGGATGATGGTTCGTTTTCGCTTGCTCCTGTGATCGGACAGCTGGAAGGACTGGCTTGGGGAGACCCAGTGTGCTGGATTCCACCTGTGCACCTTAGCTCTAATGCAAGCACTATAAACAAGCGCTGGCAAAGGCCATTGGCTCTGCCCATTTTCAGTTTAAACGTGCAGGTGGCCTTTTCTTTCTTTTGCTCAGTGTTGAGATGGGATCTCGCAGGCGCCCAGCTACAGAGACAAAGAGGTCACCAGATGTGCCGTAGCTTCTGGAAGTACCTCTGCCTGCTTTGAGAGAATTCAGCAAATTGCAACGACTCCATCTTCAGCCGTAGGCTAGCAGGGGACTGTTACCCCCTTCTCTCTACAAGGGTAAAATGGCCAGCGTCACAAACCTGCCTTGTTAATACAGTATGTCCTGCCTTTCAAATGCAGACCTATGAATCGCGGGGAGAAGGGCATAGGTTGCAGTCCTCTGTCTCTGTAACTCTGCCCCTGTCTGGGTTTGATAGCAAAGTCTCTTAATCTAAATGATCGACGGGGGTGGAGGGGGGGGGTTGCCAACTTTGTAATATTTAAAAAGTGGACACTCCAACAGGAGTGCTGGAACCACCCTGAGGCCCTGCCCCCGCCCTGGCCCCACCCCCTGGGCCCTGCCCCCATTCACTCCTCTTCCTCCCCCCCCCCCAGCTGTTGCTTGCTGCTCTTCCCCCTCCCTCTGCCCAGGTCAGGGGGAGTCACCTGTGGAGGGGGGGCTGGGGGCTGCAGCCTTCCAACACAGGTAGGAGGCAGCCCTGGCTGAGTAGGGCTGGCCCGGTTGATGACCCAGCACCTCCCCGCCTGCAGTAACCAGACTTCGGGTGTCTGGTCAGTAGATCTGATTGTACACTGTCAGGTCCCCTTTTCAACCAAACTTTCCGGTAAAAAAAAAACAGGCATCTGGCCACCTGGGAGGGGGCATATGACTTTTGTAACTGCATCAGGCTCTGGAATTGAGGTTTACTGGAGCTGTTTTTTCATCTGTCCTGGAGCCTTACTCTCTTCCAGCAAAGCCCGTTAATCCTGCTTCTGTTTCCTTAATGTCCTAGGCTAAATGCCAAGGCAACAAATAGTAATTTTTCTGTCTAGTAAAAGGTTTTAGTGGCAATTATGTGAAATACTTCTTTGATCTGACCTAGCAGGGTTGCCTGCTGAGGCCTGGCTTGTGTATTGACTGCTGTAGAAAGAGTGCCTGGTCCTTTAGAGACATTTGAAAATGGGTCTTCTCAGTCTCCTGTTGTTCACTTAGCATTAGGGTCATTCTTGCCTTCTGAGGTGGGGTGAAGGCTGATCTGCTGGTGAGTGAAAATGTCTTGGTTACAATGGAGTTCCAGTTGCGGATAACAGTCTACTACTGAAGCAGGGGGAGCGAGTAGGAGAACACTGCAGTCCTCTATTAAAACAAGCCAACCATAGTTAGTCTGGAAATGCAAATGTCATTGCAGGAGCCAGAACCCCACAAGGATTGGTCAGTGCCAGGGGTCCCAGGAGGGGGTCTCCTTCACCCTCATTCTGGCTCCCTGCTCCCCCTCCTGGGAAGGAGAGCTAAACTGTGAGGCTGGAAGGTATCATGTGGAATGAGGGATGGGGGTCCACCTCTTGACCACTAGATGAGTGACCTTGGGTGAGTCACTTCCCCTCTGTGCCTCAGTTTACCCATCTGTAGAATGGGGATAGTGATACTGACCTTCTTTGTAAAGTGCTCTGAGATCTGCTGATAAAAAGAGCTACTGCGGAGCTAGGTACTATTACTGGATGAAACCTGCTTTCCTGCCTCCCCCACCCTGCCATGGCTGTCAGCTATCAAGGGCCCAAAGGAGGGCAAATTCTCCACACGCCTGTGATGGATGTGCAAGCCACACTTTAGAAGTGTGTAATTTTGCCAGTAGCCCTTCCCACTCCCCCAATAATTAGTCCAAGGCATTACTCCTCTCTCAGATCAACAGACTGAAACACACATGACATTTCTGTGCCAAGCACTGTTGGGGTAAGGAGATCAATATAAAATAAAATGACAAATATTCAAGAGTGAGCTTGGCTTGATTTATTTTAACCCTTCTAGCTCCCTGGTCTGTCTCAGACTTTCCAGAAAAGTCTCTTCTTGTCTGGGAGAAGATGACACCGGTGAAATATCGGGCAGACTGGTACTGGCTTTATGAGAGAAAGCTAACCTCCATCAAACTGTGGCATTAGGCTGGTTTCCGCCAGCTCATGCTTTCTCCATAACTGAGTTGTCTAGAGGGCACTGTGCGTATGTATAAGAGAGTGCCAGTTTGAGCAATATACCTATGGAGAGGAAATCTGTTCCGCATGCATGTGCCCGAAGGTAGAATGGGCGCGGTCTTGGCACCCTTCACCATGGCCTAGGGAATGCGCACAGCTGCCCTCTGAAGACATGTCCTCAAATCCTCCTGCAGCTGAAACTCTGCCTGGAAATTGCATCGTTCCCTCTGGGATCATTTTCCACTAGCCCAGGGCTTTGACTTCTAAGCTTTCTCCTGTAGCTAAGTCCCTTGGCTGTCCATGACGGAGGCAGTCTGGCTGCAGCTTTAGCATCTGTCCATGTCCCGTAGAGACTGCCTTGGTGTTGAACTAAGGAGGAGGCTGATGAGTTGACAGGGACTTCCTTATTTTTCAAACTTAGCCCTGGTCTACGCTAGGACTTTAGGTCGAATTTATCAGCTTTAAATCGATGTAAACCTGCACCTGTCCACACAATGAAGCCCTTTATTTCGACTTAAAGGGTTCTTAAAATTGATTTCCTTACTCCACCCCTGACAAGTGGATTAGTGCTTAAATCGGCCTTGCTGGGTCGAATTTGGGGTACTGTGGACACAATTCGACGGTATTGGCCTCCGGGAGCTATCTCAGAGTGCTCCATGCTCTGGACAGCACTCTCAACTCAGATGCACGATTGTTTGCCGTTGCTCTGACGCAGGGAGGGGCGACTGATGACACGGCTTACAGGGTTGGCTTACAGGGAGCTAAAATCAACAAAGGGGGTGGCTTTACATCAAGGAGTATTTCAGGCTGGACTTCACGGACGGTTCCAATAAGAAATGGTGCACCTAAGTTATTGTTCTTATTGGAACAAGGAGGTTAGTCTGGCCTCTGATACATGGCTAGATTTACCTCACTGCACCTTCTCTGTGAGTGACTGCAGTGTGACCTAGAGGAATGAGCCCCCTAGATGGGGGGCAGCGGGGGGGGGGTGTTTGCAAATGAGTACAAAAGAAATCTGGTCTATTTCTTGTTTTGATCCACTCCATCTATCTTTTACATCTTTGGCTGGCAGCAGACGGTGCAGAAGGACTGCATGCCATCCACATCTCATGGCTGCTCGGCAGAAGATGGTACAATAGGACTGCTAGCCATCCTCATCTCTTGCCTGCCCGGCAGAAGATGATGCAATAGGACTGCTAGCAATCCGTATCACCTGCCTGCTCACCATAAGATGGTTCAATAGGACTGACTGCAGGACTAAAGAGAATGACTTGATCAAGTCACTCCAAATTTAGTCCCTGCGCCCATGTCTGCCCAGGCGCTCCTGATCGACCTCACACAGGCGACCAGGAGCACCTCGGACATGCCAATGACAGCTACCAGTCCTATTGCACCGTCTGCTGCCACAAGGCAATGGGTTGCTGCTGCTGTGTAGCAATGCAGTACCGTGTCTGCCAGCACCCAGGAGACATACGGTGACGGTTAGCTGAGCGGGCTCCATGCTTGCCGTGGTATGGCGTCTGCACAGGTGACTCAGGAAAAAAGGCGTGAAACGATTGTCTGCCCTTGCTTTCACGGAGGGAGGGAGGGAACGGGGGCCTGACGATATGTATCCAGAACCACCCGCGACAATGTTTTAGCCCCATCAGGCATTGGGATCTCAACCCAGAATTCCAATGGGCAGCGGAGACTGCGGGAACTGTGGGATAGCTACCCACAGTGCAACACTCTGGAAGTTGACGCTTGCCTCGGTACTGTGGAAACGCTCCGCCGAGTTAATGCACTTAGAGCATTTTCTGTGGGGACACACACACTCGAATATATAAAACCGATTTCTAAAAAACCGACTTCTATAAATTCGACCTAATTTTGTAGTGTAGACATACCCTTACTAACATTTTGCCCCCTTTTGGGCTTCGGTGCACACAGTATCCTGGAGGCCTCTGCTTGCTCTGTGTGTTTGTCAGCACCCGGAGACCCCCCCCCCCCAGCCACTCATCCTCTTGATTAAATGGGTAGGGTTGCTTTTCATGTGTCACATGCTCTTAGATCCTAATTCTGGAGCTCTCAGCCCTAAGTGTGGGAGACTTTCCCTCTGAATAGAGGGAAATACAGAATACTTGATAGTTAATCTCAGAGTAAGTGATTCACCAATCTAACTACTCAGGCCAGTTGATCTTTATGGTTAGAAAATGGGGGAAGGAGAGATTACAACAGATCTTTGGGCGCAGAGTGGGAAATCTTTTGAGGCAAGTAGCCTAAAGAACTTGTGCAAGATTATACATTTCTGTCCAAAGTATTGTACTGCAAGGTACTGAACTCTGTTCCACCCTCCCTTGGGAAAAGTCCGACAGATTTTAATAGAGATGTAAACAGTAAGACACTAGGGGTATTTAATAGGATTATTGAAATTATTAAAGGCAGGGAGGCCTAGCAGTTAGGGCATTGGTCTGGCACTCATGAGATCTGGATTCAGTTGTTACCCAACAGACCAGTGAAAAAGCTAACCTTGGGCAAGTCGCTTCAACTCTCTGTGCCTCAGTTTCCCTATATGTAAAATGGGGCTTATGACACTGACCTTTTGTAAAGCACTTTGAGATCTATGGATGAAAAAGGCTATACAAGAGCTTGGGATATATATTATTAGAACAGGTTGGAAAACAGAAAAATAAATTGTCAGAAAGTTGCCATTAAAAATGCGAGTACCTTTAGAACTGATGCAGAAAGCCTGTAGAACTGTGGTATCCTTTCTACAGAACGCTCACCCTGCTCTAGTAACATTCCATAGCAGGACCAGAATTCATTCTCAAATTCTCCAGGACTTTTCCGTTAGCAAAACAAATCATGTGGGGTTTTTAAATACGGAAGGGTCACTTGTTTTGTATAACTTCTCAGCTGTTGTTTCTTCCATGGTTTGTTCCATTCCCTTTTAAAAATTCTTATCGCTTCCATTTGGCAAAGATTTTTTTTTTCCCTTTGAAACAGTGACCTTGGCTTGTGATATTTATCTACTCGCTCCTCGGTAGTGGTAGCTATTTTAGTAAATGTTTGTTCGGGTAATTTGGGTTCTTCCCAGCTAACTCGAGCAATAGCAAAGCCCAACCTATTGTACATCTAGTGGCTTTTGCTTTAACGTCTCCAAGAGTGGATTTTAAATTCTAACTGGATAGTTAGAAGCTTGTGGGGGTTTTCTTCCTGCTCTAATATTTTCAAAGTGGTTTAAATTTTGGGTTCGAACTATTTGGCAGTGAGTTTTTGCTGCTGTGTTCCTTAGTCATCTTTCAGTACCAGAGTAAATGGTTCAGAAGCTGATCTTGCACTGCCTCACGGCCACTCTGGGGCTGACAATTCATTGTCTTTCAGGGGAGTACAAATCTATTGGCAACTTCTGACTCCTGCAGTGTAATAGGCCAGGGGTTGTAATAGTCTCTGTAAGAGCAAAGCCATCATGGGGGCTATTCTCTTACTGGGGAGAAAGAGAACCTGTTACTATCCCAATGCCACTGTCAGAAAACCCAGTGTCTGAAGGTTGGAGCAGGGGAAGGTTGTGTAGGGTACAGGCAGCTGCTGCTGGAGAGTTTTAATTTACAGCAAGGAGTGAAAATCCCACCTTGTGTAGGCCTCGGGAAGCTCTCTCCTCTTTGCACAGATTTAAACAATGACCTTGGGTTCTAAAAGGAGGCGTAGCAGGCAAGGCTGATTCTTCCCGTAGATTTCAAAGCCCTGGCCTGTCCGTGCCATGCGTGATGTTCCATTTTAAAGCCTAATCTTGCCTTTAATCTCTTAAATAGTCATGCATCTGGCAGTTGGGTTTCTCCTCACTTACGTGCAAATGCAGCTCTGACCCTGTGCTGGGGTGACACCATCACAGCAATTCAGAGGAGCAGACGGCAGCCTGTTCGAATTTTCCCAATGAAAAGACGACCAGATGGGGGGTACGCTGGTGTCGCTCTGCTCTGGCTGGTTTTTGTTACACTTCATGGCCTTGCTGCTGGTTCTCCTTTATTTATATGGACTCTGGTGGTTTTATACATCAAAACAATTGCACCTTCCTCCTGCCTTCCCCTCCACTGACTGCAGGATTTCAGGTGATGAGCCTTGAAGGCACATTCTGGGACATGGTCACATGGGACATGCAGGCTCTCAATCCGCCATTCACACCCACTTGCCCCTGACAGTCTGTGAGTGGCTGTGCTGGCCAGGCCATGAGCTCCAAGTAACTCCACAAAAAGAGCAATGATTGGTCCCCCTTTGCGAGTACGGAGTGGAAAGCACAGAGCTAGAAGCTAGCCCAGTGAGAGACTGTCATTGTAAGTTCATGGCACCACTTCCTCTGATGTTAACTTGGCTGTTCAGTTAATTCAGTGTCCGATGACATCAACCCATGTTTTTGTAAAGAGAGTGCAATAAATACATGGCACATAAGAAAAGAGCTAGGAGTTAACCGGCCGGCCTTTTCCCTTTTGGTATAGTCAGGGCTGATAGCACCACCTGTTATGGGTGCCTGATACTTCCCATTATAAGGCCTTGTTTTCAGTTGCTTATAACCTTGTGCAACTTCAACCATTTGGGCAGAAATTTCCCTGCTGGGGGTCTGCTTCAGGCTGAACTGGTTTGGAAAATTTCAGGAAAAACAGTTCAGACATTTCCAAGAACGTGTCTAGGGAAAAATACATTGTTTTGCCTAGGTTTAAAAAAAAAAAAAAATCTTGGGGCCTTTTGCTTGGAAATGTTTTCACTCCCCCCTCCGTTGGAGCAGGGATGTGTAACTTTGCACGGGGGTGGCCTTGTGCCAGGGATTGTGCCTTTCGCTGTCCCTGTGAAAATCCACCAAATTTGGCCAAGTTATACACCTGGGGAAAAAAATCTGTATGCACGTACTCAGCAGAGCCTTATGTGATTTTAATAGCTCAAATCTCTGCTCCCTTTGTCCTTGCTGAGCATGTTCTGCGCCCCTCACAGCTCCTAGCGCTGACCAGACTGTGAATGCACCATCCCCATAGAGCAATGGAGCGTGATTTGGCCAAGGGCTCTGGGAGTGCGTAGTGACTTTGATGGAATGGCTGCTCTGGGTCAGGGTAGGGCTGGGCCCTTGAACTGGCTGTAGGGAGCCTGTCTCTCCAGTTCCCAATGGTCCCCCAGGCAGCGTGGTGGAGGAAGGAGCCCCCTGATACAAGTGCAGAGGGGACAAAAGCCAGATTAGAGGGGCAGGGAAAGGAGTCTATGGGGGCACAGTCTGGTGAGCCTATCGGCCTGGAGTGGAGGGAGAATGTGACTGGCAGTTGGCAGGAATGAGCCTGGGAGTGGGGGCTGGGAGCCAGGTGGCTGGGGGGACCTGTGTGCCTCAGCTCCCCATCTGTAAGATGTGGATAACGACACCCCCTCCTCTCACCGGGGTTTTGTGCAGATCGATTGATTCGTGTCCGGGAAGCAGTCGGTCAGCAGAGTGGTGACAGCTGTGGAAAAGCTGCAAGGAAATGCATCATTCTGTCTTCGGAGCAGGGCCTGAGCAGTGTGCAGGGGAAAAATCTGAGGGCTACACACTGAACAATGAGGGGAGAAGAAACTATTGAATTGCTGCTCATTAGTGGAGCACACGCCATCCTGTGCAGTGAATGGGGCAGGAGTTCTGGATAGCGCAATTGAAGACCGTACCCTAACGTGCCTGCATGGAGGGAGCAGGCATCCTGAATTCTGTCATTTCCGAAGTTTTGAGTGCTTGCTTTTGTAGCTTTCATAACGTTCTTTGAATGTAGTTTTGTGTGTGTTAGAGTTGAATTTATATTTGAAATCCCACCTGGCCAGATAGCTAGATGGCCTGATTTGCAGTTGTTTTTGGCTGAAGTATTGCTCGCTTTGCTGCCCAGAAAGGGCGGTGGGGGCCAGTGGGAGAGAGTCTGTTGCACAGCCCAATTTTTTTTTAAGTCGGTGTCGCAGTCGCGTTTGGCAGGATTGCAAATCGACACCCCACCAACGCAACCCTGCAGCCGCCACCAACCTTAAAAATTGACCGCAAAGTGCAATCCGCTGCCCATGGGAACAGGACACTTCCTAGCCCAGCTGCAGACTGCCTCTGTGCAGTCACTTCGTGGCACTGGACAGTGGAATGTGGCAGCAGATTTGAGGCCTGTGCTGGCTTCCGACGCTTTTAAGTGTAGCTATGTTGGTCCCAGAACAGGACAGAGACAGGGTGGGTGAGGTAAAGTCTCTTATTGGACCAACTTCTGTGGGTGACCGAGACAAGCTCCCGAGCGCCACAGAGCAGTTCTTCAGGTCAGAGAGACTTGCCAGGCTGTTCCCCACAGATTATCAAAGTTTGTTCAAGCAAATGCCAAACAAGGATGAAAATGGACAATATGCTGCCAAGGACATCAAGGTGCCTTTTTGTAATATAGCAGATTTATAACCTCAAGCACACAATAGGGGAACTAGGGAGTGTCTCATGCAGATGCCGAAGAGAGAAGAAATGCTAATGTCGTAGATCCCAGTGGAGTCTGACTGCACCTGTAGGAGTTCACCATTAGAGAGAATCAGTCTGAATTGTGGTGCACTGACAGATTGTAATAGGTTGCTGTGTTTGGTCCTTATGTCACACCTCCTCTGCACCTTTATTTTGGAGCAATTAGCACTCTTCTGTTTCCCCGTTTGCAGCCACGTCTCGTGGCTAGCCTGGCCTGTTCTGTTCTTCACCCTAGAACAGAGCCCTACCACGCAAGCTTATGATGAACCCCTTTAATGCTGCACCCACCTCCACAAGGAAATCCTGGGGACATTTGTGCCTGCCACCACCACCTTGTTCTCTTGCAATGGCCAAATGGACACGTGCACCTCTTTGAAATGATTCCACATGGGGGCCATTTGCTGCCCTCCAAGAGACTGGCTTGGAGGCTGCCTACGACAGATGAATTTGGTGCTGAAAGCAGCAGTGTGAAGCCGTGCAGTCTCGTGACTCTGTTTTACACCACACTTCTGCGTTGCCTTGCAGCTGCAGTGATTTTAAACAGGTGCGTGGAACGGAGGCTGGAGAGAGATCCAGTGGAACTGCCAGAGTCTCAAGTGTTCACCATGTCTTCTGTGAGGTCAGTAAGGAAGGGAGCCCAAAACTTCCCCTCCACCTCTAACCCCTAGCGTTTGTTTTTCCTTCAGACCATTAACCTACTGTGAAGCTAATCAGCAAAAAGCAATTGAGAGCTTTATCTGTACTTTACTCCGCTCCCCTGGGGTAGGTTTGTTGATCAAGAAATAATGTTTTTAAAAACAAATCCTGTTATAAAACAGTTTGCTGGGACTAACCCCAGAAAAGAATCATAGAATCATAGAATATCAGAGTTGGAAGGGACCTCAGGAGATCATCTAGTCCAACCCCCTGCTCAAAGCAGGACCAATTCCGGATTTTTTTTGCCCCAGTTCCCTAAATGGCCCCCTCAAGGATTGAACTCACAACCCTGGGTTTAGCGGGCCAAGGCTCAAACCAAAAGAAGCTTGCTGCCAGAGGAGCCCGTGTGCTCGTGGCCGGTCTAAAGCCTATTGCAGTCTGTGGAGTGAAGTGCTTCCACTTAACATCCATGGGCTTTGCCGTGGATCCAACAGTCCTGATGCATGAAAGCATTTAAGCACATGCTTAAGGTCCATTGGCTTTGGTGGGACTTCAGCATCTGCGTAACTCCAAACGCACGCTTCTGAGCTTTGATCCCCTGGCGGCTAGAGGAACAGAGCCTGAGGCTGCACGGGAGCAGCTGGGTTTCTGGGATGTTCTTGGTACGCTCCTCAGCAATCTCCTGCATTTGCGTGTGCTGGAGAGATCTCGGTCTTTACTGCATATTCAGGGTGGAAGCAGGGGTATCTGTGCTGTAAAGGGCTTTAAGGAGCCAGAGCTACGGACAGGTCTTCACTACAGATTAACTCAGGAAATCGGGTGTGAGCAGCCCCACTGCAAAGCTCTACCCGAGTTGTGTCATTTCTGGTGCTGGGCTCCCCAGGACTGCCCGGGGGTAAATCCCATGTTGCTTTGTGCTGCCGCGAGCTGAGCTGCTCGATGATTGTGGGAGAACTGATCTGTCCTGGGCACACGGGGGGGATTTGTGGGCAGGCAGAGGAGGGCTGTCAGCACTGGATTGAGGTTAGGCTGCGCCCTCCCTACCCAGCGGGTGAGTCACCAGCCTGAGTGAAAGCAGAACCTGGGCTCTCACCCGCATACCCTGCTTGACCAGCTAGTCTGGGCCCACCATACGCGGGAGAGAGGGTTTTGTGTGTGGAAAGGGGGTGGGGGAAACACCTGGGTCAGAGCCTGGGCCAGTGCTGCAGTGAAGAAAGACCCCAGCAAAAATTAAGATGTTTGTACACCAATGCGCGGAGCCTAGGTAACAAAATGGAGGAACTAGAGCCAGTGGTGCAGGAAGTGAAACCAGATAATATAGGGGTAACAGAAACATGGTGAATTAATAGTCATGACTGGAGTACGGGTATTGAAGGGGATGTGCTGTTTAGCAAAGACGGAAATAAAGGCAAAGGTGGTGGAGTAGCATTGTATATCAAGGATGAGGTAGACTGTAAAGAAATAAGAAGCGATGGAATGGATAAGACAGAGTCTGTCTGGGCAAAAATCACATTGGGGAAGAAAGCTACTAGAGCCTCCCCTGGGATAGTGCTTGGGGTGTGCTATGGACTGCCGGGATCCGATATGGATATGGATAGAGACCTCTTTAATGTTTTTAAAGAAGTAAATACTAATGGGAACTGCGTGATCATGGGAGTTTTTAACTTCCCAGATATAGACTGGAGGACAAATGCTAGAAATAATAATAGGACTCAGATTTTCCTGGATGTGATAGCTGATGGATTCCTTCACCAAGTATCAGAGTAACAGCCGTGTTAGTCTGTATCCGCAAAAAGAACAGGAGGACTTGTGGCACCTTAGAGACTAACAAATTTATTTGAGCATAAGCTTTCGGGAGCTCCAGCTCACTTCATCGGATGCATGCAGTGGAAAATACAGTAGGGGGATTTTTTTTTACACAGAGAACATGAAACAATGGGTGTTACCATACACACTGTAACGAGAGTGATCAGGTAAGGTGAGCTATTACCAGCAGGAGAGGAAAAAAACCTTTTGTAGTGATAATCAAGATGGGCCATTTCCAGCAGTTGACAAAAACGTGTGAGGAACAGCAGTGGGGGGAGGGGAGGAAAATAAACATGGGGAAATAGTTTTACTTTGTGTAATGACCCATCCACTCCCAGGCTTTATTCAAGCCTAAGTTAACTGTATCCAGTTTGCAAATTAATTCCAATTCAGCAGTCTCTCATTGGAGTCTGTTTCTGAAGGTTTTTTGTTGTAATATTGCGACTTTTAGGTCTGTAATCAAGTGACCAGAGAGATTGAAGTGTTCTCCGACTGGTTTTTGAATGTTATAATTCTTGACGTCTGATTTGTGTCCATTTATTCTTTTACGTAGAGACTGTCCGGTTTGACCAATGTACATGGCAGAGGGGCATTGCTGGCACGTGATGGCATATATCACATTGGTAGATGTGCAGGTGAACGAGCCTCTGATAGTGTGGCTGATGTGATTAGGCCCTATGAAGGTGTCCCCTGAATAGATATGTGGACACAGTTGGCAACGGGCTTTGTTGCAAGGATAGGTTCCTGGGTTAGTGTTTTTGTTGTGCGTGGTTGCTGGTGAGTATTTGCTTCAGGTTGGGGGCTGTCTCCCAAGATCTGTGAGAGTGATGGTTCGTCCTTCAGGATAGGTTGTAGATCCTTGATGATGCGCTGGAGAGGTTTTAGTTGGGGGCTGAAGGTGACAGCTAGTGGGGTTCTGTTATTTTCTTTTGTTGGGCCTGTTCTGTAGTAGGTAACTTCTGGGTACACTTCTGGCTCGATCAATCTGTTTTTTCACTTCAGCAGGTGGGTACTGTAGCACAATACCCACCTGCTGAAGTGAAGAAACAGATTGACAGAGCCAGAGAAGTACCCAGAATAACCACCCAGAATACCCACCTAGCTACAATACCTCCCGGGTAACTACAGGCCTCTTAGTTTGACATCTGTGGTATGCAAGGTCTTGGAAAAAAATTTGGAAGAGAAAGTAGTGAAGGACATTGAGGTCAATGGTAATTTGGACAAAATGCAACATGGCTTTACAAAAGGTAGATTTTGTCAAACCAACCTGATCGCCTTCTTTGAGAAGGTAACAGACGTTTTAGACAAAGGGAACACAGTGGATCTTGATTTCAGTAAGGCGTTTGATACGGTGCCACATGGGGAATTATTAGCTAAATTGGAAAAGATGGGGATCAATAGGAAAACTGAGAGGTGGATGAGGAACTGATTAAAGGGGAGACGACAGCGGGTCTCACTGAAAGGTGAGCTGTCAGGCTGGAAGGAGGTTACCAGTGGAGTTCCTCAGGGATCAGTTTTGGGACTGATCTTATTTAATCTTTTATTACTGACCTCGGCACAAAAAGTGGGAGTATGCTCATTAAAGTGTGCGGGTGATGCGAAGCTGGGAGGTGTTGCCAATGCCGAGAGGGACCGGGAGACCATCAGGGCCGGCTCTACTGGTTTTGCCGCCCAAAGCAGTAAAAAACCGATTGCCGCCGTGGACGGCGAGAGAGAGAGAAGCTGCTGCCGGATTGCCACGGCCGCGGACACTCTGTCGCCCCAGGCACCTGCTTGGAATGCTGGGGCCTGGAGCCGGCCTGAGATATCGTACAGGAAGATCTGGCTGACCTTGTGAACTGAAGTAATAGGATAAAATTTAATAGTGAGAAGTGCAAGGTCATGCATTTAGGGATTAATATCAAGAATTTCTGTTATAAGCTGGGGACGCATCACTTGGAAGTAACGGAGGAGGAGAAGGACCTTGGAGTATTGGTTGGTCACAGGATGGCTATGAGCCGCCAATGTGATATGGCCGTGAAAAAAGCTAATGCGGTCTTGGGGTGCATCAGGCGAGGTATTTCCAGTAGAGATAAGGAGGTGTTAGTACCGTTATACAAGGCACTGGTGAGACCTCACCTGGAATACTGTGTGCAGTTCTGGTCTCCCATGTTGAAGAAGGATGAATTCAAACTGGAACAGGTACAGAGAAGGGCTACTAGGATGATCCGAGGAATGGAAAACCTGTCTTATGCAAGAAGACTCAGAGGTTGGCTTGTTTAGCCTAACCAAAAGAAGGCTGAGAGGAGATATGATTGCTATATATAAATATATCAGAGGGATAAATACCAGGGAGGGAGAAGAATTATTTAAGCTCAGTACCAATGTGGACACAAGAACAAATGGATATAAACTGGCCGTTAGGAAGTTTAGACTTGAAATTAGATGAAGGTTTCTAACCATCAGAGGAGTGAAGTTCTGGAACAGCCTTCCAAGGGAAGAAGTGGGGGCAAAAGACATATCTGGCTTCAAGACAAAGCTTGATAAGTTTATGGAGGAGATGATATGATGGGATAGCCTAATTTTGGCAATTAATTGATCTTCAACTATTAGCGGTAGATATGCCCAATGGCCTGCGATGGGATGTTAGATGGGGTGGGATCTGAGTTACTACAGAGAATTCTTTCCTGGGTGTCTGGCTGGTGAGCCTTGCCCACATGCTCAGGGTTTAGCTGATTGCCATATTTGGGGTTGGGAGGGAATTTTCCCCCAGGGCAGATTGACAGAGGCCCTGGGGGTTTTTTGCCTTCCTCTGTAGCGTGGGGCATGGCTCACTTGCTGGAGGATTCTCTGCTCCTTGAAGTCTTTAAACCACGAGTTGAGGTCTTCAGTCGCTCAGACATAAGTTGGGGTTTGTTACAGGGGTGGGTGGATGAGATTCCGTGGCCTGCGTTGTGCAGGAGGTCAGGCTAGACCAGTGGTCTCCAAAGTGGGGTGTGCAGGACGATCGAGTGGGGGGCGCAGCGAGAGGAGCGATGCTGGAGCAAAAGGGCGGTGCAGCAGGAGGAGCACCGCCGGAGGGGGGAAAGAAAGGGGGGGCAGCCCTGACTCCTCCGGCCCGTGGAGGAGCAGGGGCAGCCAGTGGCCGGAAAGAAGCTGCGCTTTCCCCTCCCCTTTCCCCTTCTCTCCGGCCGCTGGCTGCGCGGCTGCCCCTGCTCCTGCTGAGTCCTCCGGCCCAGGCTCTCAGGGCTGCATTCTGAAAGGGGCTTTAGAGCTGCAGGCCAGGGCCCCGGGGCCCCGAAACCCCTAAAGCCCCTGTGTTCCGGGTGGCCCTTCCTGCCGGGGGGGGACAGCTCCCAGAATCGTGGCCATGGGCGTGGTGCTGCGCAAAGCCATCTGCACACCCCCTGCACCAAACAGGAGCTGCCCCAGGTAAGTGCTCTGCACCTCCTGCCTGCCCCAGCCCTGAGCCTCCTCCCGTACCCCCACCCTGAGCGCCCTCCCACACCCTAACTCCCTCCCCGACCCCGCACCCCACCCTGAGCGCCCGCTGTATCACAGTGTTAAACCAAGATTTTCAAAAATAATAAAGCATATTCAATCACACTGCTCTCACTACAAATTATTATTATTAATAATAATTTTTAGTGAGAGCAAAAAGGTTTTTTGTACCGTTAATAAATAAAATAAAATAAACATTTTAAAAAATATTGTTTGTTTCATCTTTATCTCATCGTGTTTTAATTTCTATTTTTTGTGTTTTATAATTTACACAATATATTAGTACAGTAGTACATGTATATAATTTATACATAAATAAATATACCTATATTGGGGGTGCATGCTCAAAAAAATTTTACTGATGGGGTGCACAATCAAAAAAGTTTGGAGACCACTGGACTTAGACGATCATAATGGTCCCTTCTGACCTTAAAGTCTATGATTCTGTGATTCAAAGGGCTCCAGAGCTGGAGCTGGATGTGACCTGGGCAAATGTTGCTTCAGCTCGATCTGCCCGGGCTCGTCTCTCCTGAGCTATTGTGCTCTGTGCTGTTCCGGTTCGGGTCTGGTTATTCTGAGATGTGCTTGGCAGATTTACCCCCAGACTCCCTCCTCCACTCAGCTGCATTCTGGCCCTCAATTGTTTGTATCATTTCTCTTTGGTGACAGCTTCCCGTGTGGAAGGTGGGGCAGGGCGTCTGCCTGGGCTGTAGTACCTCGTCCCAAGAGTTTACTGCATCATTTTATCCACCGCAGCATTAATTATTCAGCATGCCACAGGCTTCAAAAATGTAACCACCGGCTCGACTGTTCGAGGGTGTTTGTTACGGCTGATGGGCTCTGCTCCCGGGGAAGGGGGCAAACTGCCTCTAAATGACAGGTTTCAGAGTAGCAGCCGTGTTAGTCTGCATCCGATGAAGTCAGCTGTAGCTTACGAAAGCTTGTGCTCAGATAAATTGATTAGTCTCTAAGGTGCCACAAGTCCTCCTGTTCTTTTTGCCTCTAAATGGCGCATTTAAAGCAGAGCAGTGATTGGTGACAGGGAGCTGTGATAAACCCCAGAGCCAAGGACCACATGAGTCTTTTGTTTCCCCTGTTCCTTTTATGCAGCAATAGCTTCCTATCTCCCGCCTTGTGCTGTCCAGCACAGCCTGCCAACGTGGCACTCACAGGGCTGTTGGTGCAGGTCTCTGATTGTGCCAGCTTTGAGCCTGAAGGCTGCTGTTTGCTGAAATTCTGCACCGTGACCGAGTGGTGTTAGCCACACACAATTCTTGGCAAAGGCTGCTGGGAACAGGAGCAGTTTTTCTTGACAGGCTGGACAGTCCTGAAGACTGGGTAAACTAAACCTGTGCACAAAACAGGTCTCGCGAAGGCTTCTTGCAGTGTGGTGCCTTTTAACTTGGTTGCAGTCATATCGATCTCCGTTATGATGGCCCACAGACTCAATCACACGCACAGCACATGCTGCTGCTAAATGGAATCAGAAAGGCAACAGCTCTGACGGCATAGCTCGGAGTGATTTCCATTCATCTCCAAGTAAACCTGATTCTTAAAATCCTTTCGGTCTCCTCTGACTGCTCAGAATCACTGAGGGAATGTCCCAGAGAGGGTGAGACCATGCTAACGGGGCAGAGTAATCTGCAGGGAGTGGAGAAGGGGAAGGGAGATCTGATGTGAGCAGTGATGATCCCTGTGGGGGAGAGGGCTGTCTAGCATCCTCCCGGAATCAAAGGCAGAAACTGAGTCCCCAACGTCGTTCCCTTTGCAGAACAATTAGAAGAGGCCGGGCATGAATGGGAGCCGTCAAAGGGAGAAAGGAGAGCTGCAGCTTTCTGCCAGGGCATTGTTCCAGTGAAGAGCACCATTGTTCAGCGCCTAGGGTTTTCAGTGGTGGAGATCTTTAACTATGATTAACTGGTGACCAATAAACTCAAGTTAGCAGCCACGTTTGTATGTGCTGGTCTGGACACTCCACAGCCCTTTGTTCCAGGACACACGTGATTGTGGTTTATCCTAGACTCAGCCACGTCTCCTGTGGAGACCTAAAACATGTTAACTAACTTGGGTTAGCTGAGAATCAGTCAACATGAGTGGGGAAAAAAAGCCCTAGGGTGTGGCTGCAGGATGGAGGGGTGACGGAAATATTTGGGCTGTAATATTTTGCTGAGGGCTGGAACATATGTGCCAGCACCAAAATAACAAAGGTGAACATTAAAAACCAATTCTGACACTCACACCGATTTAATTCCAATTCCTAAAACTAGTGTATTCCAATGCAAGTCTGTGTGGAAGACTTTTCGGAATAAAAGAGGGCTAAAGTCAGTCTAACTACAGTAGATTTGTCACCTACTTCAACCACTTTTATTCTGAACATGGCATCCACGCGCACTGACTTGCGCTGGAATAACCACGCTGGTTTTCGGAATCCGAGTGAAATTGAAAGCGTTTCAGCCCTTAGACGACAACGCACTCTGCCTCTCCATGGCCCTGGGCTTGGGCATGCTGCCTGTTAGCCGTGAGCAGGGTCTGAAGTAGTTCACCATCCTTGTGAATGGGTCTTGACACAACGCATCACTGTGCAGCTCTCAGCCTCTGAAATCTCATTTTGTTCCTGATTGTGATTCAATTTGTTGTAGCTGTGAACGCCATCATGGCTTAAATATGGGGTCGGGGAACCGTCTGTTTGTCTGTCTGTCTCTCTCTGTATCTCTCTGACATGCACAGAGTACATCTTGGTGAAATTCTGCAGAAAACCAGGCCACTTAGGAGCCTACAGCCAGATGTGAAAGGCCTATAATCTAGTCTGTTGTAAACAAGCAGGACAGTCCCCACAGTAATTGGCCCTGTTTAACCCATGCATCCCTGTTCCCTACTCCCTGGGGGAAATGACACCCCTCTGAAACCCCTTCTGTGCCACAGGCCACATTTTTGTTGCCCAAGTGAATGCCTTCGGTGAGACTAACATGCCTAGGCCGTGTGGAGCCCCTCCAGTCCTGGGTGACCGACTGTCTGTTCTGGATCTGACGCTCTTCCCCCACCATCCCCTCCTCTTCCCCCCCTCTTTACCTTCTACGGCTTTCCATGGAAAGCTTGTGAGCTTTCCTCCTTCCCCTGGCATCGACATGGTGGTGAACTGCTCCCTCTACCTGCTTGCTTGATAAGCCGCCACCCCCATCCCGCAGTTTTTGTTAGTTTTCATGTCACCTGGAAGACACTTTACTGCAGCAAGGAGCCTCCTTACCTGGCCTGACCCTCCTTCCCAGGAGGAGGAATGGCCTTGAAGCCAGGTCGTAGGGACCAGAGCCTGAGCTCTATCGTGCAGTGGCTGCTGGAATTCCCTGGCAACAATTGCAGGATGGGAGGCTCTGCTGTCAGCTTTTTACTGCACCCTGGAGCTTTATTTTTGTTTCCTCAAGCCCCCCCTGCTCTGGGCAGCAGAAGCCATGGCCCGTCTCCAAGCCTGAGAGGCAGCTTCCTTTTCTCCAGGGCAGCCTGTGCTGGCTGGGCTCCTTATGGAGACACCAAAGGCCCAGTCGCCATTAGCTGCCAGCTGAATGATTCCAGAGCTGCAGGTACAGTGTGCTTGTGCACTGGGAGAGAAGGGCCCAAGGGGCAGGGCATTCCTACCCACAGTGCTCTTGTGGAGAGAGAAGGTTGTAAGTGGAGGAGAAGACAGCCAGATAGATGAGACTAGAGGGGACGAGGGTTAGGCACAGAAAGGAGGTTGGCAAAGAGCAGGGATTCATAGAACCACAGGGTTAGAAGGGACTGCAAGGGTCATGCAATCTAACCCCCTGCCAAGAGGCAGGATTTTTTGTGTCTAAACCATCCAAGACAGGTGGCTCCAGCCTCCTTTTGAAAACCTCCAGTGAAAGAGCTTCCACAACCTCCCTCGCCAGTCCGTTCCGTTGTCCTACTGTTCCTACAGTTAGGAAGATTTCCCTGAGATTTAGGGCATGTCTACACTTGCCATTTAAAGCGGGGAAAGGTCCCTTTTTTGCGCAAAAACTGTGGGAGCATCTACACTTGCCAATGACTTTTTGCAGTGAAACTTCTGAGTTTCATGGCAAAAAGAAAACCACCTCTCCAAGAGGCGGACAGCTCTTACCGGGGATGCTTTTGTGGTGATGTGGAAGTGAAGACATGTTCTTCCTGTTTACAGAGCTTTTAGCTTCCTGAGGGTATCCCACAGTGCCTAGGTGACCACTCTGGCCAGCAGCCAGGTAAACAAACATCCTCCACTTCCCCTGTAAAGCCCTGGGAACTTTGAAACTCCCCTGCCTGTTGTCTTGGCAAGTGCTCACATATCATCTGGCCAGGTGACAATGGCTGCTCCGTGAGCAAACGATCCCCTGCTTGGAGCTATGCTGAGGTACTGGAGCTGATCAGTGTTTGGGGGGAGGAGGCTGTGCAGGGACCCAGGATGCCCCGCGATCACACGCCCCCTTCCCCCAAGGCCTATCGTCAAAATAGAGAGAGCTGCACTGTGGGATAGCTGCCCTTAGTGCGCTGCTCTCATCGGGGATGGAAGTGCTGCAAATGTGAACACTCTCTGATGCCTCTGGAAGTGGGTGAGTACAGAAACCAGCGCTTTTCTTTCACCGGCTCACTGTCACCGGTGAAACTGACAGTACAAAAACTCTGCAAGTATAGACAGAGCCTTAATCTAAATCTGCTGTGCTGTAGTTTGAACCCACTGCCTCTTTTCCTGCCCTCTGACAAAAGAGGAACTTTTCTCCATCTTTTTTTATGTCAGCCTTTCAAATATTTGAAGGCTGCTATCGTGTGTCCCCCCCCTTAATCTTCTCTTTTCCAAACTAAACATACCCTGTTCCTTCAGCCTTTGCTCGTATGGTTTGTGTTCCATCCCTCTGATCATCTTTGTTACTCGTCTCTGGATCCTTTCCGATTTCTCTACATCCTTTCTGGCCATTGGTGACCAACCTGGACACAGTACTCCAGCTGAGGCCTAGCCAGTGCCGAGAAGAACAGTCGCCTCCCTGTGACTTAGAATCATAGAATATCAGGGTTGGAAGGGACCTCAGGAGGCCATCTAGTCCAACCCCCTGCTCAAAGCAGGACCAATCCCCAATTAAATCATCCCAGCCAGGGCTTTGTCAAGCCTCACCTTAAAAACCTCTAAGGAAGGAGATTCCCCACCTCCCTAGGTAATGCATTCCAGTATTTCACCACCCTCCAAGTGAAAAAGTTTTTCCTAATATCCAACCTAAACCTCCCCACTGCAACTTGAGACCATTACTCCTCGTTCTGTCATCAGCTACCACTGAGAACAGTCTAGATCCATCCTCTTTGGAACCCCCTTTCAGGTAGTTGAAAGCAGCTATCAAATCCCCCCTCATTCTTCTCTTCCGCAGACTAAACAATCCCAGTTCCCGCAGCCTCTCCTCATAACTCATGTGTTCCAGTCCCCAAATCATTTTTCTTGCCCTCCGCTGGACTCTTTCCAATTTTTCCACATCCTTCTTGTAGTGTGGGGCCCAAAACTGGACACAGTACTCCAGATGAGGCCTCACCAATGTCGAATATAGGGGAAGGATCACATCCCTCGATCTGTTGGCAATGCCCCTACATATACATCCCAAAATGCCATTGGCCTTCTTGGCAACAAGGGCACACTGTTGACTCATATCCAGCTTCTCGTCCACTGTAACCCCTAGGTCCTTTTCTGCAGAACTGCTGCCGAGCCATTCGGTCCCTAGTCTGTAGCGGTGCATTGGATTCTTCTGTCCTAAGTGCCGGACTCTGCACTTGTCCTTGTTGAACCTCATCAGATTTCTTTTGGCCCAATCCTCTAATTTGTCTAGGGCCTTCTGTATCCTATACCTACCCTCCAGCGTATCTACCTCTCCTCCCAGTTTAGTGTCATCTGCAAACTTGCTGAGAGTGCAGTCCATGCCATCCTCCAGATCAATTATGAAGATATTGAACAAAACCGGCCCCAGGACTGACCCTTGGGGCACTCCACTTGATACCGGCTGCCAACTAGACATGGAGCCATTGATCACTACCCGTTGAACCCGACAATCTAGCCAACTTTCCATCCACCTTATAGTCCATTCATCCAGCCTATACTTCTTTAACTTGCTGGCAAGAATACTGTGGGAGACCGTGTCAAAAGCTTTGCTAAAGTCAAGGAACAACACGTCCACCGCTTTCCCCTCATCCACAGAGCCAGCTATCTCATCATAGAAGGCAATTAGATTAGTCAGGCATGACTTGCCCTTGGTGAATCCATGCTGACTGTTCCTGATCACTTTCCTCTCCTCTAAGTGCTTCAGAATTGATTCCTTGAGGACCTGCTCCATGATTTTTCCAGGGACTGAAGTGAGGCTGACTGGCCTGTAGTTCCCAGGATCCTCCTTCTTCCCTTTTTCAAAGATGGGCACTACATTAGCCTTTTTCCAGTCGTTCGGGACTTCCCCCGATCACCATGAGTTTACAAAGATAATGGCCAATGGCTCTGCAATCACATCTGCCAACTCCTTTAGCACTCTCGGATGCAGCGCATCCGGCCCCATGGACTTGTGCTCATCCAGCTTTTCTAAATAGTCCCGAACCACTTCTTTCTCCACAGAGGGCTGGTCACCTCCTCCTAAATGAAAAGAAATCTGAAGAAGTTCAACAAGGACAAGTGCAGAGTCCTGCACTTAGGACGCAAGAATCCCATGCACCGCTACAGGCTAAGGACCAAATGGCTCGGCAGCAGTTCTGCAGAAAAGGACCTAGGGGTTACAGTGGACGAGAAGCTGGATATGAGTCAACAGTGTGCCCTTGTTGCCAAGAAGGCCAATGGCATTTTGGGATGTATATGTCGGGGCATTGCCAGCAGATCGAGGGACGTGATCGTTCCCCTCTATTCGACATTGGTGAGGCCTCATCTGGAGTACTGTGTCCAGTTTTGGGCCCCACACTACAAGAAGGATGTGGAAAAATTGGAAAGAGTCCAGCGGAGGGCAAGAAAAATGATTTGGGGACTGGTACACATGAGTTATGAGGAGAGGCTGCGGGAACTGGGATTGTTTAGTCTGCGGAAGAGAAGAATGAGGGGGGATTTGATAGCTGCTTTCAACTACCTGAAAGGGGGTTCCAAAGAGGATGGATCTAGACTGTTCTCAGTGGTAGCTGATGACAGAACGAGGAGTAATGATCTCAAGTTGCAGTGGGGGAGGTTTAGGTTGGATATTAGGAAAAACTTTTTCACTGGTAGGGTGGTGAAACACTGGAATGCGTTACCTAGGGAGGTGATGGAATCTCCTTCCTTAGAGGTTTTTAAGGTGAGGCTTGACAAAGCCCTAGCTGGGATGATTTAGTTGGGGATTGGTCCTGCTTTGAGCAGGGGGTTGGACTAGATGACCTCCTGAGGTCCCTTCCAACCCTGATATTCTATGATCCTATAACTCTGTTGCTTTTCCTCCTGCCTTTTTAATGCAGTTGTGATTTCTAGTCCTGTCTCCAGAAATTATCAGTGACTCAGCATTGTTCTGGGTCCCATTGTTCTGATTATACAAAGCCCCAGCCAGGTGCTGGGGACGGTGTGTGCTTAAAACAATCGCAGCTGAGGAACAAATAATTCAAGCCTTGCAATACAACTGGGGCAGTTACAGACCCCGCTACTGTTGCCATGGACACTTGGACTCCATTTTCCAGGGCAGGTGGTAAAGTCACCGTCTCTGGGCTGCATTGGTATTGTTGAACTCTTGTGATGTGGGTAATATCGCCGAGCACTGACAGCAGCATTACCGGTTCCCGTGGGAAGCCAGCCAACATGTGCAAGAGCCTTCGATTGCGTGGGTGGTGGACGTACGTGATGGAAGACTCTGCTAGTCCAGAATTGCCGGAAAAGGCCAGGGATGTCATCTGGCGCTCATGTGACAGCGGCCTGAGCCCATGTGACTGGCTGGCTTGAGTGCCTTGTGCAGTCTGTCCTCTTTCCTTTTCTGGCAGGGTGAGCATGGAGATGAGCTTCTAAAGCAAGCGGGATCCGGGTGGGATGCTGTTCGGGGTAAGGGCGGGGGGAGGGATGTCTTTCCTAATCCTATCTCATGTCTTTAATTTTACTTCAAAAGCCAAAGGCCACGGCTTAGTGCTTTAAGCAGCTGCTTTGAATTGCTAAGAGTCCCTGAAACCACCAAATCCAGTCCCAGCAGGACCTGCTCAGCCCAGCATCCTGCAAAGGAGCAGAATTTGACTATGGTTCTCTCGGGTCTGTCAGAGGAGTTTGTAAAAAGCAAAGTCAGGGTTTTCAAACACAGGGAGCTAAAGCTGGGCACCTCACTACTGTGTCTGGGCACTAACGTACGTTGCCTGAGCCACTGCTCCCACTTGCTCCAGGAGCAGCGCTGGGTGTTTGTCACTTTTGAAAATCAGGCCACTGATTTAGCAGCCTCGCTTTAGGCACCTGGAATTGTCCTGCTTTTTTGGGGTAGACACCACCAGTCACATAAGCCCTTCCCCTGGATGTCCTTGAGTCAAAATATCTCCTTCCTACCCCCTTCCAGTGGACTTCTGTACTCAACGCCTGCTGCTACCGGGCCCCCCATGCCCCACAGAGTGTCTGGAAAGTGGTGTCCTTTTATGCACAGAGGTTGCCTGGCCCCCTGGGATCCGCTGGAATGAAGGGCAGCCGAGTGGGCTGCTTAACCCTGGGTAGTGGGGACAGGTGAGGAAAGCCTCTTGTATTTCTAGCAGGGGGAAGAATTGGATTATGATGTTACTGGTCATGCCCTTGGCCGCTTTCCCTGCTTGTTATATCCCTTTGTTTCTGTTTTGCCCTTTAGACCAGGGACGGGCAAACTTTTTGGCCTGAGGGCTGCATCGGGTTTCAAAAATTGTATTGAGGGCCGGTTAGGGGAGGGGGCCATGGCCTGGCCCCCATCCCCTATCTGCCCCACTTCCTCCCCTCCCCGCTTCTCGCCCTGACAGTCCCTCCCCCCAGGACTCCTGCCCCATCCAACCCCCCTGTTCCCTGACAGCTGCCCTGGAACCCCTGCCCCATCCAACCCCCGCCTTCTCTCTGTCCCCTGACTGGCCCCAGAACCCCTGCCTGCCCCCCCGCCACCCCATCCAACCCCCCCTTTCCTTCCTGACTGCCCCCTCCGGGATCCCTGCCCCCATTCAACCCCCCTGTTCCCCGCCCTCTGACCGCCCCGACCCCTATCCGCCCCCTGACTACGCCCCAGCTCCCCTGCCCTCTATCCACCCCCGCCCCCTTACCACACGGCACAGACACAGAGTCCGGCCGGGCTCTGCAGCTGCACTGCCCCAGGGGTTCGCAGCCCCCCTGCCCAGAGCATCACGCCAGCAGCGCACTGAGCTGAGGCTGCGGGGGAGGCGGGACAGCAGGGGAGGGGCTGGGGCCAAGCCTCCCGGGCCAGGGGCTCAGGGGCCGGGCTGGAGGGTCCTGCGGGCCGGATGTGGCCCACGGGCCGTAGTTCGCCCACCTCTGCTTTAGACTGAGCTCTTCAGGGCCAGGACAGCAGCTTTCTGCCACACAGGGCCTCGCACAATAGGGGCGCTACTGGAAACAAGTAGTTGAGAACCAGAAATGAATCATTTAGAAAAGAAATGGTCCCAAATGCAGACACCCCAAAAGAACCGTCAGCCTGGCCAGCCCTGGTATCTGGATACATAGCATGGAACCCCCTTTTTACTTGGCCATTACATTACCTCCTCCCCTGACCTGTAGGGGGAGCCACTGTCACTGCGGTCTCAATTCTCTTTGTTCTGAAGCAGACTTCTAGGACTAAGGCCAGGTCTGCGCTACACAATTAAGTCGACCTGTGTTAGGTCGATGTACAGCCACTGCAGAAATTACTGTGGTTTTTCGTGTCCACATTACCCTCCTTCTGTGCGTGGTGACCGTCCCCACCAGGAGTGCTTGCACCAACTTGAGAGCCTGGGCTCCAGCTGGTCGCTCTGCGGGGAGCCCACACCCTGGGCTCTCTGCGCCGGGCAGCGAGGCTCCAGCTGTCAGCAATGCTGGGGCTCACAGCTGAAACACCCCCTCCCCCATTCCCTCTGCTTAATTTCAAAACAGGGACCCTACCAGCAGTGAAATTGACATTCTTGTCAATTTCTCACGGCTGTGGCTGACAGCTAATAGGTGATGCAAGTAACCCAGAATCTTTACAGACACTGTCGCCTGAACCCGCAGTTCTCAACTAGGGGTCTGAGGCTCCCTGGGGGGCCATGAGCAGGTTTCAGGGTGTCTGCCAAGCAGGGCCAACCTTAGACTCACCGGGGCCCAGAGCAGAAAGCCAAAGCCCCACCATCTGGGGCTGAAGCTGAAGCCTGAGCAACTTAGAATCATAGAATATCAGGGTTGGAAGGGACCTCAGGAGGTCATCTAGTCCCACCCCCTGCTCAAAGCAGGACCAATCCCCAATTTTTGCCCCAGATCCCTAAATGGCCCCCTCAAGGATTGAACTCACAACCCTGGGTTTAGCAGGTCAATGCTCAAACCACTGAGCTATCCCTCCCTCAACTTAGCTTCACGGGGCCCCCTGTGGCATGGAGCCCCGGGCAATTGCCCTGCTGGCTACCCCCAAATGTTGGCCTTGGCTTTTATATGCAGAAAAACAGTTGTTGTGGCACAGGTGGGCCATGGAGTTTTTATACCATGTTGGGGGGGGGTCTCAGAAAGAAAAAGGTGAAGAATTCCTGGCCTGAACTATGTCGGCCTAAGCCTTACACCTGTTGTCGAGGTGGATTTACTAGGTTGGCATGGCCTGTGAGTTACAGAGGCAGGAGGAACACTAGTGTGTACGCTTATGTAGTTAGGCTGACGTAAGCTGCCTTACGTCGACTTAACTTTGTAGCATAGACATGCCCGAACTCTGCTGCGATTATTGTTGTGATCCTTGAGTCTTAGGCCAAATGACCCATGAAAATCCGTTGTGGTTGTAGCTGGGTGGGTTCCAGGATATTAGAGAGACAAGGTGGGTGAGTTAATATCTTTTATTGCAACAGCTTGTGTTGGTGAGAGAGACAAGCTGTCCAGGCCCATAGAGCTCTTCCTCAAGTCTGGGAAAGGTACTCAAATACAAGGTTGTTAGCACATATTCTAAAGGACCATTCAATGTGAAAGTGGCTGCTATTACCTAACAACTTATGCTAAACTTTCGACTTTGTATTTAGCTGTGACACTTAAGTACCTTTCCCAGACCTGAGAAAGAGCTCTGTGTAGCTTGAAAGCTCGTCTCTCTCGCCCACAGAAGTTGGTCCAATAAAAGATGTGACCTCACCCACCTTGTCCCCCTTGAAAATCAGGCTTGCATGGGTATTTTGAGTCAGTTTGGCTTAGGCCCGGAGGGGACTCAGGTGATGTCCACCCTTACTGCATTTATATGGAAGCATTTCCCAGCCACTGTACAGTGAAATGTTATTTCTGTGCCTTGCTTTTCTGAGCACGGATTGCTGTGGTTCTGCCTGGCCGAATGGGAAAGGCCGCTTAATGTTGAGATGTTAAAACTCAAGCCTATGGGGAGTTAAGACCTAGATCTTTACTTCCGAAGCACACAGATCTTTTCCCATGTGGCATATAGTCATCATGAGACCTGGGCACATGGCTGGAATGGGCGGGATCCTTCCATTCGCCGGCAGTCTTCCTCTTTGCTCCTCTTGCATTTTTAAAGCTGTTTTATAAACAGGACTGACCCACATGGCCCGAAGGTAGAAAGCAGCAAATCCCCTCGTTAAGCTGTCCTGGCAGCAATGCAGTCCAGAGCTGAAAGGGAAGAAGATCAAACTGGCGCAAAGCTCTAGTTATGTCTGTCTCCCCTTGAGTTTCCCTTGGCCTTTCCAAGGGGTAAAACCCGCCTGGCTAAGCCCCACTCACGGCAGGCTTTGCTTAGTTCCTGTTCCACATCCTTCCTGCTCCTTCAGAAATGTGACGGTGAAGGTGCCTGCTGCTGTGGGAAGTGACAGTCCCAATACACTCTTCAGATCTCAGGGATTTTTAAAAATGAACTCAAATATATTACAGGGCAAAATGAATCTAGTGGCTGGAGCAGGAGACTGTAATTTCAGCTGTATGTTCTTTGGGGCAGGGACTGTGCCCGCCCCCGGATCTGATTGGGCGCTCTGGGTGTCACTGTGGAAGATGTGAAGATGTTTGGATTTGTTCTTGCCTCTGCCACTGACTAGTTTTGTGACCTAAGGCAAGTGACTTAACCTTTTCTGTGTCTCAAGTTTTCCATCTCTAGCAATGGGAATACCTGCCTACCTCGCTGGTGGGCAGGGAGTTAGTGACTGGCCTGTGCAGTGCTGAGATGAAAAGCCCTCCCGAAGGGCACGCAGCGTGGATTTATTAGGTGTCACTGAATCGCCTAACACCAGCTGTGTAGCTCCCTGTCTTGATTCACCTTTCTGGGCATGGTCGTGCCTTCGCCACTCCTGAGCTCCATGCCCAGGATTGCTCAGCCGCAGTCCTTATGTTAGAACACTACAGTTCCTTGGATGTTCAAAACGGCCCTGGGCACCGTCGATTTGTTTTTATTTCCTCTGATCATTTTTCCCCGAGTTCCTGGCTGAGATGGATGAGTGAGCCTGTCTCATTTCTGGATACACTCGCCTCGGGGAGAGTTTGTGTCTAATAGCAAGCAGGTTGTTAGTGACTCAGAAATGTGCGTGTTCTCCTCCCCCACTCACCCAAGCAGTTTCTCTTGGTTGGTGCAGGAAAGCTGCAGAATAAGCCCCGTAAGCGGGGGTGATGAGGACAACCTTTGTCTGTCTGTCTCTCTCCAGTTCTAATGGTTTATTTTAAAAGCAATAGTCTAATCATTCTGGCAGCAGATACAACATTACCATTAATCCCGGTGAACCTGGGTGCTGATAGGCAGAACATAAGTACTTTGATAGGATTTCTCGCTACAGTTCAACATTAATTAACTCTCCCATTATATTAGCATTGCCATTTTATCTGATACAGTAAAACAGCACTGAAATGATTGTTGTGTGTTCCCTTTTGTTAACTCACCAGATGTCATTCTGCCTTTCTCCTGCCATGGTGTATCTTGGTATCTCCCAGCTATCTTGGTATCACGGGTATATTGTTGTTGTAAAACATTTATGTCATGCCATAAGCTTAGATGAACATAGCTGAGGCATTCTGCCCACCCCAAAGAGCTTACAACAGGGGTGGGCAAACGCATCTGGCCCACCCACCATTTTAATCTGGCCCTCAAGCACCCACTGTGGAGTGGGGTCTGGTGCTTGCCCCACTCCAGCTGGGGAGCAGGATTGGGGGCTGTGAGGCTCCTGGAAGCAGTGACATGGCCCCCGTCTGGCTTCAACACATAGGAGCAGCCAGGGGGCTCTGCACGCTGCCCCCACCCCAAGCGCTGCCCCTGCAGCTCCCATTGGCTGGGAACCACGGCCAATGGGAGCTGTAGGGGTGGCACCTGTGGCTGGGGCAGCACGCAGCAGAGCCACGTGGCCATGCCTCTGCGTAGGAGCCAGAGGGGGGGACTTGCCGCTGCTTCCGGGAGCTGCTTAAGGTAAGCGCCGCCCGGAGCCTGCACCACTGGTCTCCAGAGTCCCAGATCAGTGCCCTATCCACTAGGCAACACTGCCTTGCTAAATCAACCCTGCTATGGTGGGATGTTCCAAAAGAAACCGCTTCCCCCTGTGAGAAAGCAGTTCCAGGGGCTGCTGCTGATGGTGTGAACGCTACTGAAAATGCAGCTCCTGCAACAACAATTGAGAGGGTTGTGTTTTGTTTTTTTTAAAAGGCTTCCGACTTCAAAGAGCGTCCTGCTTGGAGGTTGGTCTCTAAGGGGGCAGGGAAAGGCGGCCCCTTACAAAGGTCCGCAGTCCAGCTGAAGGAAGGTTCTGTGGGGAATGCTGCCTCCCTTGTTAAAGTGATCAGCCCCTGAAGGTAGCAGCAGAGAGAAGGGGCAGGGTGCTGGATCCTTCATAAAAGTGTGTGTGTGGGGGAAACGAGGCCCTCCCCCACCCCTTGGCCAGGCCAGAAGCTGGAGTCTGGGCAGGATAACAGCGGCCGGGGCCACTGTGGGGGAGCCCCAGACCCATCACCTTCACTGGGCGGGGGGCCTGAGAGAAGTCCCCAGCCCACGTCCCTGCCCCCGCTCCCCACAGCTGCCTGGGGTTGGCTCCGGTTTCCGGCCTGGTCGGGAGGCAGAGCCTTGGGCAGAAGCGGAGGGGCAGGAGTCTGGGGCCTGTCCTGAAAAGTGGATGGGCCAGGTCTTCCAACTTTCCAAAGTGGGCTTACTGGCCCCCTGGTTCTGGTGCCCTGTGAAGGGGGAGGGCTTCCTCTTTTCAAACGTTTCCCATCAGAGTAAAACAGTTTCAAGGGGATTCTTCCTACCCTTCTCCCAGAGTAGGCTTCCCCCCCCCCCCCCATCCATACGACTCAGTTTTCCTTCACTCTCCTCATCTGTGTGCTGAAATGGGAAGGAAGGAGGGCTGGTGGGCTGGAGCCAGCCGGTGTAATGGCCCCTGAGTTTTACCAGGCTTACAAATCCTCAGCATGTAAACATCCGAGACAAAATAATTACGGCAGCCGGCTTTTGTTTCGAGAACCGTTCTGCAGTGATAACGTCACGTGTCCCCATTGAGCCGGGCGACCGAGCGAGCGTCTTTACGCTCCCTGGGACGCGGCGCTTCTCGTGGCTTTGTTAAATTGAGTGCAATTTCTGATTGCATCCGATGAAGCGAACTGTAGCTCACGAAAGCTTATGCTCAAATAAATTGGTTAGTCTCTAAGGTGCCACAAGTCCTCCTGTTCTTTTTGCGAATACAGACTGACACGGCTGCTGCTCTGAAACCTGTCAATTTCTGATTACACATTTAACCACACTGGAGCTCACTGCTAGTGCAATGAAAGGGGTGGGTGGGGTGTGTTCATGCACCCCCGCAAACCCCCCCCCTCCCGGAAATGCTCCAGGCAGCCCTGCGTGTATGACACTGGGATGCAGCATCTGAAAATGCCTCCCCCTTTTTAAAGTCACCTTCTGGTCCTGTGGCCATTCCAGCTCCGTAGAGGAGAGCTTGGTGTTGCGCTTGGTCCATGGCGGTGCAAAAGCCTCCCTCCTTGTTCCTGGATTTTCAGTGTGGCTCTTAATCATCCTGTGCAGAGTCACAGCTGTCCCCCGGTGACTACGACGACTCCATGTCCCAGTTGCCAAGGCACCTGTACAGTCATCACCCTGTTGTCAGCCTGGCCGTGAATCCAGCTGGGCTGATGAGTTACCAGGAGTTTTCTAAGGGTCACCTGGCAGCTCTGAAAAGCTGCCTCAAGCAAAGCAGTGGCAGGTCTGACAGAGGGACCCCGTTTCACTCGTTCACTGCCGGGGCTTGGTTTCCCCGTGTGATTCCCTTGTGACTTTCCATAAGGAGAGAGCTGGACAAGTGCAATTGGGAAAACAGGTGACTTAATCATCGTCCCATCCTGCTGCTGCCACTGATGTCCCACCAGGAAACAAGACCTGCTACTGCACCTCCTGCTGGCTCCAATAGCCCCCGTTACTGTCTTTCCCTACGCGGCTCCTTGTTCAGCACTTACAAGGAGTGCATCTCGCTTAGCCTCCTGGCAGCTACTGGGGCTGGACAAGGGGGATCTTGCTACTCTGTCCCTGCCATCTGCCTCCATTTTAGGGCAGCTAAAGCATTGCAGACCATCCCAGCTGTGCTCACTACAAAGGGAATAAAACAGGCGTGTATGAGCGTTGGCACAGATTACATAGAGCTCGCAATAGACCAGCCTCAGCCAAACTGTGCACACTTTGTCTATGTGCCTCGAAAGGGTTTAGTTTAGATGCTATTCTCAACTTATGGCAGGAAGGCTGAGCAGCCTTCTGTTCCTCACGCAGTCCTCTGCTACTCAGCAGGCCAGGACAAACTCTGTACTGGGGAAAAGAAAACCTCCTCCCAGGCCCTGATCAGGCGGTGGGATCCAGTGGTCATCCAAAGACACTTGGTACGGGCAGCAGGTCGCCTATCCTCCGCTTTCTTCTCTGTGCTGGTGATCAGTCATCAGAAGCAATGGAACCAGACAACTGGATCTTGCTTGTGATTGGGGGTTGAACCAGGGGGAGCCGTTACAGCTTGAGCGATAGGACTAACCCTCACAGGTGGGAGGTGGGTCAAGCATGGAGCAGGACAGGCATGCATTATACTAGGAAATGCACGGGGGAGAAAAGGATGCGAAAGAAACTTCCCTGCCAAGGGCTTGCAATTGCCCATGTCCCAGAAGGACGAAATAAACTTCCTGGGGTTGCAGCATGTTGCGATTAACGGTTCAGCTGAATCTGAGTGTTTGGGATTCAGAAACCCAAATGAACTTGGCAAAAACGACTGGGAGCCGATTAATACCCTTTAAAGCCCTGTGACTTTTTCAAGTCAACAGTTTTCAAGTACATAAAAGGTTCTCACAAGGAGGAGGGAGAAAAATGGTTCTCCGTAACCTCTGAGGATAGGACAAGAAGCAATGGGCTTAAATTGCAGCAAGGGCGGTTTAGGTTGGACATTAGGAAAAACTTCCTAACTGTCAGGGTGGTTTCGCACTGGAATAAATTGCCCAGGGAGGTTGTGGAATCTCCAACATTGGGGATTTTTAAGAGCAGGTCGGACCAATACCTGTCAGGGATGGTCTAGATAATCCTTAGCCCTGCCCTGAGTGCAGGGGACTGGGCTAGATGGTCTTTCGAGTTCCCTTCCAGTTCTGTGATTCTACATCAGGATATTTTTAAGATAAACAACCACCAGCATGTCAGGTTTCTTCAAAACTCCAATCTCCTTGCCCTTCAGTTTTTCTCTCTTTCCCCCCCAACCCCGCACCTTTCCTCACCTTGTCTGGCATTTTGCTCTGCTGTCCCATCCCATGTAATGCCTGGATTGTAAACTCCCTGCGGGAGGGACGGTTTTCTTCATCTGTGTGCATGCAACATGGCACAATGGAGCTCTGAGCCATGGCTGGGGTTTGCAGGTGCTACCATAATGAACATGTAGCCCTGATGTCATACAATTATACCTGATCTTATATCGCACTTTTCAACAGTAGATCTCAAAGTGGTCTACGAAGGAGTGTGTTTTACAGATGGGGAAACTGAGGCACAGGGAGGCAAAGTGATTTGCTCAAGGTCACCAGCAGGCTAGTGGCAGAGCCAGGGATAGAACCCGAGTGTCTGAAGACCCAGACCGGTGCTCTATCTGCTGAACCACACTGCCTGTGTATGTGAATGTGCAAGTGTATTTTCTGGAACCAGCTCAGTGTGTGCTGTATTCACATGGAGAGCAGCACCACAGACCTCAAGCGCCTCTGTTGGTCCTTAGTTACTTCATCTGCCAGTTTAATCATCCTTGGGCTGACACCAGGTTTTATCCACAGTAGAGGGGTGCTGGAGCTGCGTCCATGACTGTGTTTTCAAACAACCACGTGACCCTGTTATGCCGGTATCAGCATGCTGCAATGGATGTCTCTTGTGTCAAGAGGAGTGCTCCGGTTCCAGCATGCATCAATTCATTTGAGAATCTTCTTATCTGCCTCAGCTTCCAGCTTGTACTAGTACTGATCCCCGCCCCCAACTCCATTTCCTCCCCCCTCCATTCCCTCCCCTCTCCCATCCCCAGTAGGCAGCAGGCTTCTCCATCACTGCCCTGTAATGATCTGTGTCCCCCAAACAGTCTAAGAACATGCATCATCCAATCAGCCAGGTTTCCAAGGCTGGGCTAACCTTTTGCGCTCTCACCCACACTGGGGCAGTGCTGTTGGCGGTGAAATATTATATAAGGGTCTTCTGTGAGTTTTCCCATCACCCGCAGCCGGATGCAGTTAGCTTCTGTCTGTTTTCCTCATTGTTTCTAGCTAACTGGACCGCAACAGGGTGAAATTGTGTGTGGTCTGTTCAAACAAACTGCTTCGCGACTTCACAAGAGTCCTTCTCCTTTTTGGATTTATTCCCAGGATCCCCATGGTGGCTGTGCTCTCCCCTCACCCTCTCCCACCTCCCATCTCAAAAATATGGAGATTCCTGCATCGTTCTTGCTCATCCAAATGGAACGTGGGTTCCCATGGAGACATTTGGTTTCAGTGTAATAAAGCTGTTCTCTGCTGGACATAGTCAAAATATATTAAATTAGCTCTTCCTCAGTTTCATGGGTGGTGATTGACACTCCCCAAATTCTAATTACCCTGCTAACGGCTGATTAATGAATTGTAAAGTCAAATGTAATCGGATAATGTGGGTTTTAAATAACAATTGATTAAACATTGAAAATGTAATTAGATCAATAAGTCTCTCCATCACTGCTGTTCATCCTCATTGGATGGAGCCGTGGAGCAGTTGTCCAGCTGCTTTAACCTAGGTAATGGTCGTCTTCTATCTCCGTTAAATGCTCTGCTTTATTTGCAGGGCTGCCTAATACCTGCAGAAGAGCCTAGCTGCCTTGCTGGTTGTGCTCACAGATGCCCTCTAGTGGACATTTACTTGGATACTTGCATCCGATGAAGTGAGCTGTAGCTCACAAAAGCTTATGCTCAAATAAATTTCAGAGTAGCAGCCGTGTTAGTCTGTATCCGCAAAAAGAAAAGGAGGAATTGTGGCACCTTAGTCTCTAAGGTGCCTCAAATAAATTGGTTAGTCTCTAAGGTGCCATGAGTACTCCTGTTCTTTTTGCGGATACAGACTAACACGGCTGTTACCCTGATACTTGGATACTGAAAGTCTCCAGGCCAGATGTAGAGAATTAAGACAATATAGGGACAATATTCCTCTTGTTGTTTTTCCAGTACAGGATTAATTAGTGCAGCAGTTCTCAACCAGGGGCCCGAGGCCCCCTCGGTGGGGGGGGCATGAGCAGGTTTCAGGGGGTCTGCCAAGTAAGGCCAACATTAGACTCACGGGGGCCCAGCGCAGAAACCTGAAGCCCCGCCACCCAGGGCTGAAGATGAAGCCGGATAACTTAGCTTTGTGGGGCCCAATGTGGCGTGGGGTCCCGGGCAGTTGCTCTGCTTTCTACCCCCTAATGCCGGCCCTGGGTTTTATACACCGAAAAACAGCTCTTGTGGCACAGATGGGCCCTGGAGGGTTTATAGCATGTTTGGGGGTTGGGGGGGCTCAGAATGAAAAACGTTGAGAACAGCTGAATTAGTGGAAATCTTTCTGCTTAGCATACCTCCCCCCCAAAAAAAAGAAAAAAAAAAAAAACCACACAGGAGGCTAGTGTGGAAACTGCACAGATCCTTTACAAAAATTAAATCTGGCAGCCACATCTCATTCAGTTTCAATCCCCCTTTAATATCCTGCCAGCTAATGCTTTAAATAATCAGTTTTGTTTCCCCAAGTCTAGCTGGCACCCTGTGCAGGTTTGCCCAGGGCTGAGACTCTCAGAGCCAACTTCTCCAGGGCTGAGTGGATAGTGCACTGGATCAGAACTTGGGAGATCTGAATTTGGTCACCCTGCTGGGCGACCCTGGGTGAGTCACTTCCCTCTCTGTGCCTTCGTTTCCCCATCTGTAAAATGGGGACAGTAATACTGACTTCCTTTGTAAAGGTCTTTGAGATCTCTTGATGAAAAGTGTTAGGTAAGAGCTAGGGATTATCATCACCACACAGATGCTGGGGGTTAGCAGAACAGCTGTGCGGCACAGGTGGAAAGCTGCGGGGGGGAGGTTGCAGTGGAGTATGGGGTCATTTCCCCTCTGGATGCTCTACCAGGAGTTAGAAGAGCAGGTTTATAGTCCTGACTCCATCGCTGACTTGCTTGAGCAAAGCTCTTCTCACAGCTCAGTTTCCCCATCTTTAAAATGAGGGGATGGTTGTTAATAATTTATGATGTGTATTTCCGTAGCCTCTAAAAGCCCCAGCTAGAGGCTAGGACTGCATTGTGCTAGGCGCTGTAAAAACAGAGAGCCAGAAGACTAGCCCTAATGATACTTACCCTCTTGTGTAAAATGCTTTGACGTCAATGGATGTAAAGAGCTAATTCGGGGCACGAAACAAGGTTTAGAGTTTTATAACCATGAGCATCTCCTTTTATTTTACTGCTGGAATAAAAGCTTTTATGGCGTCTATTTCTGCCCCCCCCCTTCTTAAACGTGATCGCCTCTCGGAGATGAGCTGTGGAATACAGGGTCACTCGGAAACAGGCAAAAAGCTTTTAATGTGCCTTCATGCTGCCAGTATCTCTGAGCACGAATCCGCTGAGTCTGTAAACTTTCCCTGCTAAGTCATTCACGTTTGTTTTCATAAACACACGTAATTCCTCCTGGTAAATTCTTAATGCCACCCGCCTCCACTGGAGGTGGAAATAGGCTCCAAGCTGCTCTCAAGAGCGGGTGTTAATGGGAAGCCAGAGAAATTAATTTAAATTGCCAACATTTCAACCAGCATTTCATGGCTGTTTATTTTTGTTTTCTAAGAGAAGCAGCATTTGCAGAAATCCAGCCCCTGCTCTGTGACAAATGCTGGGTGAAAAGTCTGTTGATGGAATGTGTGTTTGTGACTGATTTATTGCTCCCTCCTACCACATCCTTCTATTTCTGCGAAAACAGAGAGCACTAGTCCCAATGCCTGGCCTTTCTGTTGCATGTTGCACTGATTTCTGCATCAGTTCTCTGTAGTCTGTGGATTGCTAGTGATCCGGGCCTGGTCATATGGTGTGAGCTTTCTTCCTCCTTTTCCACCTGCTAAATCGTATCAGAAGAATCTAAAATGCATCTCGCTTCATTTCTTACTCTTCTGTGTCAGCTGTCGCTGTAGCTGGCCCAGGGATCATACAGGATCTTGAATTGGGAGGGCAGGCATCTCTGGGAAAATCTCTCGCAAGATGCGATCCGTGTTATGGAGACATGGGAGAATCCCTGTGACAGGCAGGGTAGCGATGCTGGTAGCTGTCATAGATAGTCTGTCTTGCTTGCTGGTTGTCCTTGGATATAAATCCATTGTAAGTAATGCCCTCTAACCCAACACGAACGTCAGGTCTACACTACAGACTTGTATCGCTATAACAACATTGCTGAAGGATGTGAAAAATCTACACCCCTCAGTGACATAGTTATACTAACCTAACTCCTGGTGTAGACAGCGTTGTGTCGGCGGGAGAGCTACATAGCTGCTGTCTCTTGCCGAGCGTCTCCCGTCCATGTCGGAGCATCTTCACTTAAGCACTTCGGCGGCGCAGCTGCGATGGCGCAGAGTGTGGGCAGGTCTGCGCTTAAAACTATCTGGTGGAAGAATGAATTGTCAGCTGCAGGATGGCACCGTCGCAGTTTCACAGCAGATGACTGCGGCTTATAAAACTTTATCAAAATGGGGCTGCACAGGGAGTTGGCTCCAGGATGCTACAGTGATCAGGAGCTTTTATGTCCCACCTACCCATTAAGGTGTTTATAACACTGCCCACCTTGTTTGGCCTAGGACACTGGGCCTAACCGCCTGCCTCCAGCCAGCAGTTCTGCAGCATCTCTAAGGGCCACAAAAAGAACAGGAGGACTTGTGGCACCTTAGAGACTAACCAATTTATTTGAGCATAAGCTTTCGTGAGCTACATACTTTCCACAGTATGCATCCGATGAAGTGAGCTGTAGCTCACAAAAGCTCATGCTCAAATAAATTGGTTAGTCTCTAAGGTGCCACAAGTCCTCCTGTTCTTTTTGCGAATACAGACTAACACGGCTGCTACTCTGAAATCTAAGGGCCACAGACATTCAAAACCTGACTCTCCTGCACGGTGTCAGCACAGTGTCCCCGAACACCTGGCTGTGGGTGCTTGTTCACTCTGAATGGTGTCTCCCGAATCGCCAACACCTCTCCCAGCTTCTGTCCCTGAACCAGCCAGGTGCTACCCTGCTTGGCCTCTGAGCCAGATCAGAGATCCCAGCTCAAGGTGAAACAATTGCAGGCTCCGTTCTCCTTCCAAGCTACCTGTCTGCTGAGTGCTCCTGCATAGGCCAGGTTTGAAGCAGGGCACTTTTCCCTCTTGATTGGCTCATTCAGAGGGATGCTGGGATGTGATTCCAGGGAGGGAAGATTAGGACAGAGTTTTTGGATTTACCATGCAAAGGACTCCACCATCTGGTTAATAGGGGATGGTTGGCCTGCGGTTGTCGTAGCCGTGTCGGTCCCAGGATATTAGAGACACAAGGCGAGTGAGGGAATATCTTTCATTGGACCAACTTCTGTTGGTGAGAGAGATGACCTTTCCCAGACCTGAAGATGAGCTCTGTGTAAGCTCGAAAGCTCGTCTCTCTCACCAACAGAAGTTGGTCCAATAAAAGATATGACCTCACCCACCTTGTTTCTCTAATTTTTTCTTCAGCAAGGCACTGCACACTCAAAGCCCTTCTGGTCCAGAAACTCGACGCCTGGATTCTTTCCTCGCTACCTCAGGCCCTTTTGAATCTACAACTCCTCCCTTTGCACTCAGTTTGTATCCGCACACACTGCTGACTGTGGTAGCTAATCGTATTTTGCCTCGGCCCAGGTCCTAGGGTGGCACGTGGTGGTTTTCATATGACAGGCTCCGGATGCCATTGTTTTGCATGAGGACAGGACCCTCTAGGGAAGTGGCCCCCTCCCCAGCTCTCACGTGGGCCTAGAGCAGCATCTGTGGCAGAGCACCCTGGGCAGATACTCTGCGTTCATGGCCTCTGGCATTCTCCCCCTGCTGAGACACTATGGGGTGAACTGCCCTGCTCGTCCCATGATGCACTGATACAAGCTTGATTAGTCAGTGGGGTCAGTGCGGACGCACAATGCAGTTGACACATGGTCGTGTGGTGAAAGAAAGCTGCAGCGTGGACACCGGATCAGAGGAGAGTGTTGGCAAGTGGCCTTCCAAGCTGAGCTGTAGCATAGAGGGGCCAGCAAAAACTGTCCCCATCCTTGTTAGAACCATCCCTAGACGCGTCTTTCTGTCTGTGCTTGAGGATGACGGACGCCTTGATGAAGCCACAGGTGGTGCAGCCCTCTGAAAGGGAAGGTTGACGAGAGCTGGTTGCATTGGGGACAATTAAATCAGCTTTCTGTGTGAGTAATGAAATGACCCGAAGGGTGCCAAACAGCTTGGCTTAGCGTGTGTGAGCATTCAGACATCTGTGCAGAGGGGCTGGGCTGGGAATCCCCTTGCTCTTTTGAAACTGTTGCTGGTTGTTGGCTGCCTGCAAAACTCTTCCCTTCTGAAGGGGATGCTGGCTGCGTAGCCGCGCTGTGCCTCTGTGGCTGTGATCTGAGACCTTGTCGCCAAGGAAAAAGGCCTAGACTGCACAGCAGGACGCTTTCGTCTCCTTTTCTGACTGCTAGTCAGCCTACCAGCAGGGTCCCTCTCAGGCTGTTCCTGGGAGGAGGGAACAGTGCTCCAGAGGACAGGTCTGGTTGGGAAGCAGGGGTGTTGCAAGGAGAGCTAATTGGAGAATGGGCTCTATTCCATGGAAAACTTAGACTGCCTGGCAAACAATCCAAAACTGAACACTTCTATTCAGTGCAGTGCTTCATGGGAGTCACTGTTCAGGTGCCTCTTGCCCCATTCCACTTCTATGGGCCAGGCTCCCTAGCTGGACTACATCGTCCATGATGCGCCGTGGCCTCCCTTCTCCTTGAGCTTGTGCAATGCATCATGGGAAGTGTAGTCCAGTTAAGAAGCTCGGCCCATAGGAGACTTGAGGCATGAGGCACCTGAACTACGACTCCCATGAAACACTGCAGCAGACTCTCTGAATAGAAATATTTTTGATTTTTTCAACACTTTTATTTTGTTCCTGGGTGTTTAAACTCTGCTTTCCACGAAAGTTTGGTTTTTCAGCAGACACTTTTGCAGAATACGTTGTCGAAAGAAGCGAGTTTTTCCATCCCCCAAAACAGAAAAAAAGGTTTCAACCAGCCCATGTTTCCAGCTCTTAATCTCTCTCTCTCATATCCTGCCTGGAGTATCCAGTGAGCTGATTTTAGACCATAGTAAAAGAGCCCTATTCCCTTCCACGCTAAACCACTGTCTCATCCTTAATAGGAATTTCTTTTTGCGGATACAGACTAACACGGCTGCTACTCTGAAACCTGTCTTTAATAGACATTGTGTGACGCAGACTGTTTCTCTGGATCCCTTTCCGTGTTTTATACAGCTGCGTGGGAGTCTGACTCAGAAGAAGCTGCGCTGTTTACGGTACTGATGTTTGTCTGCGTGTAGATTAAGTTTTTAAATACGGTATTCCCCCGTTGCTTCCTGCCCTTTATTTTAAGCCTGTTGTTGCTTTCTTTCTTTTAATAAGCAAATTATAAGGCTCCGGAAGCAGTGGTTACTTCGTTTTCACCCTCCTAATGCTCTTAAACTCTTTGCATTAAGTGCTTCAGCCTTTCCCTAGCTGCAGCGTGCCGAATAATATTATGAGCAAATCACATCAGATTACTTCTGCAGGATCTATGTGGGGCTCTGGCAGAGTCTAGCTTTGTGTCTAATGGGACCTAATTGGAAGACATTGAGAAAACGCTGCCTGCAAAGTAAACGGTTCCAAGAAATGTGGCCCTGTTTTGTCTCTGAGCAAGGCCCACACTTCATTGCTCATTGGCACCCCCTGCTGGCTGCCTCAGACGGATGGCAGTTGGCTCAGAGTTGCAAGCACTTCCTCTTCCTTTGTGGCAGGCTGGATGTTCTACTGGGATCAGGGGAGTGCTGGAAATTGATGACCCAAAGAACAAAAGCCCTGATGCCTCATCGGTATGAGTCAAAGCTGCTGGCTCACTGCCCCCGGGAGCTGTCTGGTCACACTGTGATTCAGAGACCTTCAGTCTCAAGTGAGGAAAAGCTCAAAGTGAAGTACAAATATTCCAAGCAAGAATAGTTCTCCGACACGTGTCAGCACAGAACTTGTACAGCTGTTACTGAGGTGGGGCTGTACCCTACAGTCATTGATAAAACAGACCAGAGTTCCTATCTGTGTGCCTTTCAGATGCACCCTTCATTGTAGTTTATAATGCTCCACACACATAATTAAGCCGTTTCTAATTAATATACACAGTGAAGCTCTGGTTATAGCTCTTGTTATAAAATGGATCGCTTGTGGTATTGTCTTCCAGGAGACACTGGACTGCTGCTCCACTATGAGTTGTGGGGTTCCTGGGACTGTGTGATCGAAACCAGACAAGAATTGGGGTCCTCCTTGTTTCTGGTGGCATGGAGTTCCATGGGCTGGGGACCACCCTGAGAACCCCCTGCCGTAGGAATCTCACCTCTGGGACTTGTAACCTGGAATTCAGCGTCACAAAGCGCATGTCATGGTGCCCCATAAAGGAATGAGTGAGAGCATGGCAATGAATTGCTGATGCAGCAGCCGTTCTGAACTTACAAAAGCTCTCCACAGCTGTGTTCACGAATTCTGCTAGGCTGGGTGTAGGCAAACGGAGGAGCGAGCCAGAAAAAATATTTGAAAGGCTTGTCCATGTGTGGAAGAGAACCACTGTCTGAGGCTGGCTGTGTTCTCTCGTGAACACACTAGGTTTCAGGGGTTGAGGTGCTGCTTTGTGGAGGCTCATTCCAGGGGTGAAAGGATTTCCCCAGTGTGATTGAAGGGTTAGTGCCTCCTGGCAGTACCTGAACTCCTGAAAGCCCTTTCTCACACCAGCATAAACCGGGAGGAGCTGGGCTGAAGCCTGGTCTCGTATCCTGGGCTGGAAGGGCTATTGATGCAGCTTGGAGGTGGTTTAGCTATCCCAATAGAAAGGACCTTTATCCCAGGATACCTGTGTCCACACTAGGAGGGGTTGTATCATGTTCACTATACCAGAATAGTTAAAGCAGGAGGCTTTGTGTGTATAGGCAAGTCCTTGTCAATGGGAATTAGGCATCTAAGTGTCTGTCACTTTGGAAATGGAACTTAGACACTTATATCACTTAGGCGCTTCTGAAAATTTTCCTCTAGGCCTCTGAGGGATTGAAGACCCCACCCAAGATCTAAGTACAGGTAAGAACATGAGTAGCTAAGGGCTGGCCTCCAAGGGGAAAGAGCCTGGAATAGCTCCCTGTGTGAACAGTCCTAGTCCACATTCAGAGGGTCTTTGTGCGATTTAGTTTAATCCTCTTTGGATTTTCACACCCTGCTTTAGTTTACAGTAACTAGCATGTCCAGACGAGCCCTTAAGTGTATTTTTCCATACTTAGGCCTTGCCTACATAGGAAAGAGTTTTTTGGTATAATCGGAGATGTGAATTTAAACCGATCTAGTTACCCAGGTTTCACCCTTGTGTGGACACACTGTTCTAGGCTAAAAGGGACTTGTACCAGTTTAGCTCATGTTGCTCAGGGAGGGGTTTAAGCAAAACCAAAAAGGCCTCTCGTACCCCAGAATAAGCATGTCCACACTGGGGCTTCGCAGTCCAACACCACCTGTGTGACTGGTCGCGCATTCTCCACCTTTCTGCCACCTTTTCCGTTTTTCTTTCTAATCCTCTCCCTAATGTTTTCATTTGACTCCCCGCCCCTTTGCTCCTGATTTGCTCATGGGCCGCAAATCCAATGACCTTGGAATTACCAGGGCGGATCACACCCAAGGTCCCTTGAGCCCTGTATCCTGTCTCTGACAGCGGCTGGCACCGGGTGCTCCAGCGGGAGGCGCAAAAGTGAAATCCTGGACATGGAGGTCGTTCGTCTCTGAGTTCATCGCCGTTTTGTGCCCTGAAGGTTTATGTCCCTTGTGTCTGATGTCCCTGGAAGTTCAGGTTGAATGTTCAGCGCATGCCGCTCAAGCGGATTCTCTGCAAAGCCAACGAGCGTGTCCAGTGCTGCTCTGTATATCACATAGGAGCTGGCCCGTCCTACACAGGAGGAGAGAGGCGCTGGGGTGGCTTTCAGTGCTGACTGTCTGATCCTCTCCAGGTCTCGTGGAGGGGCCCAGCACTGAGGGGAGGAGATAGGGCAGATGCTGAAAGCAGAGACTCCTCATCTAATTGCAGGATAAATGGAAAACAGCACCAGTTCGTGCCTGTCAAACTGCCCTGAGCTGCAAAGTTACAGGAGCGAATTTAAATAGCTGAGGGTGAGGAGTGGCATCATCCGGGAGAATATCAAGGTACTGCTGGAGCCAGGGGTTAGGGCACTAGCCTAGGATTCAAGAGGCGAGATCCAATTCCCTGCTCTGCCACAGGCATCCTGGGTGGCCTTGGGCAAGTCCCTTAGTTCCTCTGTGCCTCAGTTTCCCATCTGTACTATGGGGATAACAGCCCTGCTCTGGCACACGAGGGGTGAGAGGCTGAATGCATGAGAGTGAGGTGCTTAGACACTGTGGGATGGGAGGAGTAGGAGAGACAGGAAACCTGCTTCTTGGGTCAGTGAATTTAATGTCTCCCACAGCAGAGGAGGCTGGTGGTTAAATCTTCATGTGACCCCTCTGCCCACAATCTCATACGAAATAAGTCCATCAAGCGGCCAGGGGGCAAAAGAATCCTCAACACTGCCCCAAATATGGACGCTGACTCTGTGCGTAGGGGTGCAATTGCAGTGGAATGGGGAGTGGGGGGTCTGACCCGTGCTCCAGGCCCGCTTCCTTAGTGCCAGGCCGAGCCCTGTTCATGGTAGCAGAGCTGCTCCGTGTCTGGGCTCTGTAACGATGCCCCCCAAGCTCAGGGAGGACTGCTGGTCCTTTGGCACTTTGCCCTAGGATCGCTCCCTGTGTCCCCTTGCAGAATGCACGGTGGGATCTCTCTGCGCGCTGGCTCAGTTACACCCTTTGGCCTTCGTGGACCATGAGAACAAGAGCTGAATGTCAAGGGAAATGATAACTATAGCCCCTGCCGCCTGTCACAGCAGCAGTCGCCCGAGCACGGGCGGGATGGGGCAGCGCTCCATGCTGTAGGTTAAGTGTGTCGAGAAGAAATGAAATGGGGGCAGGGGAGGGACGTCCCTGTGGTGGCGACTGGCTGGCTGAGGGAGTTGGTAATGGAATTACTAGGTTGTCAGCTTTTTGGGGCACCGCCTGTCTGTGTTTGTACAGCACCAGCACAGTGGGGCTGTGGTCTGGTTGGGGCTGCTAGGCACGACTGCCATACGCTTGTCCAGTAGTGACCAACGGGCCAGTAGTTGCCAGAGGCTCTGTCGGGGGTGCTGATAGCCCCTGACGTGCAGTGAGCGGCTGGCTGGCTGATTGCCAGTGGATACGTGTCTCCATGGCACAGACCATCAGCACAGCCCACCCAAGTGGTTTAGGAAGTGCCCCTCACAGGCCAGGAACCTGGAGTCAACCCTAGCGGAGGCTCCATCCCGGTCACGGGGCAGGGGCACAGGATGGGAAGGTGAGTGAGTGGCACCTGGTATAAAGTGAATTCAATCCCCAGAGGGGCCTCGGCCCAGGCTGTCCTTGCCTGGCACCAAGGGCACTGGTGGGGAGGGAGTGTGTGAAGAGGGTTTTCTCTACCTCCCTCCTCTGCTGGCTAGAAACTGAAACCAGACCTCTGATGGGAAAGCGCCCCTGGGACAGCAGCTGCTGTTTGTTCACAGCCTGTGTTCTGTTGACTTTGTGTTTGTGACTAAGGGACACGCCACGGTGCCCAGCTGGTACAGAGAGCCCAGAGAGCAGGGACAGACACTGTGCAGCAGCTGAGCAGCCAGGGCAGTCTGATTCCCCCAGCTTGGACAATCCGGGGACATGTCCTCCCCTATCCCCAGCCACGAACTGGCTACATCATCACCCACATCCCTCCACCCTGCTTCCCTCAGTGATGCTGGGACCCATCCATCGCTCTGGGAGCCTTTGTCATGTGCCATGGGCTGGAGGACTGCAGTGCTAGCCATTGACTCTGTGGGCATGAGAGGGGAGCCTGTTACCTGCACAAAATTTTATATTACTCGCACACTCTAGGGACACCCACCTTTACCCCATTCCTAGGGCTCAAGCGTAACCGTACACTCTAGGGCACCCATCCTTACCCTGTTCCTAGGCTTCAGGCATAACCCTGTTAATTTAGGCACCCACTCTTATCCTTCTGTGGGCTCAGGGTGTAACCTTACACTCTGCAGGTTTGGAGGGTCTTTTACCAGTGAAAAGAGCCTTACACAGTAATATCCTACTTAACCTCTATTTATTAACAGTCACCAAAACAGAATGCACACGCTAAGCATACAATGCTCACCACTCCCAATAAGGCAGATGAATTTTTCTTGATGACCAGTCAGGATCAGGTATTCTGGGGGACTCCAGCTTCTGCACAGTGTGGATGGGGGGGTGTTGAGGTCTGGGAGTTCTGATCTTGGGGCTGTGTCCTGGAGTTGGTTCTCAAGAACTTCCTTTTGGACCCCAGTTTATGTAGTGGAATGTGAGTCCTGCTTAGCTGTGCCTTAACCAACCATTTTACTAAATCACTAAATAATTTTCTAACCAATCCTAACATATTGTAAAACCATTTTTTTTAACCAATCATATCCCACCATCTTAACTGATTTACACCTAACAAAATTAGTTAAGCAACAAACAGAAACAATCAAAGAACCAGACAGAGACCAGACAGATAAACGATAGAGAAATGGGGATCCTGAAGACAAAACAATAGAAGGAGAGATTTTACAGTCACAACTGTTGATAAGTGATTTCTTGCCAGACAGAACGCCAGCAAACCAAGTTTTCTTTAAAGAAACAGCTCTTAATATGGTTATCTGGTGCTGTCAGGAGTGAGCCGCCTTAACAGCCCGATAGGACATTGGTTTAATGTAATTTAGAGGGAACCTGAGGATGTGACCTTCTGCTTCTTAGCTCATGGCTGCTGCTGTCCTAATATGGCCACAGACAAAGGCCTCAGACCTTACAATATGGCTACAGGAAAAGGCCTTATCCTTCCATGCCCGTGTGCCACTGAGCAGCCCCCGAGCACTCCCTTTCCATTTCCCCCGTTGCAGCAGTCTGCTCACCCGGAGCAGCTCTGCCTGCTAACGGGGCAGGGTCCCTGCTGTGTGCGCTTTGTTCAAGGTGCCTCGCCCACCCCACCCAGGAGGCGTGTCTCCGGGTGTCAGTCTCCTGCGCTAGTCCCCACAGGGGAGCAGGGAAAGCACAGCCTGGAAGAATGGCCTGTCTTCGTCCCACCCATAAATTACATGGGAAATCAGTCGGTGACCGTGGGGCAGGGAGAACTGGCTCTTCAGGAGATCCGAGAGGAAGCAGTGCAGCAGCCTGAGTTTATAGGAAATAAAAACAACCTGAGTCTGCTGTTCAGGTCTGGTGCTAGAACGCCACACCCGGGTGGTGGTGACTGCACAATGCAGGACAGTTGATCTGTGCGCCCAGCCCTGGCATCCAAAAGCAGGTTGGTGATGGGAGCGTCTCTACGGCAGCCCTACTCCTCACTTCACACAGTCCATGGGGTTCACCCCTGTGCTTTTGGTTCCAGTTCAGGCGGGTGGGCCCCTCCGAGCGGAGCTGGTCAGCAAATGGCATTTCCATCCCATGGGGGCTCAGACACTTCAGAATTCCCTTTTGTCCCGAACTGGGATGAAAATTCAAACTTTGCAAATTGACTCTGAAATGGAAATTCCGGAATATTTGGTTTCTGAAACATCCTTATTGGAATGTTTTGTTTCATTAATATCAAGGCATTCTAATCTAGTACACTATATTAAATCTATATAGAATGGTAAATATATATATTAATAGAATACAATTACATTATAAACTTAAAAAAAAAATTAATAGTCCAAGTGAAATAAGGTCACAATGAACGATTCCATTTCGATGCACGTTGTCCTGAAATTTGTACAGTTTTGTTGAAATCAAGATGTTCTCATGAAATGTTTCAATTTCAAAACAACATTTTCCAGTGGGAAAACTGTTCCATCCAAAAATGTTGAACTGCTCTACTTAGGAGAATAGGAACGGCCAGACTGGATCAGACCCCCTGGCCATCTAACCTACTGTCCTGTCTCCGGCAGGGGTCAGATGCTTCAGAGGAAGAGGCAGAAACCCTCGTAATGGGTGATTTTATAGACTAACCTGCCCACGGGTCAAATTTCACCCTCTCCTTAGCAGTCAGTGGTGGGCTTATGGCTGAAGCTGGACAATTTAAATCCTCTTTCTTTTTTTTTTTTCCTCTTTTTTCAAAATTTTTCCCCTTCTTTCCTTAATGCATCTTCTCATTATCCATGTCATTGTGAAACCTGCTTGTAAGACTGGAAGGCCAGGAGAAACGTTCTGATTAGCTGACACAATAGGGAGCACTTACATTTCATCAATCCTTGATGCTGATTGGCTGAGAGGGTAGCTGTGTGTCATGGCACAAAAAGGCCAGTTTCTCTTTTCTTTTTTTTTAATTCACTTTTTGGGGATGCTGCTTTTCCTTGATGCTCGTTGCAGAAGCAATGGCAATAAAAATGCCCTTGCTGTGACTTTGAGCCCGAAGGCCCACCCCAGCCCCATGCCAGGAAAGCAGGCCCGAGTTGACCTTGGTGGTGCTGGCTAGCTCTTAGCTGTAGCAGCACTGTGATTTCTGAGCTCTTTGGTTGTTTGATCAGCAGCCGGGAATGTGTAGGGCCAGTTGATGATTAGTCACTGATTAGTGATGATTAGTGTTGGGTCTGGTTTTTTTTATGATGCTCAATAAAAGCAGACATTGCTCCAGCTGACAGAGGAATATACATTTTGCGTGGTTTTTATTTAAGCCCAAGCCACAGTCTGCTGCCATGCGAGTCTTGCAACTTTATCTTAGGCCAATAACACGGGGCGTTATTAATTACCTAGGCACGCAGCCCCTACGTTGGCTTAAAATTGATCTTTAACGACATCTGCAGCACGTGTGACCCTCGCTTGTCACCAGCCTGAGGACTGTAGTGTGTAGTGATCCTGTCACCATCCGCTGAGTCCCGCACTCCTGTGTGGCTGCCCTTGCTGTGTGGATGCCCTCCTGGATGTAAGCAGGGGGCACTGCCAGGCACAGGGTGGGGTAGCTGGCAGGAGCTCCCTGGTGCGCCGGCAGGCGGGCAGCTTATATGGGCTCAAGAGGGAAATGGAGGTGGGCCAGGGAAGGTGGGAGCAGGGGAGGAGGAACTCCGCTCCCTCGTCATGATGGCTTGGGTAAGCAGAGCTCTGCTACCCTTCTGGGCTGGGATGGTGAGAGCTCAGTGATGGGGCAAACCAGTGTGCCACACTGTTAAAGTCTGACGTCACATATGGCCTGAGCCGGGCAGGGAAGTCGCATTAACTCAGAGGATCTCAGCACTGTTAGGTTAGGGAGGAAAAACCATCCGGGCAGGAGGCTTTTACTGCGATCTCTGGGCTGGTTCAAGTGGTTAACTTTCACTCAGAAAAAAGTGGCCACCTTTTATTTTATAAGGGAGTTTTTACTTTATAAGGTTGAATGAAAAAAGTGGTTAATTTTCACTCAGGTTAAGTCATGATGTAATTTACAAGGAACAGCTGGTCTGGTGGCCTTGGTGAGTCTGTCTGCACCTGGGGTGAACTGTGCCAGAGCTCAGGGTGAGAAGCGGGGGGGCGAGGTGCCCTAGGCTAGTCGTCTTGTTCGCTGTTAAACTGCCCTGAGCGGATCATAAGGCTGCACAGATCGACTAAGCTCTTTGCTACAGCGGCTAGTAAGTGGTAAGCTACAGCAGAAAGCTCTGCTCGAGACGGGTCCGGAGCTCAGCTACGGAAACTCGCAATGTAAGTTAGCCGTTCACCAAGTCACTTTGTAGACGTTCAGCTGGCCTCTGTAAGCAATGCCAGGCTTATGGGTGAATGCTAGTCTGACTGAAATGCAGAGCTGCAGAACAGGATGGAGTCCCTATTGCAGAGGTGGGCAAACTACGGCCCGTTGGCCACATCCGGCCCATGGGACCCTCCTGCCTGGCCCCTGAGCTCCTGGCCTGGGAGGGTAGCTCACTGTAGAGCCGCCAGCCACCGCTGCTCCAGGCTGCGCGGTAATGGGGCAGGGAGCGGGGGGGCTGGGATAGAGGGCAGGGGAGTTCAGGGAAGGTGGTCCGGGGGCAGGAGTGTGGATAGGGGTCGGGGCGGTCAGAGGGTGAGGAACAGGGGGCTTGAATGGGGGCGGGGGGGCAGTCAGGAAGGAGGGGAGGAGTTGGATGGGGCGGCGGGGGGCAGTCGGGACAGAAAGCAGCGGGGGGTTGGATGGGGCAGGAGTCCTGGGGATCCATCAGGAGGCGAGAAGCAGGGGGGGTCGGATAGGAGGCGGGGGCCGGGCCACGCCTGGCTGTCTGGGAAGGCTCAGCCTGCTCTAACCGGCCCTCTGTACAATTTCGGAAACCCGATGCAGCCTTCAGGCCAAAAAGTTTGCCCGCCCCGTCCTATTGTGTGTTCTCTTCTATAGCACACATCAATGTAGCCTCTGAGCTTAGTCTCACAACTTCTCTGTCATTATCCCCATAGTGCCCATGGGGAAAATGAGGCATGGAGAGGCCTTGGTGACTGGCCCTGACCACAGGTCTTGCAGAACCCAGATCTCCTGATCCCTGTCCTGTGTCTTACTCACAAAACTGCCAGATGTTCCACTGGTCCATTTTGGCTGAGTAAAAGCCTTAATGCTGTTCCTCTCTGGGTTATGCCAGAACATTGTTCCACTCCGGCCAGCATGGGTGGGTTAGGGCTTGGCAGCACCAGCCAAGCTGCTCTCCCTCCCCACCTCTGTTGTAGCTCAGGCTGAACTTGTGGCTAGCTATTCTGCCCCAATGACTCGGATGTGTTTTGCACAGGCAGATACTTACAGTCTGGCCGTAGCTAGGATCCTGTTTCTCATTTCTAGCAATGACAGTAACATCTCCATGTTGTTGTGTCCATCCTTAGCCTGTGGAACAGCCGTTTTTCCCCATCCATGGAGCACCTTGTGAAACTCACTTGGATCTCTTCTCTTTTTCTTTTCCTTTTCCTAGAGGAGTCCTGTCCACGGAGCTTGGACTGCACGCTGCAAAGAAGGGAGTTCTGCCCCCCTGGTTCCCATGCCTGTGGCCCCTGCCTCCCGCAGTTTGTGGAAGATGAACACGGAAGATGCGTCCAGAGGAAGTGGTCCTCCACTGGTACGTGTGTGCGCACGGCAATGGGCCTTCCTGCCGACTCCATGTAAACTCCTTAATCGGTACTCCACTCCCGCCCCTGACTGTAAAGTTCTCCAAATTCTTGAAAGCAGGGATCTTTATGGGCTGAACTGTAAATTAAAGTGTATTGCAGAGGGGACGTACCCTGCAGGCATTGGCAGTGAAGTAGGATCTCTCCCCTGCTGCATGAGTGCTCCAACACATGGTAGACAGCTGGCTAAATTCTGCTCTCCATTACAAAGTGCAGATAACCCCTCTGAAACGTCGGGGGCTGTGCAACTCAGCTCTGAATCGCCACCTGTTTTGCTGCATTACGTTACTTAGCGCAGAAACCTAGCTCAGGGCTTCGCTGGATGCCGAGAGAGAACAGGAGATGTCCGGTAAATGGCAAGGCCCTGTTTGTCCTTGATCTGGGCACGGTAGCTGTGAATGGAGGTAGTCTGCCAATCATAACCAGACGCATCAGTGATGGGAATGTATTAGTGACAGTGGAAATTAGTCCTCAGCATCACAGAGCCTGGTCACTCTTGCTAGAGCTGTTGACTATGTTGCATTTTGTCAGGAGCTTTCAGGTGATGTGGCGTGTATATAACCATAGAGCCACACTGTTAGTGTTGGTATCTTCCTCTGCAGATGAATAGAAACTGGTTGAGTGTTGAATTCCCGGCAAGCAGCTATAAGCCAAGGCATTTCCGAGCTGTTGGAGAAGAATAGCATTTTGGGAGCTGGCGCATTACATTCACTAGTTGCCAAACTGCACCTCTCTGATCACGTCTCCAGGGGGACGTTTGCATAAATATAACTTAAGTCCACGAGGCTTGTGCATGCTATTGATGTCCCTTCGTTTGACCCCAGCAGAGCGCCACGGTGCCATTGGTCTGACACTTACTAACAGATGGTGGATCTTTCCTTTTCATCTTCTGTTTGTAATGAGACTTTAGTCGGTCACTCTCTGCTCTGTCCCCCTGAGCGTTCTGCCACCTCGCTCATGGGGGGTTGGGGGATGGAGTCAGGCTGTGGGTACGTCCACACTGCAGTCAGGGGGGTGATCGCAGGTCATGGAGGCAAACCGAGCGAGCGCTGATCTGGCGAGCTCAGGCACTGGAGCAGTAACAACCCAGGGTTCCCAGCGGGTTTGTACAGCCTGTGCAGCCGGAGCGTCCCTGCACTGTGCGCAAAGTAGCAAGGCTCCAGCTAGCGTGGCCGTGTCTGCAATCACCCCCCAACCGCAGTGTAGCCATACCGTAAGCGTTTCCCTTGGGTCACTGCAAGCAGCCTGCTTTCCAGATCCTTGTGGAGCTAAAAGGTCTAAAATGCCTGCGGCTAGCGGGCTATCAGGAGGACTGAGATGCTGGTGATGTGCCCTGGCAAACTTCGTGGGCAGCGAGGTTGCTGTGTGTCAGTGAACCATCTTGCTTTGCTCCTGTAAGAGCATAAACCTTGTGCCAAACGCACACTGTTTAAACTGCTAATGAGCCTGGAGGAGGTTAGGGAGTATCTAAGGCCTGGGCAGGTTAGGGGGTGCCCTCTTCAGGAGGTATCTAAGGGAGCTAGGAAGGTCTGCTCATGTGAAGAGGGGCATGATTCTGGTTTAGGGGCTGGAGCAAGAGACTGGCTGTCTGATGCTTGACTTTGCCACTGGCTCATTGTGTGACCGTGGGCCACTCACTTACCCTCTGCATGGCTCCCCAGCTGTGAAACAGGAATGACATTATGCCCCTAGGAATCTTCTTCCCTGTGGCCAATGACTAGAACTTGAAGGGTCTCCAAGGAGCCCCAGAGGTCACCACACAGAGCAGCAGGAGAGAAGGTAAGGACCTTTCTCTCATAGGCCAATTCTTCTGGGGGCCATAGTGGATAATCAGCTGAACATGAGTTCCTAGGGCGACACTGTGGCCAGAAGGATTAATGCCATTCTTGGGTGCATTAAAAGGGGGATTTTGAGTCGGAGCTGAGAGGTTACTTTATCTCTGTATCTGGCACTGGTGCGACTGTTGCTGGAATCCTGTGTTCACCTCTGTGTTCACAATCAAAGAAGGATGCTGATAAATTGGAGAGGGGTCAGAGAAGAGCGATGAGAATGATTAAAGGATTGGAAAACCTGCCTGATAGATTGAGCTCCTTGAGTCTATTCCTATTTACTTTAACAAAGAGAAGATTCAAGGGTGACTTGATCACCATCGATGAGTACCTATCTGGGGAACAAATATTTAATAATGAGCTCTTCCATCTAACAACACAATCCAATGGCTGGAATCTAGACAAAAAATTAATCTAAACAAATTCAGACTGGAAATAAGGCATAATTTTTTAACAGTGGGGGTAATTAACCATGGAAACAGTTCACCAAGGGTCATGGTGGATGCTCCATAACTGGGAATTTTTAAATCAAAATTGGATGTTTTTTCTAACAGATCTGCGCTAGGAATGATTTAGGGGCAGTTCTCTGGCCTGTGTTAAGCAGAAGGTCACACTAGATGATCACAGTGGTTGAGCCCTGAGCACCATGGGTTGGACACCCCCCCCCCGTCCCACCCCCAGGTTTGAACAACATACCCAGCCAGCTGGGAGAACTCAGTACCGCTGCTTTAGAACCCTGAATTTCCTATATAAAGCAATTTCCTGTACCAGGTGGTGGGTATGAGACGGGTGGTGCGAACTCCTATTGATGACAGTAAGAACGGTGCCGGAGGGATGTTCTCCTTTGTAGGGTTCCTTTATCAGCTGTCACTTATGTGTTATGCATGAGGCCCTCCTTGGCTTCAGTGGCAGGCAGGTGTTGCCTCGTAGCTGTTGTACGCACACCAAGCTGCTCTTCGTGGTGATATCTGTGCTGCCAGAGCTTAAGGTTTGGGCAGGGAATATTGGGAGTGGGGTATTTTCGCCCCCTCCCCTGACTGAGGCTGCTTCGCCGATCCCTGCAGCTATCAGCAAAGTTGCAAGAGGTACATTTGCTTTACTCTTGCCCAGTTGCTCTGCACAAGCTCTCAGCCTGCGTGATCCTTAGGCGGGTTTCCTGTGTGGAAAGGGGGCCTGTCCCTTACAGGGCTCAGTCTGGTTGTTATGGGATGGGCGTTCGACCGCTGCCTCGTTCCATTTTGTATTTGATTGGTTTTAAAAGCTTAGCGACAGCTGACATGATCTTTTAAAAATCGATTTCTGGAGGCGTCACCTGGTGCCTGTTCTTTTGCCTTAACACTTCCCCAAGAGAAGGCTTCTGGAGTGGTTTCCTTTGGACCATTTCGAGCTGTGGCTACTTAGCCTCTGCAGACACTGCACTTCTACGCCCTAAAGCCTCCCGATTTTAATCTCTCGAGTGTAGACGATTGCTACAGCAATGGAAGGGGTTTCTCCACCACTGTACTAAATCCACCTCTCAAGAAGAATTCTTCCGCCAGCCTACCCACGTCTACAGTGGGGGCTTGGCTGGGCGTACTGCCTCGCACAGGGCATGACATTTTTCACAGCCCTGAGCAATGTAGGTAGGCACACCAGGGCCAGGAGTGGCCGAAGCTGCATAAAAATGGGGGGGCACCGGTGCCCAAACCATAGCCCCACCCCCAATACTCCTCCCCCTGAGTCCCTGCTCCTGCTCCGTCCCTCCTCCCCAAGGCCCCACCCTGTGCCACCTCTTCCTGCCAAGACCCTGCCCTCCACTCGCTCCTCTCCGCCTCCTCCCCCGTCGCTCGCCTTTACGGACGATAAAAAGTGATGGGGCCATGGCCCCCTGGCCCACCTTGTTCTAGCACCCCTGACCATGGCATAGTCACTGGTTCATACTGTCATCCATCTCCATTTTCTGCCTCCTTGAATGTTCTCACCCACAGGCCAGTGCCGTTCCCCAGCTCTGGCAGTGGTTGTCTCCCAAGGTTCTCGGACCCGTCTCCCTGCTTTGCTCTCTCATCCCTCTATGATTCATTTTGCACGCTGATTGTTGACCCTTCTGGGAAGCCGAGTGATGGCATCGCATCCTGACGACCGAGGACCCTGAGCTCTTCATCTTTGCCCAGCATCCTGTCTGTGCCGCTTAAAAACAGCCCGGTATGTTATCCTGGCTAATTGTTATTGGGCTCTTATCTAACGCCTCCAGGGCCCATTAATGCAGTGCAGCCAGCCTGTGTTTACTGTCAGTGTCATGGGCCCGGAGAGGAGCATTGACGTCAGTTCTGTAATTAGATGGCGGGCCCTGGTGGGCTTGGGGCACTGACGAGCCTGCAGAGAAGGAACTGCGGGAAGGTGAGCAATGGAGGGTAATAGCAAATGAGCTTGATGGAGAGCGGGTGGTGATGTGTCGCCAAGCCCTCAAGCAAAGATCTGGTGTGAGGGAGGTTAATGGTGTCGGGAAGAGGAGTGGATGGAAGTGTGACCAGCCAGTGTGCATTGCTGTTTGCTGAAGGGGGAGGGGATCTACGGCCTCCCTTACTTATAGGTTGGAGGTTTGAGTTGGGTAAAATAGGGCGTTGACTAATACAAGTGCTTCGCACCCTGGGCTGGGGTGGAATCAGGTAACAAATCCAGTTTAGTTTCTGTGGCCCCACTATTCTTAATTCTCCATGTGCTGCAGAATTATCCATTGGAAAGGTGTCGGGGTGTGTTGTCCAATGGACGTTGGCAGTCTTGGCAGCTGGTAACTGAATGTGCTAGTCTAGGTGTGCTCTGGATGGATTCCCCTAAGCTCTGCGTTGCCTACCATGACATGGGGTAGTGACCTGCCCCTGAATGCCTGGGATATCTGCAGGCCAGGCTTGCTTACAGTGAGAATCAACCAAGCTAGGTATGGCCGATGGGGCAGCCAATGGGGCAGCACAGGTGTTCCTGGGGTCAGAACCAGGCGAGTTGGGTTTACAGCTGGTCAGTGAAGGTAAATCTCTCCTTGCACACACACTGTCAGGCTTGATGTTTTGATTGGAACCCCATGCCCGAAAGCTGGCTAGCAAAACCAGGAAAGCTTTTCAGGCCGGGAGATTTTTTATTTTTCTCTCCAGGTCGATTCAAGTTGGAGACGTTCTCGAGAACGCTGTGTGTCTTTAGACCAGAATAAATTGTTTCTGGAAGTGTTGAATTTTGCAGCAGCTGTATCAGGAGGTGGGGGAGGAGAAGAGGCCCTGAGGGCAGGACTGTTGAGTGAGCCCTGCGGAGGTGGATGGGTTAGAGAAGGCCTTGTTTTGAGATGGCCCTGGTCAGAGCTGGAGCGTTCAGCTCTGCTCTTTAAAGTTATCTTATGGGAGTCTCCTTCGGTGCAGAAGAAAGGAACCTACTAGCTGTCACTGCTAAAGAAACCTCCCACAGGTGTGAAAGGAGATGTGAGTGAGCAGCTTGTGCCTGGGACTTTCCCAGCGTTTGTCCCCACAGTCCGAGCACGAGCCCGACTGAGCTCCTCCACGTGAGCAGGGCCGGCTCAGTTAGTGCTAAGTGTAAAAGCCTGGCTGTTGAGATGAGCCACAGCGCAAAGACCCCCCGTCTGACTCGTGCTTTCGCTCTTGTGTCTGAACAGCTCCTTTTGTACAGACTGTGGGTCTGCAATGGGTCTAGTAACAACCAGAGAACACACCAAAGGCTGGGTTGTAATGTTGACGCAGTGACCCCTAGTGGCCAATTAGAGTAATGCATAAATGGATTCCCGTGAAGCAGGAAAAACAACAAGGAGTCCTTGTGGCACCTTAGAGACTAACAAATTTATTTGGGCGTAAGCTTTCATGGGCTAAAACCGACTTCATCAGGTGCATGGAGTGAAAAATACAGTAAGCAGGTATATATATTACAGCACATGAAAAGATGGGAGTTGCCTTACCAAGTCGGGGGTCAGTGCTAACGAGGCCAATTCAAACAGGGTGGATGTCTCGCCTATTCCCAACAGTTGACAAGAAGGCGTGAGTATCAACAGAGAGAAAATTACCTTTTGTAGTGACCCAGCCACTCCCAGACTTCATTCAGGCCTAATTTGATGGTGTCCAGTTTGCAAATTAATTCCAGTTTTGCAGTTTCTTGTTGAAGTCTGTTTTGAAATTTTTTTGTTGAAGAATTGCCACTTTTAAGTCTGTTATTGAGTGTCCAGGGAGATTGAAGTGTTCTCCCACTGGTTTTTGAATGTTATAATTCCTGATGTCTGATTTGTGTCCATTTATTCTTTTGCATAGAGACTGTCCGGTTTGGCCAATGTACATGGCAGAGGGACATTGCTGGCACACAGTGGCATATATCACATTGGTAGATGTGCAGGTGAACGAGCCCCAAATGGTGTAGATGATATAGTTTCCCAAGCTTCTGAAAGCTCAGTCCCATCCCCACTACCAGGAAAATAAACCCTCTCGCGCCCCAAAATGGTCTTTAAAGGCCTGCACATCTTAATGCACATGCATTCTACACCTCCGGGGGGGGCTGCACCCCACGCTCTGGGGAAAAGGCTGGCCCGAGGAATTGCAATGACTATAACTGGAACCCTGTGTACAGAAGGGCTGGGAATAGGCTGTCGTAACTACTGGTCTGTGTGGTACAGTTCTCCATTCTAACTTCTTTAAACCCAGCAAAGACATGGCATTCTACCGTGCTGCATCTGTACAGATGGCCAGCCGCCAGGAGAAGAATGGCATTCAGTGGATGCAGATAGGATATTCAAGAGCAGGTATGCCAATAAAAGCTGAAGACAGAAGACTAATAATATGTGTAAGCTACTGTTGTACCTATGTGCAGGTGTGTGAGCAGCGTTTGTATGATTCCAGGATACACTGACTGCTCCTGAGATTGATACTCTTGCTATCCAAGGACTGACCCTAGAGCTTTATAGCACCATCCTGTTCAGCAGTATTGGAGCTTGGTGCTGAGTTGCCATCACTTCTGTGAACGTTAGAGCCTGGTTCACTTGCTCTGTGCTGATCTGCATGATCTGCTGATTCCTCTACCTCCCACGAAATAATGGCAGCCTCTCCCTCTCTTAGGAATTATCAGCCTCGGGGCAGACAGGAAGGATCACGTAGGAGGAACAGGAACTTGAGAAAGAGATCTCATCCTTCCTCCAGCCAGGGCTCTGGCCAGTCTAAACCTTCCTCAGGCCAGAAGCAGACCTTTGGAAGGTGAGCTTGGGGGTGACGCACCAGCTCAGATAGGATCCTCCCCATCTTACCTTTTCATCCTGTCTATCCCCTTTCTACCCTGTGTGGGCCCACATTACATTGGACCGTTGGATGCTCCACACGGTAGAAAAGGGATATTCACTCCAATTCTCGGCCCTCCTGCCCTTCCACCCCCCTTTCTTGTCCTCCTTCAGGGACCCCTCTCACAAGCAACTCCTCATACAGGAGTGCAGTCGCTTCTCCCAATAGGAGCAGTAGAAGAAGTTCCTCAGGACTACAGGGGTAAGGGCTTTTATTCCCGGTTTTTCCTAATACCGAAAGCCAAAGGCGGGCTAAGGCCCATCCTAGACCTGTACGAACACAAGTGCATGAAGAAACTGAAGTTTCGCATGGTCTCGTTGGCCTCCATCATCTCCTCATTGGATCCCGGGGACTGGTAGGCCGCCCTATACTTCCACATAGCAATAACTCCGTCCCACAGAAAATGCCTCGGGTTTGTGGTAAGCAGCAACCACTGCCAGTTCACAGTCCTCCCATTTGGTCTGTCAGCAGCGCCGGAGTATTTACCAAGTGCGTGGCGTGTTCCCAAGCAGGCGTCCGTTCCCGTACCTAGACGACTGGCTGATTGAGGGCCGCTCCAGGGCTATAGTGGAGGCGCAAGTTGAATTCATCATGGCAACGTTGGGCCTGAACGTGGGGAAGTCCACTCTGTCCCCTGTTCAGCGGATGGAGTTTATAGGGGCAGTGCTGGACTTGACCCAGGCCCAGGCGTACCTGCCAGAAACGAGGTTCCGGGCCCTGGGCGACATCATTCGGCATCTCAGGCATTTTCCCACCACCACCACTTGAAATTGCCTCCTGGGACACGTGGCTGCCACTGCAAAGCTGCCCTGGGCTCTGGTGGTTTTGATGGCAATTCTAGCTGCGCTCAGATCACTGGCTGTTGGGAACAGAGGGAACCAGGGGAAAACACCAGTGTCTGATGGGTCAAGGGCATTTAATGTTCCAAGCCTCCATGGCCTGCCAGAATCCCCGGCACGCTGCTCCCACCTAAGGGTGAGGGCGAGGGTGCAGGGCAGCCCTGTGAGAGCTGGAGTCCTGCCCATTGAGGGAGACTGAACATAAGAAGTGGGGCGATAGGTGAGCATCCAGACTTCACCTCCTCCTGGGCTGCCCCCTGCTGGGGGAGGTAAATACCGCAGGCTGTCATGCTGGTGGCAGGGAAACTGGGGTTCTCCTTCCGCTTTATGACGGGAAGGGAAGAAAGGTGTAAGCAGCTGCCCATGTGTAAGTGAAAAGCTGCCACGCATCACAGCCCATTGTTTGCGATCCATACCCAGCGCTCCCACTCCAAAGGGCTTTTGGCGCATCTCTCTAGCCTCTCGTCTATGCAGCGCCAGGGGCTGGATGCTGCCTGGCTACTCTCAGCCTAAGAACACACCACCCGGCTGCACCTGGGGAAAGTCCTGTGAGAGAGGGCCAGTGCAACAAGGCCACCTCCAAGCCCTTGCAAAAATATTTCAGAGCCCTTCGTGGCAAACCAGTAGCTGCCGTGATCTGTGACGGGCATGAAGGAATTAAGCGGCTGCTGTTGTCTGGAATCCTCCTCATTGCTGTGGGTTTAATCGATTGCAAAAGGCTTTTACTGCCTCCTCTGCTCTGCTGGCATTCAGTCTCACGCCTGGACTGCCGCGTGCAGAGACGGGGCCATCTCCGCATAGGAAATGGCTTGTGGTCTAAGGCAGCCGAGCTGTCTGTCCTCGCTTGTTAGAAGAGCGGCAATGCTCAATGGAATTAAACAGCAACAAGTTACAAACCTAAGGTTTTTCTTCTGTTCCATATAATTAACATGTGCTGCTCTGTGCTGTGCTGCAGGAGGGAGAAGGGGGGGCCAAGGTTAGGGAGGCACTGAGATGCTTGTTTGAAGAATGATCGTCACAGACCAGCCGAAAGAGCAATGCGGAATCGGTAATCTTCATGGTTCGGGCCAGAGGTTATTCCTTTGCTTGGGTCAGGAGGAAATTTTCCAGCCTTTTAGCCCTCACCTATCCCATGGGAAATATTCTGGAGTGAAGAGGTTTTTTCCCTTTGGGGTTAGTGTTCCTGACTGTGGGGGAAATGCATCAAGTGAGAATTCTGTTCTTTGTACCACCCAGTAGATTGTCTCTTGTAGACACTGATTTAACGGCCTAGTGCGCTAAGATGGCTCAGGTTTTGCTGGATAACCACCAACCCCAAAGCATGTGGGTCGCATGAGCTGTCTCCTTTTCCCAGTCCTGCTTCTTGGTGCGCAGAAGGCTCTGCGGGCCTTGGGAAAGGGCTGAGTTCTCCCCAGACGCTTTGTCGTTTGGCGGCAGAGCTGCCCCAGGGGTGGTTGTGGGAGGGGATGAGAGCTGGGGCGCGGTGTGCAGGAGACGGGGTGCGAGTTTGCTGTGCCACGTGCTGGGTTCTAGCCCAACCCGCAATGTAGGGGAGGCGACAAGCCCAGGACATAGTCGCGGGAGCCTTTAGGAGATGATCCGAAAGCCCACATGGAGCTTTGAAACGTGCTCCTCAAGTTGAAAAAGGGGATTCTGGGAAAGGAGCGAGTTTGTATTGGGGTTTCAAAGGAGAAAAGGGTGCTGGGGGGAGGGGTGGTTCATGCTGCAGCACCGGCTCCCCACCAGGCCTTGATAGCCTTCTCAGGACCCATTAACGGGCAGGTTTAGAACCGCACCGAGACAAGCCGGGAAAGTGGTGGTCTCTGTGGCAAGTGGGTCTGCACTGGGGTAACAGCTCTCTGGCTCCTTCGCTCATCGGCCTCCTAGCAATGCAAAGGGATGTTGGCACCCTTAACCCCCTACCCACTGTCTGCACAGCATCCGGATTCATACTCCAACAACCTTCTCCCCCATAGCAATGGAGCAGGCAGGCCCAGCAAAGATGAAGAGCTGCATCACCATTGAGTTTGTCCCCGGGTGTGTTGTGTTGGTGGGTTCCCATTCCTCGAAGAGCTGGAGTTTGAACAGGAGTGCGGGGGCATGTCTCTGAAAACCCTGAAATGCCTTTTTGCATGTGTGGTAGCTGCCATGTTTTATTTATTTTTACTCCCCCCGCACCTTGAAACGTTGAATCTCAGGTGCTTTTCCTTGGTATAACTGACAGGGTGCGGTATGTGCTTCTGAGTGCACATGGTGATGGGCGTCTTGCAGGGTTCTTGCTTTCTGGGGTGGGAAGAATTAACAAGATGGCCTGGCCTGAGCATCTGTGCTCCCTCTAAGGTGTGCACCTGCACGGCCACACAGGTGCACACACAGGTGAGCGTGAAGGATGTGTAGAGTGGGTGGAGGCGGTGGGGTGAGGTGGAGGCAATGATGGGAGCTTGGGACATGCAAGGCTACAGGGGGGAGAGATGGCTCTCCCCCGGCCCCAGCCATGGGGCTGGGAGAGCCTTGGGAGTCAAGAGACTTTGGATCTTTCCCCAGCTCTGCCCTTGAGTTTCTGTGTGGCTTTCAGAAGTCACCTCACCCCACACTGTGCCTCAGTTTCCCCATTTTCTGGATGGGAATAATGATACTGATCTTGCTCTGTAAAACACTTTGAGATTTATAAATGAAAATTATTAAATATTGTTGGCTTTTAGATTTGTGTTTTGAAAGGAAATTACCAAAACTAGGACTAATGGGAATGTGTTTGTGACTGTTTTTGTTGGATTTCCAATGACGACAGTTCCCTGCTAGGGATTCAAACCTCCCCTAGCAGTGTTTGCAAAGCCGTATGTGGGCAGGGGGACATGTGGTTGGGGTGTGATCTAAGTGTGTTTCACTGTAATAACCCAGACATGGAACACTGTGTGTGTGAGAATCTGAAGGTGAACTTGACTGCTCCTTTAATTATCCAAGCTGATCCAATGTAAAAATATAAACAACATGAAGGCTGAATAGCCTATAGGACTTTTGAAGCGCTTTGTATTGTTAATACAAGAGGATGGTAGTAAGGGGGATTTGAGTGTTTTTAAAAATTATTTTGAGCCTTAGTGTCCTGATTTAAAAAGAAACATTTACTTTGATTTCTAAATTGCAGTATTACATTTTATATTCAGATGAGACCTTTACAGAGGAAGCCCTGTCTGAACATTAAATATCTCAAGCATTTTGCATAAGAGGAAAAGATTCTTCCTATCCAAAATTCCCTTTCTCTTTCCAAACTACTGCATAGTGCTCTGTGCTATTGGCTTCACTGGCTACTGACCTTCCTTCCCAGAGGTGGCTGCATTTCAGTGATGCATTTCTATGTATAGTTTGCAAAGCATGTACTGATCCTTGTGGAGGGACGCTGTAGGAATGAACAGATAGGGGTACCGCAGCCGTCACCTGAAGACAGACCTTCCCTAAGACCCAGCTGGGTACTAGCCGTAGGACGCTGTGAGCTCTTAGTGGGATAAGGGCTGCCGTGAAAGTATGGAGGTGATGGCGCATGTCTGCATATTACCTCGATATTGGTACTGCACATAACAAAATTCATTCTGCACATGGATGAAAAAAATTAGAGGGAACATTGCTGAGCATCATTTCTCTCATACAGACAAACCTCTCTGACATGGAACAGCCATGGAGACTGGAAGGCAGTCGTGGCATGTTCTGCTGCCCTGATTATTAGCTGTGTTTCCCCTCCCCCTGCCCCCGTTAGCATGGTACACCTGGAGAACGTGAAGGCTCCATTTACTCCGGTCTCTGCTTTTCCCTAGGCCACAGGGATCCTCTCCTTAGTGGCTGAAGGAGTTCAGTGTGTCAGGTGTGATCGGATCCATGTCTGCTCTGGGCTCCAGTTCCAGTCGTCTGATTCTGGCATGGCTTTTAATCTCTTCACGTGGTTGGATACCAGAGGCAACTTGTCTTTGCAAGGGAATCCTGCAGGTTGCAGCTCTGCATCTAGGAAACGAAGCTAGTTGAGGTTACTTTGTCAGGGAACAAACTTTGCATGTTTTTTGCCGCATCTTTTTAAAAGAACTGCGCTACCACTGGCAGTGTAGCATTTCTCGTAAGATCTCGTTCCCTATACGTTCAGATCAACCGTACAAGTTACCGTGACTACGCTTGTGGCAGTGCTTAGGAGCCCAAGTCATGGACCAGGGCCATCCCCCTCCCCAGGCGATGTGCTGGGCAAGCACAGGACAAAGGACATCGCCTGCCCCAAAGCGTACAATGTAAGGAACACGGCCCTCTGTGATAGTGCAATCCTGTGACACCCCAAAATGCTGGTTTCCCATGTTCGGACTTCAGTCAAGACTGGGTTAAGCTGAATAACTCTGATGCAGTAAAGTGGGGTCTGTTTCAAGCCAGCTCTCGGGATTGCTCAGTAGAATCCACAGCCTGCCTTAAAGTACACAGGTTAAATCTGAGTTCATATTTCTCTCCCAAATGTCAAGTCAGTCAGCCAAGGAGATGAATCTGTGTGGCAAGTCCCCTTTCTGATCAGTCTGTCTCCGCGGGTGAGGCTGCTGTATGTAAAGTGGGGCCAGAAGGACCAGGGTTATAGTGCCCCACTGCACTCTGTGGGCGGGAGAAGCGAGACGCCCAGTGACCATGATCTGGAAAAGTTCCATGGGTCCTTTAACTGCCACCAGCCAAGGGGAGAACGAGCATCTGTTGACTGTCTCCCGCGATGCGTCTCTCCCCTCCCCCACAACCTTGTTTGTTCTGACTCATCCACGAGATGCCAAGACCTGGCATAGGGCAGGAGTTCGTCATGGCCATACAGGAAAGGGCAATAACCATAAAGTACATCTTTATACGCAGCACGTCCGCCCTGCGTAATTCAGGATGCTGATACTTGGCTAGAAAGAACTTGCATTTATTGGCAGCCGATAGTCCCTTCTCTGCTGCAGGTTTCCTTTGTGACTCTGAGCAAATCACTTAGCTTGCCATGCCTCAGTTTCCCATCTGTAAATGGGGATAATAGCACTGTTCTACCTCATAAGGATGTGGGCAGGAGAAATACATTTGATTGTGAGGTGCCCAGACTGTGGTGATGGGGGTCATGTTAGTACCTTAGGGTGTTCCCCTTAGTAGCCTTTCCTTGGAACAGACATGTCACCTTTGTGGCTATCCACCAATCCTGACGTGGTGCTGCATGGCGACATTTGCATCTCTGCACTAAGACGTGCCTCGTTTGCATGCGTTCAGGATGGTGCGTGGCCTTCTTCCACCAGCCCCAAGCAGTCATCACCTGCCGCAGCAGAGGATTCTCTGTGGGGATGGAACGCTCTTGTCCTATAGGCTTGTTTTTTCGAGTTACGACAACCCAAGCACCTGAGGCAGGCACCGGAATTGCAGTTCTGGGCACAGTGCAGTGGAAACTTTCTCTAGTTGAAACAATGAGGAGTCCTTGTGGCACCTTAGAGACTAACACATTTATTTGGGCATAAGCTTTCATGGGCTAAAACCCACTTCATTAGATGCATGGAGTGAAAAATACGTTAGGCAGTGTATATGTGTATATATAGCACAGGAAAAGATGGGAGTTGCCTTATCAAGTAGGGGGTCAGTGCTAACAAGGTCAGTTCCATCAAGGTGGAAGTGGCCTATTCCCAACAGTTGACAAGCAGGGGTGAATATCAACAGAGGGGAAATTACTTTTTGTACTGCTAATTTGTTAGTCTCTAAGGTGCCTCAAGGACTCCTCGTTGTGTTTGCTGATACAGACTAACACGCCTACCACTCTGAAACCTCCATGGAACGTGAAAAATGTCTCCATGGCAATTATCTTTTGAGGCAGCTCTCTTCTTAGCCTTTCAAGTGTTTTGTTTTTTATCTTGGCTTCAGCAGTGTAATTCTCCAGCCCCCAACTGAAGGATGGAGTCCTGCCTTTAGCTTTGGATTTTATGCAGCATCTTTTAGCCAAGCATCTTAGTTCACTTCAGCAAGTGTTGGTTGCAACAGACTGAGGTATCCGTCTCTCTTTTACATCCATAGAAACCGAGGCTTGGGAAGGTTTGAGCGGCTTGCCCATGGTGACAGAGTTGGAAGCCCAAGACTTCTGGGTCCCTTTAACCATAGGACCATCTCATACTTTTCCAGAGCAGCCTCATGTGGGATTTGAACTAGGAATTTTTCACATCTGAAGTGGGATTTGCCACTAAACAAACTGGCTGTGCCCTAACCATAATGTTCTCCAGATGTATTTCCAAGCACTTTAGCTTTTCTCCCTGTTGACCCAGGAATAGCCGTATCCCGGACCACGTAATGTTTGGGGCTCATTTTATTTAACCCAGAGTGTGATGATTACCTCATAAACAGAGTGTGTCAGCACCTAAATAAAACACAACCTGCGTCCCCGTGTGCTCGGCTGCAATCGCAATAATCTCTCCGTGTCCCCTAGTGCGGAGCCGGTATGAACTTCCCTTTGAGTGGGGAAAAGGCACTGATTGGTAGAGAGGCCGGAGCGTGAGTGGGCACCGCGGGCATGTTTATGCTGCAATAAAAACCCCACAGGAATGAGTCTCGGAGCCCCGGTCATTGGGGCTCAGGTTCCGGGCTAACAAATGCAGTGTAGGCAGTTGGCCTGGGTTGGAGTCTGGGCTTTGAGAACTTGGCGGGGAGAAGGGTCTCAGAGCCCAGGCTCCGGCCTGAGCCAGAACGCCCACGCTGCAGATTTTAGCCACGCAGCCCGAACCCCATGAGCTGGAGTCAGCTGACCTGGGCCAGCTACGGCCATGCCATGAGTCTCTTGGCCATGCCATGAGCCTTAGCAGGAGGTCAGACTAGATGATCATAATGGTCCCTTCTGATCTTAATATCTGTGAATCTCTTACTGCAGGGTTGATGAACCTTAATAATCTCCCCGCTCCCTCCAGTGGGGCTCCAGATCATGGGCTAAGGTGGCTCGGGGGAGGCAGCGGGGCGGCTCGTGCCCTGTGCTCTGGTTTCAACGTCCCCGGCTTGTTTTGACAGGGTCTTTGGAGTACGTTTTTCAGTAGAGACGCAGCCTGTTCATCTCCGTCACCATAGCAACCCTGCTTTGTGTCTGTGGGTTAGCAAACAGCAGTGAGTGGGTCTGGGTTGGGCTGCGCTGCCCATGGGGTGGGAGCTCCCCGCAGCTGTTTAAATAACAAGTGAATCCCGCCCGTCAGTCTCCGCGTTAGTGATGTCAGCCGCGGTTGAGGATGTGGAGATGTGTCAGCGTGTACGTTTCCTGGTGCTGCGTGGGGGGATGCAGGGCCGTGTTGGTGCGGGGTGGGGTGGATGCAGTGCTGGGGTGGGGGGGGGTGGCGGGGGGAATGCAGGTCCGGGTCGGCGTGGGGGGGGCATAAGATGCAGCAGCATGTTGGCGTATGCTCCCTGGGGCTGCATGGGGGTCTGTGGATACAGCGGATGGGGGTGGGGAGGATGCATTGCTGGGGGCGGGTAGGTGCAGCACAGTGTCTGTGGGGTGCGTGTATGGATGCGGCGCTGTGTCGGGATGGGGGAGGGGGGCATGGATGCAGTGCCCTGTTGCCATACTCTCCCTGGTGCTGCATGTGGGCTGGTTGTGTCTGCGCTGTATCTGGATGATACAACCTGCCAGGAGAACGCACCTGTGCTGAGCTGCCCTCTTCTAGCTACAGCCTGCACTGCCTGCTTAGACAAGTGGGTGCGTTACAGGGGCGCGTTACAGGGTTAGGCCTCCAAATCCCATGGAACGTTTATGGGATTTGGGCACCAAAGCTCCCTTTGGGGCCCTTTTGAGAATCCCAGCCTTTCCCTGTCTCTAGTTGCTCTCCCTAGCCCTGCGCTGGGGACAGTGGCCCTGGCAGTCCTAGTCCAGCTGTAAGGTAGACTGGATCCTTTAGAAAGTGTAGAGATCCGCCTTTTCCTATGGGAACTGTGAGAGCCCTGTCCTCTGGATGCAACACAGCAATAGCCCTTCGCTAGCTCGTTCCACCAGGGAATGAGACAAGGCTCCATAACCTGAGCAGAGTGCCTGGCCAAGTCAGTTCCGAGAGCAAGAATCTGCTGATCGCCAATATGCCCCGTTAGCCCCAGTCTTCAGCCTCCGGAATTAGAAGCGGGGTGAGGGTTACGAAGGGTTAAACTTCCCCTAGGTGCTGCTCCTGTGACACTGAGCTTAGACTCCCAGCTGTCACTTCTCTCTCTCCCTGGCTCCTGCGATTGGCTGCTGCTCCTGGTGGCAGTGTGCGAATGAGCAAGTGTTCCCCCTTCCAGCCCACGCACCTGCACAGAGCCAAGAGCTCAGAGAATAACACAACTGCCTGCACTGCAGAGGGGCTGCTGGTGCCTCCTCTCTGCTGCCTTAGAACCCTCCTGCTCAGAGGGCTGCTGATTTCAAAAAAAATAAATAAAATTAAAAGAAAAAGAAAATAAAGATTCTGCTCAAGATGAAACTAAGTCAAGTTTTCCTCCCCGAGTGCTTGTGCGTCCTGGTGACGGTGAGCGTCGGTACTCCAGTGCAGCACGTGCAGCCTGGATTCCAGCACCACAAAGGTAAGAGGGCTCCTCTCTAGGGGTACTGGACATGTGTGTGTGTGGGTGTGCGCAGCAGGGCCAGCTCCGGGCCCCAGCATTCCAAGCAGGCGCTTGGGGCGGCGGGTAGAAAGGGGCGGCGGGTAGAAAGGGGCGGCGGGTAGAAAGGGGCGGCGGTTCCTGCAGCCACGGTGGCGATTCGGCGACGGCTTCTCTGTTCCGCTGGCCGTGGCACCAAATTGGCGGCAGCTTGTTCCTTTCGCTGTCCACGGCGGCAGTTTTTTTCATAGCTTGGGGTGGCAAAGCCTGTAGAGCTGGCCCTGGTGTGTGTTCTTTCCTAAACCAATGGACGCAGCCGTCACCTTGGATTAAAATAATTTGCCAAGTGCGGTACCAGCCACCAGTTGCAAACATCTGTCAGGTCTTTAGGGCAGGAAACCGTCTTTTTGTTGTATGTCTATACAACACCTAGCACAAAGGGGGCCGAGTCTGTGACTGGGGTGCCGAGGTGTCACTGCAACATTTAAAAAATGACAAAAGATTACAAAGCTAACTCCATGAGCAGGGAAAAGTTCACACTGGGTTCTTCCATCAATCCAGGCTAGTCCATGGAAAAGAAAAAGAACAATGACTCGGTGGGGGCTTCTGATGTGTGATTGAAAGTCTGAGCCCCCTGTGGGAACGCGCAGCGATATGCCAGCAGTGCTTGCTGCCCTGAAGAAAACGTGAGATTTAGTAGAGTACCTCTGGTCATAGCATTGTCGATCTGGTCAAGCTGTGTCCGGTGTCCCCGTGAAAAGAATGAGATGTATGTAGATTAACTCTTGCTATACCCCAAGCGTGGTCCAGACTGCATGGGTTCAAACTGTTTTGATGTTTGTGCAGCTGTTAACTGAAAGCAACCATTGTCCCCCACTGCACGGCTGTTTTATTAAGAGCTTGGAAAACTCCAGTCACTAGTGACCACCAGTGAGGGGAGACTTGGTCCTGCCTTACTGCAGGGGGCTGGGCCAAATAAGAACAGCCATACCGGGTCAGGCCAATGGTCCATCTAGTCCAGCATCCTGTCTTCTGACAGTGGCCAGGTGCCAGGTGCTTCAGAGGGAATGAATACAACAGTGATACATCCGCTGTCGTCCACTCCCAGCTTTAGGCAAACTGAGGCTAGGGACACTTCAGAGCAGGGTGTTGCATCCCTGCTCATCCTGCTTAATAGCCCTTGATGGACCTATCCCCCATGAACTTATCTAGTTCTTTTTTGAACCCTGTTATAGTTTTGAACTTCATAGCATCCCCGGCAAAGAATTCCATAAGTTGACTGTACGTTGTGTGAAGAAATACTTCCTTTTGTTTGTTTTAAACCTGCTGCCTATTAATTTCATTGGGTGAACTCTAGTTCTTGTGTTATGTGCAAGAGTAAATAACACGTCCTTATTCACTTTCTCTGCACCCGTCAAGACTTTATAGACCTCTGTCCTGTCCCCCCTTCGTTGTCTCTTTTCCAAGCTGAGAAGTCCCCGTCTTTTTCATCATTCTTCATATGGAAGCTGTTCCACACCCTCAATCATTTGTGTTGCCCTTCTTTGTACCTTTTCCAATTCCTATAGATCTTTTTGAGATGGGGTGACCAGATCTGCACGCAGTATTCAAGAGGTTGGCGTACTATGGATTTATATAGAGGCAATATGATATTTTCTGTCTTATTCTCTATCCCTTCCCTAATCATTCCAAACATTTTGTTTGCTTTTTTGGCTGCCGCTGCACACTGAGTGGATGGTTTCAGAGAACTATCCACAATGACTCCAAGATCTCTTTCTTGAGTGGTAACAGATAATTTAGATCCCATCATTTTGTACATATAGTTGGGATTATGTTTTCCAATGTGCATTTCTTTGCATTTTTCAACATTGACTTTCATCTGCTATTTGTTGCCCAGTCACCCAGTTTTGTGAGATCCCTTTGTACCTCTTTGCAATCTGCTTTGGACTTAACTATCTGGAGTAATTTTGTATCGTCTGCAAACTTTGTCACCTCACCCCTTTTATCTGTTCATTTATGAATATGTTCACCAGCGCTGGTCCTAGTACAGACCCCTGGGGGACACCACTATTTACCTCTCTCCATTCGGAAAACTGACCATTTATTCCTATCTTTTGTTTCCTATTTTTTAACCAGTTACCGATCCATGAGAGGCCCTTCCCTCTTATCCCATGACAGCTTCCTTTGCTTAAGAGCCTTTGATGTGGGACCTTGTCAAAGGCTTTCTGAAAGTTTAAGTACACTATATCCACTGGATCACCCTTGTCCACTGTTTGTTGACTCTCTCAAAGAACTCCAATAGATTGGTGAGGTATGATTTCCCTTTACAAAGGCCATGTTGACTCTTCACCAACAAATCAGGTTAATCTATGTGTCTGATAATTCTGTTCTTTACTGTAGTTTCAACCAGAAATTGGCATCACATTAGCTGTCCTCCAGTCATCTGGTGCAGAAGCTGATTTAAATGATTGGTTACATATCACAGTTAGTAGTTCTGCAGTTTCATATGTCAGTTCCTTCAGAACTCTTAGGTGAATCCCATCTGGTCCTGGGGACTTATTACTGTTTAATTTATCAATTTGTTCCAAAATCTCCTCTAATGACACCTCAGTCTGGCACAGTTCCTCAAATTTGTCACCTAAAAAGAATGGCTCAGGTGTGGGACTCTCCCTCATATTCTCTGCAGTGAAGATGGATGCAAAGCATTCATTTAGTTTTTCTGCAATGACCTTATCATTCCTGAGGGCTCCTTTAGCATCTTGACTGTCCAGCGCTCCCCTGGTTGTTTGGCAGCTTCCTGCTTCTAGTGCACTTAAAGAAATGTTGCTGTTACTTTTTGAGTCTTTGACTAGTTGCTCTTCAAATTTGTTTTTGGACTTTCTAATGATACTTTCCTACTTGCCTCGCCAGAGGTTATGCTCCTTTCTGTTCCTCAGTACAGCTTAACGCCCAGGTTTTAAAGGATGCCTTTTTGCCTCTAACCACTTATTTTACTTTGTTTCAGCACAGCGGCATTTTTTGCTCCTCTTACTGTAGTTTTTTAGTTGGGGGGGGTATACATTGAATTTGAGCCTCTTCTGGTGTTTTTTAAAAGTTTCCATGCAGCTTGCAGGCATTTCACTTTTGGGACTGTACCTTTTAATTTCTGTTTAACTAGCTTCCTCCTTGAGATGACTTCCCAAGGTCTCTTCCAGCCCTATGATTAGGGGCTGCTCTCTGAGCATGCAGTAGCTACCAAGTGGGGTCAGGGAGGTTTTCCCAAGACGGGCCCTATTGCACAATTCAGCGTGTTAAAAGTGGCTGTTTGATATCATTGTTTGAAAAAGCCAAGCACCAGCCTGTGTTAGAGACATGATACCAACCAATGGTCTGGATAGAAGTCTGGCCCTTTACACTGTTCTCTTCTTGGATACCTTCACCGCCTCCTCCCCCTCCCCCCCCCAAAAAAAAAAAAGGCAAGAGACTCCTCTTTGTCCTGTAGATAGACTAGTTTTACGTGTCCAAATCCCATTTCATTGAGAGGTGAGTGCCTAACTCCCTTTGGCTCCTTTGGAAATCCCATGCAGAATGAGCCAGAGAGGGGGCAATCCCGAGAGGGAGACTCAGAAGGGGCTCCTCGAATTGAACATCCCTCTTGTGTCTAAAATCTGCTGACCTGCTAATGCTCCAAGCGGTACCCAGATGGCTGGCAATGAGGCGATTTCCCATTCAGTGCACTGTGCATTCGGCAGCACTGTCTGATAGTCTGTCTCTGTTTCTCCTCAATGCTCTGTTTTTGTGTAAGTGTGTTGTGCACGAACACTGTGGGAGAAAAACACTGCCAGTAAAACCACAAAGAACAGCGGACGGGAGTCTCGAGAGCCAGTGTAGCAGCTCGAACTCCCTTCAGCTCACGTGTCTAAAGTCCACACTGTTCCTTTAAAGAGCACGTGCAACCATCCACCTCCTCTTCTGCTCAGCCCTGTTCAGAATGTCCTGCTGTCTGAAACTTTTGTCTGGGTGGGTGAATACACCCCGTAGAAGCTGCATAGGAAAGAGGCAAGTGAAGAGCAAACCTAGAACAGACCTATTTAAAAAAGCATAACTTCTGTCCAGCTGAGTCCTCTTACAGGGTCTGTTCCCTGAACAGGTGGAAAGGGTTGAATTGCAGGTAGGCTGACCAGACAGCAAGTGTCAAAAATCAGGACAGGAGGTGGGGGGTAATAGGTGCCTATGTGAGAAAAAGACCCAAAAATCAGGACTGTCCCTATAAAATCGGGACATCTGGTCACCCCAATTGCAGGTGATGCATACAGAGTTCCAGTTAGTCAAATATTTGTCACTAAGCTCTAAGTGCAGGCACTGAGGTAATACTATTTCAGAGGTACTTTAATATTGCATGAAACTAACCCAGTGGCATCAGAAATGCGGCGGCTGATGCCGGGGTTCCTGGGTTGGGGGTGGGGGGAGAGAGAACACCATGAAAACAGCAATAGAAATGTTCGAGATCACTACTGGGTCACATTTGTCCTAAGATGTAGGCTCATAGCAATGTTTCCACAAAAGCGTTTTTTAATTCCAAAGGGAAGTTGCTTTAACAAATTAATGTTCCCGGCACTGTTTTCAATATGACTTATTTATAATCTCATCTATGAGACTTGTCTGTAGTATTCAAGTGCCCTGCAAACAGTAAGTTTAGCCTTAACACCCCTTCTCCCCCATCCAGAGTCGTTAGCCCCATTCTAAAGGTGAGGGAATTTAGGTATGGCGAGGTGGTGGCTTACCAGAGATCACACAGTCAGAAATAAACCTCCTGTTTCATGGGTCCCAGTTCTGTGCCATAGCTACAAGACAAATCTTCCTCTTGTAATGCCGACATCACAGCTGTTTGCTGATACATGAGACTCTGAAAGTGAAATGGGCAGGTCTGATATCCTGTTCATCTCAGCTTGGACAATGAAAATAAGTAATACCTTTAAAGCTGTCAGTTTTTAATAAGAGGTGCTTGTGCTGTAGGAAAGGAGCCTTTGGATTTATCTGCCAGCGTCCTTTTCATTCTTTCCATCAGTAGAAGTGCAGCTCAGTTCACCACTGGGGGTCTCCCTTGACTTAAATATAAAAAGAACAGGAGGACTTGTGGCACCTTAGAGACTAACAAATTTATTAGAGCATAAGCTTTCGTGAGCTACAGCTCACTTCATCAGATGTTAGTCTCTAAGGTGCCACAAGTCCTCCTTTTCTTTTCGTGGATACAGACTAACACGGCTGCTACTCTGAAAGCTGACTTAAATATGGTTCACTTTTAATGCCATTGTAGCTATGTGCTGCGCTTAGTATAGTCATTCTCAGGTCGGGCTTAGGGCTGCTTTTTCACACAAGCAGAATCTGTGCAATGTTAACCCATTGTGTACACTTGCAGGGTAATCTTTGTTGTAATTGACAACTGCCTCCTGAAAATTTGTCCAGTATTAAATGCTGCTTAAACTCCTGTTTCAACTTCAGGGTTCTTTTGTTTAAATGGATGCTAAGAAAGCATAGCAGCTGGGGAAAAACTATTTTAGGGTCAGTCGGGCAAAATGGCATGAGTGTGATTCCTGTAATGTAAATGCAGCTCCGTGTGTGATGCCGTAGGCTGAAGGTGCCCGTTTAAAATCCTGGTCTTCCTTTAGGGTTTGTCTAGACACAGAAGTTGTACTGGTTTACTGTAAGTCTGTTTAAAAACTGGTTTAGTTAAACAGCTGCCAACTCCTGTGTGGATGAACGTATATTGATTTAAAACTTGGTTATATTGGTGTAGCTTGTGCATGTAAATTTACTGGTGCAAGTTAAATGGCTACAGAGCAGGTTTGGATTGATAGGCGTGTCCACACTCAAAGTGGCACCCATTTAATTAAATCAGTTTAACAGAACACCTTTCGTTACAGCAGTGCAGTTTTGTGCATAGCTAAGGGTGATCAGTCAGCAAGTGTGAAAAATCAGGACAGGGGGTGGGGGGTAATAGGAGCCTATATAAGAAAAAGACCCAAAATCGGGACTGTCCCTGTAAAATTGGTTTCAGAGTGGCAGCTGTGTTAGTCTGTATCAGCAAAAAAACTAGGAGTCCTTGTGGCACCTTAGAGACTAACCAATGCATTATGCCCAAATATATGTTAGTCTCTAAGCTGCCACAAGGACTCCTCGTTTTTTTTGCCTATAAAATCAGAACATCTGGTCACCCTATGCGTAGCTCAGGCCCCAGACATTGGCATGGTTTATATTGATATAGCTAAACCGATTGCTCGAGTCCACACTTCTGTGCATGCATCAGTTTAAGTTACTTTGCTTGTGAAGTATCACGTCCACATAGCACAGCAATATTCCAATAGCTCACAGTCTACTGCTGCCCTTCTCCACCCATCAATACGTGCAGAAGTAACCCCCATAATGGCTGCTCTCATCCACTGCAACTTAGCCTGTGGTCATGTAGATTTCTCCAAGGAGCCTGATCATCAACTTCAGTGGAGCTGATGCCAATTTGTACTAGCTGAAGCTCAGCCCAGGTGTGGGTAGCAGGCGAGAGCCTTACTCCGCGGATTGATAGACAGACAGCTCCTCATTCTGCAGGCCACGCAGCCCTTCTGTTTACATAACTTCCTACCTGTTGGCTTCATGCCATTCGAATCACCTGCTCGCTGAGGCTAGAGATGTGCCAGGCAGGTGGTTTAGCTGCGGCCCGTGGAGTGAGACTTTCACTGCTCTACCCACTGCTGCATTAGTGGATGCTGTTTGTCTCCTTTGCTGACATTTCTCAAAACCGCAGCCAGGGACGTGGGTGTTTCCGAAGATTGCAGTGAAAATGGTGCTGGTTGTAGCATAACTCTGGACGCACTAACTGGTGCTTCTCCCTGAACTCCCCAGCTCAGAGGGCTCTTGGGTTGGCCGGATATATGGCACGTGGGCTCTCCTAATAAGTCTGCCTCTAAGAGAGAGACTGTAGCAGAGTCCGCTTGAAAAATGCCAGAGACAGAAGCAAATCTTGCAAAGAGCAACTTTTCTGCGGGCTGTGCCAAGGCAAATGAAGGCACCAGAGCACAGTGCAGCCCTTTCACGTTCAGCATGTGTTTAGCTTGGCAGGATGGTCTGAGAGCATATTCCTCAAGCAAGTCTCTTCCGGGCTGGCACGATGAGAAGCAGTTTCTTAATTGCTCGCTTCCAGGCATGTGGCATGGAAGAATCTACTACTCACAGCCCTGCTGATGTACCTCAGTCCTGACCTGTAGTTCCCCCTGCTGATCGAATTGCAGTAGGGCTTTTTAGCGATGTTTCCAAAGCAGACTGTGATCATCCCTTCCCCCCCCAACTCAGTCACTTAACAGCAGATCCAAAGCCTATCTTTCTAAAGCTGTATGTGGGCAAAACCAGGTCCCATAATTCCCTACCAGCCCCTCTCCCCAGTGCCAGCAATGGGGAGAGCTGCAGTGTAGACAGGATGCAGATACCCTATTATCATGCTGTTGAATCTTGAGTAGAGCATGTATAGACCGCACAGGTTTAACCCCCCCCCCCGCAGCCTCTCCACCACCGCTGCTACTTCTGGCGGCCTGTTAAAGGTGTGACTGCTGCAAGTAGATATGCGGGGTTATAGTTCCCACCTACGCTGTCCCACTGAGTCTCCTTAGCCAGGCTGGTGAAGGGCAATGGAAAATTCCTTCACAGTAAGAACGGCCCTCTTTGACTGGTATGGCTTCGGTACGGGGCAGGCGGTCTGTGAAATCCAGCTGTCCCTGCTCAACCAGAAAATTGTTTTGTGGCCACTAGAGGGAGGAAGGTGCATGCCCCAAAACCAGGCTATGCAGAGCGTGTGGTGACAAGGATGGCAGAAGGCAGAGCTATTCCGGTTGCCTCCTGCTGCTCCGCTTTGTTGGGTCCGTTAGCTCAGTAACAGCTCTCCAGCAGGGCACACCAGGCCACCTTCCGCTCTCAGTGCTCTCTGACATGAGCTGCCTTTCCTCCTCTAAGCCCAACGGTGAAAGCATTTGCGTCCCCGAAGGGGGGCTGCAAATCCAATTTAGATGTGGGTGCTTTTGTGCTAATTTGATTCATGTTACTTGGCCTCCTTATCGCTTGCCTACAGGAGAAAGTTGCACCAGTTTAACTCAAGGTGTGCATTTAAAATTTAGTTAAACTTGTGCAACAGGCTATATATAGAATCATAGAATTGTAGAATATCAGGGTTGGAAGGGACCTCAGGAGGTTATCTAGTCCAACCCCCTGCTCAAAGCAGGACCAGTCCCCAACTAAATCATCCCAGCCAGGGCTTTGTCAAGCCGGACCTTTAAAACCTCTAAGGAAGGAGATTCCATCACCTCCCTAGGTAACGCATTCCAATGCTCTTACTTCAGTTTAAGCCAGGTTTATTGTGGTCTAACTTAGTGATTAGGAACAGGTTTAAGGTAAGCTAAAATTACCCACTCGTAAACCAAAATAAGAGTGTCCACGCAGGAGTCTGCACCAGTTTAACTTAAATTGGTTTAAAAACAGATTTAGGTTAAACTGATGCAACTTGTATGTGTAGACAAGGGCTTAGTTCCCACTTTGTAGGGGAAAAGGGTTTACTTTCAAGGGACGTAGAAGTACAGTCTTGGAGAACACGCTGCTGTCAAGGATGGATACCGTGTGTGTATGTGTAGACATCAACCTAGAGTAAACATTATTGACCTCCATTTTCCTGGGGCAAAATCTGTTTGTCCCTTTCCCCACAGTCCTAGCCAGCAGCCCCAGTGGTGTCCCGGAGGTTGCCCTGGGGGCCTGAGCTGTTTGGTTAGCATGGCTGCAGCAGAGCTGTTTGGAGCAATGAACAAGGAGGTGTATGCGACACCCTTCAAAGCAGTCATTCTGCAGCCGTATGCGAGAGAAGGAGATGTAGCCCCCTCCAACTTACAGCGCACTTGTCAAACACTCTCCCTCCACCAACCGGAGACTGAGTTGCTCACCTGGATTATAGGGCTTGCAGGGCTAAATACACCTTTGCTCGCTGGTTGCCATCAGCTGAACCTGAGTTGGGCTGATGGAGGTTGATGTCCACTGGTCAGAGAGGCCTGGTGTTCTGGGCTGGGCATGCACCGCTTCCCTTAGTGGAGCCTGCAGGAGAAACGGGAAGATTCTGATGCACTGTGGCTGGCCTCCCTAGGTAATTTATGGAGCTGGAGTTAAAAATAGCCCCTCTTCCCTGCTGTGGAATTACCCAGCTGCTTCCAGGCCTCAGCTGTGCTGGGGCCTGGTCTACGCTTAACTTCTCTCGATATAGCTATGTTGGTTGGGGATGTGACACTTTGTTTTTTCCCAACAGAACTAGATCTGTGTAAGCCCTAATGCAGACGCACTCTTACACTGCCATAAAAGCACTTTTGCTGGTGTAGCTTATGTCTCTTGGGGAACTGGTTTAAACTGTGCTGGCAGAAACACTTTTTTGCCGCTATAAGCTGCGTCTACACTAGGAGGGTTTGCTGATATAGCTATGCTGGTATAGCTGTGCCAGCAAATCTTTTCTAGTGTAGACAAGGCTGGGAGTTTAATAGTGTAAACTAATGAGGTAGGAAGGACACACACGTTTATTCATTGTTTGACCCGATAGCGGACCCGAGGGCTAACCCTGGCGAGGTACAAACATTTAGATCCCATCTACAGCAGAATTCCTTTGTTTTCAAGAAAACAAACACTGGGCTGGATCCTCAGCTAGTGTAAATGGCATTGTTCTGTGGACTTTGGCATCCAGTTCAGATAAGCCAGCATGAGTTAGTGTGTGGCCAAAGCTGCAGTTCCTGAGGAGGACCGACACTCCTGGAGCAGCTCAGTGGGAAGGAAATAGGGATGGGCCTCTGGCTCCTGTATTTTTGGAGGGACAGGATGAGCGTGTAGGGTCTGCGAAGATGGAATTGCATTGTCCTAACTTCACCTTGTGCCTGCGGGTTGGTGAGAGAGCAGCGCTGTGACAGGACTTGGAGGCTGGAAGTGTCTCCTTAGATTGCTGCTAATGGAGAGGAGAGGGGGCATGTATAGACACACAGACACCCCTGTACTTGTCCCGGGATGTTCAGGAGCCGCTGCAGCTATGCGAGGGTTACCCGGAGTCCGAGGCGGAGTTCAGCCACTCGTGGGCTCCCAGAGTAGCCTTTTCAGAAATGTGTCACCCTTTCCGTATTGGTCGCCTCCTTCGCAGCGTGGAATCTCCTGCACTAAGGAGAAGCCAGGCTGCATCCCTGCAGGCTTTGCACCAGCTGAGAGCGTGCATTGGCCCTGGGCAGGCAGGGCAGCGCTCCCGGAAGTACTCCATGTTGTTTGACCCACTGAACTGGGCTCACTGCCCCTAGGGAGGAGGAATGGAGGGAAAGGAGCCACAGCCCTGGCCTTAGCCCTCACCGCAGGTTCCTTTCGCTCTGTAAATAATTAACACAGCCCATCACCTGGTAGGCAAGTAGAGCGCTGCACAAGCCTCTGCTCTTATAACTTGACCCCATCATGCCAAAGTCTTGCGAGGGTGGAGATATTAGTACTTGTATCTTATGGGCTTTGTCATCTAAGACTCCCCAGGTGCGGTGTAGTGATGAGCTAATTATCAGTAGCCATATTTTACAGATGGGGAAACTGAGGGCACAGAGACAGTGACTTGCCAAAGATGAGATTTCACCCAGGAATCCTGACTCTTAGTCCCATGCTCTCGCCACCTGTAAAACCAAGCTAACCCCCAATTTGTTAGCAAGTCAGGCTGAATTCATGAATGGCGGGGAGCGTGCTTAGCAGCGTGGGTAGACACAAACACCTAATAGCTCCGCTCAAGCTAGTGCACTAAAAATAGCAGTGTGGCTGCAGCAGCTTGGGCTAGCTGCCCAAATACATACCCAAGGGGGTGGGGCCGGTTTGTGCTGGGGTGGCTAGCCCGTGCTGTTGCAGCCACGCTGCTATCCTTAGCGTGCTAGCCTGTCTGCCCCTGCTGGGAAGCACCCACCCCGCTGCACTGTGCATGGGATGCAAATGAATATGTAAATCACAGATCCTGTGCCTGGCACGGACCTGAGCACACAGTCAGCACATAGGCTTTAAGGCACTGCCCCTGCTGCTGTTGCAAACAGAGTTTGGGACCTGTATTTAAAGCCTTTCAGTGGTGGTCCTGCCGCAGTGGTTCTAACGGGGCTTGGCTAACCAGTGAGAACCTGTGCACCCATGTTAAACTAGTTTTGAAAACTACTTATAGCCTGGGAAAGAACATGGCTTGGTTTTAGCTATACCAAGGGCTAGTCTACACTCCACTGCTTCTGCAGATAACGCTATGCTGGTATATCTGTACCGACAGAGGCCCCTAGTGCAGACCCAGCATCTGCTGACAGAAGGAGTTTTTCTCTTGGTGGTGTAACATTGCCTAGTGGTGACATTAGCTATGCTACTAGAAGCGCGTGTGCGTGTGTGTGCGAGAGACACCCCAGACTGACATAGCTGTGATGCAAAACTTTGTCGTGTGGATCTCCCAGCTACACACGCTTCTCTCTGGCGCTGTGTAGCTGGAGCTTAAACACCCTTCCTTTCCAGAGGAAACCTGGCCCTTGATTCAGTTTTAGTGAAACTAAAGGTTCGTAAAGCCTAGACCCAATATATTTTTCCCATGCTTATTTAAAACTTCCTGTGGAAAAAGAGTCTTTAACAAACCTTCCCATGCAGCATGTGTGTGACCCACCTCTCCTCTCCCTTTTGCTAGTGCAAAGGAACCTGGAGATGAAACTGCCTAGAGATACCATGGAACTAACCAGCCTGTTTTTATTGGCAAGCCTGAAAGAGAAGCAACAAGCCAACAGCATCCCTAGTGAAACGCTAACTCGAATTTAAAAACTTCCCTTTAAATATCCTACCTCCATGATGCAATCCCCATTGACTGGACAGGCGGCAGAAGCAGGCCCTTGGTTAGCACACACTGTTTTAAAAGATACCCTGTAGGATTGCATCAGTGCTGAGAAATGCGTATATATTTCCTGATGTCTATGTACCCAGAACATCATCTTGATATGGAGCTGGAAATCATCAAGCCCTGTTTACGCAAGCACTTCACCCTTTGCTGGAGAACAGGTGCTAAACATACTAGACCAGTAGTTCCCAAACTTTAAAAACCTGTGAACCCCTTTCACTAAAATGTCAAGTCTCGTGAACCCCTTCTTAAAAATGAATATTTCCAGGGATTCTCTCCTTTACCTGAGTATAAATTATTAAAAGCAGTGATCTTGGAAATATAAAATTTGTTTTTATGACATGCTTATTACACACTATGTATTATTAATTATTATTTATCATTACAGTATTTTTATTACATTATGCAAACGGCAACACTCTTCCCAGGTCTCACTTTGGTAGCTTGTATCACTTTGAATAAGCCTGTTATAAGAGAAGGCTCCTAGGTTTCATCAAGGAGTATCAGCTGTGAAACAGCATGAAGGGATTTAAGAAGCCAATTCAAAGAATTCCTCCACACAAGCATTCAGGTCTTGAGCAGTCCAGGCAAACAATGCACGCTACAACAAAGCTTAAACTTGTTCTTCATAATAATTTTAAAATCAATACTAGCTGCCTATTTAATTTTAAAAACAGCAAAAAATATCCACCTCCCTTTTTATTTCTTATAGGGAGTCTTGAAGTTTAAATCTTCTCAGTGTGATAGATAGGCTTGCTTTGATCTGCTTCGGTCGTGGAAATCCAGGGGCTCCAGACTGCTGGCCCCGTGCTGCCTGGGGTCCCTAGGCACAGCTCTGTCCGCCATTAGGGATTTTTCCCCGAGAACCCTCTGTAACATTTCAGTAACCCCCAGGGGTTCACAAATCCCAGTTTGAGAACCACTGTGCTGCTAGAGGCAGTCATATTTACCATAGCAGTAACTCCAGCTTTGCCTTTAGCAGTTCCTGGCACGTCGGGGTATGTAAAGGCTTTTCCGGGATCAGAGCTTAAAAGTTTTGTTGAGTTTAAAAGAAATCCTATCCTTTTCCCCAGCTGATCCTGTGGTTCTGCACCCTGATCGGGTTGTTTACTCACCCACAGTGATTTATTTATGTGCCTGTTGAATATAAACTTCGACAGTAACATCTGCACAACATGGTAAGGTGAAGTTGTGGAATATGCCCTGTTTCAACAGATCTAGACATAAAAGGGTGCCCTTCTGGACTGAAAGGGAAACATTTTAATAAACACAGTGCAATGCAAAATGGATCCTTTTGGATTATAGTCACTTTTCTAATTTGGATTTTAAAAGTCGCGTATCATAGAAGCTAAATGCAGGGGCTGCTTTCCTTCCAGGCATTTGGATTTCATATTCTCTGCTTTTAGCAAGTTTCATGCTTAAATGTAAAACTGTCCTAGATCCTTAATTCTTTACAGCAGAGTAATCTCATTTGGTACTGGCCGGTGTGGGTGCTAGAGTCTTACCAGCCAAATAGCACATGCTGTTTTCCAAAGAGCTGCAGAGATGAAGATCACTGTATAAATAATGATTATTGTGTTGATAGAATCCAGTGTGAAATGGAGACAGGATTTATTTCATGCTTTCTATCAACGCTAAACCTAACATAAGGGTTAGTCTTCTCGCTGCTCTACCAGTATCCTTCTCTGATATGATCTAAACAAATAGAATACAAGATGAATGATATGAGACACCCCCCCCTTTTTTTGAGAGAGAGAGCGAGCGAGCTCTGGCGGCACGCTTTCTGTGCTCTTGTGTGCACTAGAAAAGTTGCACCATGTTAACCAAATAGATTTTAAAATCCATTTTAACTTGTACAAACTCCTAACGCACATGCCTTTAAATGTTAAACCCTCATTTAAATCTGTCTAGATTGCAACTCAATTAAATTAAAATCAGTGTAATTAAACTGGTGCAACCCTTACCTAGACAAGGCCACAGAAAGCTAGTGTAACTGGTTTTCTCCTTAAACTGATTTTAGACTGATCTAGCTAAACCTGTGACAGCATCTAATACCGGTGCTCTTAAATCAGGTTAACCTTTGCTTAAATTAGTGTAGCTTAATTAGGTAAATCAGATGCAGTATTGCCAACTCTCGGTGTTCAAAACCCATGATTCAGACCCTAAAAATCATGAGGCTGGCTTAAAAATCATGCAATTTTATAAAAATATAATATATTTGGGGTTCTTTTTATTTCCCTTCTGGCTTCTGAGACTTTAGGGGGCATCTGAGTCAGATGTTCAGGCTTTTCTCTGAAAACTTGAGGGCTAGAGATTTCCTACTTTTAAAGTGGAAGCTGAAATTCTCAACTAATCACATGACTCTGGGAGCTGGGGTTTCGAGGAAAGCACTAAATATTGTGAGAAACCTGCTCTAGCTCAGAGCAGTTACTTTGGGGAAGCTTTCTGGTCTATGTTATGTAGGAGATCGTACTAAATTATATGAATCAAGACTCTCCATAAAATCTGTTGGCAAGGCAACAGATGCAAAGTAGATTGACAAGCAAGGGTAAACCTGGTTTAAGTGCATGTACTATAAAGGTTTGCACGGCTTTAACTAAATCAGTTTGAAATGTTTGTGACTCCTAATGTCTCTTGTTTTAAATCACACTGAAGTAAAGTCTCTGATCAGCTGGACTGTGGCACAAATAGCATTGTTGAGTCACTGGGATTAGGTTTTGGGGGTGGGGACGGGGTTCTATTGTACAAGAACACAGGGAGGGAATTTGATGTTTATTTCCAAACATTCAAAGTGACAACAAATTCCAAAGGGGCCTGTAATAGCTATAACCTTGAATTATCCAGATGCTGAGCCCGCCTCTGTCCCACTTCCCCTTTTGTGTGTTTTGATTCATCCTCCAAGGCTCCCCACTGAGGACAGCCCTGGCTGAATGAAGCAATTGAGAGGTAGAAAAAAAGAGAGAGCATTTAACATCTTCTGGCTTTGAAGTTGAGTTTAATCCTGTTAAAAGCCTGGTGCCTGAATAGCAGGCTCTGATATGCGTCTGGCAAGCTCTCCCTGAAGTCAAAAGCAGTGTAACAAATGCCAGGATTTCCCTGTGTGTGTACGTGTGAGAGAGAGAGAGAGAGAGAGACACACACACACAGAGTAGTGAAAGCAGCCTTTGCACAATGCATCAAAAATGAGCACTTCCCAGCATGAGTTTCACATCATGGGGTTTGGCCAGGCCAGATTTATTTCAGCAGCGGCTCCCGGTTGTGTAACTGATTGACTTGCGTGTGCAGTGTCGGAATGTCTTGTTTTTAAAAGCTCCAAGGATGATACTTTGCTGTAAATGTAAATGTATCTGCCTGTTAATATGCTGCTTATTTAACATGCATGTTGCAGTTGCGCCTAGAGACCACCTAACTCGATCAGAACTGCCGGGGCAGAATGTTGCCACCTCTGGACCGTTTGGGAGCTGTGTCAGTAAGGAATGAGGCAGGGATTGCTTTCCAGGGATCATGGGGCAGTGAGCGAATGGGGAATTGCCCTATAGACGATGAATGGGCCTGATCGTTCAGAACATTCTGTACATCGGCGATGCCCATTAAAATCAATGGGGGGTGCCAGAGTTTGGCCCCTGTGGCTGGCTGCACGGTGTGCCAGGCTTGGGTTAGTGCCATCAGCCCACAGTCACATCTATGCTGGGGTCTTAACACACACTTCCTTTCTGCCCAGGGGAGCAGTCTGTGGGGGGAGGGAGTTGTGCTCCAGCAGCCTGTGGCTTACCTGGAAGAGGGGTATCCCCCAAGGCAGCACTGCCCTTCCCCCCAGGCCCTGGTCTCTTGTAGGATACTTGTGACCCACAGATGACTGAACGTACAAGCACAACTGGGCATGTAGGCTGGCCCTTTCCCGGCTGGCCAGTGCCCTTTGCACTGACGCACACAGTGGTGGAGCTCAGCCCCTGTGAGGCTACTCTGGGGGGAATCCCTTTTGCCCAAGACAGGGGCTGGCATTAAGGTGATATGCACCTAGTGCAGAGCTGAGCCTCGTCGCCTTATCACGAGCCACTCTCCTTCCTCTATCTTCCCCTCCCTGCCTCGTGTTGTGTATCCCACCTGGTCTGCACGCCTCCGGGCAGGACCTGTCTGTGCCCTCCCTTCTCCTGGGAGGACTATACACATCTAGGGGGCTACGTACTAAGAGATGCCAAGGCCCCAAGTCCTCCCCATTGGAGGCAGGTATAGCTCGCCTGGCTTCCAGACAGCTCTGTTGGAGTTTGGCTGCAGATTATCGTGCAGGGCTAAAAACATAGTTGTTAATAATCCACTAATTGAGACCAATGGCCCCTCCTCCTAGGTGGAGATGCTGCTGGAGTCCAATAGGGAATTTCCGGCTGGGCTGGAGCAGGTGGAGGGCCTGTTAGCTTATAGAGCTGGCTGGCTCCCACATGTTCAGTTCTGTGTGCAGTTCAAGGTAATGGGTCCAACTGGTTTAGGGCCAGGCTGTCTGAGACCTTCCCCGGCTCTGTGTGACCCCTGCAGGGAGCTGCAGTCAGCTGGGGCACTCGGGGTAGAGGGGCTCCTGGGGCGGCAGAGAAGGGAGATTGCATGGCATGTTGGGCTTGACATCCTCCTGCAGCAGGGCAATGAGACACCCCCTGCCTGAGGCCCGCCGTTGTGCCCTACAAGGGCCCCGCAGCCCTCAGGAGCACAGTGTTCTCTGCGGCTCTGCAGCTGCCTGTGTACCGCACACCCTGACGATGCTCTGAGTTCAAATTGTGGGGTGGGGAGCCCCGAGCAGAGCCTTTGTTCACACTCTGCCTGGGACTGTGCTGACAGCAGCGGCTGCTGGCGTTAGGGGTTCATATGGGCTGGTGGCATCATTAAGGCAAATCTCCCCTCCCAAGAGGCAGGAGGTGGGTTCTGTGTCTAGCTCAGCCAGTGGCAAACTCTGGTTTGTGACTCTGCATCCTCCAGCTCCACGAGCTAACGGCAAAGATCCCCCCCGAGGTGAATGTGGGCAGGGCCAGCAGGGGGCGGTGGCCCCTATCCCATACTTTTGGGGTCTTCATGTCTGTCCAATCATGGGTGCAAGATTACCCCTCCCTTTAACCCTGTTGGCCCTGGAGAACACCGGAGTTCATGATCCTTCCTCCCCCCGCCTAGAGCTCAGAGACTACCCTGCCTTCTGGGCCGAGGAGGAGGTCCATGGTGAACGTACATGATCTGGTGCAAGGATGCAGGGAGCTGAAGGAAGCTGGGAGGGGCGGTGTGTGTGATGGTGATCCCGCCTGGAGCGCTGTGGCCGTGGGGGCTGGCAGGACTGAATTGCTGCCCTTTCTCCTCACTTCTTCTGAGTTTCTGTTGTCACTTCCCCTTATGTCCCTAACCTCCAAGCCGGGACAGATCATCTTCCCTGTGCAGTGCCAGGGCCGTCCCGGGCATCACATGGGTGATAGCCAAACACCGCTTAGCTGGACGTTGCGCGGCCCGAGGCAGCCTGTCCATTCCAGCCCCACTGGTCGGTGTCACTCTGCTGAGTGTGTCAGAGTCCTGGTCAGGCCATGGATTCGGGTTATTGACTTGAGAAACACTATTGCGGTGCCTCTTTCGGGAAGGGGCCTGTTCATGGTGTTCCCAAGAGGCACTGATGCTCCCCCGACTTTCATCACTTTTTTCTTTCCTCCCTCAGCCAGCTCTGTTTCACAACATCCTCTGGGTTTCCCTTTCTGCATAACTTCTGTCTGCCTCTCGTTCACCTCAATGCCCAGTGGTCTGTGTGGGTTTCATTTATTGGACCAAGGGTATTTCTTGCAGGGCTGCGGAGCCATGGGAGTATTTGGAAATAGAATGGAGGGAGGGCGGATGGAGTATCGTCCCAGCTGGAGAGTAGGACTCCTGGGTTCTTTTTCCAGCGCTGCCATTGACTTGCTCCTTGGCCAGGCTGTCTGCCTCAGCCCCACATTTCACACAAATGGGAGTTATGCCAAGCCTAGGGGTGCTGAGAAGGTGGATGTTTGTGAAGCTCTTTGAGATCTTTGTGCACAACACACAACCTACAAGTTGCATGCACTCAGAAACATTAAATATGTTTGGCAGGAAGTCCCCCCCCCCCAATGTCAGCCATAGAGCCATAGGTGTCAACGTCAGAAGGGACGTTCCATTGTCTAGTCTGACGTCCTGTGTGACACAGGCTGTGAGATCCCACCCAGTGGCTCCCGTATCCAACACCTGCCTGGGCTGAGAACAATGGGATGATTGAATGAAAACCCCACCCAGCCTAAGAAGCACCTTGCGCCTCTCAACCCTCCTCAACATCCAGGAAAAATTGGGCTTTGTCCAACCAGGGCTGGTATTGGATTCTAAAGGGGAAGGAGTTGAGAATCCTTCGTGTAAAATGTCCTTTCATCCAAGGATCTGGAGTAAGGGCAAAGTGCCCTCTCTCATCCCCTGCCCCTCCCAGGAGACCCTACCTAATAATAATCTTCCATGGAGATAAATAATTTTCAAGTCCTCCGTTTCTCAATAATACGGCCTCTTCCTCTGGTGAGTGCTACCAGCTCCAAGGGCTTCCTACCTGCCCCTAGGGGCTCTGATGACATAGGACAAGTTCGATGATCTCAGATGTCTCCAGAACTCCAAGGTGGCGGGGCAGGGAGTGTCTAGATAAATATCCAGTGTCCAATATGCAGAGAACCCAGCATCTACTCCAGGGCCACATCTAGAGTAGGGGGGAAAGGGTATGTTAGAAAATGTGTTAGCTAACACCATTTCAGACAGGGCTTTTCCCCTAGTGTCGGTAGAGCCAGTTGTGTTTAAAACACACTCGCTGGTCTTAGTCTACCCTACTCTACCTTTCCTCTGATGCCCAGACCCACTCCGGCTCCATCACCGCCTGTGTGATTTCAAGAGAGACCCTACAATCACTGCTATAACATGTAAAAGGTTTGTACCTTTGTTTGTTGTCTTTCGCTAACAAATGCAGAGGGACATTTCCCAGGTAGCTTCTAAACAGATGTGTTTTTCTTCTTAGCCTTGTGATTGCAGCAAATATTTCACTTGGCTTTTTGAGCTAGCATGCCATTGAGAAGCAAAGTCAGGAAAGTAACTGAAATACTTCTCTGATGGATTTGTATTTATGGAGGGACACCCTATCTTAAATTCCCAATTACTGAGGGACAATCTACACTCACTGCTATATTTGCTTTCCACAAACTATTCTTAGTGTAACTTTTTGTGAGTGATGTATTGGCGTATCTGGATGCTAGTATTTAAACTGGCTCATTACATTTATTAACCTTCATTTGAGATATTGCAGATTATGTACTATATGAATTTTATGGCTTTTAAAACCAAGCTTTGTACTTTTGGATAATTCAAGCGTTACAGCCAGATGTATAGAAACTCTTTGTAGACCTGTGTATTAGACAATTTTAACACTAGCTTTAATAAAACATTTTAAATTAGTTCAATGGCTGATACACGCTTTTAGGCCAGACCTTGCCCTTTTAGGGTTCTGGATTTGCTCTGATGGGGTTTATCTGGGACTAATGGCTATGATCGCAATGTGAGAAACCTGTACAGAAGGCTGTCTTGGCTGTGACTTCCTTTCTGCTTGTCACCGCCTTCTGATTCCATCGGAGCAGTGAAATATTTCCAGCCCGCCAGTGGGATTTTCTGAGTTCTGCTTAAAATCTCTTTCGGGGGAGGGGAGAGAGAGGTGACACCCACAGTCCCTCAACTATTATCTGTGTGTTCTGGGGGGCTCAGAGTCTGAATTACAGGTGTGGGAGAGAGTCACCTGGCATTTGCCAGTGCTTGTACAGGGTGCCAGTGTACTGCTTCTGTGAAGACGCTTGCTAGGGAGGCAGGTGGGTGCTGTTTCTTCTCAGCCGTTTCACCAGCTAAAGGCCCAGTCCTGCAGTCCCAGCACAAGACCCACTGACTACACTCACCTACAGGCTGCAGGATTTAGCACAGTGGTTCTCAGACTTTCTGTATTGACGACCCTTTTCACACAACAAGCCTCTGAGTGCGACCGCCCCCCACTGCCCTTATCAATTAAAAACACATTTTTTATATTTAACATTTTTAAATGCTAAATTTATAACCCTATTGTTTAAAATGAATTTACGTTTTCTCATTGCTTTTAAATGAAGACGAAAACATTTTTATCAAATTATTGTAATTATAAGCAGAAAAGTTAGTTTTAAATTTTTTTTTACAGTTTAACACTGGGAGGGCGCGAAGAAATTTTGTCAATATCCATTTTCACAGCGGACTTAGCACCCCATCGCCAGCCCCACTTCTGCGCTGCTGCTGGCCGCGGCGCTGCCTTCAGAGCTTGGCAGCCGGAGAGCAGGGCTGCTGGCTGGGTCCCCAGCTCTGAGGGCAGCAGCAGCGCAGAATTGCAGAAGGGAGGGTGGCAATGCCATACCATGCCAGCCTTACTGCTGCATAAGGTTTGACCTTTGCGCTGGGAGAGATGGGCACGGGGGCTAAGGCAAATGTTGAGGTGGCTGTAACCGCCTTAAGCACCCCCACAGCGCCACACCTCCCTGTGTGTCTGGCTGTTACGTTATAAATTACCTTTTTTTGTTGCCGATCTCAGTGTTCTGATTGGTCTGCAGTTTAATGCAACAATCAAGTCCTCTAACGTTGTCTCAGTCCCACCTTTTTAGTCTCAAGACAACAAACCTGCCCCCATGATACTCCGATCCCCAGAGTCCAATTTCCTTAAAATGTTGCTAATACAAATATATATGTTGTTTAGGAACAGCAATCGCTGCATTGTGTGTTTGCGATACTTTTTGAAGTAAATACTCTACATTGTGATAGAAAGGTGTGTGTCATTTTCTAAAACACTAGATTTAAAAGATATATTTTATTGCAGTTGCTCTCTGTTTTGTGGATGTACTCGCGACCCCCAGTTTCAGAGCCCCTGCCCTCTGTTAGCGGCGTGTGTTTCAGACTTGCCTGCGGAGGAAACTGCTCCTGCAGGAGCTCCACGCTGTCACTTGCTCTCCAGCCCCAGAGCTGGAGCCTTGCCTTGTATAATGCACACGTTGCTGCGGGCAGCTGACCATTCCTTTGGGAGCCGTAAGCCCCCGATGCTCCGTGGCAGTAAACCATTACAGCAGTTTTCTCTCTTTCCTCAGGGAGAACTTCTGTTCCCAACCTAGAGGAGGAAATCGACTTCTTAGCTGACGTGCTGGCCAGGCAGGATGCCTCTCGCCTCCATCTGCTCCAGGATGGTGAGTCCAGAAGTCATCTGCCTGCTCTCCTTAGCCTGTTCTCCCAGCCACTTTCATGCAATTGCGCTGCTTTCCGCGTTTAGTGACTCTGAGGCCAGCGGTCCCAAAGTTCAGACAAAACCCCTGTGATCAACAACTCAGACTCTCCGCTCAAAGGCTGAAAACTGTGGAAAGTAAATAAACATGAGCCCTCTGAAATGTCCTGCTTATTGAGGGCTCTGTTTTACTGTCCCTGCTGCCGATTTAATAGATTGGTGCTTAAATTCCTGTACTGAGTTACTAGGTTTCCAGGGAAGTGTTTCTAGCATTTCCTGGCTGGGTGAGTTGGGGGGAAAGCAGGCCATGGAGTTTTCATTGCTCTGCAAATACCGTATTACAGGGCTCCTGGATTCAGCAGAGTCCAGGGCCTGGAGAACACGTGCGCTTCCTCATTTGGAAACAAACTCGAGACTCCCATCCTCTAGGCATGTCAAGGTAGTGCACGCTAGTGGTTAGAGCAGGGGACCAGGGTCTATTCCTGGCTCGACTACAACTCTGTGTGACCTTGAGGAACTCCCTTAACCTCTGTGTGCCTCAGTTTCTCGATTTGTAAAAGAGGGATGACCACTCCCGTGAGATTCTAGATGAAAGATGCTCTAGAAATGCTGCGTGTTTGGTGACTGGAGGAAAGGGACATGGTTTTGGGGAGAGATATTCCCTACCTTGGAAATTTTGTCTTCTCTCTCTCCCTTTTCCATCCCATGAGCTGAGATTTCTTGAAAGATTTCATAGCTTCATTTCCTAATGTAAGAGGCACCCAAACTGCTGATGCCAGGGCAATAAAGTTGCCTTTTATGGCTGTATTTTATAATGGGGAGCACAAGTGCTAGAACGGAGGAGAGCGACTGCTGATTTCACATTTATTCCACAAGTGATTCCCCCACCAGCTACAGGCCCGATCCTGTGGTCGTAGCACAGACCCATTGGCTGCAGTGGGAGTTAAGGATCTAGCCCCTCTAATAGCAAGGGGTACGTTGCGGACTTTCCATATGTTCTGGGGTTCTGTATTGCATCCCTGTGAACAGCAAGATGGCGCGTCCTGGTCGGTGCTAAAGCATTAAACACCTGTCAAGGTTTCTTCCCCACTCTGAACTCTAGGGTACAGATGTGGGGACCCGTGTGAAAGACCCCCCTAGCTTATTCTTACCAGCTTAAGTTAAAAACTTCCCCAAGGTACAAACTTTGCCTTATTCTTGAACCGTATGCTGCCACCACCAAGTGTTTTAAACAAAGAACAGGGAAAGAGACCACTTGGAGACGTCTTCCCCCAAAATATCCCCCCAAGCCCTACACACATCCTTTCCTGGGGAGGCTTGAGAATAATATCCTAGCCAGATGGTTACAAAATCATAAAAGACTCAAACCCCTGGGTCTTGGAACAATGGAAAAATCAGTCAGGTTCTTAAAAGAAGGATTTTATTACAAAGAAAAAAGGGTAAAAATAATCTCTGTAAAATCAGGATGGAAAATACTTTACAGGGTATTTCAGATTCAAAACACAGAGCATCCCTCTAGGCAAAACCTTAAAGTTACAGAAAACAGGAATAAACCTCCCTCTTAACACAGGGAAAATTCACATAAAACAAAAGATAAACTAATCTGCCTTGCCTGGCTTACCTATACTGGTTGCAATGTTGGAGACTTGGATTAGGATGGGTTGGAGAAGATGGATTTCTGTCTGGCCTCTCTCAGTCCCAAGAGAGAACAACCCCTTAAACAAAGAGCACAAACAAAAACCTGCCCCCCTTCCCCCACCAAGATTTGAAAGTATCTTGTCCCCTTATTGGTCCTTTTGGTCAGGTGCCAGCCAGGTTAGCTGAGCTTCTTAACCCTTTACAGGTCACAGGATGTTGCCTCTGGCCAGGCGGGATTTTATAGCACTGTATACAGAAAGGCGGTTACCCTTCCCTTTATATTTATGACAACACCAATGGGGGTAGCGAATAGTTTTCACCTCTTTGTCCATATCTCCGCTGCCTGCCCCAGAGCTGGGTGCTGCGGGGCCCCGCTGCCTCTGCTGATGCTCGTGGTCTCTGCTTTCTTGCACAGCCACCCCGGCAGGGAAGCATCCTGAAACCACTGGGGCGAGAGGGGAGTCCCCCCAGAGGAACAGAGCGAGCCACAGGGCTGTGACATCTCATCCCACCGCTACCACCAAGACAGTGAAGAGTTCTCCGGTGGAGGTGTTCCATGTCACTTCCAATGACCTCCTGATACTCGGTAAGTGCAGGCTTCCCTTTGGAGTTCAGAGCTAGAGATGGGCCCGATCCAGGCTGTGCGGGGGCGCGGGAGCTGGTTTAGCATCTTGGGGCTTGCCGCTGTGTCTGTGATGGGCCAAGAGGCAGTTTGGCTCTGAAGTGGAGCTTTGCAGCTCAGGCTGGCCTCTCCTGGGAGTTTGTTGCATTTCCAAGTGGGGCGAGACGGAATTCAGTTTGCTTATGAGACTGACAACACTTGCATCCGTGGAGTGACCAGGTTTACTGTCGTACGTACCTGTACGACAACAGGCATTGAAACTGCTGCACTCTGGGTGCCTGTGAGCGATAGTGCCCAGCGGGGTAGGCGTTACAGGACTTGGAGGGGTTAGTTATTGAAAGGGCAGGGAGGGCAAACCATCCCAGCCCGTAACAACCCCTCTGTCTGTTTTGGGCTAGCTTGGTCAGTAGCGGCCAGATGACGAGCTCTGCGCTGTGTTCCTTCCTCTGCAGGGATGATCGTGGTGTTCTCTGTCGCCGGCATTGTTGCTTTAATCGTGGCTGCGATCTGCTGGTGCAGGTAAGCCAGCAGGGACCTCCTCCAGCAAACGGCTGGGCCGCCACCTGGTGTCCTGCTGAATTTGTGCCTGGACTTCTGTGCAATTGAGAGGGGAAGGATTTTAAAAGAGAGAAGTAGCTCTCCTTGGGCTAGGGACCTCAGGTTGAGTCTTCGCCTGGCATGGTGCAAAACGCATCTCCAGCTGCACCCACAGGAGGCAACTGGGGGAGATAAAATGCCTAAAGCAAGAGAGAGTGGGCCCAGCGTCCTGTCAGATACTCAGTACCAATCGTTGTAAGGCGCAGTGGTGATGGGCGCTCTATAGCCCGGGTGGATGGATGTGAATCACTCGTGAGAAGAGTTTTAGGGCAGAGAGGTGCCACATGCTTGGATAGACTGTCACTTGTGATGGCCAATTAATATATCCTAGGAGACAGTGTCAGAAGGAGCCTTTCTAGCTGCGATTAACTTATCGTGTAGCAGGAACACTTAGGAACCCCAGGCATGGGCCAGGGCCCCGTTATGGTAGGCGCTGTGCAAACAGCCCCTGTTCCAATGAGCTTACCAGATACATAAGGGTCCAGGGTAACCACCTGAAACCAGGAAGACTCCTGCCCTGCTTTCTGTGAGCAGATCACACACCCTGGCTCAGTCCACACAAATGCTGGGTTGATTGCACGGAGGTGAGTGCTAGACCAGTGTTAAATGGCTTGGTGCTGCAATGAATGGAGTTAACTCATAAGAACATGGGCACTGCTAGACTGGATTCACCCCGTGTCCTCTCTTTGATAGTGGCCAGCACCAGATACTTCAGGGGAAGGAGCAAGAGAAACCATGTAGGAGGCACATGTGGAATAATGTGTCCCTCATGAAGATTCCCTCCTGTTCCCCAGCACTCAGAGAGATTAGCTTACGCTCTAACGTATGAGATTTAATATTCCTTCCAACACATGTTAGCGTGAGCAATGAGAATTCTGGATGTTCTTGTTATCCATATAAACCTCCAATCCCTAAGTTCTTGGCCTCACTGACAGCCTGTGGGTGAGAGTTCCACAAGCTAGTTCCACATTCAGAAAACCATTTCCTTCGATCAGATCTGAATCTTCTGTTCTGGTTCATTGAACATCCCCTTGTTCTTGTGCTGTGGGACAGGCAGAACAGAAGCTCCCGATCAGCCTTCTCTGCACTCGAGTATCAGAGGAGGAGCCGTGTTAGTCTGGATCTGTAAAAACGGCAGAGTCCTGTGGCACCTTATAGACTAATAGACGTGTTGGAGCATAAGCATGCATCCGACGAAGTGGGGATTCACCCACGAAAGCTTATGCTCCAATACGTCTGTTAGTCCATAAAGTGCCACAGGACTCTTTGCCTCTTCTCTACGCTATTCATTATACCTCTGTGGCCCTGTCCCATGCTTGGCCTCTCTGCTCAGCTCTGGAGAACAGGCATGCCATTGAAAGGTACAAGGCTGCTTCTCTCCAGGCCTCTGAGTGGGAGGATTGTGTTTCAGCGCTTCCGGCCTGGTCAGAACCAACAAGCAGATAGATGCTGAGATGGTTTTTAGCTCAGCCTGTGTGTAGGTACCTGTCCTGGTGGGTGAACCCCCACCCTTAGGTTTGTTATGGAATTGCTGGTAGGAATTTTCATTGCTGCAGCCCCAAGCCATGGTAGTTTGGTTCTGAGGGAGGAATGGTTGAAAAGGGAATTTGAAAAAGCTAAGAAGGTGGATAGGTTTAATTTGGGGCCTGTCCCTTGAAATCATTCCTGTTTACCCAGTGTCTTGTCCCCTCTGTAGGCTGCAGAAGGAAATCAGACTAGCTCAGAAAACCGACTACCCAGCTCAGAAGCTACCCGGCCCCCTGCCATATGAAAAGATCTCGGTAAGCCACTCTGGACCTTCTGTCAGACCCGTCGGCAGCATGGTCAATTTTTAACACTTGAGGTTGTACTTTGTGAGCAAATCCTGTATGAGTTCTAGAGAGGTTGGTGAAACACAAAGGGGGAGGGGGTGTGCTGCAGAGGTATTTTAAAAGAAGTCATCTGTAGTCATGTTAAAACCTGTCTCTCACCCTCAGCTCCGGTTTGTACTGGAGGCTCTGTGGGCCATGGAAAGCTAATCACTCTCTGGAGATCTGTGTTCACATCTCCTGTTTTTCCTTTAAAGCCTGGGGATCAGAAGCTGGCTCAGAGCGCTCAGATGTATCACTACCAACACCAAAAACAGCAGATGCTCTCCATGGAAAAGTAAGTGACTCCTTCCAGCTCTCCGAGAAAGCAGCAACGGCCTTGCCAGCTGCCGGCTGTTAACAAGGGTCAGTCCGGAATAAGGATCACCACAGTCTAGAGCCGGGATCGGGAGCTCTCTGAAGGCGTTCCCCTTGCAGTTCAGGAAATGCCCGGGCGGGGGGAGAGGGTGCCGACAGGATGGTGCTGGGAATCCCCATTTGCTTCAACCTTCTAGCTGGAGGGTCTGCTTTGCTAAACAGTGCTGGGTTTGCGCTGTTGCAGCTGGAGAGGAAATTGACCCTGTGGATTTCACCTCCATCTCTACGTGCCTCTCTCTTTTCAGGCATAAAGAGGAGCCCAAACTGCCTGACTCAGCGTCCTCCGACGAAGAGAACGAAGACGGTGATTTCACGGTGTATGAGTGCCCAGGGCTGGCTCCTGTAAGTTGGCAACGTGTGCCCTTCCTCCGCCCCTTTCCTCTCAATGCCCCCTTGCAGCCATCGCGCCTCAGAGCCTGTGAGCTGCCTCGGGAGCCGCTTGAGCTGGCACTGCCTGAATCTGCCGGGCTCTCAGGCACTGGGCAGACGGGGAGGAGGAATGGGATCCCTGCTCTCAGGCAGTTCCAAAACCCTCTCCCTTACAAAGAACGAGTTGACTGTTCTTTGCAACGAGACCTTTTTAAAATGGCTCTTGTGCAAAATCTCCTCCTTCAGATCCCCATCCTATCCTCCTCCTCCTGACTTCCCTTCGCACAGAAGGGGATTCAACCTAAGCTGAAGGCGGCCCCCCAAAAAGCTCCCAGTGATCCTGTTCAGGATCTAGACCCTGCTGCTTAATAGAGTTGGCTGGCTGCTTCGAAACCCAAATGTGTCGTGGGGGTGTATCAGTTTAGTCGAAACCTTCAATGAGAAATTAGCAAAAAGCTTTACTTAGGTTGAAACGTTACATTCCAACTTGTATATGAATGATATAGTAACGATACATATTTGCTGACCATTTATAATCAATATAAAATGATCAAGTCAAAACTGAGGGCTTGTCTACATGGGAAACGCTGCATCGTAGACACTTGCTGCAGGGACCAGAGGGATTCTCCCATCAGGGTAGTTAATCCAGGGTAGTTAACCACCCTAAGAGGTGGTCGTTAAGTTGATGGAAGAATTCTTCTGTCGTCTACACCAGGGGTTAGGTTGGCTTAACTATGTCACTCAAGAGTGTGGTGGGGAAGAATTCTTCTGCCGCCTCTCAGGGAGGTGGATTAACTACAGCAGCCAGGTCAATGGGGCCTAGCCGCGTCTTTGCTAGGGGGTGGGACAGCGTAGCTACGGCAGTGGATTTTGATTTTTCACACCCTTGAGCACCTTAGGTCTGTTGACCTAATTTGAAGCATAGACCAAGCCTCAGCCTGTGGGCGGAGACCCAGTAACTGGCTGTGTCTGGTCACTGCTTGTTCTGAATCTCTCCCCCACTGAGTGCAGGAATGGAGTGGGGCACTTCCCATCTGTCAGCTAACTAGGCAAGGGGCCGCTGGGTGATATTGATTAGATCAGGCAAGGAAACCAGGTTTGCTCCCTCCCCAGAGATACTGACCAGTGTAACCCCCCAGATGGGGTTTTCTGGCTGATGTGCTGTAAGGGAGCCTCAGCTGCAAACCCCGAGATTCTTTTCCTGGGCTTGGTGACAGTGGCCCCCCTGGCCAGCGGCAGTGCCTACCCGCCTTGTTACAAGCTACAGTGCGAAAAGCACAGTGACTCAGAAAGGGAGCTTGAGTGCAGCCTTTCACATGGTAATCGCTGTCCCTATCAGATCATCAGGGCCTAGATTAAGGGTCATCATTACATCTTTACAGCCCATTCAGGGGCGCACACTGGCAGTCTGGAGAATAAACAGCTGGTTCCTGTCAGATTTTCAGCTCCTGGTCCCTGCAGAGCTGCAAAGGCTGGCTCATGGGCTGGTTTTGTAAAGCTGGCCTACAGCGGCGTCCCCAAAGGAGACAGTAGTGGGGCTGCATTTCCTCTCCCTCCCCCTTCCCCGCTGAGAAGGCAGCGCCTTCAGATTTGTCCATCTGAGAGATTCCCAGCTGTGTGCTCTCTCTCATCCCACTCCCCCACCCATCATCTTATATGGCAGTTCCGACCCCGGCTGGTGACTGGTTACATCTCCTGGTAACTTGGCCAAAGCCCACGTCCAAAAGTCCTGTGATCAGCACAGCCCAGGCAGGTCAGACTGTCCCCTCAGCACAGGAAGGGTGGGCAGAAGTCAAGGGCACCGGAGTCTATACCATCTACGCTTCCTCCCGCCCCTCCTCACAAAGCCAGGGCGGGACCCAGCCTCAGGGAAGTTTCGTAATCTGCTCCTACAATGCCGCACTTCAGAATGGAAATGTAACATCTCTGGGAGCCGCGACGTCGGCCAGCAGATAGAGCACAGGATGGGAGCCCCCGGGTCCCAATCCCAGCTACGTCACTTCCCAAACCCCAACCCCGCAGCAGCGCGTCACAGAGCCCAGGGCAGCGGCCTCAGGTTATGTCTACACTACAGCGGCACAGGTACGGGGCTGCTGTCGCACCTCGGGGTAGATGCTTCCTACGTGGATGGAAGGAGGTTTCCGTTACGTCAGTAATCCATCTCTCCAAGAGGTGGCAGCTAGGTCAATGGAAGAAATCTTCCATCAACCTAATCACGTCTATACCCGGGGCTAGGTTGACCTAACTACGAAATCGAGGGCACAACGTTTTTCACAGCTCCTGAGTGTCGTAGCTGGGCGTCTGGGTGTAGACCAGGCCTCGGGCCAGTCTATGCTGCAGACTTTGCTGGCATAGTGACGTCCGTGAGGGGTGTGAGGAGCTGTGATCCCAGATCAATGCACGTCCCTCATGTAGACGTAGCAGCGATGGCAAAATTACACGTTTACTGGTGCAGCTTGTTTCGCTCCGAGGGGTGGCTCTGTTTTACTGGTACGAAGCCCAGCGTTCCCAGTCGAGCTGTGTCAATGCTGGGAAGGCTTTGGCCGTATAGGATATAGGTACAGCGATGCCGGTAAAGCACGGCTAGTGAAGAGACAGTCTAAGGCCTGGCCTCCACTGACATATAGGTTGACGTCGCTCCGGTGCTCAGGGTTGTGACATCCCGGAGCATTGCCGCGATGGTGGCCTAGCCCCTGGCGTAAATGCAGTTTGGTCAATGGAAGAATGTTTGCAGTTGGCTGCATCTACGCTTCAGGGCAGGACTGTCTCTCGCTGTGTGTCTGTGCAGCGCCTGGCACGACGGGGCCCCGATCGAAGTCAGGGCCTGGACTCCCTTGCTGTGTGTTGGCGGAGCACCCGGCACGACGGGGCCCTGATCGTGGCCGGAGCCTCTCGGCACTTCTGCGATACAATTGCTAATGACAGTGGCACAGCTGTGCTGCCTGGTGGGAGGGTGAGGCGGGGAGGCTATTGTGTCGTCATAAACAGTGGCTCAGAGCGAGGGGGGGCTGACCTAAGCTGCTGTGACCTCTAACCTGCTGGCTCCACCCCCCCATCTTCTTTCCCTGCCAACCGCTGCAGACTGGAGAAATGGAAGTGAAGAACCCCCTCTTTGACGACTCTACCTTACCCCCTGCGGGCCCCAAGTCACACCAGTAACCTCTCTCCCGCCCGAGCTCGCCACGGACCGGTATGCAGAATGCCAAAAACCTGACGAGGCAGAACTCCAGCAACTCGGCTCCTCCCGCGGGACTCCGGACGAGGCTGCCACTCCGTGTGTGGATTCCCAGAATCCACCGCCAGACTGTTCGACCCCGCTCAGTACACACCTGCTGACAGCTTTGGGGGGCTCACTCCTGGTTCCAGCTTCTCCTTGTTCTTTCCGTTGTGATCTCACTTGTTCCCTGCCCTGTGTTCCCTGCATCATTTCAGCTGTGGGGAGCGCTGGTTCCTGGGGGGTGGGGGGGAGCTGGTTGGCTGAGCGATAGCACAAGGGGTGGCAGAGTCTCCACTTTCGGGTTTGTTTTGTTTGTTACTTTGTAGGGTGGGGAATACCAGTGGTACAGCAGGTGCAAAGGGGGATCCTCTCGAGGGGATCAAGGAGTGAACAGCGAAGCAAGGGCCTTGCCTTCACTCCCCGGCGCTCTGGAAAACGTCCCTTGCAAACACCGGTGCTACCGCAGCAGTGGTAACCTAGCGGGAGCAGAGGTGACTGACATGGTGGCAGACGCTGGCAGCCAGCTGAAGCCCCGGGTGCACTAGTGCTCGCAGCCAAACTGGTGGGAAACTTTCCGAGAAAAGTCTCGTGTAGACCTGGCAAAAAGAGCCACAGTCCTTCCTCGTGGCTGGATCCCACTACGCCCCTCCAGCAGAAATCCTCTCCAGCCAAGAGACTAGAGAGCCCTTGGTGCCCAGGTTACTTGTCGTCATGCCAAAAGCAGGAGCAGAAGGAGCCATGAGTGGGAACTTAGCGAAATGGGAACCGGCTCTCCCTGTAGCACATTGTCCTTGATCTGTGGAGTCAGCTTAGTCCATGGATTGGCCAATCCCAGTGAGCAAACAGGGGGATACCCCACCCCAAATCACATTTGGTATCTGGCTTCCCATCTGGGTGACTCTAGACTCGGTGCCTTTGTCTCGCTGTCCCTGGGAGTTAGGGCAAACTTGCTGTATCAGACCCCATCACCGAATTCTGCTGTGATGCGGGTTTTATAATTCCATGTTTGTAGCATTTTCCAACTAGTAATTTGGCCAGGGCGCACACACCTTTCTGGCCATCTTTTCTCTTCTGTTGTATAAAACAGTTTGTCCAATAAACCAGCTATGCAGGTTTCTGATGGTGGATTTCTCAGCCTGCCAGACTCTTTGATTCGCTCATTAAAATAAGCTTCTGGCCTCTGGTTGATTTCATCAGTTGCTGTGGAACAGAAAGTGATGGAGTGTGTGCACTGCCCAATTGCTGCCAGACCCCAGTGCTGTGGGTTAGTGGCTGGAAATGCTCTCTGATGGGCCAGTGCTCTCCTCTGGCCTACCTGCCCGGGGAGCAAAAAGAAAAACAAACATCTGTGCATGGTTCCTAGGGAAAGAGTGAATTCCATAGTGACAAGCCCCAGCAGCGAGTAGCCCCGCACCGCCCTTTCCAAGGCCACCACAGGCGTGACGAGACGGCCTCGTCTCTCTAATGGGAAAAGCAGCAAACGATCACTTGTTCAGAAATGTCAGAGGTGTAACTTTTTGGCGGTTCCCAGCCCCCGGCAGTCTGCGGGAGGGATCACGCAGGGGCGGGGGGCTAGGCAGGAGGCATATTGCTTATTTCTGGAGCTTTTCCTTGCTACCGCCTGATAGAGCAGAGTGCTGAACGACAGCAGCTGGGGAGAGGAGCCGTGTCCTGGCCGCTTCACAGACGGTCGAGGCAGGAGCTAGAGATTCTTTAAACCGCTGCCCCATTTGCACACCCGTTCTCAGCCATGAAGCTGTGTCCCAGGGCCGTGAGCCCTTTCCCTCAACAGCACTGGCCAGTGCACCTGTGCAAACTTGGCCGCTCCGCGGGCTGCCAGGAGCTACACCCCGTTTGCCTAAAATGGAGCACATTTCTACTTCCCGTCAAGTCTGAACGCAAAGGCCTGGCCTATGGAGCGGAATATGCTGGGATACCTCCATACTAGCCTCGGGCCCCACACTGATACTGGGCAGCCCACAGCTTCTCTCTCGACCCTGCCCCAGGAGCTCACCTGAGTCACTGCTGCTTGCGCATGTGACTAACAGGCCAATCACAGTGCATGGGAAGCGGGGCCCTTTAAAGCTCCGCCCATGTTTGAGGGTGCAGTAGGGGTGCAATACATCCCCACACCCTGTGGCTAACCCCTCCCCTCAAGGCTTTCTTGTTTGGCTGCAGAGGCCCCCATGCACACCCAGTGCATACAGGATCTGGCCCAAAGTTGAATCTCAGGTGTTTCACTCACATGGCTCCACATCCAAATCCCAGGCGTGGAACGTTGAGTTCGCTGTGTAGCTTCCTGCCTTCACCCCTCCCGTCGGGCCCTGAGTTCACTGTTCGGAGAGGAGCTGGAAACTTTGCATGTGTCTGAGGCACACGCACCCAGCCCTGCAGGGAAGAACTCTATGCGTCGTCCACTAGTGAATCAGACTGCACCACAGTGCCCCTGGAAATACACTGTGCATGGCAGAACCCAGGTCAATTTTACAGCCCCCGGTGGCACTGTGTGTGAACAGCTGTGTGATGCTGGCACAGCCGTGCGTAGACAAAAGCCTCGATCACACCATTTTATGGCGACATTGTCACTTTACAATTCCTTATCCTTTACCGTATGTAGTGTGTTAATGTCAATTCCTGACCCGAAACTGTAATTGTATGGATTGTATTATTTTAAAAAGAAAGTTTTATTAAATGACCATATTTCAAACCAGTGGACTGTGTGTGGTGTGTGGGAGGGTAGCTCTGGGGCTGCATGTTGGTTTTAGTTTAACAAAATCTATTCACCTGCTCCCTCCGCCAGTCCTCTGTTGGTTTGGGGGTACTGCTGCCAGCCTAACTCCATGTGTCTCGTGCTTTCCGAAGCATATCACGAAAGGGCCTTTCCAGAGAGTGCTTCAGTTGCAATCCAAGTGGGAGATGCTGGCTCCAGGGGCAGGAAAACTGGCCAAAGTGACCGAACATGTGCATGTTGATTGTGCAGAGTCTTATACGCTATTTTGGACACAGTGTAATGGTTTTTCCTTCGAAAGTGGGCCTAAAGAATTGCCAGTTCTGTTGGCTGTAAACACACCCTCTGTCCGCCGTGGGCAGTGTGCGCCAACACGCCCCGTGACAGTCCCCATTCTACCCGCTCCCTACCTGCACCACTGGTAAGCAGGCACACGGAGCAGAGCCGTTCTTGCCATGAGTGTGGGAGGGCAGGCCAGCAAACTAGAGGGACGTTAAGGGTCCTGTGCCAGGTTCTGGAGGGGAGCGTACAGACCCTTCTGGCCCTGTGCTCTGTTCCTACTCCCGCCAGGCTGCCTCAGCTCCTGACTCCTCCATGCAACCTGAGTACCAGCAGGAGAAACTTGCGAGCACAGGAAAGACCATCTCCATGCCATGCGTGGCGCGTGAGCCCCTCCTTCAGGGAGGCTAGCCATGCAGCCCTGCCCCTTGCACCCAAGGCCCTGCCCCTACCCTCTGTCCGCTGGAGTCTCGAGTGCCCACCCCTCTCCGCAGCCAGAGGAGTCCCAGTTGAACTGCCCTGGGCCCCTGGCCAGCACCAGCACTGGGCTGCCAGACCGCCCCAGGGCCAGGCCACCCCTAGTGCCAGGTCTCCAGACAGCAACAGAGCTGAGTTCCCACTGGCTTGGGCACTGGCATGGGGGAGAGGGCAGAGCATAGGCGGGGTCAGGGCTCGGCTTAGGGGAGGCTTCGCCTCCCCTGACCTATTATACCCGCCTCCCATGCTCAGTTTTGCATCCAGGGCCACCGTGTACCAGGAGGAGCAACTGCAATGAAGTCCCTGCAGACCTGGGCTGGAGCATGCTCAGGGCAGAGACTGACTCTCCAACCAACTTCTAACGAGTCTCTACTGATCATATGTAGCCAGCAATTTTCAGAGGCTTGTAACTCCTAAATTTGGGTGGATTTTCCTACTCCACAGCCACTGATGCTTCTCAAAATGGTCATAAGAATTTCAACATGAGCAAAATGACATTTCCCCTAATGTTGGCTGCAGTGTTGGTATAGCCATATTGGTGGCTGGCATCACATCTTTTATTGGACCAAACTCTGTTGGTGAGAGTGAGAGACTTTCAAGCTACACAGAGTTTTTCAAATAAGAACAGCTCTGTAGCTCAAAAGCTTGTCTCTTGCACCAACAGAAGCTGAGTCCAATAAAATATATTACTCGTCCACCTTGTCACTCTCATTTTTCCCTAATCTCTATCTCTGAAACAGCTGAACAGTTTCTACTGAAACTTCCCGGAAAAGTACAGCTTGAGGCAGACAGCAGGCATGGAAAACTTCAGCCCGAATGGTTTAAATTTTGCAACGTAATAAGCAATTCAAAACAGGGTCTTATAATGGAAACTGTGGGGCAACCTTAACTTGAGGTGATACTACCAGCTTCACCTGTATTGATGGTCCATCTTCAGCCAACAAACGGCATCAAGTCTGAGATGTGATCTCTTCTCCCCCTGACTCCCAACTGTATGTGGGAAGAAGAATAAGGCCTAGGAAGGTTTTGGCAGAAATTATTCTGTTTATTCACAACGCAGCTGTTTCCTTTACAGGCTTGACTTACCCTGGTGAGGTTCCACTCATGTTCAGGGTAGTTTTTTTTTCCCTGTGTGTGGAGGTAACAGGGAATCTTGCACAAACATGGAAGAGGGCATTGATTAGAACTTGAAAGTGGCTTTAATTTTCATAGGAAAGTCGCACTGAAAGTCCAGACCAGGGGCCAGTGCAAGACTGGTCTCTACATACACTTCTCCAGGACTTTGGGCTATCTCGATCTACAAGCCTCCCAAGTAACACAGCATCCACCGCTTCCAGTGGGACACAAATCCCATGATTTTTAGCTCACCCACGAATAACACATTGTTCTAGATCATTGGTTCTCAAACTGGGGGTTGCAACCCCTTGGGAGGTCACGACCTGGTTATGTGGGGGGTCGTGAGTCCCCACCCTGACACGAGTGCGTGGCTGTGAGCCCCAACCCTGAGCCCAGTGTGGGGCTGGAAGCCCAGATCCTGACCCCTGTGTGGGATTGAGAGCCCTGACCCCGACCCTGGCCAGAAGCGGGGCTGCGAGCCACGAGTCTCGCCCCCTGTACTGGGCTGCAGCCATGAGCCCCGACATTGGCACAGAGCTGTGAACCCAAACCCCAACCACCCTGCGGGGCTGTGAGCCTTGACCTTGCTGCCCATGTGGGGCTGTGAGTCCTGACTCCGACCCCCATGTGGGGCTGCAGGGCTGTAAGCCCCGACCCCAACCCTGGCCAGGCACGGGGCTGCAAGCTGCGACTCCGACCCCCCATGGGGCTGCAAGCTACAGCCAGGCACAGGGCTGCGGGGCTGCAAGCCCTGACCCCAACCCCCGTGCAGTGCTGCAAGCCCCAACCCCAGCCGGGCACAGTGTTGTGATCCCCGATTTCAACCAGGAGCGGGGCAGTAAGCCCTGAGCTGGGGCATCCAGGACACTGTGAGTCCCGACCCCTGTACTGGGGTTGTCAGGCGGAGCCCAGCCATGCAGAGGGTTATCAGCCGGGAGCTCCACCAGGCACAAAGTTGTTAACCCGCAGCCCTGCCACACACACGGTTGTCAGCCCCGAGCCCTGCCACCCGCTGTGAGCCTGGCCAGGCGCTTGGTTGTGAGTCCCCATCACCACCATGTGCGGACCTCAGAGCCCCAAGCTCCTCCAGCCCAGCTCCACCCCCTACTCCACTCCACCTCCAAAGAAAGGGCGCCAAATAGAAGTTTTCCCAGGGCGCCATTTTTCCTATGGCTGGTCCTGGCACTTCATTCCCTGGTGAAGAACCCTCTCAGTGTGACAACCGAGCAGTTACCTACTGATGGTATTCACGCACAGAAACAGTTTGTCGACATGATCAGTGATGATGAAGTGAAAGCAAAATTCACACGGCTGCCTCCAAACCAGTTCTGGTGCTCAGTTGCAAGTGAATACCCGCTGGTGTCTGCCATGGCCCGGAGAGTCTTTCTGCCATTTCCCACTACCTGTGAATGTGAGAGTGGATTCTCCAGGCTTCTCATAATGAAGATGGAATCTTCAAACCAGCTTAATGTGAAGGATGACATCAGATGCGCCCTTTCTAAAACAACACCCAGAATAAAACTTCTTGTGTCAAATAAACAGCATCATCCATCGCACTGATTTTTGGCTGCTTCTGGTCATTCATTGCTGTCCAGTATTAAAATAAAATTCTACTTAAAAATAACTTTTCTGCTTATGTTTAATTAGATAAAAATGCGTTTTAGTTTTAATTTAAAAGCAGTGAGAAAAAGTAAATTCATTTTAAGTAATAGGGTTTAAATTTAGTATTTAACATCGTGTTAAATATAAAAAGTGTGGTTTTCATTTCTAAGGGGGGGTCGCATTCGGAGGCTTGGTGTTTAAAAGGGGTCACCAATACAAAAAATTTGAGAACTGCTGTTCTTGAAGTTCTGTTTAATCTCTTTATTCCTAGTTATATCCCGCTATGCTATCTCCTTCCCTCCTGGGTGTCTATACTCTTCCCAAGCTGGGAGATCCTCTTATGTCCCCACTTCCTTCTCTAATTAGTCATTGTTTAGCCAGCTAAAGTATTAGTTCCTTTAATCTTTTCTCCCTAACTCAATCCCTTCAGCCCTTTGATCAGTCCCTACTAACTCACCCTGATGCAATCATGGTTTGTATTACTGTAGCATGTAGAGGGCAGTGGGTCATTGTTCTCTGTCATTCGGTAACTTACCTTACTCAACTGGGTTTGCAAAATTGGGGGGGAGGGTCTTTTGACTGGGGGCTGGTCTACACGACAAAGTTAGGTTGAGGTAAGTTGCCTTGCAATGATCTATTTGTGTATGCGTCTACACTCAAATTAGTCTCCTGAGGATAGGGTCTCCTTGTTAGAGTGACAGAAAACCACCTCTCCAACAGGGTTGAGCCATGGTCACCCCAGTGCGAGGTTAGACACTGCATGACCTGCAGTGACCCTAACAGTCCTCTGGCAGCTGTCCCATAATGCCTCATTCCCTGCTACAGTGACCACTCTGATTCCCATTTTATACTCCATTGCCCAGAGATCACAGAGACCAACGGCCACTTTAAAACCCTCCGTCTTTATGAAATACTTTTTCTGATTGCCCAGCTCACCTTGTGTGCAACTACCCAACCAACCATGCTGGGTCCATGCACACAGACTGGTACTGGGCACACTCCGGGGTCGGTATTGCATCTCCTGGGGCTGGGGGGAGAAGAGGCTGCTGACGAGCCATAGAAATGTGGACATCTCCAAGCAGATTGCTCGGGTGATGCAGGCAAAGGGGCATGGCAGGGAGCAACAGCAGTGCCGGTTAAAAGCAAAGGAGCTTTGGCCACAAGGCCAGGGATGGGAGGCCACCAACCGATTGGGTGCTGTGCCGGAGAAAGGCAAATTCTGCAAGGAACTGCATGGTCTGTGGATACTTTGGAGGAGCCTGAGACAGAGACCCCTGCCGTGAGGAGGAGGCATGGGCAGGGGGATCCAGCCATGTCGCAAGCCAGGACCTGTCTGAGACTCTGCCACAGTGTAGCCCGTCCCGCTGGATGAGCCTGATGAAAGGGAAGGGACCTCAGGTGAGCGTGTGCCTGCATTTTTCCTCACACGACAATGCTTACATTGAACGGTGGAGCCAGGCCCACCCCCAGGCTAACCAGGCAAAGGACTTTTCCCTGTTTTACTTCTCTGAGATGCAGCAGCAGTAGGGCAGAGGTAGAGCTGGCGTTTGCTTTTCAGTCCCCCGTTGGGTTAGGCGGGGAGGCGCAGGGGGGCAGGGGCGGGATCCTGCGGAGCAGTTTGTCGTGTACATATGGAAGGTCCTTTTATCCCCCTGCGAGATCTCGATGAAACGTTCAAGGAGATGCTCTGCAATCCTCTACCAAAGGTTACTAGGGAAGGCTGCCTGATTTCCTCCTGCATGGAAGGACGCTTTCCCATGCCGCTCTGCGATGCGTTTGGCTGGCACCATGGCAGTAACAGGCTAGTGGCATTTGGGCCCAGGCAGCTTCGGGATGCCAGGAGCAGCGGAGCTCTCTGTACCTTTGTGCTCCCCAAGAGTGCGAGATCAGCTAAAATCACCACCCCTGTGGAAAAGTGCCAGTGTTCACGGCCATTGCCCTGAACTTGTACCCAGGGAAATAATGACCAACGTTTTATAGCTTCCCGCAACACAAAACCTTTCCTCCCCTCATCCCTGGTGGGCCATGCTTGCTGTGCTGAGGTGCTCCACACCAGAAGCATCAATAAGCATTTCTTTTTAAACATTTTTTATGGGAATTTGAAACTTATCCTCCCCTTTCCATTGTGACGGTAAATTCAATAACAACATAAGAACGTCCATACTGAGTCAGGCCAAAGATCCATCTGACCCAGCGTCCTGTCTTCTGACAGTGGTCCATGCCAGGGGCTTCAGAGGGAATGAACAGAACAGGCGATCATCAAGTGATCCATCCCCAGTCACCCACTCCCAGCTTCTGGAAAACAGAGGCTAGGGACACCCAGAGCATGGGGTTGTATCCCTGACCATTTTGGCTAATAACCATTGACGGACCTAATCTCCATGAACTTCTCTAATTCTTTTTTAAACCCAGTTATAGTTTTGGCCTTCACAACATCCCCCGGCAACAAGCTCCACAAGTTGACTGTGCGTTGCGTGAAGAAGTACTTCCTTAGGGTTTTTTTAAGCCTGCTGCCTACTAAATTCCCTGAGTGGCCCTAGTTCCTGTGCTAGGTGGTACATCTGTCTGTTTTTATCAGCAGCTTCTGTCATGGAAACCTTGAGGGGTTCCCCCCCATTCTCCCTAGAATGTTTGACTCCGAGGAGGAAGAGAAAAGAGAGAATATGGGAGGATTCTGTGAGATCCTTGCAACAGACCAGGAATGCTGGGCCAATATGACAGACAGCATGGAGAAAGGGAGAGGAGAGGAGAGAGGCCCAGGATTCCCAGCAGGATAAGGAGAGGGAGATGCCACAGGACACAATGGATCTTCTCAGGCAGCAAACCCAAATGCTGCAGACCCTGGCTGACCTACTGGTCCAAAACTCCTGGACTCTCCAGCATTTGCAGTCCTTGATGAACACCATGGTCAATGCTCCCTACACCACCCCAACAGACTACATAGCCAGATCCTCACCCCTAGGACTCCCTGTCAGGCACAGCTTCACATAGACTGACCTGTGAGAGGCAGAGTTGGTGTACGCATGGCCACAACTGGCTACATTTGTGCACTCAGATGGACACAAATGTTTCTCACCTTTCGCGTTTTAAATGTTTACCTTTTAAGTTATGTTGAAAATGTGTATAACATTGGCTGGGGGTTGTTTTTTCACGAGTGAGGGGTGGGGGGGAAACAGTGCAGAAAATCCAACTTCTGATTTTGGAGAATTACATTCTCTTTATTAGTTCATAACCAATATTGCCAAATGCATAGCGGTAGTCAAAGCAAACAGTACTTGTCAATGTGCACCAAGCGCCACAGCGGTCACCGTTTCAGGAAAATACCCAGGCATATTTATAAATGTACAGCAAGCATGACAGAGTTCTTAGCGGTATCCCAACCTCCAGGCCTGGAGAATATTCCAGCAGAGAACACTACTGTGACTGACCACTAAAGTGCTCTTTCAACTCATCCCTCAACTCCATAGCTCCACGCTGGGCTCTACCTCAGTGGCAGCTTTTCCTTCTTTGCCTCAGAGATATTATGCAGGACCCAGCAGGCAGCTATAACCATTGGGATGTGTTTCAGAGTAACAGCCATGTTAGTCTGTCTTTGCAAAAAGAAAAGGAGGACTTGTGGCACCTTAGAGACTAACCAATTTATCTGAGCATGAGCTTTCGTGAGCTACAGCTCACTTCATCGGATGCATACCGTGGAAACTGCAGTAGACGTTATATACACACAGAGATTGAGTTCCAATCTCATGAGTAAACATTGCCAGCATCCATCCCTTCAGATTACCAAAAACACGTGTCATTCTGCACCTGCTGAGCCAGGAGTTGAATCGCTCCTTGGTGCTATTGAGGTGGCTAGTGTACAGCGTAATGAGCCAAGGGTAGGCTGGGTCCCCCAGAATCACCCCTGGCATTTCAATATCACCAGTGATAATCAGCTGCTTGGAAAGAATGGCCCTGTATGCAGCTTCCTGATCAGCCCTGTGTTCTTAAAGATACGAGCGTCATACACCTTAGCTGACCAGCTCACACTGATATCGGTGAAGCATCTCCAGTGATCCACCAGTGCTTGTGTCACCATCGAAAAGCTGCCCTTTCTGATGATGTCCTCTGTGGCAAGGTGGGCTGGTGCCAAAATAGGGCTGTGCGTGCCATCTATCGCCCCAACACAGTTCAGGAACCCCACTGCTGCAAAGCCACCTACTGCGTCCTGTACGTTGCTAAGAGTCTCAGTCCTGTGTAGCTGGAGACCATAAATGGCCCTGGACACTTGCATGACAACGGCCTCCTCTGTGGATTTTCCAACTCCATCGTTATTTCCCACCAACCGGTAGCAATCTGGCATGCTTCGAGAGTGCGATGTCCACTTGCTTCTCCGCTGTCAGTCAATCTAGTGTCCATGTGCTGGAGGGTTGGGCCAACGTCGGCACAGAGATCCAGGACTGTGGCCTTTAATGGCCAAAAATTCAGCCTTGTCATCCCAAACCTGCATTACAATGTGATCCCACCATTTAGTGCTTGTTTCTCGGGCCCACTGTCTGCAGCTGCTCCATGAACACCACCAGCCACCTTGAATTGGTTCTCACCGTGTCCCACACCAATCTGTCCTCCAAGAAATCCTTGTGTCCGTGGTTGTCGTGGTACTTCAAATACAGACGAAGCGTCTGTCCTATACTTGCAATGTTCGTGAGAATAATGCAGAGCTCTGTGGCCTCCAGGCTTCTGCCAGAGACCAAAAGTGCTGTGGGTGTGTGGGATTTTCAAAAAACGGTGTGAAAACTATGGGATATGGATGGCATTATGGGATGGAGAAAGTTGCATGCAGTGAACTTGACCTCTAGCTCCCAGACATCCCTGGGTGAGTCACTACTATCCCACAAAGCACTGCAAAATGTCCCAAGTGCCAGGCAGCACCACGTCACCCTGGGCTACCTCCCCATGGTGCACTGTACTTTACACCGACACTAGCGTTCCTGGTGAGTACACACAGTGCCGACGGAGGCAGATGAGTATGCACAGCCCTGAGCGATGTACAAACGTTGGCAGCTGTATGCCAGTGTAACCTGCGTCGACCCCAGCTTGTAGCGTAGACCTGGCCTGCTCTCAGTTTCTTCCTTGGGATTTTGGCAATGATTAAAGAAGCCATCACTGCAATCTCTATTCCTTTTATTAAAGGCTGGGCTACGCTTCTGTTCTGCTGGCCTAGCTATGCCTGTCAGGACTGTGAAATAACCAGCCCTCTAAGCTGAACAGCTATGCCTGCAAAAGCCCCCGTGTAAATATAGATATACTGCCCCCAAAGTCATTTTGCTTAGTTCATTCAGGCAACTGACATGAGCTCTACCCCATGGTTAACATGGGACGGGGAGGGGCTAAAGGGGGTCACAGCCCCAGCTAAACAAAACTAAATCAAGCCAGGTCACTGGGGGAAGGGGGGTGCACTTTCAGCACTTTCTGGTATAGCTGTACCTGCAACCCCTTCTTAGTATGGGCAAAGCCTCAGTCATTCGCCCTTGCTATCCAAATGAATGCGAGGCTATTGCTGGGGAAGGGGACCCTAGATCTCTTTCCTTTGAGGGCCTTCAGCTCTAGTGCACTGCACAAGACAGCGTGGTAGAAAATGCAGCAGAGCACAGCCACATTAGCAACCTGCAGTTGGCGGACGAGATTTGCACTTGTCCCCAGTTGTCCCAATGCATTAACTCCAGGGCATCCTGTGGGAGCTTGATTTTCTGTTTAAAGTGATCTGCCCCAGAACAATTGTTTTGTCATTTTTCTTCTTCTCTGTGACGGATAAAAACCACAACAAGCTTTCTGGGGTGGGCCCAGGGGAGGTGGGGGGAGGGTCAGTTTGTACGTGGTTTGGTTTATTCGTCCGATCTACGCGGAGGTTCTACACCGCTGGTAGCTATGCTGATGTAGCTGCAGTTGGGCTGCAGCCCTGGGATTGCACCAGCGTGAAGTGCTGGCACTCGTGTGACTCGCTGCATCAGTTCAAGTAACTTTCGACCCATGTGTAGACAATGGTGCTGGAACAATTTTGGGAGGGGGCTGAGAGCCACTGAACCAAACTATAAGCCCTGTATCTGCTGGAAAGCGCTTGAAGCCAAGGGGTGCAGCAGCACCCCTTGTTCTAGCACCTATGAGGGCAGACTAAGTGTTTGCACTGATTTACCAATTGAGATAGAAAACTACCTCACAAGAGGGAGCTAACTTGCTTTTCCTGGAATATGCTGGAGACGAAGGAGGCTGACATCACCACGCCGAGGCACGGAAATCCCCGAGCCGTTGAGAGGGGCTGGGATGTTTGGACCGGTTTTCATTTTTAGTGTCACTGATTGAGGGTGTGTCTACACTGGCAGAGTTCCAATCCGCTCAGAGAGCGCTGAAGGGAAACCGCGGTTGTGTGTTCACCCTGTCAGCTGCCTGCACAATAGCTTGTTCACACTTGCAGCGGTATTCAAAGCGGTGCACTCTGGGCAGCTATCGCACAGAGCACCTCTTCCTCTTCTGCCACTAAGCATTGTGGGAAGGTGGAGGGGGTCGCAGGGCATCCTGGGTCCTGTCCCAATGCCCCGCGATACATTGCTTCGCATCCCAACAATCCCTGGGCTTCCATCTGCGTTTGGTGCCATCTTTCAACGGTCTGTGTACTGCGTCCCCGGCTCTTCGGTCTGCAGGAATGGGTCCCGCACTGTTGACCAATATGTTGCTCATTCTCACCAACACATCACGAGTGGCAGTGGAGTTATTCCTTAAACTACAAAGGCAAGAGGAGTTCGACACTGATCTCACCACGCATACTAGCTACAACACGAGATTGCTTGCGGCTTTCATGGCGGTACTGAACACAGTGGAACGCCACTTTTGGGCTCGGGAAACAAGCACTGAGTGGTGGGATCACATCGTCATGCACGTCCGGGATGATGAGCAGTGGCTGCAGAACATTTGGTTAAGGAAAGCCACATTCATGGGACTGTGTGATGAGGTTGCCCCAGCCCTGTGGCACAAGGACACAAGACTGAGAGCTGCCCTGTCTTTGGAGAAGCAGGTGGCGATCGCACTGTGGAAGCTGGCTACTCCAGACTGCTACCGATCAGCAGCCCCGGAGCGGCGGTTTGCCTCCCGTGCATTGTAGTAGGCGTTCCGCAGCTCCTTCACTTTGACCCCGCGCTGCAGTGTGTCCCGGTCATGGCCCCTTTCTGTCATGCTTCGTGAAATGTGTCCGTAAATCTCCTAATTCCTACGGCTGGAGCGCAGCTGGGACGGGACAGCCTCCTCTCCCCAAATGCCGATGAGGTCCAGCAGCTCGGCACTGCTCCAAACGGGGGATCACCTGGTGCGTGGAGCAGGCCTGGCCGCCTGGAAAGATGCTCTGAGGCCACTGCACGCGTCACGGAGCAGACAGGAAGGGGACTTTCAAAGTTCCCAAGGAATGTCCGGGGTGGGGCTCACCTGAGGACAGGGCAGCGGAGTTCAAACCGATGACCAGAGAGGCGAGAACAGGCCTTGTGGGGCACCTCCCGGAGGCCAATCGCAGCGCTGTCATCGACCAGGGTGTCTACACTGGCCCCGCGGCGCCGTACCCCCAGCGCAGGAAGCTCGACGTCGCTCGTCGGGGTGGGTTTTTACAGCGCGACAATTGCGCAGTTTCTGTGCACTGAGTGGCGTGGCCGTGTGCTCCCCTCGGGAGTTACAGCGCAGAACGCTGCTTTACTGCCCAGAAACTTCCCAGTGTAGACAAGGCGTTAAAGGCCAGAAGGGGTCATTATGACCATCTAGTCCGACCTGCATTACCGAGGCCAGAAGCCTATACCTGATCACCACTGCAGCAAGCCCATGAGGCTTTAGCTCAGAAGTTCTTTTTCAGGGCTTGTCTACACTGGCACTTTACAGAGTAGCAATTTTCTCGCTCGTGGAGGTGGGCTTTAGCATTGCCCGTGTAGACTAGCCCTAATAAAGATTGCCAGTGCTGGAGTAACCACCACGGCCTCAGGTAACTGTTTCCAAAGGTTTACTACCCTCCCTCTTAAACTTGCCCCTTAGTTCGAGTCTGAATTTGTCCAGCTTCGACCCACAGGATCTCGTTCTGCCTTTTGCTACTCGATTAAAGAGCCAGCCATCAGCAATCTCTTCCCCAGCTAAGGATTTGGAGATGGTGATCAGATCACCTCGTAGTACGCTCTTAGATTGAGTTTTGTCTCCCACTCTAAGGAATATTTTCCAGCCCCCAGTCTTGCTTGTAGCTCGTATCTGAACCCCTTCCAGTTTTTTCAACATCTTTTGAGTGTTGACGCTATCCAATAATGGTCTCACTAATGCCAAATATAGAGGTGAGACCACCGGCGGTGGGTGGAGCCCCCACTTTGGGGAGCCTAGCACCCCTAGCCCCCCCTCTTTCACCTGAGGGACCCCCCCCCCCGTGGCTGGAGCTCCCACCCCTCCCCCAGAGAAGCCCTGAGCCTCCTCACCACCACCACAGCCGGAGGAGCCCAGGGCTGGCCAGAGACCCCCAGCCGCCCTGTGCCTCCCCTCCTGAGACCCCCAGCCGCCCCGTGGGAAAAGCTCGTCTCTTCCAAAGAGCCTGAGCTTTTGATATGCACCATGCAGGGTCTGGAGCAGCTGAGGAGGTCATAGTATCATAGAATATCAGGGTTGGAAGGGACCTCAGGAGGTCATCTAGTCCAACCCCCTGCTCAAAGCAGGACCAATCCCCAATTTTTGCCCCAATCCCTAAATGGCCCCCTCAAGGATTGAACTCTCAACCCTGGATTTAGCAGGCCAGTGTTCAAACCACTGAGCTATCCCTCCCCCAAGTAGTTGTATGTGCTACTTAGCTTCCTGGGTTCTCAGTAATTGCCCTGGGCTCCATGGCGCACAATAAAAAGCAGAAACTTCGCTGCAAACCCCACAACCGGCTGCAGGGGAGGCTTAGCGTGCCCAGGCCATTATACCCACTGCCTATGGGTGAGACCATCTCCCTACTACTGCTAGATATTCTGCGTATACACCCAACGATTGCATTAGCCCCCTTAGCTCCTGCTGGGAGCTCATGTTCTGGTGGTAATCTCCCATCACCTCTAAGTCTTTTTTGGAGTGGCTGCTTTCCGGGATACAGTCCCGCATCTTATCAAGTGTGGCCTGCATTCTTTGTTCCTAGATGAATAACTTTTTTTTTTTTTGGCTGTGTTTCAAGTGCATCTTGTTCAGGGGACCCCACCTCACCAACCGATCCAGTCTGGTCTGGATAAGTGACCTGGCCTCATTATTTCACTCCACCGCTTTGTGTCATCTGCAAACTTTACCAGTCGGGAAGTTGTTCCAATGACTAATTTAGCCTCCGTGATGTAAAATAATTGCACCTTATTTCCAGTCTGACTTTGTCTCCTTTTCCTTGCTGGTGATACCACACTGAAACTCTCGGGATGCAGCTAGTGGGACACATTAGGCGGTTAATCCCAGCGTGTTGAAGAGTCTGTGAGCTTTTATTTTTGTCTGGCTAAAATCCTACTAAATCCTGATGCTCTCAGGGCTGCTCCATGCCCTAGCCCTGCCTCCACTATGGAAATTAAAATGCAGTTTTAATCCAGTTACAGTGCTGAAAACTTCCGTGTGCACCAGGCCAGCACATCGACGGTAGGGGTCTGTGCTGGAGGAATTAGGGTAAGAAGGATGGTCTAGCAGGTTCCCTGGCCTGGAACGCAAAAGAGCTGGGTTCAACTAGCAGCTCAGCCACAGACTTTCTATGTGACCTTGGGTGAGGCACTTAGGCAACCCTGCGTCTGAGTGCCTCACCTGTACACCATGGGTTCTCCAACACCTCTGCGAGAGAACACGCCTGCAAGGCTCCAGCCCATTCGTGCTTGAGGGGAATCGGAGTCTCTGCTGATGGGAGCCACATAAGTGCACAGATGCAGTTACAATGTTGTGACTCTTCAGTAGAGGCAGGACTAACTGAAAACGCAAGTGTTTAAAAGAGGGAGAGGGGCCCACGCCACCCTCGAAGTGTTTCATCTCCTCTTGTGCGCAGAAGCAACCAGCGGTCTTTCTTTCGCCACGTGTCATCAAACCGCCTCCTCTCAGCTATGCCTCTCGCTTCATCCTTTCAGAGCACAAGAAGTTTTGCTGCACTCAAACTGCAAAGCAAAAGGCGCTCGCCAGCCGGCAGAGAAAACGGAGCACCGTGGCACCGCCAAGAGGGACCATCGTCATCATCATGTTCCCATTACACCTCTGGCATTTAGGGCAGCGACGAAGCTCCTCCACTCCTGTCTGGTTCTGGCGAGTCTTTCCATGGTTCCCCAGCTCTGCCCCAGGTTTTTCAGCTTGGCTTCCGCAGCTCTTCGTCGTGTTGTTTTTGGGCGGCCTCGTTTTCGCTTGTCTTCAGGTGTCCATCTTATTGCTTCTCGGGTGATGGAACTGTTTCCATCCGAAGCACATGGCCGATCCATCTCCACCGCCTCCTGGCAATGATGGTGCTCAGATCCTCTGGACTGCACTGTGTCAATAGATCTTGGTTTGAGATTGTTCTGGGCCAAAAGATACGGAGGATTTTTCTGAGGCAGGTTGCACTGGATGAAGACAGTTTGGACATGTTGTACTTTCTCATTCCCCAGCATTCTGCACTATAGCATAGTATTGAAAGTACGTACCAACTCAGTGTATTTTGATGATTTCCAGACTTTATTTAAGCTCCTAAGGTGTTCCTGGCTTTATTGATTTTTGTTCCGGATGTCCTGGCTTGTTCCACCGTCCTGGCTGATGGTGCTGCCCAAGTATGTGAATGTTTCTAAATTAGTGAGAATATAATCCTCGATCCGTACTGGGGATGGTGAGGCGCTATTAAAGGTCATGATCTCTGTCTTATTGCGATTGATTTTCAGTCCAATTTGCTGGCTGAATGCTTTGAGTCAAGTTGTTTTTTCTCGTATATGGTGTTGGGTATGTGATAGGAGAGCGACATCATCTGCAAAGTCCACATCTTCCAGGGATGAGAAGAGCATCCATTTAATGCCTCTTGGCATGTCTTCTGTTGGACGCCGCATTACCCAGTCGATGGCCATGCTGAAGAAGATTGCAGACATGACACACCCCTGACGGACTCCTGTTATGGACTTCAAAACTGAGCTCACTGTGATCAACACTGCATGCAAAGTTGAAATAGAAGCTTTTGATGACACTGATTATAGGGAAAGGAATGTCATATGCCCACAGACTGCGCCAGAGGCTGGTCCTGTGAAGGCTGTCAAAAGCCTTCTCAACGTCTACGACATGTATGCGGAGTTGCCATTGCCATTCTAAGCACAGTTCTATTATGTTTTGAAGAGTGAAGATCTGGTCTGTGCATCCACACCCTTTCTGAAAACCAGCTTGCTCTTTTCTGAGAACGTTATCAGCTGCTTCTGATATATGCTGGATGATGAGCTTACACAACATTGGGGAGCGGGCGGGCGGCTCGGCCGGTTGCAGCGGTGTCATGCTCGGGTCTCTGGGCCGCTCCGGGGACGGCCTGGTCCGGATCCTCCGCACCAGAGACGTGAGGGGAGCGGCCGGGCTCTGGCACGCAGGGGGCGGGGTGCACATTGAGCCCCACTACCAGCCGTTCCCAAGGCTGACCCGCTGGCAGGTGATCCACGGCAAGCTCCTCAGCGGCTTCATGTGGTTCTGGATCCTGTGGCACTTCTGGCACAAACCAGATGTGGTGCTGGGTCACGTTCCTTACCCAGATGCTTCGAAATGGATAGATGATGAATTGGGGATCCCTCCTGATGATGAAGAATAGATTTACAGCTCCAGCTACCAAGGATCTCTGAAGAAGTTGAGGCTTTGGCTCTTGTATAACTGTGTTTCAGCAAATCCACTTTGTAAATAAAAACTCAAGTTACAAAAAACAAAAACTTTGCTTGGCACAGATAAAAGTGTGATACCAGGCCAGTTATTACAATCACTGTGAGTTCCTTTCTTTGGTATCTTCACTATAATCCCATTGGTCCACGCATCTGGCACTTTTTCCTTTTCCCAGACTGATGTAAATAGAGGGGCCAGGATAGATGCTGCTAACTCAAGATTTACCTTGAATGATTCTGCATTCAAGATATCCTTGCCAGGAGCTTTCCCTTTTTAAAGGATTTGATGGTGTGAAGCATCTCTTCCTTAGTTGGGTGTCTGTGCTGATATCAAGATCATCTTCTGCCTCCTGGATGTTTGCTTCCTTTTTAGGTGGCTCTGTCCAGGGCATCTTTTGTTCTTTTTCGGTTGTTAGTAGGTGTCCTTGTTTGTTCCTGATGAGAGTGTTTGTCGGCGTCTGCCGTTTACCACGGATAAGCCGCATCATTTTGTAGTCGGTTCCTTGTTCACCACAAGCAGCTGCAGCCTCTGCTTGTGTTGTCAGATTATCAGTATAACACCTTTTGTCCACTCTCACAAGGTGTTTGACCTCCCGGTGTGCCTTGCTACACTGCTCGTGGTATTTGTCCTTTAGCTTCAGGGATTTTGTGTCTAAAACAAAGGAAGAATTTATTCTCCCCCTTTTGGCTTTAAGGCAAGGGGGTTAGCCTTTCGGCAAAGCCATGGCAACTCAGCAAGGCCGGGGGGAAACTGAGTGAAGATGGCCTGTCTTGCCACTGGTCTGCATCTGTTGCTCTCGGGCTCTGCTGAAGGGGAGCAAAGAGCTCAGGGCACAGAGTTGTCTCACACCTTCCCACTCTCAGTATTTAACTGCCATCTTCTCTTAGCGTTGCCTGGAGAATTCAGTGGGGTGCTGTTTACACGGGAGCCAAGTGGAAGGAAGAAGCGGGCCAGAACAGAGCCAACGGCCATCCATTCCTTCTGCTCACTTCAGCAGCTGTTTCCCAAAAGCAATAAACCCAGGACCTACATGTCCAGGCCCTAACTGTGTTGCCTCAAACCCCATTGCAGCTACTCTAGCAGGGCTCTAGACAAGGTAGATTTTAAAAAAAAAACTCAATGATTTAAAATATGTATTTAAAAGTCAGATTTTTTCAATTTAAATTAAATCTAGGTTTTTTGGTTTGTTTTTTTAATAGTGCAGTTCTTTAGGGTAGAGGAGGCTCCAGCAGGGCACAATTTTACAGCAGCCAAGCTTGGTTCCCTTTGACTTGCTTAGCTATGGCTGGAGAAGGGACTTCACTTCAGGGCCTGCTCCATGCTGCTGGTTGGGCAGGAGACTTGTTTACTGTCTGCTTTACCGTAGCGTCTAGGAAACCAGCCCTGGACCAGGACCCCCTGATGCTAGACGCTGAGCAGACACTGAACAAAGAGAGTTCTTCGCGGCTTGACGGGCCTTGGGTTGAACGGGTCACTGAAGAGCAACTCTCCACTCCAAGGCAGGTGAGTTCAGTGGACAGGAACCATTGACGTAGCTGGGCCTGTAATTGGTGGGGTGTCCTCATGAGCCCTGCACTGGGTCCTTCACACACCCTTGTTGTTGACTGTCCCAGTGAGGTCTAGGGCTGCGCCCCACAGACATCGGGGCTTGTTGCTCCCCACCTTGGAACTTGGGATGCTCGTGGCTCTCCAGTGTCTGTTGGGGAATTGCCCCAGTGCAGAGATCAGATCGACCCCTCCCTCCCACAGAGACTCAAGCACCATGTCTTCAGCCCCCTACTGCCACCAAAGGCAAACAGCCTTTCAGAGCTGCTGTCTGACTGGCAGTATTTCTGCATGCCCATCACCGGGGCCTCTAGGCGCTGTACAGGAGTTATATAAAACACTGGGATTTGCTCCAGCCTGCTCTCTAGTTTGCTAATTGTTGGTTTCGGCTCTGGTGTATGGCTTATTGTACATGCAATGTATGGCTTATATTTGGATGAGTTTTGAAGGCTCGTTTTGCAAGCATCTCCTTGTTTCCATTTTCTCATCCGGCTGTATTCACCTGTTGTCTCATCTTGCACTCAGGCCTGGCCCCGGAGTGCTTACAGCACTGGTTCTCAAACTTTTGTACTGGTGACCCCTTTCACATAGCAAGCCTCTGAGTGCAACCCCCCTAATAAGTTAAAAACACTTTTTAATATATTTAACACCATTATAAATGCTGGAGGCAAAGTGGGGTTTGGGGTGGAGGCTGAGAGCTCACAACCCCCCAGGAAATAACCTTGCAACCCCCTGCGGGGTCCCGACCCCCAGTTTGAGAACTCCTGGCTTACGGTAAAGCAGGCCTGCATGGTGCAAAACCCCTAGCCCTTCTTGCAGATGGAGTTGCTATTTTATGTTAAAACTAGATGCAGGCGGGTGTAGAGAAGCACACGCTGCTTTCCTTGAGGCCTTCCCTCTGAGGGGGGAGGGATAGCTCAGTGGTTTGAGCACTGGCCTGCTAAACCCAGGATTGTGAGTTCAATCCTTGAGGGGGCCATTTAGGGATCTGGGGCAAAAATTGGGCATTTGGTCCTGCTTTGAGCAGCGGATTGAACTAGATGACCTCCTGAGGTCCCTGATATTCTATGATTCTATGATCACCAGCAGTCATTCAGACTCAGTGTGGCTGATCGGCCCTACATTATTACTGCTTGAGAGTTCAGATTTCTTGGCATTGTACAAAACTGAGACACAGACATGGCCCTTCCTGCGACGTGTGGTAAAGAGACAGAAAACAATTCACATGTCCACAGTGCATGGTGTGGCTAGGAAGGAGCTGTGACAAAGTCACTTACCCAACCGTGTCTGAATGTAGCGGTGCCTCGGTTTCCCTTCTTGCTGTCAGGGAGAGTTTAGCCCTTTGGTAAACAAGACTCCTCCCCTTCAACTGTAAACAGGATTTCAGTTAAAATCCCAACATGGTCTAATGACCAGTGCACAATGGTGGGACTCCGGATTGAATGCAGTTCTCCCTGAATCTGCCACTGCCCTGTTGCATGCCCCTGGTGAAGTCACCTCCTCTCTCTGGAAGTCTGTTTCCCCTCCTGCCCAGTGTCTCTCTTGTCCAGTTATAGGTTGGGGCAGGGACTGTCTCTCAGCATGTGCCTGTGCAGCACCTGAAACAACAGAGTCCTGATCTTAGGTGTGACCTCTAGCTGCTCCCATAATGTAGAGTAAAGCCTTTACCCGGATCTGTCCTTTTGGCCACAACCCTCCGTGGGAGCTTTACCCATTCCAGAGGGACCAATTAACTAACCCTTTGTCCCTGGGTGGTAAAAGTCCACCCCGTGATACAGGGATATCAGCACAAGGCGGCCCTACTGAGGCAGAGTCCTTTGCCACAGCCTCTACCCCCAGCCCCCTAAACAGTGTCACAGCTGGCTGCGCCAGCCTCAACTTTTCCACTTCTCTCATGGCTACTGCCCTTGCCTGCCTGCCTCTCTCTCTGGTCTCCTCCAGAGTCCCTCCCAGGCCCCCTTGCCCGACTTCCTGTGAGCTGAGCGCTCCACCACAGATCCTGCCCAAATCACTTAGTGCCCCACCAGCTCCTCAGTGGGCCGAGATGGCTGAGATGTGCCCCCCTGCTTCCCAGTTTGCTCTCAGCTTATTGTTTCCATGCGCCTTCTGGGAACTACAAGTCCCAGAATGCATTGGTCCTGGGCCAAAAACAATGACGGGGTAAAAAGAACAGGAGGACTTGTGGCACCTTAGAGACTAACCCATTTATTTGAGCATAAGCTTTCACGAGCTACCGATGAAGTGGGCTGTAGCTCACGAAAGCTTATGCTCAAATAAATGGGTTAGTCTCTAAGATGCCACAAGTCCTCCTGTTCTTTTTGCAGATACAGATTAACACGGCTGTTACTCTGAAATGATGGGGTGGTAAGCCGGGGGCTTGTCCTTAAAGGGCCTATGTACCGTCGCAGTGACCTAAAGACTATAGTTCTCTGTTAGGTCTTGTCTACACTGGTGAAATTTACCAAACAATTCCATCGGTCCCCTTGCTCCAGTGGTAGAACTGGTGGGAGCTTTAGTGTAGACAAGGCTCCTGCAGCTGGACTCATTTATAACTCTGATTAGATCAGACTGGCTTTCAGCAGCTTTTGCTCAACGAGCATTTAAAATGGACTGGACAAGGGGAGCTGGGGCTTTGTTGTAGTTCTCACTGGTCCAGCCAGTGTGAATTTCAATCTGCCCCTCTGTGAACACGGCTTGTGTCCAAGAGTTTCAAAAGCAACTCGTGATTCTGGGTGCCTGGGTCAAGTGCCCAACTCAAGACACTTTAAGGGGGCCTGAATTCCCGAGAGGGCCAAGCACACACCCTCTGAAACCAGGCCCCTGTAAGGGGTCACAAGTTCTGAATCAGAATCTGTCCCTGGCAGTCAGCCATTGCTTAGGGCCACTATCCCTATCTTGTGCTACTCTTTGCATTCTAAGTCTCACACATTCCTACGCTGCTGTACATTTTCCCTGTCTGAGTTGGGCTCGATGGAGGCATTCCTTTGGTCGTCCCCTTTTGTGTACTCCTCCAGCTGCCCTTCATCTCAAGATGGACACCAAAAATCTTGGCCTAGTGCCCAAGTGCAAGGGCTTTAAGATGCAGTTGGATGGCTGATCGCATTTTACTAAAGCGGGTTACCAGTGCTAGGCTTTGTGGGCATCATTGCAAACTAATTTCTCCGTGTCTATCCTAGCAAAACTCCCATGGATGTCAGTGGGTCTTTGGCTTGCTTAAGGACCTCAGAACTTGGCCTGGTATTAAAAGGTGGATTTATAGGAGCAGGTTTACAGCCAAATGCAGAATTCCACCTGCTGCAGCACGTCCGCAGGAGCCCAATGCCTGGCATGTGCGTTGCCTGTGGGAAAATGCTCCTCTAAGACACAATAAATGTCTTGGCTAAACTGGAACTTGCAGCTTGTAGCAGCATCTTCTCCAAGAGGGTCCAGTCACTCAGCTCCAGTGAGCTGCACCGAGCTGATCCAGCCACACAATGACCCTTGTGACAATGAGGGAAACACCTTCTTTGACCCAAGAGAATCATTGCATTGAAATGGAGAGAGAAACCCCACTGACCCGCTCCGTCCCCCCAGGGAAAACATTGCTCTCCACAATGGGTGACCCTTCTCCAAAGAGCCGGTTCAAAGTCAACGGCTCCCCTTCCGCCTGCTCCTGTATATGAAAGGGGAGCTGGAATGTGCTTGAGCTGCTTCCAGGCAGGATGGGTTGATGTGCTTCCTGGGGGGATGGATTGAAAGAGCAGGTTGGGGGAAGGAGGAGGGGGGCCAGTCCCCAGAACAATAAATCAAAGGCAAGAGGGCAAGCTGAAGGATCTTCTAAAAATGTCCCGTCCCCAGCTGGAGCCTGGGAGGAGCAGAGGAGAATCACTTGCAGTTGGAATCCTGCAGTGTCACTTCCTCAGAGATCAGACCCCTGAGCTTCCTGAGCTCAGGGACAGGGATTTAGCTCAGCCTGTGGCTTCAGTCATGCTGCGTAGACATTGCAGCACCTTCCTGTGGGGCTGGAGTTAGGGGGTGCTGGGGTTTTCTTTCAAGCCCATTCCTGGTTCAGACATTTTCCAGGAGCCCAGATAGTACAGCCCAAGGCCAGCAACTGCATTCATGGGGGCTCAGTGTACAGGTCTTTAAATATAAATGGCTTGGTGCAGCATAGGCCAGGGAGACCAGAAAGAAAAGAATCCCCCCCTTCCCAACCTCTGTGCACCTCACTAGATCCCATTAGATCTCCATAGTGTGTTCATTTCTCCCCCTCTGCGTCATTTAGGCAAGAGTCCTGTGGAAAAATCGCATGTGCTCATGTAATGAGTTACTATCATAATGCACAAAGGGGCTGCACTCAAGTTATCCAGGCATTTAATTCTGGCATTTCTTAATGCTCCAGTGCCTGACTTTGCAACTTTAATGTTCTCGTAATGTCTGATTCTTTTGTATGCAGTGCACTCTTTATACTGCTGTGGTCCTAACCCGATTGGGGCTTATGGCACTCGGCACTATACAGATTATATACCAGAAGGCAGCCCATGCCCCAAGGGGCGCACAGTCTGAACACTGGGTGAAATCCCCTAGCCCCACTGAAGTCGACTGGAATTTTGCAGGTGATGTCAGGAGGGCCAGGATCCCAGTCTGTGTTTGATGTTTTTGCAATTCGGGGGCAGATTTAGGGTGTTTTCCTCCTGAGGTGCTGAGCATCTTGCAGAGCCCATTGACCTCAGCTGGAGTAAGAGTACTCAGCTCTTCTTTATAGCGACTACAGGCAGCTTGCAGCCCACCAGCAATAATCCACAGCAATTGTATAAATCAGTGACAGCCTCTCCTCTGTTCAGAGCCTGCTGGTGGCTCTGTCCCAAACACAAAGGAAAGGAGCTTTTCAGACTTATCTCTTTGGCATATCTCTGAGTGAGAGACTCCAAACAGCAGTTATCAACCAGCCAAGTTAATCAATAGATGAAGTCACTGGTAGCAGATTGGGTCCAGGCAAGCGCCATGCTGCTGAAGTTGTCCGGCTCTCATGTTCCCCGGGCTTCATCCTGCCCAGACACTGGCATCTCCCGTCCCTGCTGCAGGGACTGCCTGGGGGTGATGGGAGGTATGAACCAAGCTATGCTCATTACATAATGCATTGAAAGGATAATCCTGGCCGTTGCAATCGATGTGTCGAAAAGTTACTTTGGGAGCAGAGGGGTGGGGTTTGGGGAAGCGTAATAAACCCAGGCCCAGCCACACCATTGTCAAGTGGCAATCACAAACAGAGAACATAGTGACTGTGTCCCATTGTGCGGCAGATGAGTGTGATAGCAATGCTCATGATCAGCTCAGTTTAGAGGTCAGAGACCAGTAAAAGAAAACAAAAGAGCCAGGCCCTTCACCATGTTAAGATTAGGATCCTGTGCCTGTAAATACATCCCAGAAGTCTCTCCAAGGGGCTCTGATATTTTGCAGCAGTAGCTTGGAAATTCATCAAGCAGGGGACAGGAAAGCAATGGAGCTGCTAGGAAGTGGTGAGGCCATTAAACATGTGTAGGGTGCAGCCATCACTATCTAATCATTTAATCCTGGATTTTCTGGGAGAGCAGGCCGGGGTAGATAGGGCATCTGCAAAGCCTGCCTCAGTACTCCAACACCCTGTGGTGGATCTCAGCTCACACTCTGCAGCCAGGGGAGAGGAAGCCCATCAGACAGATTGTTGATTCCATTTTCCACAAGGGAACAAAGGGGGCTGATCTGCTATGGCAGTTTATCATCTGTCTAGTCCTGTAACCTGTCTGAGAGTGGCCAGCACCAGCTGCTTCAGAAGAAGGTCCAAAGACCCCATGATGGTCAGTAATGGAATAACGGGCCCTTAGGGTTCTTCCTAACCCCAGTCAGTTAGTGATTGGTTGCTGTGTGCCCTGAAGAAGGAGGGTTTCAATTTCCTCATATATATTTTTAGTCCTAGTGAATGTGACTGTGATTGTTCTCATCCAAAAAATCCTACTAGATTCTAAGCCTGGGTGAAATCTTGTGGCAGTGAGTTCCACGGGTGAACTATGTGCTACACAATCAAATGTTTGACTATCCGTTGAAAATGTGCTGCCTTTCATTTTCATCAAATGTGCCTGTGTCCCTGTGCTCGGAGAAAGGGTGACTCACAACTCCCAGTCAACACTTGCTATATACCAACCCTTGCAAAATCAGTGCATGGCAGGGCAAGGATTTTGCAACCTGGCCCCAAACTGCTGGGAGCAACTAACCATCCAAATGGGTTTGCAATTGCAATCTTGTAATTTCCCCAACTGGAGTCCAACCCACGTGCAAACGGTTTATTGCTCTGAATATGGAGGAGCGAACATTCCCTGGAGGGCTCCGGCCTTTTTAAACAGGATCCGAGCAGAATAATTCCCACTACCAATAAATTATGCAGCTGGTCGTTTTCATTTCCCTTCTCGATTGATGCCCTCCCAAACCCATGGGGAAGTTAAAGAGGTGGCGGAGGGGGGGGATACACGGAGTCTGAAGCTATTTCTAATCAAGGTGGTTGCAAGATGCCCTTCCCCACCCCCGACACACACACAAGAATCAAGTTCATTTACAACCTATTGGTGTCAATTGTCTTAAAGGGGCCAATAGCTGAGCAGGGGCAATTAACAGAGACGCCCAAGCTGGGCCCTTAGCGGGGCGGGGGGAGGTAGCCCCTTGGCTGGCCCTCAGTGCAGGCTCCTGGCCGGCCTAGGCGCTCAGTCGGGTCTCTGCAGCATGGAGGGGCTTCGCCGTGGCCCGCGCGGCCCCGCCGGTGCCCAGCTGCTGCCGTGAGCCTGCCAGCATGCGGAGACTCCTGGCCCTCGCCTCGTCTGATCGCGCCTGGGCCATGGCGCCGTAGGGGCTCCGAGACCCTTCCGCGGGGGCCCCGGTTCCGGGCAGCCTGGGGGCGACCATGTTCAGCCAGGAGGGGCTGCCCCCCACCTCCTTCGGCCTGGGGGCCGGGATCCTGCAGGATGCGAGCGGCCAGTTCGGCAAAAGCGGCTACAGCAGCACCAGCCACCAGCCGCCTTTCTTCCCCTTCGCGGCGCTGAAAGCGGAGTACGAGCCCCCCGAGCTCCCGGCGGGGGAGGCCGGCCAGGCTAAGGCCTGGGGCCCGTTCCCTGGCCCAGAGCCCTGCCAGCAGTCGGGCATGGCTGGGGGGCACCAGGGCCCCCAGCTCCTGGAAAGCGGGCAGGCCCCGAAAGAAGAGCCCGGCCAGGAGAAGGGGCGCAAAGAAGGCTCCCCAGAAGGGAAATGCGCCCTCCTGCCCGCGGGCCCCTACTACGCCCACCCCTGGAACAGCCCTTTCTGGCCTGCCTTGGCTGGGCACAGCGCGGCGGCGTCCCGCGGCCCCCTCCCCAGCCAGACGTTCCCAGGGGTCGGGCTTTGCCCTGGGGCCCATCACGCCATCTACCCCGGCGACCCGCACCAGCCCCCCAGCGGCCTCTCCAGCCTGGGCAGCAGCGGCAGCTCCAGTGGGGCGGCTAGCGAGGGAGGCCAGTCCAGTGAGAGTGGGGACGAGGTAAGGATCGCAGCCCGGCGGCCCCTCCCCGGACCCCGCTCCCCAGTCCGGGGCTGGCCCGGGGATCGCCCCCCATCTAACCCCTTTCCTCTCTGCGTGTTCTCAAGGGATCTCCCCCCAGTTCTCCGGCTTATACCAAGGGGGAGGGGAGCGGAGAGGAGCAGCGCCCCCATTTTTCTTCCTCTCTGCCTGATGCTTTTGGGGTGACCTTGTCTCCCCCATTCCCTGACAGCCCCGCTGCGCTGTAGCCGCACATCTCTCCTGCCACAGGCTCCTTGGGGAGCAGCTTCCTAGCGGGGGTGGCTGGGAAGGGCGGGTAGGGTTCTCCAAAGCCATCGATCTACACGGGGCCAACCGGGCTGCTCTGAACAGACGGGTCTCTCTGATGGCCTGTGTTCCCTGGAGGTGGCGGCCGCAAACGCGGACGAAAAGCTCTGTCTGCTTTTTAAATACGGTGGGCCAGATCCCTGTCTGATGTGTGAATCAGAGCAACCCAAAATCTGACTCTGTGTTGGGTGTGTGTGTAGACGCATAAACCAGCTTTTAAAAAGCACCAGGGTTCTTTATGATGATCGATATTCTTTTATCCAGACTCTCAGCTGCAGTTTGATCTCTCCCCCGCTCCAGTGAAGTGACCATTGCTCTGTAATGCCAGGGTAGAGATTTAAACTTCTCTTTGTCTCACTCCAAACCCTCATCATTTGGATGTCCCCATTTGTAAAATGGGGAGAATGAAACTCCGCTCCTGTGGGAAGCGTTGTGAGATCTGATGGAAAATGCTCTGTAAGAGCTGGGAGTTAGTAGAGAGGGACTGGTGGTGTGAGCCAGCCGGGGTACAGAATTGTTTGACTGGGGGATTTAAAGACCAGCTGAGAGGCACAGGCCCAGGGACAGCAGGGAAAAAGGCAGGATGACAGGTCCCATGGGATGAAAGCGCTTTGCATTGCAAGGGGGTTAAGTTACAACACTGTTGCTTTGTAGTGTAAATGGGGGTTTAGCTACATTCCCAAATCCTGCCAGAGCTTCCCTACCTCTGCCTAGGCCAGTGGTTCTGAAGCTCCATCGATTGCTGCACATTACTCGTCTCTCTCTTTTTGCTTTTCTCTGTATTTTCCTTTCCATTTTTTATTCTTCTTTTCCCTCCTCTGCTTCTCCAGGAGCTCCCAGTTGTCAGCACCCTCCCCCCAGGGGACCATTAGGATAATCTGGTCTGACCTCCTGCATAACTCATCCCGGGATGTCTGCGGGAAGAGGTTACAGCAGTGGGCACCAAGGAGAGCGGGCCTACCAGATCCACCCAGGCACATGCCTAGCAAGGCTTGAGTCTAACCCCTTTAACCTTGCTAGCCTCATGTTATGACTTCCCTCTCTCTTTCTTCCACTCTCCGCCAGGGACCCAACCTTCCCTCTCCCCCTCAGCTCAGCCTGCGGAGGGCTTTGATGACCTTGGGTCTTCTCTGGGGCACCAGCACAGTGACCACAGCAGGTGGTTAAAAGTGGCCTATGGTGCTTAATAGTTGGGTCATTGCACTCTGGGCTAGCTGGATGTTCTTCAGAGCTGCTGCTGTCCATGTGAAGTGCAGCACCCTTTCGGTGATGGGGCTCACACAGTGGTTGGGCCCTCCTCTGTCAGGATGGGGAAGGGGAATCTAGTAGTAGGGAGGAGTCCAGAAGGATGCCAAGGCTGGGAAGCAGGTGAGTTCGCTAGAGGTCTGCTGTTTGCCTGTTTCCCACCTTTGTCACCTCCCATCCTGCCAAGGTTCAGGAAGGAGGTTGAGTTCCTGCTTATGCAAAAGTGGAGCCCTGATTGTGTCCCATTGGCGGTGGGGAGTGAGTTTTGCTCTCCAGCCTGGTTTACTGCATTGAGCATGTTTCCAGCGGGGGCACCCCCAGTTCAGAGAGCTTTCTCTCAGTGTGGCTAAGCTGTGTTGCCCAGCTGCTCCAGTGCTGGGCTCTTTGGGATCCAGAGATCAGCACCACACAGTTTCTTCCCATGCTTTCAGGGGGGCCATGTTTGCCCCTCATGTCTATCAGCCACTGGCACGGTTCTGAGCAGCGGCTTTACCGTGGGCTCCCTCTGCTGGCTGTTGCAGAACAAAAATATTTGTCTCTGTGCTCCTCAGTGCGATAGCTCAGCCAGGCATATGCTTCTGTTATGTCTGCGCACTCAGCTCTTCTATGCATGCAGCCCTCTGGATGCTGGAGCTGCCTGCTTTAAATATTTTCATCGGCATGACTATTATTTATTTTAAATGGAATTTTAAAAATCCAGATATTTAGAGTGTGTAGGCCAGCTCCCTCCAGATTATAATAATTTAAAAATTGGTCAGATTCCTGACTCGCAGGTAGATTAAACAAAAAGAACAGGAGGACTTGTGGCACCCTAGAGACTAACAAATTTATTTGAGCATAAGCTTTCGTGAGCTACAGCTCACTTCATCGGATGCAACGCTTGTCTCGGTAAATTAATCTAAATCAGTTTAAGCCAGAACTAAGCGTGTGAATAGACTTAAGCGGGTCCATGCTGCTGTTTGCACCACTTTAACTAAACCAATCAAAAAACCTGCTTTTAGTGGAAACTGGTGCAACCTGTTGTGTGTGGAGAAGCCCTGCCATGCCTTGGCAGATCTTCCAGAACGGCCAGGGAAAATCAGAATTGACATTCCTGATATTTCTAAGGGGAAAAACAAGAAAGTAAATAATAAACAGAAGGAAAAACTCTTTTCTGGACTCTTTATGATGGACAAAAATTTTAAAAGGCACAGCCCTGGGTTTGGTTTATTTTTTTGTTAACTGCTAATAGTGGCAGGAGTGACTGTATTTGCAAAAACCGCCCACTGCTCAGAAAGGCTATGAACTAATTAATTAAACCTGTTTCATAAATTGTCCCACAACAGTTCCAGGTGGGGAGAAGGGCAGGTCTGGAAACCTGTGTGTGCAAAACAGTGCATGCTCATTTTGTGTGTGTGTGTGTGTGTGTGTGTAGATGGAGCTTTCTGTGCAAACGTAGAGTGCTCTGAATCTCCTCTTCTCCTGCCCTGGACCACGTGTTGAGACTTACACCTGGGGCAACACGTGGGTAAGAAGCCACCATTCAGTTTGCCCAGCGTTTTGTACCCCTCTGCGCAGGTGTCCATGATGAGGCAAGGTACAAGAATCTGGGCCAATGCTGCTCTCATCTCCATCTTAAATCGCAGCTTGGCAACTGCTGCCACCCTGCATGTTGTGCCAGTATCATCAAAGCGAGCAGGAGAGCTGATTGAAAGGTGACTCTGCACCTTCTCATAGCAAAACTTTGCTGCTCTGGGTGCTGGGTTGGTTGCAGCCCATCTCTCTTCCCAGTGGCTTAGATGAGTTGTGCCCTTGTGTTTTGCTTTGATTTTTAAAGGGGGATTTGATCCTTTTTTGCTTTGTTGGGCCCAGATCTTCAAAGATATTCAGGCTCCTAAATACCCCTGGAATTAGGATCTGAGCCTTCTCCTTAGCACTGAGAGGAAGTTGACAGCTGACAGGCTGAATCCAGATCCACTGGCCCTCAGCTGGTGAGAGGTCTCAAACATAACACACTGGCACCTGCTGGTGGTGGAGGGCATTGCTTGGAGCCCCTCTGCAGGAGCAGGGCTTAGACTTGGAGCACAGATCAGTGTGTTCTCCCTGCTGGCTTCCTTGGGGAAGAGAAAACCCAGCAGCCAGGTACTTCCCAACCTTCACAAAAGGGAAGATACGTGGCCGGTGTCCATGGGCATCGCTCGGTGGAAGCTTGCCTACGGCAGAGGGGGATCTGGCCTCCAGCTTCCCCTCTACCTGGGAGCAGGCTGGGATAGGAAGTAGTACAAGAGGGTGTGGGGGCCCTTGAGAAGGATGGTGCAGTGGCTAGGTACTGGCCTGTGACTCCTTGGGCTGGAGGTTCAGTTCCTGCCTCTGTCACAGAATCTAGACTAACATTGATGAGCTTATCAAAAGATCTACTCTAACTCAAACAGAAATTATGAGAAATTCTCTGTCCTGCGTCATTCAGGAGCTCAGGGTAGATGATGGGAGAGGTCCCTACAAAATGGTAAATGCCACTCCTGCTCCGGGAGCTGAACTGGATTTTGCAAAACTGCAATAGGCAAACCCCAAAATATTGAAAATGAAGGCTCTGGTTCAGCAGTCGCTAGGCGGTACGTAACTTGACTCAGATGAAAAGTCCCCTTGACTTTGATGTGACTACTCCTGCGCGCCAAGTTAAGCATGTGCATAATTGTTAGCAGGACCATGGGCTAAAATTGTATTTCTATTACAAACAGTTCTTTTAGTGGCACAGAATCTTTGTCCCTTCAAAACAAAACTGCTTCAGTGTAGAGAGAAGAGGTGGCCCAGCAATGAGGGCACTGGCCTAGAATTTGAGAGACAAAGGCTGTGTCTACACTAGAGATCTTACAGCTGTACTGCCGCTGTGAGGTCTCCTGTGGAGCTGCTCTATGCTAATGGGAGAGAGCGCTCCTGTCGGCATAATTAAACCACACCCAGTGAGCTCTGTTGGAGACGCCAACGTAGTGCTGTCCAGACACGTTGCTCAGGGGTGGTGGTTTTCTCCCCCCTGCCCCCGACTGATTAAAGTTTTACTGACAAAAGTGCTAGTGTAGACACTAGATTCAACTTCCTGCTCCACCTAAGGCTCTCCGTGTGACCTTGGGTAAGTTACTCAGGGCTTGTCTACACTTGCGGTGCACTGTATCGCTTAGTGAAGATGCTACCTACACCCAATGGGAGAGCTGCTCCCATGGGTGTAGGAATTCCACCTCCCCGAGAGGCAGTAGCTGTGTGTCCACAGGACTCTCTTCGACGGTGCCGTCTACACCGGGAGTTGAGTTGGTGGAACTGCGTTAAATCCTCACCCTGAGCGACGACGTTCCACTCATGTACGTTGGTAATGTAGACTGCGCCTCAGGCTCTTCCTCAGTTCCCCAGGTACAGAATAGCCCTTCCCCGGCAGTTTGGGGAGGATTGAGACATTAAATATTATGAGGTGCTCAGACACTTCAGAGATGGTGGCCAGATAGTGTCAGCGATGCCAAGTGATTTCATCAGCAATGCCAGTGCATTAACAACATTGCTGTGAACTTACTTTATACAGACAGGCCAAAATGTTTAGGTCCATAAAATCCTAAAGGTGGGATTTTCAACAGCTTGTAAGTGACTTAGGAGCACAAGTCCTATTGACTTCACGCTGCAAACCTGAGGGAGGAGCATAGCCTGGTCAAAGCGTTGTGACTTTCTTGATTTGTGGAAGTGCAGTGTGGTGGCCGGTAGTGTTGGCTGCTATTTGCAGTTGTGGTGGTGGTGGGGGGGGTTGTGGTGTCAGGCCCAGGACTTCTTTTTTTACAGCCTGGCTGAGAGTTTCAAGGCTGAAACTTCAGTAGAAAAGAAAAACTTCACTGTAAAATCTGCAACTCAACTAACAATTCGGAAACTCTTTAAACAAGAACAAACCAGCCACTTTAGCCATTTAAGACTATAAAACAGGAAGGGAATAAAAGGCAACAGCTATATTTAAATTAAAAAAAACATTTTGTATTTTTTTATCATGATTTTTACCCACCCTGTGTTGGGCAAGTCACTCCCCTGACCCTTTGGAAACAGAGATGGTCCTGTCCTGCCTTCCAGCAGGGCAGTGCGTGGGGTTGGGCAGTGCTCAGGTAATGTGGTGACTAGGGCCATCTCTGGGCTTGGGTGGATTTCTCATCCCCACCGCAAACTGACCCTAGGAAACGTATCCTGGCTGCGGGGGGCTGTGAGGGTCGGGGTATTGCAGGGCGTCAGCTTGCCAGCTTCAGTCTCTGCCCGACGAATCTCCATGGCCATCCCGCGCACCGATTACCTGGCTTGTCTGCTGCCCAGAGTGGAGTGGGAGGCTTTCATGGGTAAGCGAGGGAGTGTCTAAAGGCAGCGATGTCTGCAGAAACTACAGCTTTCATTTTTAAAGTTACTGACCTTAATGGCCCAGCTAACACCCCTCAGCGCTGACCTGTAGCACCATGCACCCCCCCCCCACTTCCGCTATGCTGTTCCAACTCTGAGCCTCGCCAGCCAGACATCACCCCAGTGGGTGGGAGGTTGTGGCTGAGCTGTTTCCCACTGCAGCGGGCAGCCAGGCCGAGGGAGCCTGAGGGACAGTCGAGGCAGACGTTCTGCCGTGAAGCAGAAAGCCAGAGAGCAGCTTGAGGGATCAGCCTGTTTCTCGGATCCCAGCAGAGCTCTTGGTTCCGTGTCAGGTGAAAGTGATTCCTTCTGGGATTGTTTGCCATCCTCGTGCTGCAGGATGCTGGTTTGTCCATGCAAACAAACAACTGAGGGCTTCACCGAGCCCATTTGCACTCCTCTCACCTGCCATGAAAGCCGCGGTGGAGCCTGATTGCAGCGGTAGACCTGGGATCCATCTCTCTAGGGCTTGGATCTGCATCCATCCCTGAAATGCCTGAGTGAATCCACCTCTCTCCTTGCCAGCCCCCAGCGGGCTCCTTTATCCCCTCACAGAAACGTTTTTGCTGCTTTTGCCAGGACACCACTCCCACCTCGGAGGAGCTGGAGCAGTTTGCCAAAGACCTCAAGCACAAGCGCATCACCCTGGGGTTCACACAGGCTGATGTGGGGATGGCTCTGGGGACTCTGTATGGTGAGTTTCACTTTTCTCCCCCACCCCTCCCAAGTGCATCTGGTGCCTCTGGGGGTGTCTCTCTTGATGCAGAAGGTGAGAGATGGGGAGGGACAGCCCCTGGATCCTCACTGGTGCTGTGTAGCTTCTTCCCCAGTTGGATGTTCAAAGCGGCTGGAAGGGTTTTTGGATGCTTGTTGCAGTGAGCCCAGTGTGAACACCGTGGTGATTCTGGGGGAGCCCCAACATGATGCTGTAACCTGGGTGTCCCTGCTATCCCTGCTGCTGCCTTGAGGGAGGGGCTCACAATAGGAGATGGGGATCCTGGGGGAAAGCAAAATTATGTGGGGCAGAGTGGATTCCTAGATCCAGCTGTCTGCCGGGGGGGGGGAGGGGGAGAGGGACTCAAGCTCCCCCAGTGCCTCACTTATGGGGGGAAGGGACAGAAGATGCCCCTCCTCCCCCCAGATAGCAGGTGAAGGGAGCAGACCGCCATGGTCCCTGCTGCAGAGGTGGGTAGGTGACTGTGCAATATTGGGGCGGGGGGTCTCCCATGCATGGATGCAGCCCCCAGAGTCATGGATGCTCCATGTATGGGTCAAGTAGTGGGCAGGTTTCTTTCCTCTCTGGCTGGTGTGCTGGGGGTATAGGATAAGGAGCCTGGCAGCCCCAGGCCTGCAGTGAACGGTGCTTCTCTCTCCCTCCCAGGGAAGATGTTCAGCCAGACGACGATCTGCCGCTTCGAAGCCCTCCAACTGAGCTTCAAGAACATGTGCAAGCTGAAGCCACTGCTGCAGCGCTGGCTCAACGAGGTAGAGAACAGCGACAGCCTGCAAGAGGTAAGTGGGGAGGGGTGGGCCAGATTGGGTCAGCCCAGGGCTTGGCTCAGCCCAATGGCCGGGACTAGCTGCTTCTGAGCAAGGTGTACGTGACCTCTTAATGGGCAGCTATGGAAGTAGCCTAGTCACTGGGCAAGTTCCTTCCTGACCCCCGTCAGTCAGAGCTTGATCCATGTCAGGAGGGCTTATATCTCTTCTGAATGTGTTTTATCCTTTCTGCTGTGACTGTGGAGAATGAGAATGTCCAAGGCCTCTAGAGAATCCTGCTGAACTCTTGGCTTTGCTGATACCTTGGGGCAGTGAGTTCCACAGGTTAGTCACGTGCTTTGGGGGAGAAACAGAATTTCCTCAGACTGGTTTTAAATGTGCTGCCTTTCAGTTGCACTGACTCACCCCTTGCTGGTGTGTTATGAGGGAGGGTAGATAAGAATGCCTGATCTACCTTTTCCCATTCATTACTCTGCTTATCCCCGTCATGTTTCCTCTTACTCGCCTTCTTTCTAAACCAAAGTCCAAGGATGAGATTCTCCCCACTGACCAGCCGCTGTCCTGCAGGTAAAAGGTCAGGGCTGTGTAAAGCGTCTCTAAAAGCACTGGTTTTAGCTGGGAGATGATTCTCTGACACGGGCACTGTTGGAGATAGCTGTATGGCTGCCTTCCCGGGACGCCGTTGCAAGCCCTGGTGTAGGAGTGGGTACCTGGGGCAAGGCTGTATGGGATTCTAGGCACCCACTGCAGCCCCCAGGATTGCAGAGTTTTGTTAGCAGCTCAGACACTTTGTTCTTGCATTCAAACTTCTTGGGTCATGTCTCCCAGGCCTCCTGATATTTTGCTCTTGATCAGTTTGTTCCAGCAGCTCCTGTTTAACACCTTGGTCCTTGACCTGAGACAGCAGCTCAGGGTCAGGATCTCCTTGACCTACTCTGAGGCAAAGAAATTATAATTTCTCACAACCTCCTTATCTTTGCTAATTGTTTCCTTTACTTCCTGGTTAATCCAGCAGACCCACGGATTCTCTTGCAGACATCCTGCTCTGATGTGCCTGGAGAATGACTCCTCAAATTCCACCTTATCTCTTCTTCGTCCCACCCAGTGTGGAAGGGCCTGGCATTAGGAAGGGTATTGGTAGGGCTGCAGATTTGTCACGGCATTTTTTTATCCAATCGCTGAGCAGTCCTGATAGATTTAGTTAAAGTCACAGCTTTTGCAGGTAGTGGTTGTAAAGTCACTTGAAATGGGGGTGTGTGACATGGTGGGGGAGGTTCGGTCCTGCCCCTGGGGGGTGGGAGGCCTGGTTGGTGGGGGGGGGGTGCGGAGCAAGCCTACCCAGCACTGACCTCACAGTGGTGGCCCCTGTCATAGAATCATAGAATATCAGGGTTGGAAGGGACTTCAGGAGGTCATCTAGTCCAACCCCCTGTTCAAAAGCAGGACCCATACCCAATTAAATCATCCCAGCCAGGGCTTTGTCAAGTCTGACCTTAAAAACTTCTAAGGAAGGAGATTCCACCACCTCCCTAGGCAACGCATTCCAGTGTTTCACCACCCTCCTAGTGAAAAAGTTTTTCCTAATATCCAACCTAAACCTCCCCCACTGCAACTTGAGACCGTTACTCCTTGTCCTGTCCTCTTCCACCACTGAGAATAGTCTAGAACCATCCTCTCTGGAACCACCTCTCAGGTAGTTGAAAGCAGCTATCAAATCCCCCCTCATTCTTCTCTTCTGCAGACTAAACAATCCCAGTTCCCTCAGCCTCTCCTCATAAGTCATGTGTTCCAGACCCCTAATCATTTTTGTTGCCCTTCACTGGATTCTCTCCAATTTATCCACATCCTTCTTGTAGTGTGGGGCCCAAAACTGGACACAGTACTCCAGATGAGGCCTCACCAATGTCGAATAGAGGGGAACGATCACGTCCCTCGATCTGCTCGCTATGCCCCTACTTATACAAGTATGCCCCCTGTCCCATGGGGTTGGCCTGGCTCCTTGCTCTGGCCTGTGGGCATGTCCTTCTCCCTGAGACACCCAGCCTTGGCCCCTTCTTGGCTATGGCACCGCCAGATCACCGGCCCTGAGCTGTGGTGGTACAAGTGGATGGGCCCTGGCCTGGGTGGTCCCCCCAGCTCCTCAGCCTATGAAATCCCAGATGCAAAGAAAGCCATGGAAAAATCACAGTATCAGTGACATTTTTTACCTCTGTGATAAACCTGCAGCCCTAAGCATTGGCTATCAATGGACCAGTGGTCTAGCCTGCTTCCCAGTGAGCTTTGACGGCACCAGTGTAAGGAGGCCTTGAGCTGACAAGGGAAGGTTTAGCAGGGAAGGATCCTTTTGGGAAGAGAGCAGGGTAAGTGAGGACTTGCGGTGTCTAGTGACAGCTAATAACCCTTGCAGCTGGAACCCCTCCATCCCTGTCCCAACCACAACCTGCCAGTGCTCCCAGGCCTGCTCATTGGCCTGGCTTCAGAGAGACACTTGCCATTTGCATTACCGGAGTAGCAGTGTCTGTTCCAATGGTAGGGCAGAGGTACTTGTAAATAAACAATTAGCCGATTGACCAGACTATCGTGTGATGGAGAGTGTCCAACCTTTTGCAGAGATGGTCGAAGAGTGGGAAGAACTTACAATCATTGTTTGATGGGAAAATATACTAAGATTCCCAACAAATATAATTTGCAACAGATTCTTCAACTGGTTCTGATCCTGGAGCAGCCACACATCACAACAGCCTCCAACAAGGCAATCATGGTCGTTTTCTGCTGTCGTGGGTGGATCTGGAGAGAGGCTCCCGTCTTCTTAAATGTTATAGCCGTAGTCGGTGGAGTGAGACTGGTTGAGTTACCGTGGCACGAGGGCCGGGGGCTGAATCTGAGAACATATTGCAGGTCTGGGGGGAAACAACTCTTTGTTGAGCAGTCACAATCTTCACTGACTGCAGAGGTTTCTGCAGGTGGGTACCTGGCAGAAGGTCCTCTGCACCTGGAGCCTCTTCCGCACTCTGCAGTTGCCAGGGGCACAGCGAGGTTCGCAGGATGGGGCAGGCTATTGGAAGGTCATGGGTGAAATCCTGGCCCCATTGAAGTCTGCTCAAATTTTGACTTTAGTGGGGCCTGGATTTCACCCCATATCCTCCCTTCCAGTGAGGAGCAGCTGCAGGAAGGCTGAAAACCAGGGATTTTTCCTTTACCCCGCGTGTGGTGTGGTTTGCAACTTCTCCTGCTCAGCCAGAAGAAAGGAGTGGGAGGTGATGTGCCCTTTAGAATACAGCATTTAAGTCCCACATGCTGAAGTCCAGGGGAGGATTAACCTAGCACAACCTGCTAACTATGTTGCGTAGGTTCTCTGGAAGGGTAAAGAAGGGAATTTCACTAAAGGGAAATTATTGAAGCAATTTGTATCTTGATCCTGCTTCCATTGAGGTCAATGGCAAACCGCCTAAGGTGCAGGCTCAGGGCCTGTGAGCAGATTCCTTTGAGTAATTATTCTAAAGCATCTCTGGGCGTTTAGGGAAGCCGGTTGCTTGGCACGCCCAGCACTACTCCATGTGATAACGAGGGTGGGCCAGCAGTTTGGGGGTCAAAGGGAGTTCAACCCCCAAACACTTTGGGATTGAATCTATTTAAAAAATTACAAAACCTTAATGTGAATAGAAATATTTTAATGAAATCCTTTTAATATTCTCCCAAATAATTGGTCACCCTTTGTATTAGTGTACATTTATACAGACTTTTATAAAAAGGGCTAATAAATTATTTAAGCATGCTACAGACATGAATACTATATGTTGTAGATGGTTATATAAATGGACCTGGTTGAAAACCACATTTTTTTTTCCCCCCTGTAAAGAAAGAATGAAAATTTTTCATTTGAAAATGTTCATGGGAAATTTCTAAAACTAAATTCAATTTTCAGAAACAAACATTTCAGTTTGAATTGAAAACCTGCCACTTTATCCCTTTCCACCCAAACACTGATTTACAGCACGTTGGATTGGCATCTCTCAGCCCTGGCCCTACCCCTCTCCCAGCCAGGTATGTGCGCCCTGAGGAGCTGGGAACACTGTTGCTCCACAGGGACAACCTGTAACCAAGTGCCATGGCTTTTGTGGGTTTGTGTCTCTTGCTTTCCAGCTGTGCAATGCAGAACAAGTGCTGGCCCAGGCCCGGAAGAGGAAGCGCAGGACCAGCATCGAGAACAACGTCAAGGGCACGCTAGAGAACTTCTTCCGCAAGTGCGTGAAGCCGAGCCCCCAGCAGATCTCGCAGATCGCTGAGGATCTCAACCTGGACAAAGACGTAGGTTTAGATGGAGCTCCCCAGCGGTGGGGAGAACAGCATGTTCAGAAGTCAGGTCCTTAGGAATGACTCTAATGCATTCCCTAGTGGGGTACTTCTAAAGGCCAATTTAGGGCTGGTGGAAATTTTTCCATCTAAACTATTTTTTAAGCAGAAAATTGGGTTTCTGACTAAACCAAATTATTCACAAAACAAGTCTGTTTTCCACAGGAGGAGGAGGAGGATTTTTTATCTTAAAAAAAAAAAAAAAAATCCTCCAACAATTTCATTTTGGAAATGATACCATGGTGCCTCATGGGATCTGTAGTTCAGTTGCCTCATGTTCCTGTTCTCCTCTATGAGCTGGATTTCCCAGTCAGACTACATTTCCCATGATGCACCATGGCGAGGGAGGCCCGTGAGGCACCACCTCCCACCACGAGAGTGGCGGCTGTGGCACACGGTGTGTGACGTAGCCCAGCCTAAAGACGGGAATGGGGGGCATCTGGCACCCAAACTGCAATTACCATTCGGTAGGCACTGTGGCAGCTGACACTTTCTGGTATTTGAACTTCTGCCACAAAATTTAAATTGTCCATTGAAAATTTAGCCTTTGTTTTCACCGAAATTTTCCACAGTGTCCCCACCACCCCTACCCTTTCCTGTCCAGCTCTACTCCAGACCTCTACTCTGGAGGTGAATGGCTAGTGCAGGGGCTGTGAGCACAAAGCAAACAGCGATAGGAGTATGTTAGCACCAGCTGCCAGCCCATGTCACTCCCCTCCCAGGGGAGGTCTGATTCATGGATGCAACAAGAGTGCACGTGGGCTCCTTTGGTAGCCAGATTGCTGCCAAATCAGGTGGGTCCCAATAGGTGGGATTACAGCCCAGACCGCCTCAATTAGTGGGTGCACCTGGTGAAGGAATGTAGCCCTGTTGCAGGACAGCCTCGTACATGCTAGGGACTGTCAGGGTGCCCTGGGGCTCTGTAGAGACCCATCCCTCTGCCTGGCTGACCAAAGCGCTCCCAGCTGGGACTGCTGAGCTGGGAGGGTATGTAGGGCCTTGTGGGGGTGGAGGGAAGGCAGAAAACATCCCACTGGAAAAGAGCTTGAAGCTCCCAAATTGTCTGGCTGCTTCGCTCCTCTCTAGAGGCGGAGCTGTGGGGGGCTCTGCCCCCGAGGGAGAGGTTTTAATGGGCTGGGCTGATCCATCTCCCCTTTTGTGCCTTCTCCCATCTCTGCCTAGGTGGTGCGAGTCTGGTTCTGCAACCGGCGTCAAAAGGGCAAGCGGCTGCTGCTGCCCTTCGGCGATGAGAACGAGGGAGCCATGTACGACATGAACCTGGCCCTGGCGCACCCAGCCTTGCCCGCCGCAGTGAGCTCCCAAGCCTATGCCCTGGGCCCCCCCCCTCCCATCTACATGCCAGCTTTCCACAAGGGTGAGATCTTCCCTCAAGCTTTGCAGCCGGCGGTCTCCATGGGGAACAGTGGCAACTGAACCTGGAGCCTGGGGGCTCCCTGGGAGCTGGACGGAGGTGTCTCCTTGGCGGTGCTGCTTGGCTGGCTCTCTGGAGAGAACAGCACCCCAGAGATCCTGCAGCTGCTCCCCAGATGCCTGACTCGGGGGGGGGGGGGGGAATGGGGATGGGGGATTCACTGTATTGTTTTTATTTGCTTTTTGTGTGAGGGGGAGGGGCAGCAACCTGGGCAGAGGGAGCGGATCACCCTGCGCTGTGGAGTGAGTCCCTGTCCTGCCCACCGCTCCGAATCACTCCTGCTGCAAGGAGCCTGCTTCCCCCCCCACCTCGAGTTGAGCTACCTATCCTGCCCCTCCCCCCGGGGGCGGGGCCTCATCACTCATTTGCAAACAATGTTTTATCTATTGTTAGTTTGGAGAAGGAAAAAAAAAAAGCCCTTTTTAGCCATTTCTAGTTTTTAAAATGATCCCGTCTCTGTGTCTCTTTGTTGCGTGCAGCAGGGCTGTGCGAGCCCCTGAGGGCCGTCGCTCCCATGGGCTCTTAGTCCCAGGCAGCCGTAAACCTGGGAGTTTCCAGGGAGCCTAGGAGGGTTAGGGTGCCATTGCGTGCCTGTGGGAGTTGAGGCCCTTAAGTCTCCTTGGCAAATGCCAGCCTGTGGCTCAGCCTTGCTCCCTGGGCACGTAGACACATCTTTACCTGCCCCAGCTCTCTGCCTCAACCAGTTGGCATTTTCCAAGGAAAAAAATGTTTCACTGAACAATTCCAGACCCATGTGTACTTAATGTGCTTTCCCTGCCTGGCTGTAGAGCAAAGGCTTCAGCTGCCTTGTCTTCCACCACCCCCACCCCTTCAGCAGCCCTAGACCTAACGAGCGTCTATAGGGCATAGGAGGCTATTCAGCTACCACTGGGCATCCCTGATGGACTCTGCTGGAGATCTGCCAAGGCCTGTAACAGCTCAGGGACCCCACTGTTTCCAAACTGCTGGTGAGAATAGCCTCCAATGCCTCCCACTATGGACCCTAAGGTCTCTACTCTGCACTGCAGGGCTTTGACTCTCTGCCTGGAAGCTTTCATTGTTGGCTCCCTGCACAATGCTCCCTGGGAGAAGCAGTGTAATGAGTGGAAAGGGGTAAAGTGCTTCTCCCATCCCCAGCTCTGTAAGGCTGTGATTCCACCCACATGCCGGCAGAGTGACATACCATGCATGCCGGAGTCCCCTGGTAGAGCGTGGCTTCCATAGAAAACATTGTGCATTGTAACAAGAACAAAGCATTTTCGAGAGCCTGTTATTTTCTACTCAGCACTGCACATTTTGTAGTGCTGGACAGATCCTCCTTTCCATAGAGCATTCTTGGAGCCCAGCGTGAATGTGTGCCGGGGTCAAACGGGCAAGAGAAAGAGTGTGGGACACTGCAAGCTCCACCCCCAACCAATCTCCACTCCCCTCAGATGCCAGAATGGAGCTCCACACTCAGAAGATGGCACCGATGTTCTGGCTATGACCATGTGTGTCCTCTGGGCTGGACAGGGTTCAGATATGCTGCTGGGCTCCTCCCCTGGGCTCTCCCTTGAGGTGCCCATGCCTTGCTGGGCAGCTTGGGCTTCATTGCCTCTTGGCTGGCAATAAATATAATCAATTAAGAACATAAGAATGGCCATACTATGTCAGACCCATGGTCCATCTAGCCCAGTATCCTGGCTTCCGACAGTGGCCAATGCCAGGTGCTTCAAAGGGAATGAATAGAAACGGGCAATTATCAAGTGATCCGTCCCACCATCCAGTCCCAACATCTGGCGGTCAGAGGCTTAGGGACACCCAGAGCACAGTTGCATCTCTGACTTTCCTGGTTAATCGCCATTGATGGACCTATCCTCCATCAATTTATCTAATTGTTTTTTGAACCCCATTATAGTTTTGGCCTTCACAACATCCCCCGGCACTGAGTTCCGCAGGTTGACTGGGCGTTATGTGAAGAAATACTTCCTTTTGTTTGTTTTAAACATGGAGACCCCTGGTACTTGTGTTATGTGACTTCCTTATTCACTTTTTCCACATCATGATTTTAGTGGCTTCTATCCTATCCCCCCTTAGTCATCTCTTTTCCAAGCTGAATAGTCCCAGTCTTATTAATCTCTTTTCATGTGGAAGCTGCTCCATACGGTGCATAATCATTTTTGTTGCCCTTCTCTGTACCTTTTCCATTTCTAATATATCTTTTTTGAGATGGGGCAACCAGAACGCCACACAGTATTCAAGGTGTGGACGTACCAAGGATTTATATAGAGGTGATATGACATTTGCGGTCTCATTATCTAGCCCTTTCCTAATAATTCCCAACATTCTGTTAGCTTTTTGCCTGCCGCTGTATATTCAGCGGATGTTTTCAGAGAACTATCCACAATGACTCCGAGATCTTTCTTGAGTTGTAACTGGTAATTTAGACCCCGTCATTTTGTATGTACAGGTGGGATTATGTTTTCTAATGTGCATTACTTTGCATATATTAACAGTGAATTTCATCTGCCATTTTGTTGCCTAGTCACCCAGTTTTATGAGATCCTTTTGTAATTCTTTGCAGTCTGTTTGGACTTAACTATCCTGAGTAATTTTGTATCATCTGCAAACTATGACACCTCACTGTTTACTCCTTTTTCCAGACCATTTATGAATATGTTGAACAGCACTGGTACCATGCAGATCCTTGGGGGACGCCACTCTTTGCTTATTTCCACTGTGAAAACTGAGGATTTATTCCTACTCTTTGTTTCCTGTCTTTTAACCAGTTACTGACCCATGGAAGGCCCTGTAATTGCCGGGATCACCTCTGGAACCTTTTTTAAAAATTGGCATCATATTAAGTCTCCTCCAGCCATCTGGTGTGCTGATTTGAGTGATAGGTTACATACCACAGTTAGTAGTTCTGTGATTTCATATTTTAGGTCCTTAGCTATCCTCCAGCCATCTGGTGTAGAGGCTGATTTGAGTGATAGGTTACATACCACAGTTAGCAGTTCTGCAATTTCATATTTGAGTTCCTTCAGAACTCTTGGATGACTCTCACTTGGTCTGCGTGAGTGGTGACTTATTACTGTTTTATTTATCAACTTGTGTTCCAAAACCACCTCTATGGAGACCTCAATGTGGGACATACCCACCCCATGCCTGTCAGCTGAGGGTGCAGCAGGACTCAGATCTCAACAGTCTCAACATTTCAAAGTAGCGTCCATCTCCCCATCCCCTCACCGGGCTGCTCTGTAGCGTGTCGCCTCTGGAAAGAGGGGAGGGCTCCTGCCGCTCACCCCCAGGAAGAACATTGGGGACGGTGCCTGTTTGATCCCCTCACTCACTTTAACCTCTCCCTCTTCTCACCTTGTATTAAAATGCTGGATAGGTATGTCCCTGGGAGACCTGGGTTCTGTTCCCACCCCTGCTCCCTGTAGCATGAGATTATTTCAAGCCACTCTGTAGGACCTACACAAAATCACTGTTGTCCTTGTGCAGCCCCTGCAGCAAACTCGCGTGATTTTATTTGGGGTAGACACTGTCTCTAACTCTGTCTGTACCGCACCTAGCACAATGAGGCTGTGGACTGGCTGAGACCTCTAGGCACTATGGCCATAGGTATGTGAAATATGCATTCTCCCAGCAGTGCTGCTGTAGAAGGAAGCCAGAGAGTCATAAAACCCCCTGCTCTGTGAGGAAGGCAGGGGGGGCTGGTAGGGAAGTGGGTTAGAGGAGGGGGGTTGCACCCATGCTGGTGTGAATGACAGTTGCTCCTCCATGATGGAAGTGAATGATGTCTCAGTCCCTTGGGTCAGGGGGATGATCCTCTCAGCCCTTAGTGGGCATGATGAGTCACATGGACAGACCAGTCGCTTGCCCCTCACTGCCTGGCCTTGCTTGGGGGATACCAGAAGATTTCAGTCTCCAGGGCTGTCAGCCAGTAGCAAGCAACATGGGCCTTCAGTGCAGCACAGGACCATGCAATGAGCAAATGTCCTCTTGGCTTTAGCTTGGGGGATAAGTGGGCTGGAAACACTCGTGTTTCTCCAAGGCAAACTCCTGTGTGAAGCAGGAGAGTCTCCTGCCAGACGAGAGTAACCCACCCATGAAATGTTCTGTTAATGCATGTGCACTGTGGTAGCACTCAGCAGCCCTAGTCCTGGACGCAGACCCCACTGTGCTGGGACACGTACAGACACAGAACCCAAAAGTCCGTGCCCCAAAGAGCAATGATCAGCAAACATCAAGTTGCTATCCCAGCAATTGAACGGTGCAAAGCTAGGTTTCAAAGCAGTTTTCCCCTAGAAAATCAGCGGTGACATTTGTGCAGGACACGGTGTATTCAAGGATCTCTATTTCTAAATGACTATCATGTTGTTTAACAACAAAGTTAGCCCCAAAAAAATGGATGTGAGAAAACTTCTAATAAAAACTGGAGGAGCCCGTTCGATGCACAATCAGGATGTGTTATGGAAACGTGGTCTGGTTTGTAGGAGACGGGTGGTGGGTTGGTGTAAACCCCACACTGGTAGACTGGTTAATTGGAGGCACCATTAGCGTATCTTGTTGCACTTAGAGGGCTATCAGCCTCAATTGCTGAGCAGACCCAGCTGGCATGGAGGGAACTGGAGGCCCTGCAGAGGAGATTCAGGAGGCAGAGGGCTTAGAGAAAAAGGGTCTGGACGTTGTCAGGGCTGAGCCCTGACATGGGCAAGGCTCCAGGGAGGTAGCCCTGTGGGGTGGGGCTCCGGAAGCGGGTCAGGGAGCTGGGGAGAACCTGGGATGGGCAGAAGCAGCTGAAGTTCTGTTTGGTTTTGGTTGGGGTCTTTTTGGGTCCCGCCAGGGGGAAGCCTGGGACTGCAAGGGAAGAGTGCAGCGGAGCCCAGGAGGTGGAGGATGTGGTGTTGATGCCCAGCATTGTGTTGGTCATTGTTTCTCTGCAACGCTGATCCCCAGAAGGGGTGAGGCTGCATGTGAGCTTGCCGCAGGGCCAAGTCAGCAGCAGAACCGGACCCTGTAGTAGAGGCTGAGTGGCTGTCGGAAGGAGGGGGCTGAGGGGGACAGTGCGGCATGTGAACTGGTGAGTCACAGCAAGAACACCATGTTTTGGGAAAAACAGAACGTCTGTGTTGTAAGGCAGCCCTAGAGCATTTTAAAAGGCATTCGTCTGTCTGAGCGTTTTATGCTGCCACCCATCGTGGGAGTATCTGGGCCCTTTCTGCATGAAGATTCGTCTCACACAAGGAATTCCCTTCTTTAAACACTGATTGATGGGTTAAGCGCATCTTAAAGGGCACAGAACCAGCTGAAATGCCTTGAAATTGGGTGTCTATACTGCTTCCGCTATGACAGCCTGGCACGGCATCGCAGCCCCAGACTTGCTGGTTCTGTGGCATGGTGAGCTCTTTTCACTGAGGTTCGGCTGAGCGCTCCAAAGAGCCACGAGAATGATTGATTGGAAAGCATACCTTGCAGTGAAACGCTCACGGAGCTCAATCTCTTGATCTTAACAAAGAGAAGGTCAAGGGGTGACTTGGTCTGTCTCAAGTACCTATGCAGGGAACAGAGATTTGTTAATAGAGGCCTCTTAAACCTAGCAGACAAAGGTCCAACAAGATTCAATGGCTGGAAATTGAAGCCAGACAAACTCAGCCTAGAAATGAGGTGCATATTTTTAACAGCAAGGGTAATGAACTATTGAAACAACCTACAAGGGCTGTGGTGGATTCCCCATCATGGGACACTTTAAAATCAAGATTGGATGTCTTTCTAAACGCTAGCCTCTAGCTCAAGCAGCAACTTCTGGGAAGTCCCGTGGCCTGTATCTTCCAGGATGCCAGATTAGACGATCACAGTGCTCCCTTCTGGCCTCATAATTTATATATATAGTAATAATGGCAATGGAGTCCCTGGCACATCTCCCTTTTTGGGGGTTAAAAATCTGAGCAAGGTGTGGGGGGGGGATTAGTTTTAGATTTTCTTGTTTTCCTGGTGTTGGGTGTATCATTCTCACAATGGAAAGGCTTTTGACCACATTTAAACTAGGTGTCATTTTGTTCTTTGTCAGACTTGCACTTTGGACACTCCCTGATTTCCTTTCAGCCCTACTTGTCATCAGCAAACCGGGCTCCTGCTGAGAGTTGTCCGTGAACTGTGCAAGACAACAGCCCGTTCCCTGGAGGCTAAATTGTGAACCCCGACTCATGAGCAGAGCCATGGAAATCAGCCGAGTGCAGTGCTCTTAGGCTGGAGATAGGGTGCGAGGATCCGGCCCTGAATGGAGTTTGGGAAATCACGGCAGCTTTTTCTGAAATGGGCTTTGAAAACTCCTTTTGAACTAGACTCACTAGTAAATGTTTGTTTCGCTTTGCGGGGGCTGGACTTTGGCAGCACTATTCCTGTTGAGGAGTCCTGCAACTAGACCCCTGCAAACCAACAGGGCGGGGGGGCGTGGTGTTTGATAGCAGGAGTAAGCACTGCTCTGCATGTGACTGAGTGTTGCAGAAGTAGCACCTAAAGTATCGTAACACCTTGTTGCAGTTTCCTTTGTCTGTAATGGCTCCTTAAGAGAAGGAGCCCACAAGTGCCTGTGGTTGGTGGCTTCCTCTCCACTTTCCAGAGTAGCCCCATTGTGTCATTGGTGTTTCCAGACATCAGGGAAGTTACTTCTGAAACAGTTTATGTTCCGATCATTGATGCTTTGGCATCTTGAAGTGCTCAGGCTCCCAACCTCCTCTGTCTTCTGGGTCATGATCGCATCATTGTGAACAAGTTACATCTGATGAAGTGAGCTGTAGCTCATGAAAGCTTATGCTCAAATAAATTGGTTAGTCTCTAAGGTGCCACAAGTCCTCCTTTTCTTTTTGCGAATACAGACTAACACGGCTGCTACTCTGAAACCTGTTCTTGTGGCTTGTTTCAGAGTAGCAGGCATGTTAGTCTGTATTCACAAAAAGAACAGGAGGACTTGTGGCACCTTAGAGACTAACCAATTTATTTGAGCATAAGCTTTCGTGAGCTACAGCTCACGAGCTATAGCTCACGAAAGCTTAAGCCACAAGAAATAATTCTTCTGTTCTATTCATCACTGATCAGGCATCAACTGGAGTACTGTGTCCAGTTCTGGACCCCATGCTTTGGGAGAGGCGGGGACAAACTGGAGAAAGTCCAGAGGAGCGCAACAAAAATGATTAAAGGTTTAGAAAACATGACCTACAAGGAAAGATTTTTAAAAACTGGGTTTGTTTCTTCTGGAGAAGAGAAGACTGAAGGGGACATAACAGTCTTCAAGTACAGAAAAGGTTGTTTTGAAGGGGAGAGTGATAAACTGTTCTTATCCTCTGAGGACAGGACAAGGAGTAATGGGATTAAAGTGCAGTACGGGAGATTTAGGTTAGACATTAGGAAAAATTTCCTAACTATAAAAGCAGTTAACCTGGAAGAAATCACCGAGGGAGCTTGTGGAATCTCCGTCCTTGGAGGTGTCTAAGAAGAGGTTAGACAAACACTTGTCAGGGATGGTTTAGATAATCCTTAGTCCTGCCTCAGCGCAGGGGACTGGACTAGGTGACCGCTTGAGGTCCCTTCCAGTCCTACATTTCTGTGGTTCAATGAGACTTCATGGCACTTAGTATTATATAATTGTATCCAGAGCGTAGCTGGGGGGGAGCGGGGCAGCGGCTGCTCCCCCACCGAGCAGACGTGGCGCCTTTTAAATTCTTTGGCGCCTTTTACATTTTTACTCACCCGGCGGCGCTCCAGGTCTTGGGCGGCGGGTCAGGCGGCGCTCCAGGTCTTCAGCATCAGGTCCTTCACTCGCTCCGGCTTTTGGCGGCATTGCGGTCGGGGCGGGTCCTTCAGTGCCGCCTGACCTGCCGCCGAAGACCCGGTGCGCCGCCGGGTGAGTACTCGCGGGTGGCGCCGGTTTTTATCTCCGCTCCCCCTGTTTTCTCCACTTGGCTACGCCACTAATTGTGTCATGGTAGAACCGAGAGGCCCCAACTGAGATTAGGGCGCCATTGTGCCAGGCACTGCACAGACACAGCCCTAAAGAGCTATTGCCAAAATAGCCACAGCAGATAAAGGGTGAGAGGGGAAACGGTGGCACAGGGGTATGAAGCAACTTGCCCAAGGTCCCCCAGAAGGTCAGTTGCAGAAGAAAGATTAAAACCCAGATTGGCAGTGCTCTACCCACTAGACTGCTCTGCCTCCCCCACACTTGGGTGGAGTTCTTCCTCCTTCCGAATCCCTGAGAGCAGCAGCTCAGCTAGCATGGGCTCAGGACCGGTGCACAGCCCACAACGTGCCAGCAGCCACATTCACATACAGTGACACTCAGGGATGAGCTGCCAAAATCTTAATGGGTTCCCTCCTCACCTCACGAGGGGGTCGTTGCCCACCCCCGTCCCCCGGGACTCCTGCCCCATCCAAACGCCCCACGTTCCTTGATGCCCCCCCGGACCCCTGCCCCATCCACCGCCCTCCCCTGTCCCCTGACTGCCCCCAGAACCGGGCAGGAGGGTCTCGTGGGCCACCGTAGTGGGTGCCCACCCCACCGCTAAGAGTCAGAGGCACCTGCCGGGGGGCGAGGTGGGGAGTCCCGGGGGTGCTTACCTGGGGCAGCTCCCAGGAAGCATCCAGCAGGTCTCTCTGGCTCCTAGGGGCAGGGGAGCATAGCTAGGGGGGAGCAGGGGGAGCGACCGCTCCCCCCACCGGTCACATCAAAAGTGGTGCCTTAGGCGCCGACTCCCTGGGTGCTCCGGGGCTGGAGCTCCCACAGGGAAAAACTGGTGGGTGCAGAGCACCCACCGGCAGCTCCCCACCCCGCGCCCGGCCCCAGCTCACCTCCGCTCTGCCTCCTCCCCTGAACCCACCACCCCGCTCTGCTTCTTCGTGCCCCCCCCCTTGCCAGCTTCCCGCAAATCAGCTGTTCGGCGGGAAGCCGGGGAGGGCTGAGAAGCAGGCCGCGGCTTCCCGCTCAGGCCGAGGGTGGCGGAGCTGAGCTGGGGCGGGGAGCGGTTCCCCTGCGGTCCCCTCCCCCCGGGTTACCTGCTGCGGCACGGGCAGCCCTCCTCGCGCCCCCCCTGGCCCGAGCTCACCTCCGCTCTGCCTCCCTGGGCCTGAGCGGGGAAGCCACCGCCTGCTTCTCAGCCTGCCCCGGCTTCCCGTGCCAACAGCTGATTCGCGGGAAGCCGGGGGGGCGGAGGGCGGAGGCGGAGTGGAGGTGAGCTTGGGGCGGGGAGCTGCCAGTGGGTGCTCTGCACCCACCAAATTTTCCCCGTGGGTGCTCCAGGGCTGGAGCACCCATGGAGTCGGCCCCTAAGGCGCCACTTTTGGCTGGTTAAATTTAGAAGCCCTTTTAGAACCGGTTCTCCCTCGCGGAACAACTGCTTCTAAAAAGGGCTTCTAAATTTAACAACCAGTTCAAGCGAACTGGCTCCAGCTCACCAGTGGTGACACTCATCTCCATGGGCTTTACAGCGGTGTGTAACATTTACATGTAGGCTTCATCTCTGGGGTGCAGCCCGGCAGGTGTTTCAACAGCACACAGCAATACTGCCCAATTGCCTAGGAGAAAAGGAAAAGAAAAAAAAATCCATGTCCAAGTGGAATTGGACAGAGGTCTTAGCATAGCGGAATGTAGGCCTGAAATGCCTCCTGGACACTGGCTTTTGATACAGTGCAGCCCCCCAGTCCTACTGCTTGGTGTAATTAATCTTTGCCCCACTGCCTAGCTACATGTTGTGTGTTTGGGATGATGTGTGCCGGGCTTGGGGGCAGCGACTATTTGGTTTGTTGCTGATATTCAGCTAATTATTTTTGACTGTCTGAAAATGGCTTTTCTATGAAGCCAGTGTGTAAGGATGCTAATTCCATGGGCCTTGCCTCTCTCTGGGCTAGTCTACACCGATGCAGCTGTGCCGCTGTAGTGGGTCCAGTGAAGATGGTCGGTGCCGATGGGAGCGAGCTCTCCCGTTGGCATAACAAATTCGCCTCCACGAGCAGGGGTAGCTGTGTCGGCGAGAGACACTCCCCCCATGACAGCGCTGTCCGCACCGACGCTTGGGTTGGTGTAACGTACGTTGCTCAGGGGGGTGTCTTATTCACACCCTTGAGCAATGTAAGTTGTATCGAAGTAAGTGGTCGTGCAGACCTGGCTTCTGTCTTTCAGCTGTACTTTGATTTTTTGTTCAACTGGGACAGCTGAGCTGCTAAGGAGCAACCTGTCTTCTTTACGCAAACATGCCATTGGGTGTCACTGTTCTGTACTAAAGCACCTGAGGGTGATCTGGGTAGCAGGGCACTGGGGTCTGGCTATTTTAGCTTCCCTGCTTGGTAATGGGAAGAGAGCACAGACCCCTTTTGATCACAGGATTTTTCATATACTCTAGACTGGTGCAGACTATTTACAAGCAACTGACTGATTCCTGCTGGTCCATTTGTCCTGGAGGCTGGGATGCACAGGGAGTGTAATCCTGGACACTGGCACCCCCGGCATTGCTGAGTGGGAACAAGCCTGGTGTACGCTAATAATAATAATTCGTAGATGCAAAGGCCGGAAGGGACCATTGTGTTCATCTAGTCCGCCCCCCTGTGTAGCAGGCCAGAGACCTTTCCTGAATTCATTCCTAGAGCAGAGCTTTTTGAAGACCATCCAGTCTACATCTAAAAATTGCCTGTGATGGAGAACCCACCACGCCCCTTGGTGAGTTGGTCCAGTGGTTAATTACCCTTATTAATAACAATAATAAGGGGGATGGTTGGAATGTTTTTTATCTGTAGGCATTTCTAAAGGGCTTATGACCTTAATGCAAGTGCCTCACTGTCAGTCTCTTGACCCACCCCCCCTTGGGGGAATATTCTCCCCACTTCAGAGATGGGGAAACTGAGGCACAGAGAAGGGACATGATTAGTCTAAGCCGGGGTGGGCAAACTATGGCCTGCAGCCTGCTTCCGGCCCGTCAGGCGTTTTTATCCGGCCCTTGAGCTCGCACCGGGGAGTGGGTTTTGGGGGCTTGCCCCAGTCCGCCTGGTGCTCCCCGGCCCCCAATTCCCTTGATGAGCATCTTCTGGCACGCAGAGCCACCCTGCACAGGTGCGACTTCACCGCACTGTTTCCAGGATTGGAACCCCGCCCCTACGCGGCAGCACCCCCGCCATGCGGCAGCATGTCCAATCCCCTCCCAGTCTCCTATGGCCCCACCCTCGAGAGCCTCGAAACCGCCCAGGGGCCGCACCTGACCCGGCTAGGGTACCTCTGCCCGTGGTGGTGCCTGGTACGGCCGCCTTGGTGTGACTGCCGACAGGGCCCCTAGGAGTCCCCGGTACCGGCTACTCTGGTGCAGTCTCCCAGCCCCGCCCGGCATGGCTCCCCAGGGGCTAGCGATAGCCTGGGGTCACCTGACCCTGGTGCTCAGGGCAGACCTAGGCACAAGGGCAGCCCCGCCAGCCATGACAATGCCGGCGCAGTGACGGGCTTGGCCAGGGCAAACCCCCTCTGGCTGGCTGCCGATCCCCTTACCCAGCTACTGCGACAGGAGGGTTTCTCTCTCCCTCCCCAGTCTCGCAGGACGGGAGAGGGGGACAAAGGAGCAGAGAGCCCAGCAGCCCCCTAGCCAATCCAGCTGGGAGTGCTGGTGACAGGGAGTGTGAATTGGGGCTTGTCTACACTACAAATGCTCCTCTGGTATCACTGTGCTGGCAGAGCCCCCTAGTGGGGAGGCCCCTTACTCCTGTAAGGGGACTGTTGCCCCCTTACTAACATTCAGTGGGGGTGTTTTGGTTGGCTAGCTCCCAGTACCAAAAGGGGGGAAGGGTCGATGGGGAATCAGGACCCTGAGACTAACAGTCCCCAGGAACAATGGGGAGAGGTCAATGTTCCAGGTCAGCCTGAATGACAGGGCAGGCTAATCAGGGAGTCAGGAGGCCAGGGAGGTCCCGTCCCCGTGTGAGCTGGATTTGCCTGGGTCAGACAGAGTGGGGCTGAGCTAAGGAGAAAGCAGGGGCCTGAGCTGAGCTGGGGAGCAGAGCTGGGCCAGATCCCGAGAGAGCGGACCCTGTCCTGGGAGCAGAGCTGCAGCCCCAAAGCCAGAGGCACAGCCCAGAGAGAGCAGACCTGCCCTGGGAGCAGAGCTGCAGCGACCAGAGCCAGAGGGGCCAGAAAAGCAGCCCAGGAAGCAGGTCAGTGCTGGGAGGAGAGTCACAGAAGCAGCCTGCAGAGCAGACCTGTCCTGGGAGCAGAGCTGCAGCAACCAGAGCCAGGGGGCCAAAAAAGCGGCCCAGGGAGCTGGCGGCAGAGCAGCAGAGACAGAGTGGTGGAGCTGGGGCTGGAGCAGTCCGGAGCTGGGTGCGGTGAGCAGCTGGGGAGAGCGAGGGGGACCCTGGGCAGCAGGCCCAGCACAGGGAGATGCCTCAACCAAGAGGCTCTGCAGGCCAGGCTTGGATTGTAACCCCGCCAGGGCAGGGGCGACACTGGGCAGAAGGGTCCTACCACTTAGGGCCTGAGAGCGTGAGGCCACCACCAGAGCAAGCGTCCAACCCACGGCATCCCTGCAGCACAGCCAGGGCCTGAGCAGAAGGCCTGGGACTTACAAGGAGCAGACTGTAAACTGCCCTGACGTACCAGAGACACTGTTTGTGATGTTCCCAGCCACAGAGCGGGGTGATGTGTTTCCTTTAACCTTTCCCGTTTTTCCTTATTCTTTTTAAAATTAATTGTTGATTAAATAACTTGCATTTGCTTTAACTTGTATGTAATGGTCAGTGGATCAGAGAAGTGCCCAGGGCAGAGAGAGTACCCCGGAGTGGGGACACCCTAGCCCCTGTCCTAGGTGACCACAGCAGGGTTGGGGGTCGAGCCCCCCAGGAATCCTGGGCCCAGCCTTGTTGGGGTTACGAGGACTCTGCCAGAGAGGAGAGTGGAAGGGGAGTCCTCAAGGGCAGGGAGGCCACTGGGTAAAGGAAGTGGGAGGAAGGACTCAGATCCTTTCGCTAGCCCACTTCACCGGGGTAGTGCAGAAGCCAGGAAAGTTCCCCACAATAGCGGGACTATTCCCCCGCTTACACACCAACAAACGGAGTTATGCCCGAATAGCTACACCCGTTTCCTGGACGGCATAAAGTAAAACAGCAAAAGACCCCTTGTTGATGTAACTGCAGCCCCACAAGGGCTTTTACTGGCATAGCTCTGGTGGCTGGGAGGAGGGGGATTTTGTAGGCTAAGCCCCCTCATACACACACGCCCTGGGGATGAGTGGGGAAGTTCAGAACTCAAAAGATCGCCCCCCAAAAGGCAATGTAATCCTTTTTAGAAACCCTCATGGCGATTGCGGGACGGAGTCATGATTTCTGATCGCCTGGGGTTGGCAATAGGGTGCCAAGGTGGCTTAGACCCCTGCTCCCCATCGGCTGTACTTGTGTGTGAATCCCACCTGGTGCCTGGAGCCCCCAGGGTCTGGCAGCCTGTAGGTGTTTGCAGCTGGCAGGGGCAGTGAGGGCAGCCTTGCCTTCTGAACCACGTGTACACATTTGGGGTGGGAGTCAGCCCCCTTAGCCAGCACGCAGCAACATCACCCCAGCCCGACCCCGTCTCCGGGGAGAAGAAGAGGCTGTAGGCGCTGATGGCCTTGCCTGTGGAAGGCTGCTGTGGCCGGGCGGCTGGCATCTCCCAGGAGCTGGCAGCCCCAACAGAGAGACACTTAGCAGGACCTGGCTGGCAGAGGCTGCTTTGTGCCAGCTCACATTGCACAAACAGGAAGGACAAAGCTGGGCCGCTCTGAGGTTAGTAGAGGAAGGCTGATTCGTCCCCACTGCAGTCTGGCAGCAGCTCAGATTGGGAGGGGGAAAGCTGCCCCGCCCTGAGGTGAAGAAGAGACGCTGGTGTTGCTAGGGAAAAGCCACTGTGAGCTGGTAAAATACAGGGGGGCCTGATTCTGCCCCACAAGGGCTGGGCTTGCCGTGCACTGACCATCATCCAATGTCCCTTAGGGCACCAGATCTCGCCTTAAGTTTGATCCTGGCTTTGCGTGCCAGAAGCTGCAGGTTCTGTGCCTGCCAAGGCATTGCATAGCCCATGCCTTGGATGTGACGTCCAATTCCCTTTCAGAGGCCTTGAGCCCTGGCGGCTGATGGGAACGTCAGGGTCCTTTGAACTTGTTTAAAAATCGACCCCTTCGTGCCTCATTGACAAAGTCCTTTCCAGAGAAGACTGATTGTGAAGGGCACGTTGGCTTGCTGGCGCGTGCATAGCTCACTGGGGAGCGTGACAGCTCTCCGGTGCTTCATGCACCGAGGACCGAGGCTGGCCCAGCTCTACCTGGGGAGCGTTTGCTCAAGCTGAGTAGCGTGTACTTTTAGCTCTGGAGGGCCCCAGACTGGTTCAATCCCTGATGTATCAGCCCACTGGGGGTATGGTTCTGTTCCTGGCTTGGGTTCCCTTCCTAGCAAGCACTTGTATGGACAGTTACTGATGGTAGCATGGATGCTCTGAGATAAAGCCGGGTGGTACGATGTCTGAATACCTTTCAGATTCCCCGTCCCCCTGTATGCCATGGTTGGGCTAGGTCTACCTGGTTTGGGTGTGAGTGGTGTTGGTTTCAGTTCCTGATGAGTGTTGGGGTTGATTGTGAATGCAGCAGTGGCTTACACGCCCCGAGAATGCCTTCTGTGTGAGTCACTATTTCCTTTCAAGGCAAAAGCAGCCTGCCTGCTGACCCAAAGGTCTGATTCTGACTGGGTGTGAGAGACAATCCCAGTAGCGGAGGTGACAACGGCAGCCCAAAGGCCACTCAATGGGGCCACGAGGGGAGCGCTCAGGCTAACGGTACTAACCTTCCGTGGGGTGGAGGGTGTGATTCCTGTCCCAGACTGGGTGTGTATCGGTTGTGATAAGAAAGGCGGCTGATTTAGTCTCACCTGACGCCTTGTGTGTGACCTGAAAGTGGAGAAGCCCGGCAGACGATGATAAAGAATAAAACTCCTCTCCTGTGATAAGCACAGCAGCCTCCCTCGAGACATATGTCACCTCCCGGAGCACTGAGAGTATATTTACCTGTGATGTTACGTGTCCCCTCAGGCTCACGGGCTCATAGGCTGTTATAGCCCCCACACTGCAACTGGGCGTGGTGATTCCCAGCACGGGTGGCCAGACACGCGCTAGCTTGAGCTAGTGAGCAGTGTGGCTGCACCGGCAGCTACTCAAGCCAGCTGCCCAGATCCAAGTCCCCCAGGGTCCGTACTTAGGGAGCTAGCCCAAGCTGCCAGCCACCCTGCTATCTTGAGCCCGCCAGCTGGAGCAGAGCCAGCACCAGTCTGCCCACCCGGGCTGGGAATCGCGCCTCCCAGCTGCAGCGTAGATGGACTCGAAGGGGCTAGAGCAGCCCACGAGCTGGTCAGAGTGAGGGGACATGGAACATCGCAGTGAAATATGCTTCTTGCTCGTCTATGGGGAAGCTTCAGACAATACCTAAAACCCCGCCCCCTGCCCCATTTTCTTAGGTATAATTTAGAAGGGCAAACTCCTGCTGTGGTCTACACCTAAAAATTAGCTCGATCTCACTCCATTGCCTGGAGCGGTGAAAAACGTCACGCCCTGTGCGACAGTGTTAGGGTGACCTACCCTCCACTCTAGCCCCAGTTACCAATTCTTCCACTGACCCAGCTATGGCTGGATTAACTCCATTGACAGAACAAACCCTGACAATGTAGGAAGCATCCACCCTACAGCATCACTGTCACAGTAATATAGGCCTAGCCAGTTTATATAACTTTCATCTGAGCATTTTGGAGCATTTACAAGCTTTAATGAGTCCAGCCTCCCAGCACTTGGGGATATAGGGCTGGTGCTGTCACTGTTTTACACAAAGGGAAATTGAGGCACAGAGCCCATAAGTGGATCACATTTCCTGCCTGTGCCAGAAGTCAAGCGAACATTTTTTGATGCCAAGCCTCTTGCTGTAACACTAGATCCCACTCCCTCCCAGACAACAGTAAATCCAAGGAGTGTGTCTCCATGTTTGATCATAGTGTCCCTGTACTGAACTGTATTTGTTTGAGGGATCCCACACAATTTTGCAATATTATAAGAGGAGCTAGTAGCACTGCCTATTGTCTCTGGGGTGCCTAACACTTTCCATTCTAAGGCCCTGTTTTCGTTGCTTACAACTATGCCCAGCGCTAACCATTTGAGCTGATATTTACCAGGTGTCTGTTTCAGCATGAATATTTTTGGAAACTGTCAGCTTAAAAAGGGTTTCAGCCCTGTCTGAGAATGAGATTAGGGACAAAAATACATGGCTTTGCCTATATTCAATAAATAAATAAATCAGGCACTCAAAAGTTAGAAAATGCCGGAGTGAAGATTACTTGTGCAACCTTCCTTCGTTTCCCTTGTACACAGGCATTCTGAGACCGTCCTGAATGACTTCCTCACACATTATTTTTCCACAGGACCTCTGCCTCATTCAGTGCACAAGATGGGTGCTCCTCTGAGGATGAAGGAGACTGTTGGACCTAGGAGCCCTTTCTCATTTGTTGCAGACCCTGGGGTGCGACTGCAGAAGTGCTGACCCCGCTCAGTGGCAGCTGAAGACACCAGGAGCTGTGCTTTGCCCATCTGAAGTGCTATAGAAGTGCTAAATATGCCAAAAAGCCAGGCCCCAGGTGTCTCAGCTTGGGCACCCAAATTAGTAGAAACTTCTGACCATCACCTCTCATTGTGCCTCAGTTCAGGCAACAGCTCCCTCCCCTAACAGGAGCCTTGGGAAGGGAAATGCACTAATGTCTGTGAAGCACTGTGCTTTTGCCATGGGAGCCTTAGAAAAGCCCCTAAGGAAATGTAATAATTCTGTCTTCAGAGCAGGGTTTGAAGAGTGTGCAGGAAATAAGGCCTGTGGCCTGTTGCAAAGCCCTCCATCCTGCTCTAAGCCGCCCAAGCCAGCAAAAGTCCAACTCAGCCTGTTACACAAAATTGCATATAAAAGGCAGCAGAAGATAAGACAAAAAGTGGTTTAGTCCAAATGAAAGCTCCCCTGATCCCACTTGCGGACTGTGTTAAAGCCATGCCTGGAATGGAACCAGAAATTAATGGGCGAAAGCTGGAGCTTAATTGGTGGACAAAATAATGAGGGAAAGGGCCATGCTGCCCATCACCCCCTTTTGGGGTGCTTTAAAAAAACAAACAACTCTGGGGAAAGGATCAAATGGCTGAGAGATGGGTGGACTGAAAGGAGCAAGCTTCACCATCATAGCTGCTACCTGCATGGTCTCCTGGAACCCCAGGATCCACCGTGACACCACTGGGCCTTTGCTAGCCTGACCAGACCCGGCCAGAGAGAAGGACCTGATGACATCACCACCTCCTCTGGCTCTGGCTAAATCCTGGACACTGTGATGAGTCATTCCTGAGCCAGAGCTGGTGAATCATCTGTTACCTGCAAGTCCTATGATAGACCCATGCCAGTCAACCAGGTCCCAGCCAATCCACAAGCGAGGGCCTAACCAGGTGATCACGAGGCAGGTATATAGGCTCCTAATCCGTATTGCTACCTTCCTAGCTGCCAGCCAGTTCTGCCAGCCTGCCCCGGCCTGTGTCCGCCTCAGCCAGCCCCAAGGCTGTCCTGACAAATGCCACCTGAAAGTTAAGACTTGGGTTCCCATCAGCAGCCCCTCCCTTGTGTCCCTTTCCTTCCTCACCTTATTACCTCTCTGTCCTAGCACTCTCCTTGTTGCCTGCTGTTTAATAAGTCCAACTTGGTGGGGCTGAGGCTGTCTCTTTTGCAAACTGCTGTGAGCCCGTGACCTGAGAGGCAGCTGAAAGCAATGCCCTAACCAGCCTGCCGCTGGTACCAGCGTGCTGGGGCTTGGAGTGGCAGAAAGATAGTACTGGGCCTGTGTTTCTCCAGCCGTGAGTTTGCAAGTGAGAGTTGGCACCGGAGAAGCTGCGTTTTCTGTCTTTGCTGTTCTTTTCTGCCCTGTCCCTTTGCTGTGTGTGTTTGTTTTGTTTTTCCTTAAAGGAGGCGGAATCAAACTTTACCACCAGCAGCGCCTGCCTATCTCCACTAACTTCTTTTTTCCCCCCAAAGAGGAGCGTAAATTACCATCTTAAATCCCGTCTCCAAAACTGTCAGCCCGGGGGAGGAGGGAGTTGCCTGGTGAAAATGCTCCACAAACAGAGTTTCTCAAAGTGGGGTCCTGACCCAACAGGGGGTTGCAAGACTGTTGTTGCGGGGTTGTGAGAGTGGCTGTGGCTGGCCGCACGCCCAGCTCTGACCGCAGCTTTGCTGTCACAGCAGTGCAGAAATAAGGGCGGCATGGGATGGTGGAGGGCTCATCACTTTTTGGGGTGGAGGGTTGTCACAGCCTGAAATATTTTCAAAGGGGGTCACAGCACGAAAAGTTTGAGAACCTTCTGGCTAGTCCTGCAATGAAAGCCTTACTGAGTACTTCACATTTCCAAGGCTTTAACTGGTTTTCCTTTTGCTCTATCTTAAATAGAAGGTGCTTTTAGTGGTGTCCGTTGCCATGCGTCTGTGTACTCAAACCCAAACTGTGTTTACCGGTCTAGTGTTGTGCAGGGACAGAGTCTGGTTGACACCTTTGCCTCTCTGGGCCCTTTTATTCCATTGAAAGTATCACACCAGACCTCATGCTGAATGAGGGTAAAATGCAACGCTGAGTAGCTGCTCGTTTGCTGAGCGCCATCCGTCCTGTGCGCCGACTGAGGCAGGGGCGTGTGGAAACATAATGGGAACGGAGTATTCAAATCAGGCGGCTTTGAAAATCTCAGCCATATTTTTCCTGTTGTCTAGGGTGACCATCTGTCCTGTTATTAAAGGGGCAGTCCCATTTTTTGGGACTTTTTCTTATATGGGCGCCTATTACCCCTACCCCGTCCTGTTTTTTCACAGTTGCTATCTGGTAACCCTACTATTGTACTAAACTAACCAAAGCTGACCCCTGGGCGGGAGGTTGGGGCGAGTAGGGGCTATACTCGTTGCCTGGGGGCATCTGCTGCTTGCGGCTCCTTTGCATGACACCTCCCATAAAGTGACTCCTTCCCTGGGTGCATACAGGGCTTGGGCAGGCAGTACCTGCTGCAGGGAGCCTCACATCAGAGCGAAACCAGACTCAACGGCTTCCTGCCAGAGATACGAAGAATACGAGAAAGGAGTGAGAAACCACAGCCATCCCCCTATGACTCGTCCCCAGCACTGAACGGGCTGTGATTGCTCTTGAGAAAGCATTGTGCCTTGCCAGCACCCACCACCCCAGCTCAGTGGGTGCCCCCCAAGCAGTGCACCGGGGACTGACTAAGCAGAAGCAAGACAGGAAACCTCTTTCGGACTGGCGCCTTTGCTCTTGCCACTGCCTGAATGGCAGGGGCTCCAGCATGGGGAGGAAATGGACCACACAGCAGGGACAGACAAATTGGAGCCCCTTCCTCTTCTATCGATCCAGTTTCTTACATGGGTGCCTGTTACTTGGGGGGGGGCATCTGAGCACCTCCCAGAGAGGAGAGTGCAAGGAAGAGACTGGGGGGAGGGATAGCTCAGTGGCTGGAGCATTGGCCTGCTAAACCCAAGCTTGTGAGTTCAATCCTTGAGGGGGCCATTTAGGGATCTGGGGCAAAAATTGGGGATTGGTCCTGTTTTGAGCAGAGGGTTGGACTAGATGGTCTCCTGAGGTCCCTTCCAACCCTGATATTCTATGAGACTGGCCTTCCTTCTGCTGCTCAAGGTCTGGCTGGCATCTGAAGGGTATTTGAACCCCAGAGAGAGTTCATTGATCTTGCTGGTGCCCCTCCCGATCTGCCCCACCCTAGCACTGCAATACAGTAATGCAGAGCAGGGGGTCACATTTACCCCTCCCCCCCGACCTCGTTCCTCTGCCCCATTTATTCCTGAGAGGGCAAAGGGGAGCAACTAGCCATTTCTTTGGCATTCCCTAAACAAGGGCTGGCAAATCCTAATTTCCCAGCCCAGCAATGCTCACTGGCCTGCCCTTGCCAGTGCAGAACCCTCCCACCTGCTGAACTGCGGGCTCAACAATCCTCACTTAGCACCATCTATTTCCAAGGCACCGGTTAGTCCTCACAACACCCCTGTGAGGTAGATAAGTGTACGAGCCTTTATAGATGGGGAAGCTGAGTACCAGCGACATGCACCAGGTCTCACCACGTCTGTGTCAGAGCTGGGACTGGTACTCAGAGCTCCTGGCTCCCAGACCCAGGTCCTGCTCAGTGCCCTCAGTCACCCCACCAGTCACTTGACTCAAAACGAGCCAGCCCTCACGGACATCCTTTTCCGCTGACGCAGATGGCCTGGCTTCTCTGTACAAGTCACACATCTCTGAAAAGCCTCAGCTTGGTCCAGCCCCATCTTCTCAAGCACTGAACCAGCTCGCCAGGTCAGGGTAGATTTGCCCCTGGGCCAGGCGGGGGTACCTGGTGCAGATGGTGCAGAACCGTTCTTGCCAGTCTGTGTAGAGCTTCACCCTATACCTCTTCCTCCACTCGAAGAATGCCCTGTAACGGCTGGAATTCATGGTCTTCAAGAAGCTGGCCAGCTCCTTCATGGAGCTGAAGTCCTCGGTGTGGATGAATGAGTCTGCGGGGATGAACTTCTCGTAGTTGGCTCGGGGGGGCCCCAGCACCACCGGCACTGTGCTGGCCAGCAGCGCATTCCTCCACAGCTTCTCAGTGATGTAGTCCTTGTGGATGGAGTTCTCAAAGGCCAGGTAGAACTTGTACCTGGAGGTGGTTGGCAAGAGGCAGTCTGGGCACAGTGGCTTCTTGTTTGCTTTCCCATATACGTTCACTTGGAGATGTCTGGACAGCTCTCTGTAGACCTGCACTCTCTTCTGAGTCCGGTGGTAGTTACTAATGACCCAGGACACCAAGCCAGTTTTGGTTGGAATGTCCACACTGGCTGATGGATGGCGCACAAGCTCCCCATATGGCATGAAGATGTCCGAGTCTTGTCTGTATGTCATGACCCAGTTGAAGGTTTGGTTCCAGCCAGTCAGTGCCTTAGTGTTGGTGGGGGACTCCAGGGTAACCCACACCCAGTTTTGTCCAGGAGGCCTCCTTTCTATTGGGAGTCTTACCTTGCCCTGTTGCAGCTCCCGATGATGGAACACCACAACATCTGCCTGGTTAAAGAATCTGTGGTCCCTCGTCAGCTGGCAGCCCTTGATCTTGTAGCGGTCTGCGCAAATGTCAGTGCTGAGGTTCAGTGTATGGTGGAAGGGCCAGTGCCAGATCAGGACTGTCAGGGGTTCGCTGTGCCCCAGGGTTGGGCCAGGAACCTCAGATTGGTAGCCAAGGAAATTCAGGTTCCAGAGAATGACTGCAAATATTATTGCACTGGCCAAGGCCTTCAACATAGGTAAGGAGCAAGTTCGCATCTTCAGCAGCAGCTTACATTGCACCTGCACTGCTGAGCTGCTGGGTGGGTTGGGTTCTTGGCAGAATTCCTGCTTCATGAACAATGTTGAGTCCAGCCCCTGGAATGGAGAAGAGGGACAGTAAAAATCAGCCTGCTCCAGCATATAACAATGCACCTTCTGCAGCCTCCTGTTTTCAGGGGGCATGTGTCTGAGCATCTTAGTGGGTTGGGAGGAAATTCAAGGGGACGCAGGGAACTAGCAGATGGAAGGAAAGGAGAAGAGCTGATATCACTAGCATGGCTAAGGTCCATGATTTTTACAGAACGTGGTCACTGATCTGTGTGACGGGGTTTACAGGACTCTTGCTGCCCCTTGGATTCGACCCTCCTGCCATAAGCTGTCCCACCCCAGTGCTGCCCAGAGGGAATACCTTGTATTAGGTTTTGGGGATTAAATTTCAGCAGAGGGCTGCAGAGTTGGATGAGGGAAGCACTTCCTAGCTGGAGCGGAATCTGGTGCAGCTGAGACTAGCCAGTCTCGGACCCTTAGGAAGAAACTGGTCAATGCCTGGGGGAGGGGTTGCTATTTAGCAGCCGGGACAAGAAGCTTGAGCCCTAGGAGAGCTGCAGTGTGTATATAGATGGCTCTATTTTCATTCTGCTAAAGGGTTTAAACAGCATGAAGGGGATGTGGTCACATGCTGGAAGGTTTGTACTTATTTATGGTGGTTATAACCGTGATACCCCTGAGAGGTGTGTTTTTGCAGAAGCGGGGCCTCTGCAGTTTATTTCCAGCTGCAAAGCTCAGAGCCCTGCCTCAACAGCCCTGGCTTGAGAGCCCCTAGCAGCTGGATGCTCACAAACACACCAGCTGGTCCGATTCCATAGGTCTCCAGAGATCGACCTGCCTAGGGTGACCATGTTTCCCTATGCTGAATACAGGACACCTGGTAAAATTACTCTTATTCAGGCGAGTTCGATAGCAATCAATCAGAGCTATGCAGCACCATCGTTCAAATTAACATTAAGTTGACTGAGCCCCTGTTAAAAAGAAACCCTGCGTAGCTGGGTTCTTTTTATTTACCTTCTTATCTTTAAGGCTGCCAGGGCTCCTTCCCCACTCTGAACTCTAGGGTACAGATGTGGCGACGCGCATGCAAGACCCCTGAAGCTTACTTTCCCAAGGCACAAATTCCACCTTGTCCTTGAACAGTACGCTGCCACCACCAAGTGATTTAGACAAAGAATCAGGGAAAGGACCAGTTGGAGTTCCTGTTCCCCCAAAATATCCCCCCAAGCCCTTCCACTCCCTTTCCTGGGGAGGCTTGAGAATAATCTCCGAACCAATTGGTTACAAAGTGATCACAGACCCAAACCCCTGGGTCTTTGGACACTGAAAAAAAAAAATCAATCAGTTCTTAAAAGAAGAATTTTATTTAAAAAAAAAGAAAAGGTAAAAATCCCCTCTGTAAAATCAGGTTGGAAGATAACTGTACATGGTAACAAAAGATGAACAAAACACAGGGGAACCCCCTCTAGTCTTAGTTTCAAAGTTACAACAAAACAGGGATAAACCTCCCTCCATCAAACGGAAAATTCACAAGTTGAGAAAACAAAGATAAACTAATACGCCTTGCCTGGCTGTACTTACAATTTGTGTAATATGAGAGACTGGCTTAGAAGGGTTTGGAGGACCTGGATTGATGTCCGGTCCCTCTTAGTCCTAAGAGAGAAGAACACAGAAACAAAGAACCCAATATAAAGCCTCTCCCCCCACCAGATTTGAAAGTATCTTTTGTCCCCATTGGTTCCTTTGGTCAGGTGCCAACCAGGCTATTTGAGCTTCTTAACCCCTTACAGGTAAGGAGGAATTTTAGGCTACCTTTATGGTTATGACAAAGGCTTTAGGGTTCACAGGAAGAAGTGACACACATACACTCCGGTATACCTCTCTCACATGGGGGGGCAGGGGGAGGGGTGACCGACCGACCCAACCCTCTCGTCCCTGCCTGGTGCTCTCCACCGTCCATGCCTGGCTGGGCCCCCGGGATGGACCCGCCTCTCCTGGTACCTGGCGCCACATCTTCCCAAGGCAACATGCATGTGTGCGGGTTGGGGATGGAGATGCAGGATCACATGCGCTCCCTCACCCCCGATTTCTGCCAGGGTTCACACCAGAATGTGGCCAGCAGCAGCCTCTAGGCACTGTGCAGGAGGGAAGGGACGGGAGCTGCTTCCAGCCGTGGGGGAGGAATGCCCTGGCCTGTGTCTTTGCTCCCCCCACTTTCCCTCCCCCACAGCTGGAAGTGGAAGCAGCTTGTCCCTTCCTGCCCCCACAGTGTTGAAAGGCAGCTAACACCTGCAGGCCGCTGCAGGCCACGGACAACCCAGGCGCCTACAGTGCGGGCAGGAAGGGGTTAAGCCCTAAGGATGCATCAGGGCCCAGGGAACCTGACTGCAGGGGCTTCAGCGAACCCGGCCAGAGAGGTGGCTCAGCAGAGGAGGGTGCTTAGGGGATGGAGAAGCCCTGTGCTCCTTGGGGCCAGGACTGGTGGGGGGGGGGGACTGGAAGGCAGGGGTGAGGGACAGGTAAAGAGGATGCTAAGCCCCTGCCTGGCGGGTGGGGAAGGCTACTGTGGAGCCTTCAGGTTCGGGGTATGAACGGGTTGGAAATCGCTGCCCCCCGCCACTCAAGAGCTTAGCTGAGGGGCGGAGAGGCTTAGAATCATAGAATCATAGAATATCAGGGTTGGAAGGGACCCGTGAAGGTCATCTAGTCCAACCCCCTGCTCGAAGCAGGACCAATTCCCAGTTAAATCATCCCAGCCAGGGTTTTGTCAAGCCTGACCTTAAAAACCTCTAAGGAAGGAGATTCTACCACCTCCCTAGGTAACGCATTCCAGTGTTTCACCACGCTCATAGTGAAAAAGTTTTTCCTAAGATCCAATCTAAACCTCCCCCACTGCAACTTGAGACCATTACTCCTCGTTCTGTCATCTGCTACCATTGAGAACAGTCTAGAACCATCCTCTTTGGAACCCCCTTTCAGGTAGTTGAAAGCAGCTATCAAATCCCCCCTCATTCTTCTCTTCTGCAGACTAAACAATCCCAGTTCCCTCGGCCTCTCCTCATAAGTCATGTGTTCCAGACCCCTAATCATTTTTGTTGCCCTTCGCTGGACTCTCTCCAATTTATCCACATCCTTCTTGTAGTGTGGGGCCCAAAACTGGACACAGTACTCCAGATGAGGCCTCACCAATGTCGAATAGAGGGGAACAATCACGTCCCTCGATCTGCTCGCTATGCCCCTACTTATACATCCCAAAATGCCATTGGCCTTCTTGGCAACAAGGGCACACTGCTGACTCATATCCAGCTTCTTGTCCACTGTCACCCCTAGGTCCTTTTCCGCAGAACTGCTGCCGAGCCATTCGGTCCCTAGTCTGTAGCTGTGCATTGGATTCTTCCGTCCTAAGTGCAGGACTCTGCACTTATCCTTATTGAACCTCATCAGCTTCCCCCTGCCAGTGCTGTGCGGGGCTTTGGCACATGCCTGGCTCTGCTCCTCCTGGCCAGTGCCCAAGGCTGGAGGGTCTTGGGCTCTCCCAGGGGGCCGGCCCAGCCACAGGCAGCAGGGAAAGGAAGGAGCCGCCGGTCAGGCTGCTGGTGAGCTGAGCTCTCCGACCAGGGGCTGGTTCTCCGCACAGCACTGGGAGCAGGACGCGCCCTGCCAGGGGGGATTTGGAGGAGCAGCTGGGGATGGGGAGGAGCAGCTGGTGAAGGGGCAAAGCAGGGAGAGGACGGCGAGAGGGGGAGCACGTAAAGCACTGATGGGTGGGCAGCAGAGGTGACACGTAACCGGCCTCTGCCTGGCACTTGCCTGCGCACACCAGCCACCGCCGTCCGGACGGGGGTTGGGGCCCTGGTGGCCGACAGCCGGCACGCAGCGGGGACTGTGCTGATGGACCAACAGGGGGAGTGGCCGCCCCACGCGCTGCATCTTTATCCCACCTCCAGCCTTGCACGCTCACCCCCATCATCAGCCACTGAACCCCCCAACTCACTGCTGATGGGCAGGCAGCTGGCGAGCAGGGATCCAGCCAGCAGCAGGCCCTGCCAGACAGAAAATACGGGGCAATTTGCCTGTTTTTAAGAAAAAGTCAGGACACTTGCAGGAGGGCTTAGATATGGGACTGTCCCTTTAAAAACGGGACGTCTGGTCACCCAGCTGCCAGAAAGCACAATGGCCAAGGCTAGGCACAGTCAGATGGGAAATAAGGTGTACATTTTTAACAGTGAGGGTAATTAACCATTGGAACAATTTATTCAGTGTTGTGGGGGATTCTCCATCTCTAGTCATTTGTTTTTTAAGGATCTATGTTAGCTCCAAAGGAGTTGTGCTGGGGGCGATCTCTGGCCTGTGTTGGACAGAAGGTCAGTCTGGATGATCATAGTCAACCCTTCTGCTGGTTGAATCTATGAACCTATCACAAGTGGCCACTGATCTTGGGAGTCCATCTTGAGCTCAGGCTCACCCAGGCTGAGCTCGAGTGCTGCTTTCCAGGGGGAGCTGAGGGCACGCTGCACCTCTAAATATCAGGCCCTGGTGTGTCAAGATGAGCATCCAAAATCAGAGAGCACTTGTGAAAATGTGAGGGGGGTTCTGAGAGGTCTCTAAAGTCATGGCTGATGTGGGAAAAGGGGCTAGATAAATGTTATTTACGCCTCCACATAATACAGGAGCCAGGGTCACTCAATTAAATGAGCAGGCAGCAGGTTTAAAACCAACAAAAGGAATTATTTGCACAACAAACAGTCACCCTGTTGCCAGGGGATGTTGTGAAGACCAAAAATATAACAGGTTTTAAAAAAAAAGAACTAGGTAAGTTCATGGAGGATAGGTCCATCAATAGCTATTTGCATCCCTGACCATCTTTGGCTACCCAGGGCTCTGGGTGTCCCTACCCTGATTGCCAGAAGCTGGGAATGGGCGACGGGATGGATCACTCGATAATTGTCCTGTTCTGTTCATTCCCTCTGAAGCATCTGGCACCAGTGACTGTCAGACGACAGGACACTGGGCTAGATGGACCATTGGTCTGACCCAGTATGTCTGTTCTTTATGCGTTTGGAGCTGTGGTTCAGGTTATTTAATGTCATCTCTGGTTCATTCTGCACACACCAGCCCCAGCACTGCCCAGGCTGCACTGGATAGTAATACTGTCTACCCCATTCACATACAGTCCCACAGGAGCATGCAGATCCCACTGTCTATCTCTAAACACTTTACAGATGGTGGAGGGGGGAAGTGTTGTTATCCCAGTATTATAGAGGGGAAAACTGAGGCAGAGGAAGCAACTTGTCCATAGTCATGCAGAGAATCATTAGAAGAGCTGGAAACAGAACCTGCGTCTCCTGCTGCCTTTTAAGGCCATTACCAGAGAATACTCATTCCTGTACTACTTTAAATACAAATAAATACGTTTCAGGCAGGAAGATCAATTAACTTTGAGCAGGGGGTTGGACTAGATGACCTCCTGAGGTCCCTTCCAACCCTGATATTCTATGATTCTATGAACTGAGGGCTTGTCTATATGGAGGCTTAATCTGTGACAAGCGTGGGTGTACATCTACCGGGCACCAGCTTGCCACGCATTGTCCGTGTGGACCCCTGCTACAGTGCACTAAAAGTTCCATAGTGCGCTTTGACCTATTGTTGAGTGAAACTGCCTGTTCAACCTTAATTCATCCCCCTTGTGTGTGTGCATTATGAGACAGTCTTTAATTACATACTGTTTCTTCCACAAGGCCCCAGCCTCCTTCAGTGCGCAGGATGAACCTGCGCTGGGGATGAATCTGCATTGTGTCCTAGAGAACATTGTCTGTAGGATCCCTATGCATCGCTAGTTGCAGAAGTTGGAAGATGTGTAGTGGATAAGGCAAGGGATTGCAGGCAAAGAAAGGACAGTCTGATGACTAAGGCAGTTTAACGCTGCACTGGAGAGCTGGATTCTATCCAACCGTGTGCCACAGAGCTCCTGTGTGAGGATGGGCAAATCACTTACATGAAACTCTTCACAGGTGGTCACTAACTATGTGTTTGCTCATTTGCTGACTGCCCAATGTGAGACCCTCAGGGCTGATTTGCAGAAGTGCTGAGCACTGATAGTTGCAACTCCAGTCACTGGGAGCTGCACTTTGGACATATAAAATGCTATAGAGCGCTAAGTACTCTGAAGAATAAGGAGCAAGGCATCTCAAATTGGGCACCCAAAATTAGTGAATACTTTTAACCTTTAATCTCTCTGTGTCTTAGCTCCCCATCTATAAAATGGGGCAAATACTGCCCCTCATCTCACAGTGGGGTGGTGAAAATAAATTGACTAACGTTTGTAAAGGAGCCAGGTTCTCCAGTGAGGAGAGCCACAGGAAAGCCCAGGAGGAAATTAATAATTGTGTCTTCAGAGCAAGGTTTGAATAGTGTGTAATAACTAAGCTCTGGGGCCACACGTTGAACAACGAGGAGCAAAGAAAATACAGACTAGGTGCTCGTTTATTGAGTGCCATCCATCTTGTGCACTGAAAGAGGCCAGGGGCTTGTGGAAAAAATAGCATTTGATCATATAATTAAAGACTGTATCATAATACATATGCACAAGAGGACAGGGCAAATGAAGGTTGAGCAAGCAACTTAATCTTGGCATTTACTAACTTGAGAGGACTTGACTTTGCAACCTTAGTAACATGCTTTTACTGTAGATTTTGTACGTGTGTATATAGACGAGGGGTAAAACACAGACATGTAGGGCCCAATTGTGTTGCTTCCACACCTTGTGTGGTCGCTTACATCAATACAAAGTGGGTGCCAAATACTGCCAGATCAGAATGGGAGCACTTTGCACAGGTGTAGCTGACAACACAAGCAGCGTTGCAAAGGAGGATTGACCAAGGCCTGATCTACGCTGAGTTTGTGTCCAGGTATAACTGTCAGTAAGAGCTGTCCCTACTCTGGAGGTACTATACTGGTATAAAGGTGCCTTTATACAATCTGGCATGTTCTCCTTCCTGTAGAGCATTTTCCTGCACGGGTGTAGCTAAAGGGATACAATTTTTGTGTGTAGACAAGCCCTTAGAATTCAGAATCTTTGAAAATTAAGCACAGCTTTGATTTACTGAGCTTTACAGAGCCCCCTCTGGGCTCCCATCCTGTGCTCCAGGGTCCATTCCATAACAAACACATGCTCCAAGTCTCCTGGGATAACAGCAATAAAACAACAAAAGCTGGACTGGAACTAAAGGCCGCAGCCGTAAGTGCCTGTGCTGTGATTCCCCGCAGGTTGGCGGTGCCCGAGTGGGTTTCCGTGTTTGTGCCAACATTTAGTTTAACAAAGCCTGGGAGACAGTTCAGTCTCCCCCCAACCCCCCAGCTGGAGCCGCCAGCCTGTTCAATCGTTTGACAGATCGAGTTTTTCCAAAGAGCTCAGAGCTGGATTTCCAAATGCTCAGCACTCAAACTATGGGCCCAATTTTTAAAAAATAGCTCAGCCCCCAATGTGCACCCAACGTGCAGAGTGTCTTGGAGAATCGGGCTTCGGGTGGGTAAAATTTTCAAAAGTCCCTTGGTGACTTAGAAGCCTAATTTCACTGTCAATGAAACTTAGGCTCCTAAACCACTTAGGGGCTTATGACTGTTTTACCTTTGTTGCCTAGCTGATCTGCTTAAACGCTGATTTACAAAATAATCCTTTAGTCAGTTTCATGTTCCTCCCCAGACCTCTGGAGAAAGGCTACTTCTGAGTCACTTTTCATTGACAGGTCCCTCCTTTTCTTCCTCTCCAGTCTCTAGACAATATAGCAGCTGGGATTTAGTTACAGAAAAACTCACATACCCGAAGAGATGGGAAATCTCTGCTTCCTTGAATCCTCTTTGTGGAATATACAGAGAGCTAATGTTAGGTGACAACTAATCCACGCCCCACTCTCTATAGTCCGGTAATCTTCAATAAAAAGCACCAGCATTCCCTTTGGGAGACCATTCCATGTGGATTGCCCTGCTAGGCTATTTTCACCCCCCTCTTAGCGGACCAATCCCTTACCTAGCATGCTACTTACACAGGTAGAGAGGAATTGCAAGCTGGCCTGGGGTTCCCATTTTGGCACACCGAGACTGGAATTGGAGAGGAAGGAAGGTTAACCCCTGGGTCTGGAGCCGTCTGCTGGGAATGGGGCCGAGATGTCTAGTGCAAACTAACCTCACTAACTCGTCACTATGGTGGTGTATTTGGTTGTTGTGGTAATAGTGTCTTGTTATTGCTATGGTAACTGAGTTAGATTAGTAGGGGATAGCCCAGCCAGTTTTGGCTGGTTTGGTTAGTTCAGTGGTGAAAATAAATGGCTGCTTTCATGGCTCACAGCTCTCTGTGTCCCAAGTGATTTCTTCCTAAAATTGCTGCCCCCAAGGATACAACAACTATGGTTAGAACAGGTTTCAGAGTAGCAACCGTGTTAGTCTGTATTCGCAAAAAGAACAGGAGGACTTGTGGCACCTTAGAGACTAACACATTTATTTGAGCATAAGCTTTCGTGAGCTACAGCATCCGATGAATGCATCCGATGAATGCATCCGATGAAGTGAGCTGTAGCTCACAAAAGCTTATGCTCAAATAAGTTTGTTAGTCTCTAAGGTGCCACAAGTCCTCCTGTTCTTTTTATGGTTAGAACAATTACTTTTTGCAGTACGTCTCTCAAAAGCCGGGTGAATTTCTCCCATTCCTATGTGCCATCCGTCCTCTTATTGCTTTTACAGGATGCACACCGAACTTCAGAACACTCTTGGTTTTAAGTGCAATGAAGTCATTTCACCCCCTGTTAAACGGCGAGGTTTGGTTTTCTCTGTTAACATTGCATTTTCAGTGGATCTTGTTTAATGGAGCAGTGGACAGCATTTCCCTGACCCTTTCTAGAGGAGCTGCTGTAGGAGAGCTCTCTAGTCACTGACCTTGCTGTAGGGTGACCTGACAGCAAGTGCGAAAAATCGGAACAGAGGGTGGGGGGTAATAGGAGCCTATATAAGAAAAAGACCCTAAAATCGGGACTGTCCCTATAAAATCGGGACATCTGGTCACCCTGCCTTGCTGCCTATTTTTTAAAAGGCACTCACTCCTCAAGATTGTCTAGTCCTGGTCCAAAATGCACCAGCTTCTACCCATCTGCCAGCCACGTTCCTGGTTAATCATAGACTATCAGGGTTGGAAGGGACCTCAAGAAGTCATCTAGTCCAACCCCTTGCTCAAAGCAGGACCAGTCCCTAGTTTTTGCCCCAGATCCCTAAATGGCCCCCTCAAGGATTGAACTCACAACCCTGGGTTTAGCAGGCCAATGCTCAAACCACTGATTTCAGGCAGTGTGCTGAGCGCAGAGACTTACCGTCCGGTAGCATCAGAAGCACTGTAGTGTGTCCTGGATGGTTTTTCCTTCTCCCCCATGTCTGCTGGTAATGCTGAAGGAATCCATCCAGCTGAGGGCTGCTCGCAGGCTGTGGTCACTCTTAACTTCTGCTTTTCTGTGGTTTCACCATCTCCTCTTCCTCCACAACCTTTCCTGTTGCTTGTTCAGCTGTTTCTAGAGAAGGCTGTCTCACTGTACCCAGCCACCCAGCTCTGCTTCCACTCCTAGATGCCACCCCGAGAAGCAGGGCTGGGTGTTCAAGTGAGGCAGGAGAGGACAGCAGATGTCCCTCCATCTCGAGCCCTCCATGGGGTAGCCTGTGAAGGGAAACCCTTGCTTGCTTTCGTTACATGATGACCTGAGCTTGCTTGTGCTCTCTCTCTCTTCCCCCACCCTCCAGCCCCACCCCCGCTCAATAAAAAAAGTTGTGGTTAGTTTTTTTTCTGGGTTTTCCCCATTTATTTTCTCCAGCCTGTCACCTCCTGCCTTCCCTGGTTGGGGGGGGCGGGGGGGGGATATATGGTAGCGAAGCAGCCTGGCCACTTTCCCAGCCCTTAATCAAGTCAGTCGGGATTCATGTTGCCAAGAAAGAAGTTTTTCTCCCCAGCATTTGAGTTAAATGAAAGTTCGCAACCCCCCCCCTCCCCCCACCCAACCCAATCCCTTCCTCTCTCCGCTAACCGTGTCCCTCTTCCTTGGTCTCAGGATCCTGCTAGTTTTCCGGTCAGCTGGAGTCTGCCAGGCTGGATTGCTCATTAAAATACAAGTGGCGGGCGGGGGTGGTGGTGGGGAAACAAGACAACACTTTGGGGCCCTTTCGTTCTCCTTCATAAAGAAGCAGAAAATGACACAACCCCCCCTCCTTTTTTTTTTTTTATTCTTTGGCACATCCTTGTTCAGAGATTTATTTCTTCCTCTTTCACCTAGTCCATAAACGGGTGAGTGTGTGATGGGTGGGGAGGGGACGTACTAGCGACAAAACGGGCTGCAAAAGAGCCAAGTTTTGGAGGGTTGTGATCTCTGCCAGGTTCATGGAAGCTCTGCACAGTGTGTTACTTTATGCCGCAGTGACGGAGGTAACTGCACCCCCCGTAGGTGGGTTAGCCTGTGAAGGGGAATCCTTTGTGGGGGATCCCGTGGGAATCCTGTGTAGAGAAACCAATGAGAGATGGTGGGGAACAAGCTCTTCCCTTTCAGCTCTGATCCCCCCACCCAACTCCCCCATGCTGTCTGAGCACCTGGGAGATTCATTGCATAGTTTAACCTGCCCCACCATTAATGCTAGATTAATAGAATGCACACTGCAGACCACTGAGCTCCCAGGGCCTGTCTTTATCTGCAGGGTGCACATATCAGAGAAAGCCCTTTAGCAGGGAGGTGCACGTCCCCCAGGGCTGTGTGCCCTGTGGGTTGGGTCGGGTTTCCCCGGGGTATGTGCACCAGGGCTGCATTGTGCCCTTCATGCAATGTCTGTAATGTTGCCCCCTTTCAGCCTTGATCCTGTTAGGTGGGAGTCACTGCATCAGGAGGGTGTGACATTTGTGTCTCCACCTTGGCCGGCAGTGCCAGGCAGCCGGGTTGTTCCCAGAGATATTTGGGTCTGATCTCCGCTCGCCTGTGCTCTGAGTAGTGGAGGCTCTGTGGTGGGGATAAATACTAAACGCTAGTACATAGAACTTATATAGTACTCTTCATCTGTAGGTCTCCGAGCACTTTACGAATGTGGGTGATCTCTTTACCTCCATTTCACAGAAGGGGAAACTGAGACCCAGAAAAGGGAAGTGACCTGCCAAAGGTCACCCAGCAGAGCTGACAATTGACTCCAGAACTCCTGATTCCCAGTCCAGTGCTCTGTCCTCTAGGCCACAATGCCTCTAAAGCTGATCCATGATCCCTCCCTGCCCTCTTCATGGTCATGGGGATTGCTTAGGCATGGGTTCATCAAGTCCAAGGCCAAAAAGGCCCACTGGGAACATCTAGTCTGACCCCCCTGTACAACACAGGCCAGAGACCTGACCCACAATCATCCCTAGAGCAGAGCTTTTAGAAAAACGATCTGATCTTCATTTAGAAATAGTCAGGGATGGAGAAGCCACCACGACCCTCGGTAAATTGTCCCAGTGGTTATGGAGCACAGTGTAACTGCTGGACTCAGCAGGGTTTTCGCTTGCTTTGGAGTTCCAGCCTATTTGCCAGCCAGCCCTCCGCTGGGGTAGGTAGTAAGCGGCACCCCAGATACTGGCGGTGGCAGATACTGGTTGCAGCGGCAGAAGGATTTCCCACCTGAATGTACAATTCCATTAAAACCAACGTTTTTTCCCCCATGGAACTGTCAACCCTGATCTCAAGTTTCAAATATGCTGGAGGAGATTTCAAAATGCCGTTTAGAAATGACACCAACAAATTTTGTTTCAACTTTCAACAGCTGTTCGTTTTAAAACAAACAACAACAAAAAACAAACCCCAGGGCGAAGGAGGTTCTGAATGAACCAGGAAGGGTGGTTTTGTGTAGAAGCGTCGGGTTTAAATATTAGCGGTGGGATACGATAGGCGTGAAGCTTCCCACAGGGCAGCAGGTGTTTTTCATCTGGAGTGAAGATTTTGGGGGGATAAAAATCTTGTGCGCAATGAATCATAAAACATCAGGGTTGGGAGGGACCTCAGGAGGTCATCTAGTCCAACCCCCTGCTCAAAGCAGGACCAGTCCCCAATTTTTGCCCCAGATCCCTAAATGGCCCCCTCAAGGATTGAACTCACAAGCTTGGGTTTAGCAGGCCAAAGCTCAAACCACTGAGCTATCCCTCCCTCTGCAATGTGGCTTTTCTGCGTGAGTCATGTGGCCCCTGCAGTGCCTAAGGGGTGAGGGTCACAAGGGTTCACAAACCAAGCCAAAGAAATGTCAAAGCTGAGCTGGGGAGCTCAGGACCACACTTTAAGTGCTGTCTTATTCCCGTGGCTACACCCAGGGTGTGGTAGATCCTTCCACCACTTTAAGCAGCGGTTCCCTGTTAGGGGATTCATAAGAAATCTGGGTCCACCCCTGCATGGCCTTGCCCCAGGGCACCTGCCCAGCCACAGAAATTCTGTGTGGGCGCAGGCCGGTGGGCTCCAGCCAGCCTCCTACGTCCTTGCCCAAAGTCCCCGCCCCAGACCCAACAGGCCTGTGCGGGTGCAGGCTGGCGGGCTCCTGACTCAATGTGGTGCTTGGTGCCACCGTCTGTGTCCTGTCACAATCTGACTGCAAACAGGATGCCAGGCTCATTCGAGACCCCAGTGACTCATCCTGAAACTGCCACCCACTCACTGGTACTGGCAGCCTTTTCGCCCTCCCCGAACTCTGCCCCTGCTGCCCTCACTGACATGCCACTGCCACAGAAAAGGAAAGGAGAGCAGGTGTGTGCCATATATAGGGGCTGGTTCTCTGTTGCCCTCCAGAGCAGCCCCCAGCAGACCCCTGACGGGGCTCCATGTCATTATCTGTGTGACAATAGCAGCCGGAGATCAGGGCCCCATTGCGCTAGGTGCTATGCAAACACATAGTAAGAGACAGCCCCTACCCAGAAGAGTGCACAGTCTCCACAGACAAAGGGTGGAAGGGGAAACTGAGGCACAGAGCAGGGCTGTGACTTCCCAAGGTCACACAGCAGAGGCAAAAATAGAACCCAAGTCTCCTGCTTCCTGGTTCATTGCTCTGGCCCCTGAACTGGCGGATGCTGGCGGCCACATGGGCACAGACTGCTGGGAATTGCAAGGCCCTGGTCGTCATGGGACCATGGCATGGGTGGGCTAATCTGAACATTGGACTCCCTCCCCCCAAACCAGTCACCCTCCCTCCCCCCTTGGGGTTGCTCGGGGCAACCGAGGCATGACCTGGACCTGCTGTTTAGGTTGAAATCTCTTCAACAGAGGAAACCCTAGAATTCCCCAGGCCCTGCTGGCCTGATTCATCTGCTCCTGTGTGGCACGAGAGGACAGTGCCCTCAATGCCTTTCTCTTCCTCTAGACCCTCGACTCCTTGAGGAGACAAAATGCTAGTCTCCCCCGTCGCCGCTATAGGGTGCTCTGCCAGGTCAGGGCAGCACTGCAGCTGCAAATTAGCAACCCTGGGCCCCTTCCCCAGTGCTAAATCCAACACAAGAGGGTTTTCCTCAAGGCTGCAGGCTAATCCCCCCCTTGTGCAGGAGGTCAGACTAGATGATCATAATGGTCCCTTCTGACCTTAGTGTCTATGAATCTATGATCCCCTCCCCCAGCCCTCTGGGGAGTCGGGGTCCCTAAGCAAACCAGCAGGAAGAGCCCTGAGGAGCTCCCCAGGGCTCCAGCAGCTACTTGCCCTCAGCTCGCTGTTTCAGTGTCTCACTGGTACCAGGAGTAGGAAGTGCCATGTGGTTCAGGCAACGCCCCCGGCACCCTCTGAGGCCAGCTACAGCTCTGGGTTGGGTGTTTTTTTCCTAACCAAATGTGTGTCCTATTTCCTGTTATCTGCACACAGCTCCCTCTTCACTGATGTGTAAGCTAGATACCAGGTGGCTTGCAGCCCAAATTCCGCCTCGCTGCGGTTTAATCATCCTACGCCGATCTCCTGAGAACAAACGCTGTAACTCACACCCAAGAGAAAAGGGAGGAGGCCACAGAAGTGCCCAAGGGCATGGGCACATCCCTGCTGTGCCTGTCCACATCCACAATAGCCTGCAGCTGCCTAGGGCCCTGTGTCACTGGGCTACATGCAGAGGGCACGCTAAGCTTCAACGCCGCTCCTGCTCCAAACATGCCCCTTGAGCTACAGAAGAATCTCCATTGGCCCATGGTGGCACAGGGTCTATGACACACAGCTGAGGTTTTTTTGATTACACCCGGTAGAGAGCAGTGGAATGTGGGAGGCCAGTTCACCCCAACAGAAAACTTCACCAGGGGCAAAGCCACCTACTTTCCATGGCACTGTTAGGAAGTAAGGACAGATATCCAGCTCCCGCTGTGCCATGTCCTCCTGGAGGGGAGTTCCCCCTGAAAGTGGGGGCTGGGATCAGTGCAAACAGCTTCATGGAGCCTGCTGGCCATTGTGCAGCAGGAGCCTGCCTCGGCAGGTCTCCCAGTCTCCCACCCTTGCTCTGTGGGAGCTCATGCTGCAATCAGAGAGTTGGGCTAAGCTCTTTACAACTCAGCCTTCAGCGAGCAAGATCTTGCTGGCCAAGTCAGCCCCGCAGCTAGTCCTATGTGATTTTCATAGCCCTCAGGGGGCTCTGTGAGGATTCATGGGACTGGGACCCAGGTCTGTAGAGTGCCAGGTAAGCAGTACTTCCAGGCAGCCTTGGCAAAGCCATGGTCAATGCACCAAACATCCTGGGAGACCAGTCACTGCAGGATGGCACATCCACAGCAGAGGTGACTGGTAGCTCCTCCTCTGACCACCGATTGGACCAGACCAGCTATTTAAGCATGAAGGGAGGCCCAGGAAGTTGTCTGTGTAACAAGTCAGGACTTTGACTTGCTGCTGAGGCAGACCCTCACCCTGTCTTGCTCCTCATTCCTGGCCTTGCCCTGGGTTCCTGGTTATTGACTCTGGCTTAAGCCTTGTCTCTGGTTCCTGGCTGTTGATTGCAGCTTATCTTCCCCCAGCCTGACTGCCTATGGCTGTAACGTCTGGACATGACTGCCCAGCCCCAGTCCCTGACAGGCTTGCACAGGAGCAACTAATTGGAATTTAGGGCAGTGCTCCAGTTATGGGAAAAAAGCACCAGCTCCTCTCCAGCACCAAATCCACTCAGCTGGGCTGGAAAGGCAGGGGAACAGGGTGGCTGAAACCAGGAGCTGCAGCCCTGCAGAGTCCCTAGAACCCAGGCCTGGCATTGTGCTGCTGCCAACTTCAACCACGGCTCCCCCCTCCTGCTGGCAGAGGGCGCTGCCCACGGCTCCTGGGTGAGACTGATTTAGGAGCCGAAGACCCATTGACATGATCACTTCTGAAAATGGGATGTAAGTTCCTAAGCCACCTGGGTGCTTTTGAAAATGTTACTCTACATCATCTTAGGGTCTGTCCTCCACAACTCAACACAAAGGATGCTGGGCAAAGCCTGCTCTCTTGTTCCTCCTTCCTTGGTGTCCCTTAATGTTCATTCCCGTTCTCTCATAGTCCACTGGGGGGACCCAATGGCAATCCTGTTTTACTGGACCTCTTACAATTACAGTTGGACAAAGTGGGGACTGGATAATTAAGGTGATTAGCAACGGGATACAGAGCCTCTGCCTCCTAGCGACTAGGCAGGTCAGTAGTGACCAGATGTCATTACCATCTAAAGTATGCAGTGTTGTTGTAGCACTGTTGATCCCAAGATATGAGAGACAAGGTGGGTGAGGTCATATATTTTATTGATGAACTTCTGTTGGTGAGGGAGACAAGCTTTTGCGCTTACGCAGAGCTCTTCCTCAGGTCTGGGAAATGTACTGTGGCTATGTCTGCAACAGACACGTCAAATCAAGTCACGTTGGCTGGCAGCTGCCGCAGTTAGTACATCGCTTGTGCACACGCATGCTTGGCTCCTTGTGTCGGCAGCGCACGTACCCACTAGGACAGCTCATGTTGATGTGCAGTGGAGTGCACCATGGGTAGGCCCCCACCGTGCAACTTGCCACTATCCAACACACTGTCTTTTGAGAAGGTTTGGCAATGCACGATGGGACAAGAACGAGTCATGCAGGGGTGACTGGGAGCATGGGGGTCAACTTCTCAGTTTGCAACTGTCTCCATCTCATAATGTTATTTGTATCCCATAATGTTTATGCCTTTTTTTTTTTCAGAGTCCCACAAACCCATGCAGCCCTCTCACTGTTTGCCATCTCGGACAGAAGAACGGAAACTGCACTGCTCTGCGCTACTGTCATGAGCGTTGCAAGCACAGGGCATAGTATTTGCAGAGCCACAAGAAGAGACGAAGGAGTGGAGAACATGACGAGTCCAGGGAGGACGGATTGCTGTGGGACATAGCGAGAACCAATTCAAGACAGTTGGCGGGATTCACCGAGCAGCCGCAGCTGGCAGAGCGCTGCTCCTGGGCAAGAGAAACGAGCTCTAAGTGGTGGGTTCGTATCGTCGCGCAGGTTTGGGGTGACGAGCAGGAGCTGCAGAACTTTTGGCCGTGCGAGGCCACGGTCCTGGATTTGTGTGCTGAGTATGCCGCAGCCGTCCAGGGCAGGGCAACCAGAATGAGAGCTGCACCGACAGTGGAGAAGCGAGTGGCATTCGCACTGTGGACACTTGCAAGGCCAGATTGCTATCAGTCAGTCAGGATCAATTTGGAGTTGGGAAATACACCTGGGGGCCTGATGTCATGAAAGTGTGCACAGCCATTAATCATCTTCTGCAATGCGGGTCTATAACTGGGTTAAAAAAGAACTAGATAAGTTCATGGAGGAGAGGTCCGTCAATGGCTATTAGCCAAGATGGTCAGGGATGCAACCCCATGCTGTGGGTGGCCCTAGCTTCCAACTGCCAGGAGCTGGGAGTGGACGATAGGGGATAGATCACCCAATGATTGCCTGGCCTGTTGATTCCCTCTGAAACACCTGGCATTGGCCACTATCAGAAGACAGGATACTGGGCTAGATGGACCATTGGTCTGATCCAATACACTGTTCTTATGACTCTGGTCAATGTGCAGGACACAGTGGATGGATTTTCAGCAAGGGGGTCCCTGAACTATAGGGGGTGGGAGTGAGAGATGTCACACATATTCCTGTTTTGGCACCAGCCCACCTTGCCACTGAGGACATCAACAGAAAGGGTACTTTTATAGGTTTATGCAGGCACAGGTGGGTCACTGGGGACACTTCACTGACATCAGTTTGGGCTGGTCAGGGAAGGTGCATGACAAGCGCATCTTTAAGAACCCAGGTCTGTTCAGAAAGCTACAAACCGGGACTTTCTATCCCGGTTGGAAGATCACCATTGGCAATGTTGAAATGCCAATAGAGATCTTGGGGATGCAGTGTACTGCTTGCTCTCCTGGCGCACGGAGCCAGACACCAGACACCTTGACAGCACCAAGGAACGATTCAGCTACCAGCTGAGCAGGTGCAGAATGAGAGTTGAGTGGGCTTTGGTTGTTCAAGGGAATGCTGGTGTTGTTTAATCACAAGATTGGACCTCAATGAGAAAAATATCCCAATGGTTATAGCTGCCTATTGTGTCCTGCATAACATCTGTGAAGCAAAGGGGGCAAAGTTTCCACCGGGGTGGAGGTGGAGCAGCTGAGTTTGAACAGCCAGATACCAGGGCTATTAAAAGAGCTCAACGTGGAGCTATATGGCTCAGGGAGGCTTTGAAAGACCATATCAACAGTGAGCCAGAGTAGTGTGTTGTTGTTGTGTGCTGTGTCTGGCCCTGCTCTTTTGTGGCCTGGTAGGAATCATGTGGGACTATAGCGCTGTCAGTGCACCGAGTCATTTTGTTTGTGACCGCTCCTATGAGTTGGATGAAACTGTGCAGTAATTGGTTGCTTTCAGAACTGCTAAGCCCTCGACAACATAAGTTGTGAACTAATATAGATGAATTATGTTCTGAATAATAGCATTTTATTCTGTAACAAAATCAGTGCAAAAAAACCCATGCAATTTTAAAACAAATACATTAAAAACTTAATAAATCAATCAAACAGAATTTATGGAGGGGAAAGAATGTTCATGTCCATTTCAGCTACACATCCACAACCCTACAGGTCAGTGTAGGTGAAGCTGTGATTCATAGAATCATAGAATATCAGGGTTGGAAGGGACCTCAGGAGGTCATCTAGTCCAAACCCCTGCTCATAGCAGGACCAATCCCCAACTTTTGCCCCAGATCCCACATGGCCCCCTCAAGGATTGAACTCACAACCCTGGGTTTAGCAGGCCAATGCGCAAACCACTGAGCTATCCCCCCCCCCCACATTAAAGACATTGTCTTTAATGTCCTCGGGGTGGAGTGGTCGGGGTACTGCAGTGACCCCTGATGACATGTACAATGTTGCAGGGGCCGGGGGGCAGCATAGGGAGGTCCCAATACTGTGCTCTCAATGAGCGGCAGAGGACTGTGAGTCCAGGATTGTTGAACCTGCAGGTCCACTAGAGTCTGCAGCATCTCTGTTTGCTGCCTGAGAAGCTCCATTATGTCCTGGTGCATCTCCCTCTCCTTTTCCTGCTGGGATCTTGGCCCTTTCTCCTCTCCACTCTTTCCTTCTCCAGGCTAGCTGCAACGTTCATCCTCCAGGCCCTGTGCTCACGGTCTGAAGCAGCGCTGGCTTGCAGGATCTCATTGAAAGTGTCATCCCGAATCTTCTTCTTGCTCCTCCTCATCTGGCTCAGGCGTTCCGCGGATATGGAGAGAGGGAGACACTGAAGGCCACAATGGCAGCAGCTGCAGATAAAATACACAGAGCTTTGTCATGTATTCATTCGGAAAGTAAAACTTAAGATGCAGAACTCATTCCCCTTGCTTCCCTAAAGTTTTAGGCACTACATTCTCACTTCTGCTTGGGATTGCTTGTACATGGTGTAACCCCAGGGCAGTCCCTAGACATTTTGGTGCTATACACAGCCCCCCTCCGGGGCTCGGGGGCATCCCCAGGCCTCCAGCTGGGAGCCGGCAGAGCGGTTCGGACTGGGGCCGGGTTGTTCCACTTCCCGCTGCCTGGTGAGTGCAGGGTGTGCCCAACCCCTGCTGCAGTCCTCTGGGATGTAGCTCAGGGGAAGGGGTGGAGTGGGGGTGGGACTGGGGTGGGTCAGGAGTGAGAAGGGGTGGGGCAGGGGCAGGGGCTTTGGGGAAGAGGCGAAGCATGGGTGGGGGCAGCTTTCCTGGTCGGCTCAGCAGGCTGGGGGATTGGGCTGGCCACTGGAGCAGCACGCAGCTACGTAGGTGTCCCAAATTTCCTGGTGCCCTACACAGCTGCGTAGTTTGCATACGGGTAAGGACTGCCCTGTATAACCCAGACACTTTCTGGGTGTGGTGTTCTGTCCCTTCTAGTGGCACCGAGACCACTTAGAGAGAGAGTTCAATGAGTCTGCTCTACAGTCTTAGCTAACAGCCAGTTGGCTTTTAGCTCATGCAGTAGAGGCTCATGCACTAAGCTCCAGAGGTCCCAGGTTTGATCCCACCGTCGTCAAGCGGGGTTTGTCAGTGTTACAATGGCATCAGTGGCAGCACCAGCCATGGTGAGCATGGCCTGCTGAGGGATGGGGAAATGAGGAAGGAATTGTTCTGTTGCATGATTCTAGTTGTAGAGGGCAATGGAACTGAATATTGTCACCATTTCCCACCGGTGGTGGTAATTTTAGCTGATCTCTAACTCCTGCGGGTAACAAAGGCAGAGAGAACACAGCTGCAGCTGGAGTCCAGAAGCTCCCCAGGCCCGGATTCTGCTAGTCTGTGTATTGCGATGTTGTCTGCTGAAGTTATCACTGCGTGGCATGGGAAAGTGTCCTACCACAGAGGAAGAAATAAAGCAGCCTTCCCTAGAAACCTTCAGCAGGGAGTGCAGAATATCTCCGGGAAAGTTTCCGAGATCTCCCTGAAGGATTCAAGGGACACCCGTGTGGACATAAACAAACTCCCCCCCAACTCTCCTGGGGAATGGAAAGCAGATAGCAACATTACCTCTTTTGGTTGTGTGTGTGTGTGCCATCCCTGTAATTGAAAATGTATCTGCACACTTACTCAAGGTTCCTTCTTCTGCAACCGTCTCGCCCGTGCCTGACTGGCAAGACTGGCTGGACTGTGGTGGAATCAAAAACAGGTCCAGTCTCGCTGTGCAGCTGGATCCCCCTTTCGCCTGTCCCCCATATTCCTATTCCTCCTCCTCCTCCTCCTCTCTGTTCACAGCAGGGGACTGTGACTGGTGCTCCTTGGCGCTATCCACGGTGATGTGGGTACTGGGGTCTTGGCTGAGTGTGGCATGCAGATCTTTGTAAATGCGGCCGGTGTGTTGCTCAGCACCGGATCGATTGTTGGCCTCCCTGGCCTTCTGGTCTGCCTGCCGCAGCTCCTTGGCTTTCACATGGCCCTGCTGCAGGTCCCTGCCATAGCCCTTCTGCATTCCCTGAGCAGTCTGCTCGCTGACGTCCGTGTTTCTACAGCTTGTTTGGAGCTGCACCTGCACAGACTCTTCTCCCCAAAGGCCCAGGAGATCTGCGATCTCCTGGCTACTCCAGGCAGGAGCACGTCTGGAGTGTGTAGCCGGCATGGTCAGCTGGGAAGTTACATTCAACTACCGAGAGTTGCTAGGGGAGCTCGCCAAGCCGGGCAACCAGGAAAATGAATTTCAAAAATTCACGGGGCTTTAAAGGGGAGGGGGAGCTTCCAGTCTACATGACCCTTGAGCAGTGAAAAAAGGAGTACTTGTGGCACCTTAGAGACTAACCAATTTATTTGAGCATGAGCTTTCGTGAGCTACAGCTCACTTCATCGGATGCATACTGTGGAAAATACAGAAGATGTTTTTATACACACAAACCATGAAAAAAATGGGTGTTTATCACTACAAAAGGTTTTCTCTCCCCCCACCCCACTCTCCTGCTGGTAATAGCTTATGTAAAGTGATCACTCTCCTTACAATGTGTATGATAATCAAGGTGGGCCATTTCCAGCACAAATCCAGGGTTTAACAAGAACGTCTGAGGAAGGAGGGGAGGTAGGAAAAAACAAGGGGAAATAGGTTACCTTGCATAATGACTTATCCACTCCCAGTCTCTATTCAAGCCTAAGTTAATTGTATCCAATTTGCAAATGAATTCCAATTCAGCAGTCATGGGTGGAATTCCTCAAAGGCTTCTTTTCCATGGGTCCAGATGATGAAGATGTCATCAATATAGCGCGAGTAGGGGCGTTAGGGGACGAGAGCTGAGGAAGCATTGTTCTAAGTCAGCCATAAAAATGTTGGTTATGCTTATGCTCAAATAAATTGGTTAGTTTCTAAGGTGCCACAAGTACTCCTTTTCTTTTTGCGAATGCAGACTAACACGACTGTTACTCTGAAACCTTGAGCAGTGGAGATTACAATTGTGACCAGAGCGATCAGCGTAGGGCATTGTGGGATAGTGGCTGGAGGACAGTTACGGTCAACATAAGAAGCACAGTGTCTACACTTGCACTATGTCGATCTATGTACATGGACCCTGCCTCCACACTGCTCAGGGAGGTGGTGTTACTAAGTTGGCGTAACAGGGCACTTACATCGGTGGGAGATGAATTTAAGTGTAGACAAATGCACAACTAGGTCAACATAAGCTGCCTTGTGTTGACCTAACTTTGTAGTGTAGACCAGGCCTCAGGGTGTCACAGCTAAATACAGGGTGGAACAGATTGTTTAGCATAAGTTAACATGTATTTCAAGGGACCATTCAAGGTGAACACCCACCAGTCATAGAGGGGGAAAGGACAGGAGCAGAAAAGAAGGGTAGCTTATGTGGGGCGTGTTAGTGGGTTATAGATTGTTTTAATAAGCCATAAATCCAGTGTCTCTGTTCAATCTGTGAGTTTCCGTGTCTAGCAAAGTTAAGAATTTAAGCTCCTCTTTTGAAGGTACTGCACAGATTGCGTTTGAGAATGAGCACTGAGAAGTCAGCTATCGAGTGATTGCTTTGTGAAAAGGGTTCACTCACAGGAGATACGGTGTTTTTGTCTCATCAGTTTCCTGTGTGAGTTCGCTGGAGAATCTAGTGATTGTCTGGCCTCACCCACATAACTGTTACTGAGGAATTTAGTGCACTGGATGAGGTACAACACGTGTTGTGATAGGCATGTGTAGGGCCCAGGGAACTTGTGGGGGGTGTTGGTCATCGTAGCAGTGGATATATGTTTACAGGTTTTGCATCTGTTGTTCTGGCAGCGTCTGATGCTGCTTTAAGATGGTGTGTCCTGGTCTGTGAGGAGCTTGCTTCTGATGAACTTGGAGAGGCTGAAGGGTCATAGGCGCCGACTTCCCCTCTTTACCATGGGTGCTTGACTCCCCCCTGCCCCAGGCCCCACCCCCACTCCACCCCTTCCATGAGGCCCCGCCCCGCCTCTTCCCACCCCTGCCCTGCCCCCATTCCAACCCCTTCTCCAAATCCCTGCCCCAGCCCCACCTCTTCCCTGCCTCCTCCCCTGAGCGCAACATGTTCCTGCTCCTCCCCCTCCCTCCTGGAGTGTGCTAACACTGCCAAATAGCTGTTTGGAGGCAGCTGGGCGGGAAGCGCTGGGAGGTGGGTGGAGGAGCTGGGACATTGCATGCTCGGGGGGGAGGAGGAGGTGGGGCCGGGGTGAGGGGAGCTTGGCTGCCAGTGGGTGTGGAGCACCCACTAATTTTTCTCTGTGGGTGCTCCAGCCCTGAGCGCCCATGGAGTCGGTGCCTATGTGAGGGGCTGTCTGAAGGCCAGAAGAGGGGGTTCAGGAAAGATTTCTTCAGGATGTGAGCTGCATCAAGTGTGGGTTGTAGTTGTTTGATACCCCGTATGGGTTCCAGTGTGAGCTGAGAGGTGACAACTAGGGGGTGTGCAGTCAGAGGGGGTTTTATTTAAGCAGGCAATTGGTGGTCTGTTCCATAATGCAATCTATGTCTCTTGTGGAGTGTCCATGTTCAGTGAAGGTTAAGTGTGTTAAGGTGTATAACCTCAACTTCCTCCTCGGAGCATATTCTATGGTACCTGAGTGCCTGTCTGTAGATAACAGATTTCTTGGTGTGTTTGGGGTGATTACTGTATCTATGAAAGTCGGTGTTGTGATCCGTGGGTTTCCTGTGTTTAATTATCTGTAGATTCCATTGTTGAAGTTGATCATGATATCCAGGAAATGAAATGAAATGAAAGTGTGGGAGTGATCTAGAGGGAGTTTGATGGATGGGTGGTGGTTGTTGAAGTTGTGGCAGAAATCTGAGGGAGTTTAGGTCGTCTGTCCAGAGGATGAAAATATCATTGATGCAGGTACATCATTGGTTTCATGGTGCATTGTCGAGAAATTCTTCCTCAAGGTGGCCCATGAAGAGGTTGGCATATTGAGGAGCCATCCTAGTACCTCTGGGAGTTCCCACGGTTTGGACAAAGTACTTGTTGTTTGAGCAACTTCAGAGGAGCCGCACAGAGGAAGGTTGCACTGCGGCTGCTCAGGCGATACCCATCTTGTTACGCAACTAAGGGCTCCTCTTCCTGGGACCACCATTCAGGAGACCATTTAACACTCTCGTCACTCTTATTCACAGCCTCATTTCTTTTTTAAAAATAAGAGACTCTCCCATTGAAAATGAAACCAGAATCAAATCAACTCACTCTTTACCAGCTTTGAAATGAGCCCACTTCCCCACCTGACTTTGGTCGCCGTTTATTTTCGCTGCAGTTGGGGTTTCCTACCTTCCCCACTGTGGAGCAATGAACAGGTGCACAGCAGCATCTGCACTGTGCCTCACCCTCCCTCCTCACCCTGCCTGTTCCTCTGTGGGCGAGATCATTCCAGCCACCCTAAGAAACTTTAATGAGCTGGCCAGACCCAGTTATCCTGGCAGGTTGGTAATAAGTGGAATGGCAGAGCAGGGCTGCACCTTTGATGGGAACAGAATCCTCTCTGAAGGGTCACAATCAGAAATTCCCACAAGAGCCCTTTAATGCCATGGGGCAAGGGGGTTACAGGAGTGTCTTAATTTTTGGTCTGTACATTCTGGTCTTGTGAGGCCTTAAAAGAAAGCTGGGGTAGTGCTAACCATTGATAGCATTGTGAAATGTATGTACAGATGCTATATACGGAGTTAGGTATATATGCCAAAAATACGGTTTTAGATTCTATATCACAGCAGAGGTGGAGAAACCGTTTTTTTGTCAGACAGGAGATGGTTATTCAGCTGTCTCTCTGTCAGGCTGTTAACTAAGCATTGTAAGCTAGCACAGTGGATGCCCATTTACATATGAAGTCATCAACGAGACGTGAAGTCAACATGGCAGCGGCCCACAGGAAAACCAGCCAAGGGGAGGGGTTATATTGCCTCTGGATACAGCCAATGAACTTTAGGGATATAAGCAGGAGGCAAAGAAAATACCCCCTTAGTCTAAATAAATGGGCAGTGTGTTTACATTCATGAAGACAGGATCTCAGCCAACCTTGGCTGAAGACACTGCTGAAGTGGCTCTGGGTAAGATTAGAGTCTTTAGACAAGAGACTAACTTGCTAAATTCTGTCTCCAGAAAGTATGTGGTGATTTTGTTTTATATGTAACCAATTGTTTCCAATTTCCTTACTCACGATCACTTATCCTTGCATTCACTATCAATATATCTCAGTGCTGTGATATTAAGGCAGGTGCTGATCCTATGTTGAATCACACAAGCTGATGTGTACTCTGTCGCTTTGGGGACAGCAGAGCTGGTATTTCGATAACTGTTCAATGGAGGAGGGGCTGGATATCACAGGGCAATGCTTCAAAGGAACTCGGGGATGGCGGTGCACCCATTGTTAACCTGCCAGGCAAAGTTAGGGCTGGCAACGCCCAGAGGAGTGTGCTTTCGTGGCTGATAGGCTGGTGGGTCAGTGCAGAAGAACAAGAACATTTTGAATTGTATGCTTCTATCTCAGCTGACTTCCTGGTTCTGGGAGGGAAAGGAGGGTTTTTTTTCAAAGTTTTGTCTACATATTTTTTAAAAATCACTAAGTAAATTCATTTCCTACCAGGTAGTTTCCCTTTTCCTCTCTGCTCCACTCTTCCCTTTGGGAAGCCAGGGATCCAGACTCACAAATCCAGACTAGTGAGCCCCAGATTAGGGGAAACACACTAATCAAGGTGGTGTGACTGGTGCTGGGTCCTGCCCTATGGTAAACCCAGCATCCAATATGGAAACACAAGAATAACTAATACAGTTTGTGGAGGTGAAATACCCATTAGGCAGACATTTAGCAATTCCAAAGGTATTAATATTTCACGCATGCTTGAAAAGAACAAAAATACACACACACACACACACACTCATACATAAGGTTAAACTGTAGCACCTTTATTCATGCTGAATTGTCCATTAGTCCGCCAATAGACTGACATTGTGAATAAGGGTTTCCAAATCTAGCCCCAGATGACTAGATCTACACTGGAGAGAGAGCCTTTGTGCCAGACCCTCATCTAAATGCTCCCCAGCTAGTGTTTCTGGGTGGTCTGGAAAACCTTGAGTTGTTCTTAATCCAGCTCCAGCTCAGAGTCCGGCAGCTCAGGCCCATCTGGAATGTGCTGTGTCCTTTACTGATGCTCCAAACTGTCAGTCATGTGTCTTTGCAGTTAGTGTTGAAGGGTGGCAGCAGAATTAACATCCCTGGCCAGCTATTAAAATAAAAATCTTTGAAGGGAAGGAAAAAATCTTTCAACACCCCGATGGGTTGGGGTCCCCTAAAAGCAGCCTGTCTTAATGCTTCTCCTCCTGCTGCTTTTGCTGGCCGTCCTACCCTTAGCAATAAGACTTTGAATCCCAGAAGAAGGTAAAGGCACAATACAGACTTGGTCTAGTCCAAGCTGCTGCTCCTCATTGCACTCCAAAAAGCATTTCTAGTGTAGACGTGACCTCAGCTACTGAGATTGTGAGGCAGGTCAATAGCCTGCTTGTAAATCAGCAAATGTCACTGACCAAGCAGCTATTTTGGACAGAACTATTATCAGTGCTATTAACCTCAGCCAATAAAGCAGTGGTCCTGAAACTTTTTATGTCGTGCACTCCCTTACCCGTAATGTGATCTGTCTGTGCCGCCTTGGGAGGCAGGGGCCGGGACCGGAGCTGCGTCTGGGGCTGTGGCCGGGCATGGGGTGCAGTTGGGGGCCGAGGCTAGAGCTGTGGCTGGGGCTGTAGCCGGGCCAGGAACCAGGAGCCAGGGATGGGGTTGCAGCTGGAAGCGGGGCTGGAACAGAGTCAGGGCTGGGAGCTGAAGCTGGGACCAAGGCTAGAGCCATGGCAGAAGCAAAGCCACAGCCAAGCCAGGAGCCAGGCGTGGAGCTGGGGGCATAACAGGGCTGGGTGGTGCTCCCTCCCCCTCCCCCATGGGGGCTGGCCTGGACACTTCTGCATCCCTACGTGCTCCCCCCAAATGTTCCTCTGCACCCCCTACAGGGTACTGCAATACAGTCTTCTACACTAGCATGCAACATAACTTACAACAGGCTGACATTGTTTGCTTGAACCCCTCCCCCTTGTTAGCAGGTGATAATCCTGCTGAAAAAGGGTTAATTGGATTCTTCCAACTTTCATTACCCCACCTGGAGAAAAGGGAGGTGGGTGTCAGTCTTTAGACAGAGGATCTAGGATCTAGGGTGGGGGCTGAGCAGTTCTGAGGGAGGAACTGTAGGAGTAGCCCAGGCTGGGTGCAAGGTCTTGGCTGGTCTTTGTTCTGCTATTGTTAATTTCTGTGTTAACAGAGGCCACGCTTAGGAAAGGGGTGAGTTGGGATTCAGTTTGTGGATTGTGTCTAGAGCAGGCTGGGCATAACCCCTGCTTATAGCATTGTCATATTCTAGATCCTCGTCCTTATTGTCCTTATTCAATAAGGACAAATGCAAAGGACTCCACTTAGGAAGGAACAATCAGTTGAACACGTACAAAATGGGAAATGACTGCCTAGGAAGGAGTACTGTGGAAAGGGATCTGGGGATCATAGTGGATCACAAGCTAAATATGAGTCAAGAATGTAACACTGTTGCAAAAAAAGCAAACAGCATTCTGGGATGTATTCGCAGGAGTGTTGTAAATTGAGCCCTGCGAATATGCAGATATCCGCGAACCATGTTTGCAGATCAGATAAGTATACAAATTTTGTATCCACGCAGGACTCTGGTTGTAAGCAAGACACAAGAAGTAATTCTTCCGCTCAGGCCTCAACTGGAGTATTGTGTCCAGTTCTGGGTGCCACATTTCAGGAAAGATTTGGACAAATTGGAGATAGTCCAGAGAAAAGCAACAAAAATGATTAACAGTCTAGAAAACATGACCTATGAGGGAAGTTTGAAAAAGTTGGGCTTGTTTAATCTGGAGAAGGGAAGACATAACAGTTTTCAAGTATATAAAAGGTTGTTACAAGGAGGAGGGAGGTAAATTGTTCTCCTTAACCTCTGAGGCAAGGACAAGAAGCAATGAGCTTAAATTGCAGCAAGGGTTTAGGTTGGACTTTAGGAAAAATTTCCTGTCAGGGTGGTTAAGCAGTGGAATACATTGCCCAGGGTGGTTGTGGACTCTCCATCATTGGATATTTATAAGAGCAAGTTAGACACATACCTGTCAGGGATGGTCCAGAATCAATACTTAGTCCTCCCATGAGTGCAGGAGACTGGATTAGATGACCTCTCAAGGTCCCTTCCAGTCCTACCATTCTCTGAGTCCATGGCGTTGAGTCTATCTTCATGATCTGTCAGTGAGAGGGATCCTGCTGTCAGGCCTGTCCCTCTGGAATCTTCTGGCCCAGCGTCTCATTCTCCTGTGTTTACTCCTTCGAACAGAGCTCAGCTGCTTTGTCCTTTGCTCCATTGGGATATTGCGGGTTAGGGATATTGCGACTCCTGCTCTCGCTCACGGCAGAGGAAATCCAGACTCTGGTCCTGGGCTGAAACCCGTCACTCAGCCATGTGCCGTGGTAGCTGTTGTAGGGTGTCGTTAGGTTTGTCTCTGGCATATCTGCGATTGTAACATCGTGATTTCCTGTGACCAGAAACAGGGTAAACAGTGCAGAGAAGCCAGTCTGATCTGGGAGGGCTCCTGTGTGCACACACTGAGAGACTGGGGCGCAGTACAGGTGCTCGTCAAGAGAGGAATCAAATCTATGCTGGCAGCTGCTGCCCTCTTCCGGTGGATTGTAGAACTCTGCTCAGTTTTTTTTTGTTAGCAGGTGGTCGCTTTGCAGTTCTGTTGTCTCCTGCCACTTTGTAGTTGTTGAAATGTTTTGGATATAGATTTGGTTGACTTGCTCAGTATTTAGTAGTGTCCACTTCTCTTGGACTTGAAGTATCAGGAACCTTGAGAGAGGTGGTGTGGTCCCATGGGTGGGGCAGCGGCATGGGTGTCAGGGATGCCTGGGTTCTATTCTTGGCACTTACTCACTGCCTAACTTTGGGGAAATTGGCTTCAGTGCTCTGTGATTCAGTTTTCCCCTCTCTAATCTGTGGATGGTGAAATGCTGAAGTGCATCTGAAGACCTCTGGATGAAACATGCTGCCTCGTTGTTGGTCTATTATTACTGCGATGGAGATTGACCATCTGGTGTCACTGGAGCTTTGAACTTTGCCATTCTCTGCATCTCCACAGCAATCCCCCAGAGTTTCAGGATTCTTCCTCATTGTCTAAGTTTGCCACTTGCTTGTTTTGTTAGACACACTGTGAGACACCAGAAGGAAGACGTGTTTATTGTCCTCACTGTGGGGTGATGAGTGGGAAATGCACCCCGCGAGGTTGCTACACTGCTCCTTTTTACTCCTCTTCTCCCTGCAGAGCCAACACAGCTACAGGACAGGGAGCTGGAGTCTATTTCCGCTTGTGCAGCAGCAACAGATGGGTTTGCCAAGGCCCATTCAGCTGCACTTGTGAAAATGCACTGACACCTCAGTGTCACGTGTCACAAAGGGACTAACCTAATGTGTAGATCCTCTGTTACGGAGTTGCTGCATGAGATGACAAGACCCCAGCTTGGCTCTTAGATGCCAGGCTGAGTTTACAGGATCAGGAAAAATACCTTTTTACCTGCAAAGTGAGCCCAGGGTTTATCTGATTGACAGACCTAAGATTAGCCTCATGATAGTTGTGGAAACTGAGGCACAGAGCAGTCAGAGGGACACCACGAGCCGGAAAAATAACACTGCTATCAAAAATGTTGTGTCCATTTTGTGACAAGTAATCCCTGTGATCACTGCAACTGACAGACGTTGGGGAATATTAGTCTTTTTCTCTAGTTCTTTCCCTGTATTTACTCGGTACATTTAACAGCACTTACCGTAGGTCACTTGCAGTCCCTGTTTTATGCACTAGGGGGAGCTCACAGGCCGGCTCTGACCCAGCCCAACAAGAGTGGGTTCATCATTAGGGGCGCCTTTATGTTGGCACTGGAGGTGTGATCCAAGCTTGGGTAGCTATACCCACGCTAGCCTTGATTAAGCTTGTGCGCTAAAAATAGCAGTGTAACCATGGCGACATGGGCGGAGGGTTGGGGTAACTGCCCAGGCAAGCCTCTAGGGGCCCAGATGGGAGTGCACTCGGCGTGATTAGCCCTTCCTAAAGCCATGCTGTGTTTAGCATGTGAGCTAGTGTAAAGCCGACAGACCCCAGTCGTCGGCAAGTGGGATCGAACCTGGGACCTCTGGAGCTTAGTGCATGAGCCCAGTGTTTTCCCCAGAAATTAAAATGGGGGGGGGGGGTTTGAGGGCCGATGAGGCTTGAGACCATGAGGGCAAAGGTGGGCTGTATGGCACCATAGTAAAAACTGAAAAATGTTTCACAACCATTTCATTAGATTTAACTCATGTTTTAAAATCATCACAAAAATTAAAGTTGGCTACTGAAACTTTCTACGAAGCACGACATCTACATCCGTCTTGGTTTCTTGTTGTAATTTTGCACTCTTTGGTGTCTTCTTGCGTGTCTATTACTTCCAGTCCTTCATGATATGCTCATGATCAGGCAGAAAGCAACTTCTTTCAGAACACAAAATTCTATTCAGTCGAGACAAAAGAACGCTCAGCTGTAGCTGTTGTGACTGGGAGTAGCAAGAGATGAATTCCTACTTCTTTCATCCCAGGAAACATAGCACAAAGATTGGGTCGAACCACTAGTGATGATAAAGAAGTTGAAGTTAAATCTTCATTTGTTTGTCGTATGATATTCCACTCTGTTCAAAATTCTCTATTCTGTCCTGATCACATGGCAGCCCTATTGCTGGTAGTGTCTCACTCCACTTAACTGTAGGTGTTTTATAGGACAGGGATCTGTAAAAGCTACGTGGAGGTTGAGTAGAATCCAGAAATCGCTGTTGTAGATTTGCAAGAATCAAGTCCGTGTACTTTTTCAGCTGGCTTAACAAGGACTTCTTATCCTCTTCACTTAAGGAGTCAATATAAGGACCTTCATTAGTCAACTTCTGGACTAAAGTCTGCTTCTTCCAGTACATTTTCAATGGATAGCTCTCTGATTGATCCACGGGTAGCTTCTATTGCTGGACAAAGATCTACTATTGTTGTAGCAGATGCCCAGATGACATTGTTTAATGACCCAAGTGGTTTCAACAGTAGATTTACAAGAGAGAGAATGGGGATAGTCTTCTGTGAACTTAGTAACAAAAGTAGTCCACCAGCCTCAATGCTTAGATCTGCCCTATCTTGGTGGATACTTTCCAAAGCCAGTAATAACGGTTGCCGTAATTTTAAGACAACAGCCAAGAATCGCTCATGAGAAAGCCAGCAGGTTTTCCCAGGTTGGACTAATTTGAACTTCAATCCCAGTGTATCTTCTATTTGTTTCCAAGACGTTCAGTCCTTCTGGACTCTTGCTGAAAAAAAAAGCATATAAAAAAAGCCATTAAATTTATGGCTTTTTAATGTCTTTTGAAGATTCTGCAGCTTGTACTGGTGCTAGTTGGAGTAGATGGCCTCTGCAGTGTGTATAAGAGAGATTAGGGTTACACTTTTCTCTGAGCAAAGCTTGTGCTCCACCATGTCTTCCAGAGAAGTTTGCAGCTCCTTCAAATGCACAAGCAGCCATCTCTTTGGGGTTCAATTTACAATCATTTAACTCTTCTAAGATGTCACAGCCGATGTGACATCTTAGACGCAGCCGATGTGTTTTCTATAACCTGAACAATTAGAATGCATCTACTAGCCTACCGTGAACACCGAGATAGCATACGCAATGACTTAATACTTGATACCTATTTGCACTGGAGCTTCATCAGCCATGTATGCACATATTTTGATTATGGTGAGAGAGTTCTTCACTTTTTCAGCTGCTGAGTCTTTCACTGTTGCACCACATGGTTCTAGCGAGTCAGCTGAGTTTTTTCAGAAAGATAGGGAGCATTTGCCAGTCTTGTTTGAAACCAGTGTCCAACTTCAGGATTAACTAGTGACAATGTACTTCACACTGGCCTCCAGTTTGTAGTATGCGGTATCTCTTGCTTAAATAGAAAGTATGGTAGTTCACATAAACTGAGTTGTGTCTCCAGCATTCTTAACAGCCTCATTAAGTTCTAAAATTGGCTTTGACAGTGACTGGCTTACAAGGCTTTCTGCATGTTGATGCAGTCCAGAGGCATGGTGTTTTGCAGCCTTTTCACATAGGTTGTCAATATTGGCTTAGCTGATCAGTCTGGCAAATCCAGCTCCTCCACTTTTGCTATATAAATCCATGATATGCCCACATCTTGAATACTGCATGCAGTTCTGGTCACCCCATCTCAAAAAAGATATACTGGAATTGGAAAAGGTTCAGAGAAGAGCAACAAACATGATTAGGGGTACGGAACAGATTCCGTAGGAGGAGAGATTAAAAAGACTGGGACTTTTCAGCTTGGAAAAGAGACGACTAAGGGGGGACATGATAGAGGCTTATAAAATCTTGACTGGTGTGGAGAAAACGAATAAGGAAGTGTCCTTTACCCCATTACTTAACACAAGAACAGGGGTCACCCAATGAAATTAATAAGCAGTAAGTTTAAAACAAACAAAAGGAAGTATTTCTTCACACGACGCACAGTCACCGGTGGAACTTTTTGCCAGGGATGTTGTGAGGGCCAAAATTTTAACAGGGTTCAAAAAAGAACTAGATAAATTCATGGAGGTTAGGGATGCAGTACCCTGCTCTGAGTGTCCCTAGCCTCTGTTCACCAGAAGCTGGGAGTGGACGACAGGATGGATCCCTTGCTGATTCCCTGTTCTGTTCATTCCGTCTGAAGCACCTGGAATAGTCAGTGTTGGAAGACAGGATACTGGGGTAGCTGGACCATTGGTCTGACCCAATATGGCCGTTCTTACATTAAAATAATTATAATACTAAAAAAGTTTAGTACAGAAACTCCCCAAGATAATGACCTCCTGAGATAGCGATGATGTGAGATAATGACCTTGGCAAATAATGCATTTAAAAAATCTCGGCCTACTAGGAAAGGTATTTATATAAGTTTCCCAGTCACAAATCTAGCATTCTGTCGTGAACTCACTAGAACATAGTCCAGTGCTCTGTCCGCTGTTGTCATGCCACCGTTCATGCTACCCCTTTGTCCCCAATGGCCCTGCACTGTCACCTTCTGCTGCCTCCTGCCACTGTGACCTCTGCGAGTCGGTCTCTTGAGGTTCCACCGGCTCTCAGTGATTTCAGCTCTCGGGGGGGAACCGCGCTGTTACTGCAGGCTGGGCCGTCGCTTCCACAGAAACCCTGTCCCACAGCAGGTCTAAGCACTTACACCTGATGACCGGTGATTTCAGCTCTAGTGGTCACTTATGAAGCCTAATCAGCTCTCTCTAAACAGGGGAGGGGGGCAGATCAAATAGTGCCTGTGACTCATAGGCAGAGCCCCCACCACCAAGCAAAACACCTGGGCCCCGCCCTCTCTCCCGCCACTGGGATCTGGCCTCCAAACCGCCTGCTTGGGGAGCACCGTTCAGCTGCGGGTGACCAGCGCTTAATCTGTAACGAGAGAGGTGCCGGGGCTCAAGCAAGTTTGTTACTTTCATAACTGATGTGACAAGCCCAGAGGTCCCAGGGCTCCGCACTGCCGAGCCTGGAGGTGCTGGGGTCAGCCCTGGCAAGCCCGAGCACCAATTAAGCCCGGAGGGAGACCCCCTCATTCAGGCAGGCTAGGTACAGTTCTGCTGCCCTTTACTCCTACAATAAGGATAACAAGGATTTCATAACCCCCACATTAAATACTTCATGTAACCCAACACCAGCCAAAATCGATCTCTTGGGCAGCACAGCTCTGTCTGCTGGATACCTAGGCAGCGTAGGTGAGTTCATGTAAATACAGTCTGGTCCTGAAGCGTTTCCACCCACCCCGGCTCATCACTAGCTGTCAGGGGAGAGCTCAGTCAGACCTTGCTTATAAATAATCATTTGAAATTGTCATAAATAACAGCTGTATGAGGAAGCTAGTCTTCGTTCAGACTTTTCAAACCCATTCTGCTTTCTCAGGTACAAGTCTTTTCTCATATACTGTAGATGCTTTTAAAGTGTGTGTTCGTGTTTCAGTTTCAATTCAAATTTCCAACCAAGGACTAAATTGGCAGCTCTGCGTGTAACTGGGGTGGGGGAGGGTGCTGGGGAAATTCGGGGCGGGGGGGTACACACCCCCTGGGAGGGTCTAGAGAAATCCCTGCATGAGCCTCTACCACATGAGCTAAAAGCCGACTGGCTTTTTAGCCAAGGCTGTAGAGCAGACTCGTTGACTCATACGTCACCCCCAGGCGGTGTACGGGTTACACTAGCACGGGGATGTCCTCCCACGCGAGTTGGGAGTGACACCCGGCTCCAGGGTACTCATCCCCCACAAGCTGCAGAGACGATGGTGGAGCTGATGTTGCAGAGGCAATGGACTGTGCCCAGAGGTGGGCCTGAGCACGCTGGGGGTGTTCTTGGGCCTCTCTGAAGGCCGGGGCGCAGCCTGGCCCTTTCTCCCACTGATCCAGGGAACAGATTTCAGAGTAACAGCCGTGTTAGTCCGTATTCGCAAAAAGAAAAGGAGTACTTGTGGCACCTTAGAGACTAACTAATTTATCTGAGCATAAGCTTTCAAAGCATCTGTAATGGCATGTCAAGGTTCCTTCCCCACTCTGAACTCTAGGGTACAGATGTGGGGACCCGCATGAAAGACCCCCTAAGCTTATTCTTACCAGCTTAGGTGAAACTTTCCCAAGGTACAAGCTTTGCCTTGTCCTTGAACCGTATGCTGCCACCACCAAGCGTTTAAACAAAGAACAGGGAAAGAGCCCACTTGGAGACATCTTCCCCCAAAATATCCCCCCAAGCCCTACACCCCCTTTCCTGGGGACGGCTTGATAAGAATCCTCACCAATTTGTACAGGTGAACACAGACCCAAACCCTTGGATCTTAAGAACAATAAAAAATCAATCAGGTTCTTAAAAGAAGAATTTTAATTAAAGAAAAGGTAAAAGAATCCCCTCTGTAAAATCATGATGGTAAATACCTTACAGGGTAATCAGATTCAAAACATAGAGAATCCCTCTAGGCAAAACCTTAAGTTACAAAAAGACACAAAAATAGGAATCTACTTTCCATCCAGCACAGCTTACCAGCCATTAAACAAAAGGAAATCTAATGCATTTCTAGCTAGATTACTTACTAACTTAACAGAAGTTCTGAGGCTGCCTTCCTGATCTGTTCCTGGCAAAAGCATCACAGAGACAGAAAGACCCTTTGTTCCCCCCATCCAGATTTGAAAGTATCTTGTCTCCTCATTGGTCATTTTGGTCAGGTGCCAGCGAGGTTATCTTAGCTTCTTAACCCTTTACAGGTGAAAGGGTTTTGCCTCTGGCCAGGCGGGATTTTATAGCACTGTATACAGACAGGTGGTTATTCTTCCCTTTATATTTATGACATGGCAGAACAAACTCCAGGAGCGGGAAATGATGCTAGACAAATTCTGAGTAGAAATTCGGGGCCCAGCAATGGCAATGAACCGTGGGCACAGCCTAGCGAGGGGCGTGAGGGGTTCTCCCTCCTGACATCAGAGAGATCTGAGCTAGCTCTACCGGCAGCTCTGGGCAGGATGCGGGGATTATTGGGGGAGGTTCTCTGGGCCCGTGTTACACAGGAGCTCAGACTAGGTGACCACAATGGCCCCTTTTGGCCTTAACATCTATAAAGGGGGCCCTGTCTGCAGAGAGGCTGACTGGAAAAGCAAAGCCTGTCTCAAGCAACAGGTATCGAGGTAAGTGATTTGCCCAAGGGCTCATAGCAAGTCAGTGGAAGAGTCACGATTCGAACCCAGGTCTCCTGAGTCCCAATCTGTTGTCCGACCCACGAGATGGCACCATCTTGTCAGCATCGGGGTGTGTGTGTGTGCATCCAGTGACAGGTATTGAGGGTCCTAGCTTTCAATGTTGCTATACCAAAGCAGCTCTTGGGGGGTGGGGGGAGGGGGATGACTGTCTGCAGCTGCACTCTCTCTCTCTCTCTCTCTCTCACATACTCCCCAGTCCATGCTCAATGGTGCTGCTCTCTGGGGTGGAACCACTTGGCTGCTCCAGCTCACAGCTTTGGGGTGGGGGGGACCTGCAATGACCTATAACACTCTGTGGCTGGATCCAACACCCATCCGAGGCTCCAGGGGAGTTTTCCCATTGCTCAGGACCTGTTCTTTGGTTTGATTGCCACATTTGGGCAGGGCTCCTGGTGCCCCTCTGGCTCAGATCCCACAACCTGTTCTGCAAGCCCCTGCACACCGCTTCTGGAGGGACAGAGGGCAAGGCTTTGGGGTAGAGCAGAAGCTGCTGTGAGGGACAGGGAGACTCCTGGCTGGAGGCCCAGAGCCTGGAGTGGAGGAGAGCATTGACAGGGATGAGGGTCCTGTGGAGAAGGCAGAGCTGGGGCCAGCCAGTGCTCTGCTGGAACACAGAACCTGCTGAAAGCCCGGAGAACCGGTTTGTGCGTTCCTGGGGAGGGAGGTGACCAAATGCCGATGGGGCAGAGGAGACCTGCTGCAAGGCTGGGGGGAACGGCTGCCAAGATCAGGCACAAGGCTTTCTCTCAGCTCAGCCCCCCACTATCTCCAGTTCTGAAGCCCTCTGGGACCGCCCAGTGAGCCTCTCTGGCCCAGATCCCAGCGTTCCAAACCCAGGAGCCCAGGTGCAGCGGCTGAGCTGTGTGCGTGGGGAGAGAGCCAGGCCCCAAGGGAGAGCCAGCTCTGAAGAAACACTGCACCCTGCCCAGGGAGCTGGGGAGCGCTGCTCACGTTCTGCACCAGCTAGATCCGCTCCAATCCAGACTGCTGGGGATCGTGCGTTGGCCAGCAGGAATGGCAACAAGCGTCATGCCAAACACGGCTGGGCAAAGGCATTTCTAGCCCCCTTGGCTCATCTGAGGGAGCAATCAAGAGACTCAGGTGTCCCCGCAAAGCCCCCGCCTCCTGGGGCAGGCTCCACCTACCACAATCTCTGCATACTTTCCCAAACGTCACCATTGCTTCTGCCTTGTGTGCACTGAACCTCAGCCAGTTCACTCCCCTCCCAATCCCTGTCTGAGCCAGGCCTAGGGAGAGCCCAAGTGCTGAGCCGTACAGGTCCTGAGAGACAGCTGTGTGGTATCTTCCCCAAACGACCTCCCTGCTCCCCACGCTGGCCTTATGGTGAGGAGCAGAGCTGGACTGGGTTCCCCAGCAGCAGCACATCTGCAAACTCATCCCAAAGAGACAGCCCCAGGACAGGTCCCTTCGCTCCTCACAGGCCCTAGGATTTCTTGGTTTGCTTTGGAGGCCATCACACTTAAAGCCCTCCCACAATCCTTTCTCTCAAAGGCCTGTCTCCATCACTCTGGTTTTTAAATGGCTTTTGTGTCTGTAACCACATACCTTTCTTTTCTTTCCCTCCCATGCACTCGGAGGTTAAATCAGCATGGCTGATGGGCCGCACAATGTTTCCGCCAGAAGTTTTTGAATAATGGAACTTTGTTCCAAGACAACAGGCAGCTTTGTCGAGTGACAGGGCAGCTGTTCCAGAGCAGCTATTGAAATTCGGTTGCCCTTAGCAACAAAGCTCATATCTTCTGTAGCCAAATAGTTCCTCATGTCTTGCTTCTGTAGAAACAGGGGAGAGGGAGAGATGGGTCAAGGCAGATGGAGACAGAGTGAGAGAGACAGAAGGATGGACTGAAACAGACGGACAGAAATAGTAATTAGACAGCAGTGGATAAATAACTATATGCCTGATCCAAACATATATAAGTTCACAGCATGCACACAGAGAAGTTAGATAAAAACATTTAATGCTCTTGCTGGAAGGTTGCCATGTAGCACAGCTCTATTTCTTAGAATTCAGACTGAAAACACCCAAGAGCCCCAAACCAGAGTGAGACAAAGCAGGCTGCTCCCTAAAACAGAGGCACAATTCACCCCACTTTACTCAAGACAGGCTTTCTGCAGATCTGACTATGCTATGCCCAGGTCACACGCTTGCCTACAGAGCCTCCTGCCTGCAAAACCCCCTGGAAATTTAAAGTGACAGCTTACAAGTTTAACACAGTTTTCAATAAACCACAGTACTGGAGTCAAAGAGAATCTTTCCATTGACTTCAGTGGGCTTTGGGTCAGGTCCAGAGTTAGCAAGAGTCAGATAGGAGTTGGAGACAGAAGGAGAGATGTGGATGACTATGGCCATGTGTCCAGCTGTCTGTTTGGGTCAGGGAAGTGGACACATCTGTTCTGACCCAGCCCAGTTGGATTCAGAGGCACAATGTGATACTCGGCAGTGGGAACAGATGTCATGAACTTGGGCTCTGGTATAGCTGGCCCTGAATAGAACCAGGATCCAGGGGCATGAGGCGCTGTGGAGGGATGACTGTGAACGGGGAGAGAGGGTATATGAGACACTGATGGATAAACAGAGTTTGGGCAAGTGAGAGAGAGAGTGGCAGCAGAAGGTGCTGGACAAATTTAAAATACCCTGGGCTGACTCTTGCCCCTCTGCCGTGTGTTAGCAGCTGTCAGGGCCTCGCAGGTGGGTTTGCCATTGGAGGAGAGATCAGTGATGTGGAATCTGGGTATTTTCTTCATGGAGCTGGTTGACTGATTCTCTGTTCTCCTGTCCCGGAACAGAGGTGGGCACATAGACAACCCGCTTTCTGAGCTCTCATCCACACGCCTGTGCCCGGTTCCCAGGAGGTTCAGAGCATCTTTCCCTCCCTCTCTCCTTTCACAGTCAGAGAGCAGGCACTGCTAGCCCAATCCCTCATGTGTCTAAGGCACTGTGACCATCACAGCTAATGAGCTCTGGTCTCACGTGGCCCTAGGTCCCAGCCATGATACTAACCACCTTTTGGCCTTGTCTGAAGTGGGAACGAGCTATTAATGTAGCTGGACTGGTGCAAGCCCCTGGCATAGGCAAGAAAAGCCACACGGCTCTTTCCAGTGGCACCTCCGTGGACGGTGGTTCAAAGTGTGTCGCTGCCCAGGCTTTATCCTTTAGCTGAGTCAATAGAGTCCACGCGGCTACATCCTGGGCTCAGACGACCCCGCCAGGAGTGTTAGTAGTCCACCTAATTTCAAGCAGAGGATCAACTCTGCCAATACAAATGGTGTTTTAGCTGGTCTTGGGCACTGGTTGCTAGTCCTTGATTGCTGGCTCAGGGCAGATTCCCAGTATGTTCTTGTGCTTTGGTTTCATTTACCAGCATCCTGGCTGCTCCTTTGCACTGGGAGTGGTGTTTGGCAAAGGAGTTCCATGATGGAGGGTGATCCGTTTATCGACTAAAGCCCATAAATGTCTCTGAACTCAGGACAGGCAACTGCAAGGGGGCTGGGGGTGGTAGAAAACAGTCCCAGAAGGTTCAAAGGCCCTCCTCCCTATCAACTGAGGAGGGATAACTACAGATCAATCAGGTTCAGCTGAGAAGGGGTTACCAGTGAATCAGTTAGGATCAGCTGAGAGGGAGCTCCCTGAGGTCAATTAGGATCAGCTGATTCCAACTAGGGGCTGCCTGAGACCTTTTTAAACCCTGGGGGGAAGGGAGAAGAGGAGAGGATGAGAGAGAGAAGGAATCAAGCTGCCAGTAGGTGAGGAACCTCACCTCACCGGGGAGGAGGCATTCCCTCCCCTAAGGGAAGAAAAACAAGTCCAAAAGCCTGGCTGGGAGAAGGCGCGGCCTGCCCCTGTGCATCTTAGATGGGCTGTTTTACCCCAGCCCATCTCATCAAGGCTAAAAACAGCTGAGGCTGGTGAAACTGAGAAGGTGCCTTGCCATACTACCCATGAATTTAATGCCATGCAGCAATAGGAACCCCGAAGCACCCCACACCAGCATCTGCCTTGTGCTGTCCCCTGGCTGTGATGGGGCCTTGCCTGGGCAGGGCAGAGCACCTCCTGAGGGCAGGATGGAAATTGACCCTTCGTGCCACCACGTGTTTCTGGCCACGCTCAAGTCAGTGTGCAGAGCAGACACCCCCCACGCCTGCTCCACCTGGCCCTGAGTGCAAGGAGGATTTTGAACAGCTTATGTAACAGCAGCTACTGAAATTGCGTAAATCAGAAAAAGGGAGGGGGGTTGCAAACCCAGCACGGTCAGGTTGGAGGGAGCCGAGTGAAGGAATCGGAGCCGTTATGCACCCAGCACTCTCATCACATGCTGCTGGAGCAGCCTGGAGGCAAAGCCCATGGAGGCAAGTGGCACCGGGCGAGCCCTGGGGGCAGTGCCAGGAGATACCCACTGGCAGGGGGCAATTGCTCCTTGGATGCAGTTTCGTGCCAGCTGGGGCTAGGCCAGGCCCGTGTGGTGAGGCAAGACGCCGTTGCGCTGGTGCACAGAGCGCATGGCTCTGATGCGGCAAGATACCTGCCTGGGAGAACGTATCCAACGGTGCTGCTTGCATGCTTCAGTTCTTCGCCGTGTGGGGAGCTCCAGCAAGCTCAGCTGGAGGGGACAGGGAGGGAGGCGGGTGGCTGGAGCATTCTTGCATGCCAGGAAACCTACACCCCGTGGGGCCCTCGAGGGGCCTTTGAGGCACAGGCACGCAGTAGGGTGATGCACCAAGGGCTGTGCTGACCCCCCTAATAGAGGAGGTGGACGTGGCAGCCTCAGTGCCGTGGTGGGGAAGCAGTGACTAGCGTTCCTTGAGCTCACCCTGGATACGCTCAGTGTCTTAATATCGGCATTAGCATGGAGCACCTCCATACCAACTTCATCCTTGTTGCTGGTATTTAGTGTTTATATCTAGGACGTGCGGAGGGGCCCTCATCTGGATTGACGCCCCATTGTGCCAGGTGCTGTACACACAGACTAGAACGGTGGCGCTCAACCATTTTTGGACCAGGGTCCATTTATAAACCTTGGTGGCCAGGCCCGACCCAGGAAATAGCTTAAGTAGAAAACAGGAGTATTTTGGTCCCAAAATACTTATTACCCAGTACATGTACTAATCATAGGAATAGTAACTAATAACAAGTTAAAGCCGCAGCCAGCAGCAGCGCAGAATTAAGGGTGGCAATACCACACCATGGCATTGCCTTCACAGCTGGGCACCCCGTCAGCAGCTGCTGGTCTCTGGCCACCCTGCTCTGAAGGCAGCCCTGTCGCCAGCAGCAGCGCAGAAATAAGGTGGCAAAACCCTGGGTATGCATAGTGTTAACATGCAGTGAAACATATGCAAACTATGATCTATTTTTAAAGTTTGTTTGTGACCCTTTCATACATTCCTGCAACCCACTTTTGGGTCACTACTCACGGGTTAAGAAACACTGGACTGGAAGATCCTGCAATGTAAAGACCTTTGGGGTGCGAGGTGGTGCAGAATGTAAGCTAATGTCACCCCTTCGCTGAGTGACAGCAGGTTGCAGGGCCATGCAGGTCACTTTCCTATTGAAGGGGAGATCAGTGGGGCAGAGTCTGGGGATACTCTTAGTGTAACTGGTGTACACTAGACACAGTTGTCCTGGAACAGAGGTGATCACAAATGGCAGGCAGGCCAACCCCATCTTTCAGAGATCTCAGCCAAAATACCGATACCTGTTCCCTAGGGAGCAAGTCTGCTCTCTGCATTCATCTCTGTAACTAGAGGCAATTCTTGGGGCCAACTCCCCTGCTGCTTGCAAGAGCACCTCCCAAAAGTGACTGTCTCCCAAAACTAACCACAAGCAGTAATGCTTCACAGATGGAACAGAGCTCCCACGCTATGGGGATACCTATGCTTCGAGCTGGAGGTGTAATTCCCAGCTCAGGTAGACATACTCGTGCTAGCTCCGATTGTGATTGTTCCTGTGGAACAAGGAAGCGGTACTGAAATGTTTTAGTGGTAACCCTTCGGCGCTGGCTTTCAAGATCCCCATGCAAATTAGAAGCATGGGAACCAGCCAAACGGTGCCCTAGATGGAAAACTCTGCTGCTGTAAATACAGGTAATTTAAATTTTAGACCATCATCCAAAGAGGCGCTCATACATAGCGAGGAGCTGATGTTGTAACCAACGGGTGAGTGATCACCAGTGCCCAAGCCACAGAGGGTAGGAGTCTGTTGCTGTGCCAGCTAGGGAAATTGGCTCTTTAATTCAAGATGTGGCTTGTGGGAAATTCAGTGGAAGTTGGGCTCCTGCCTTAGCCTCTTTGAAAATTCCAGCCTTATGTACCAATTAGCCTTCTAGAAATGTTTCCCAATAGCTCCTTTGTATCTTTCTTTTCCTTTGTTTACACCGACCAAAGGACAGATACGATCTGTTCGCGAGCATAAAATTCTGTGCTCGGAAAATGGTAGGGCTGGAAAATCAACAAAGGGAAAGTATCTTCCTCCCTCTTGACAAGACTAGCTTAAAACCGGATAAAACTTTGTGGTTTTGGTACACTGTGAACTGCTGAAATAAACAGTGGCTCCTGGACTGGATGCTTGCCAGATTTCAGTCACAGATGGCTTTTATAATCTAAAAATAGAGAGTTTTAATGGAAATACCAACAAGATATTTAAAGGGTTCTGGCAAGATATTAGTATTAATTATCTGCATTCCAGTAACACCTAGAAGCAGCAACTGAGATCTAGTACATAGCAAGACAGTCCCTGCCCCAAAGTGCTGAAATAGACAAAATGTGGAAGGACAGACAATGGGAAGTGACTTGGCCAAAACAACACAACAGCTCTGTGGGACTAGAACACGGGTCTCTTGATGCCCAGCCCAGGGCGCTATCCACTAGACTGTACTGCCTCCCTAAGCAATGGTCCATAAATCTAACCATGTTTTTTCACTCTGTTCACCCCTTGGAAGTCTGGAATTAAAATCTGTTCCCCCCTGGAAACTGTCTTTCTCCACTATGCCCATAATATTGCTTTATTATTGTAGGGCTGCTCATGAAGCCTGGCTGCTCCGTGGTGTTTTTACTGGAGGGGTGCCTGTGAGAGGTGAGCTTGGTGCACTGGGGGGAGCAAACTCCTCATAGATTATTTTTGTTGGCTTCTTTCCTCCTCCTGCTCTCTGCCCTATGCCGCACTCTCCTTGACTCTGACGTGGCAGGGATGTTGTCTGTGGCGTACAACTGTGTTGGAATTGCAAGTTATCATTTTAAGGGGAGAGGGGTCTTGCAGACTAGTGGGTTCTGTAGCAAAGCTTGAATCTAGGAGCAGTCAGTCTGGAAAGAATTGCCTAGCGTAAGGTGGGATGAGTTGTGCCTCTCTGCCATACAAGCAGTCTGCTTTGTCTCTCTCTGTTTTGGGGTTATTGTTCTGAATTCTAAGCCCTAATGTAGTGTAACATTGCAACTGCCAGCAAGAGTTTCTATGTTTTTATCTGACGTGTATGTGTGTGTGTGCTGTGAAACACAACGCTGTCGAGTGCTTAGTGCAAGGGACAAGGCACCAGGGCTCACAGGTTTCAGTCCCACCTCTGCAACTGATTCCCCAGGTGACCTTGGCCAAGTCAATCAACCTCTCTGTTCCTCAGTTTCCCCAGGTGTGACATGGGGATAAAAACAGGCAATTCAGAGGCTCAATCCTGATGGCAAAGCCCTTTGAGATCCTGGCCGGACGGGCGCTAACCATGCGCAAAGCAATGCTGTCTCATTCAGCACTCCAGGCACGCTTGTGGGGAAGGAGGGAGACCTGCATTTTCAGTGCTGTCTGCCTGGGCTTTTGAATTCTTCCAGGTGTCACCTTCCCCTAATGAGGCAGGCCTGGCCCATTATTGCAGGGGATGAGTAAAGTTATTTATCCCAGCGAGGTGAAGCCTGCCAGGCCTCCAGTGAAATATCTTTCAGATAATCTGGAGAAGGTCGTTTGTCACCCTCTCACCACACAAATTAGTCAGAGATGGATGGGAGTCCCCAATCCAGGTGGCGGCTGCTGCTGCTGGGAAAGCCACACAGGTAAAGAGCACCAAGAGGCTGGGGAATGCTGGGGTGTGATGCTGGAGGGGTCTCTCTATCCGTGGAGGGATGAGTACTAGTGGGGTCCGTCTCACACAGACATGGAAGTGCCCTGTTGGGGCATGTGGCCTATTCCCAGGCCAGTGCGGGGCTATCCCTAATGCCCCGAGATCTGGTCTCAGCTGAGCTGGAGGGGAGTGAATTCATGCCTGGAGGAGAGCAGTGACAGGAGCCTGGGTGCTAATAGCTGTCAAGAGCTACACGCTGGGGAGGAAATAAAACTCCCAGGTAGCAAATGGGGAGTCAGTTCACTGTTAATAATCATACCAAGCTCCTATCAGCAGTAGAGCTCAAAGTTCCTTTACACAGGAGGTCAGGATCATTATCCCCATTTTACATTAGGGGAAACTGTGTAGAACTGATAAATGAAATTGTTCATAAGTACAGTTTTTTATGAATGAAACAACATTCATTCATAATACGGTCACCCCAATAATTAGCTAATTGACCATTAAGATGCTTGTTAAGAGCCATAGCTGTTCCGCCAGCTGCCCTTGTAAGTTTCACTTTCACTCCAGTTGCTGCTTAAAGCTCTGAAACGTGCACTATTTCAACACTGGTTTCAGAGTAACAGCCGTGTTAGTCTGTATTTGCAAAAAGAAAAGGAGGACTTGTGGCACCTTAGAGACTAACCAATTTCTGCTCACTGTGTGCCATTCATTACACTTGTCCATAGTGTAACTCAAACTCCATTTTAAAGTGCTCGCTCCATTTTGTAAAAGCCTGCTGCAACCTTCGTTTTGCAAACCCCTGCTGTAATCTTATTAGTGTAGTTTAGATGTGTGACTGAGGTATGTATGGACGATGGAATCGACCTCCAGCCCGTCCTGATGAAATAAAGTGTAAACACCAACGGCTGAAGATGCAGACAACAGCCCTGACAAAGCAAGAAGAGTCCACCCTGAAAAGAAAAGAACAAAGGTACAGTTGAAGGAATATCAAAGCCAGGTCCCAGGCTGAAAGTCATGTCTGCAATTGACGGGTGATCAATCACACCGGACCCAGAGGCAGCGTGACACAGCAAGTTCTGTAGACTCTGGATTCAAACTAAAGCCTAGAAAAGGATGGGGGAGATGGAAGGCTTTGGAGGGTAACATTCTGCTGCTAGCATGGAAGGGCATCTGTGCGCGCCCAACAGAGACCCAGCCCTCCCTTGTGCCCAGCTTTCCTGGCCAGTTAGCCGCCACAAGCTACAAACCCAAACCACTAACTCAAGCTACATTTGGGACTGGTAACTATCTAGCAGCTGCAGAACATTTGTGTGTGTGTATAAATATTAGGTATTAGCTAGTGGTTATAGATCAAATTGTTATCATAATAACCATGGCATCTTTGCCTTGTCATGCAGACAAAACTACACAGGATCATTTTAGGGGACAAGTGAGGCACAGGGAGGGGCTGTGACTTGCCCAAAGTCACCCAGAAGACCAGTGGAAGAGCTGGGAATAGAAGCCAGGTCTCCTGAGTACCAATCCAGTGCTCTGTCCACTAGCCCACACTGCCTTCCATCTTGGCTCCTTAACACAATTCTGCTATTAGAAACCCCCTTTACTCTGACCCCTCCCTGCCATCAGTCACCTTCAACAACATGCCATGTGGGTGCTCTGGTTCCACAACCAGACCAAACTACACCTGGGAATACCTCATTGCTGAGCAAGGCACTGTTACACCAAGCAACCGGGCCACCAAACCAACAGCCCTCCGCCACGCTTCCAATAGGGGCCACAAACCCATAGCTCATCCCCTGCAAACCCAGAGCTGTAATGCACCGTGTGGCCATTGCTTATGGCTCTCGGCCTGGAAACCACCACCTCCTCCGCTTAGTTGCCAATGGTCCTGAGAAACTCCATTGCTCCCCCTGCCTTCCACATAGAGCCCTTCAGCAACCCTCTTGTGCCCCCACCCAGAGGGCCCAGTCTTCCTCCTGCACCCTGTACTGTGGCTGCTGACTGAGTCTAACATCCCACTCGAGCAGCCCACTCTACTCCCCCGTGGGCTCTCATACATCAGATGTGTACCAGGGACGGGGGAGGCAGGGGCAGAGTTAAGGTTGTTTGTGTAAACTTCACACACACATTGACATGGCCAAGGTTTTCCTCTGGCGTTAATGATCATTTCCACCCCTTGTGCAGAAATGCAGCCTTTTGCGACGCACGCACATCTGTCTAAATGGGAGGCATGTGTGTGTGTGTCGTGCGCTGAGTGGAGCGTGCGGGGGAGTGTGTTTTGACATGCCCACACGGGCTGCTCTCTCGGGTTGATGATAGCGTTGTGGCATGGATTTCCCAGGCAGCATTACAGCCCTAGAGGGTGTAGGACAGCGTATCCAGCTCTGGAAAGGCAAAATACCGTAGCAATGAATAAATCACCAACAGTCTTTGCCCTTAGTCAGTTAGCTCTGGGCCTGTCTGTTCCCTGGGGCATCGGCTGCTGCTTCTGATAGAGGAGAATGATACTCTCGGCATGAACGGGGGTTCCCATCACCTCATCAGTGTCATGTCTGCCCAGTACGGCTTGTCCACAGCTCAGCCTGTACAGTTTGCCCCATTCCGAGCGGTCTTCGTTATGTCTCTAGCACCCCAAAGCGTACCAGGCTCCTGGCTGCAGCAGGCTTTGGTGGCTTAATTCCCTTCAGCGGTTTTGGAAATCCCAGTCTCCTCAAGCTGAAAGCGCTGGCGAATACATTGCTCCGGTGAGTTGCCCCACTGAGCAGTGGGGCTACTTGGTGAGTAAATGTACTCACGGGCCTGTCTGCAGAATCGGGGCCTCAGTAGAGAAATTTGATAGAAGGACTTGCTCCTTCATGCTCACCTTTGGGCCGAGCACTTACTGCAGGGGCGGCCCATGTGGGGCTGTTTGAGTAGAAAGCACGGGGCATAGGAGGGTTTACAGGATAGGAGCTACTGAGGGGAAAGTGGGGTGGCCCAAAGGCAGATTCTGCTCTCACTTGTGTTGATGCCGCCTGGTTCACAAGCAGCGAATCTACCTCTCCCACAGGATTGCAGCTCTGCCCCCTGCCCCTCAGGGACCTGCCCAGGATAGGACAGCAGTGACTGCCAGGCGCAGACCAGGCCGAGATGAGAAGCAGCTCTCTGCACTCGCCCTCAGGAGCCTCTGGGGCTTGAATATTTTCATACTGCAGTTAAAGATCTAGGGGCTGAACTGTTTTGATACTTGGACACCAACACCCACACATGTAACGGGTCTCCTGTACTCCATGGGTCAACCTTGCCTGGCCTGCCGCATTACCAGGGCTCCCATGCTCTGCAGACGTCAAGGAGCCTCCTTGCCATCCTGCTCTTCCCTGTGCCCCATCTCAGCCCTGTCCTGGAGCTTGACTGGCGCTCCCAGCTCCCCACAAGGGAGCTCCCAGCTCTGCTCCTTGGCTCACCTGCCCTGCTACAATACAGGTTTTCTCTTAGTTCTCCAATCCTTCTGCGCCCTGCTCTGCAGCTTGGCCCTGCAGTGCAGCATTGGAGTGGTGCCCTCTCCTTCTCCCTTCTCTGGCCACGAAGTCTTGCTTCGGAGTCCTAAGCAATAAATCCGTGTGCAGATCTTCAGGAGAGTCCCTCTGACACAACTAGTGCCGGTCTCTGCTTCCTCCCACCCTGCTCTGTTACTTTTGGAAACATTAGGAAAGGTAAGACCCCTGCATAATAAAGCTTGCCACATTCAATGGACGTGAATGCAAACGGCGGAGACATTAAAGCACAAAAGCCAGGCATCAAAACTCCACATCTTGGGGCTTATTCTGCCGCAAGCAGGTTTCAGAAAATGTGGCAGGCAAATTAGCTCTTGTCCGTGATTGGTGGCTGTTTCCCCTCCACTTAAATATCTCAGCTGCTTTACAGGAGAGTTTGTTTTCGGCTATCTCCCTGGGCGTGCCTGGCAGAAGACAGTGTGATTATTTTCTCTTGCGCTAACTGAAGATCAACAGATCAGATTGCAATGATATTTTTATACTAAAACAAAACTCTTTGGGGCTGACATGGTGCGATGAGACAGCTCAGATAATCAATGCTTAATTTCTTCCACAATGCACATTTTCTATTCAGTGCCTATTTGCTTGTTATACCACATCCAGGGTTGTTCCAAAAGCCTGTGCACCTTTGATACAGCTGGACTGACTTTCTTCATGGAAGAGGTCAGCCCTTCCCCTGTGAATGGGCTTTCAGAGCAGAACCTTAATTCTCCCTAGTATTAACTGTTTGTGGTATGACAGCAGCTCGAGGCCCCAGCCATGATCAGGGCCCCCATGCTAGAGTGGTCACCAACAGGTACTGTGAGTGATCAGAAGCTAAAGGAGAAGCTTGAACAATCTTTGGTGAGCCAGCGGTTTATTTGTGAAGGTCTGAGACACAAAGGCCAGTGAGAGGGAAAGAGGAGGAGGTTTGAACAAAGAACTCCAATTTGAGAAGCAGGATTTTCTGTGTTCTAGTCCTGGGTCTGACAATAACTCCCTCTATGTCTCTTGGTAAGGTAAGACTTTTCCATGCCTCAGTTTTCCCAGCTGTAAAAGGGGTGCAGAGTGGAAGGCTGGTCTAGCGGTAAGGACACTAGCTGAGGAGTTGGAGGCCCCGGTCCCTGCTCTATCACAAATTTCCTGTTGGATCTGGGCAAGCCACTTAGCCTCTCTCTGTCAGTTCCCTAGCTATAAACGAGGGATAATAGCACTTCCCTGCCTCACGGTGGTGCTGGGAGGTTAACACCAAAAAGCATTGGGGAATGCTTTGAGATCTACCGAGGGAAGGCTATATAAGAGCTAGCTAGGGTGGTGCATTGTATACACCTGCTAGAGGGAATAGTGACCTAGAAGTGTACCGCGAGTGCTAATAACGTAACCTGCTTTATTTCTGAATTCTCCAAACACAGAGCAGCCGGTCCCCCAAAAGGGTTCTGGGCAGGAGAGTGTGTCAGGGGGCAACAATAAAGATTCAGAGTTGCTTTTTCTGATGCTGAACAAGGAACTTGATTACAGTAAGGAACCCAGCATCACCCCAAAAGCTTTTCCTGCCTAGACGCTGCCCCAGGGCCCTGCTTCCTGCCACAAATGTAAAGAAACAGTGCCCACGTGCTCACCAAGTCCAACGGGGACTGTAGGGCCAGGCTTTCAGGTACTCAATCTAAAACACCATGGGCACACACTGTTGCCTGAGATGATAATACTATTTGCTTACCCACCTCAGAGGGCTGTGCTGAGAACTGATTAGTTAATTATCCAGTGCTTTGAAATATACAAACTATGTGTCCTGGCTGAAGGCTCTGAAGGCTACCTGTGATGTAAACTAGCAAAAGGTTAATACAAAGCGGAGAAAAATACATAGCAGAGGGGCAACTCTGGGACAGCGAAATGACTGAAGGTTCAAAGTAGGGAGGGAAATATTCCCCAGTGTTCAGGCGACAGAGGGAGAGGCACAGGTAAGGAAGCATGAAGGAGATGGAGCAAAAATCTGAGAGAAAATGGGGATGAGTTTGCAAGATGGGGAAAAAAGCCAAAGTCTGTAAAATCTCAGGGCGCAGGAAGAGGCCATGAGCTTTAATTCCCCGCTCAGTTCCTGAGGGCAGTGTGATCAGTGCCTAATTTGAAGTGAAAGAGGGGCCAGGGCTTAAGCAATTTTTTTACATTCATAACTGATGCAGCAAGTCCAGAGGTGCTGGGGCTATGAACTGCCCAGCAGCGTGTGTGAGGGTGGGCCCAGGGCTGTGACCAGGGTGGGGTGAAGGGGAAAAGACGCCGGGGTGGAAAAATGGTGCCGCAGGTGATGTGTGTGGGGCATGTGCCCCCCCATTTATTGGTTGCACCCATCCCCCAACCCTGAGTGACTGGGTGGCCCGCTGAGGTGAGTCAGGGGGTGAAGGGGGCGCTCCCATGTTGGGCCCCACCGTGCGGGGCTGGCGCCATCGCTCGACCCCCACCCGCCAACATTCCTCTGCACCCTTCTATGGGGTGGTCACCCCCCTCATATTGTGTTCCCCACTATTAACAATTACGGATCACCTCTGACTATGGGGCGGAAAAATGACAAAAACCAGCAGGGGGCGCAAACACGCCGGCTCTTCCCAGGCGCTAAAACGCCTACTTCTGGCTCTGCCCACAGAGACCGGGGGGCTGCACTGGGGGGTGCCCGGCCCCAGAGCGAGTCCCAGCCCTGCCCCACTCAGACACAGGGTGGCGGAGACACCCAGGCCCAGAGGGGGGAAGGGACAGGCCGGGCTGTGGGTCCTGTACCGGTTACTGACCACTCTCTAGCTCGGGGGGCTGCAGCGGCCATCCCCGTGCCATCCGGCCTGCTCCGGCCGTTGCTCCCGCAGCGGGCTCTGGGGCGCGCTCACCCGGCGGCGCAGGGCGCCGCTTGCAGCGCGGTCCTAGCGCAGCGCTGTGGGGGTTGCGGGATCGAGCCCTGCTCCCGCCGAGGTCCCCGTCCCGGGGAGGGGGCCGCACGGACCCCCCGGCAGCGGCAGCCGCAGCCGCAAGCTCGGTGCCGGCACTGCCCGGGGTAGAGGGGCTCACACGGGGAGGGCCGGGCAGGAGGGCCGGGGCTCTGCGGCTTTAAGAGGCAGGGCCCCGGCGCCGGCAGGGGGTGGGGCTCCCTGCGACGGAACCGAAGTCGCCGCAGACCAAGGGCTGGCCCCCGCCAGCGCACCTCCACCTGCGGGGCTGCCGAGCGCCACCGGCCCGCCTGTGCGGGGCGAGCAACCTGCCCCCGAGCAGCGCGGCGCGGCCTCGCCCGCCCGGCACGGCACGGCACGGCCCGCCCGCCCCCTCGCCAGCCCTGCTGCCCGCGGGCTCCAGCGACTGACAGCGGCCGGCCCCGGGAAAGCCCCGATCTCCGCCGCCAGCGCACGAAGCCCCGGGGCGCGGGGCCAGGACGTTGCTCCCGTTCCCCCAGGGCGCAGGAGCCGCTGGCGCGGAGTCCCGGGGCGAGCCAACATGGGGTTCCTGCACCAGCTGCATCTCCTGCTCTGGAAGAACGTGACTCTCAAGCGCAGGAGCCCGGTAAGGCTGCGCGCTGATTCCCTTGCGCTGGGGTGGAGGGTGACCCCTGGGCTGGGCGGCCTGCCGGGGCCCGGGGTTGCGAGAGGAATGAGCCGAGCCGCTCTTCGGGGGAGGGAGGTGAAAGGGCAGATCCGTAGAAATCTGCCGCTGTGATGGGGGTGGAAAGCGCTGGCTGGCCTGCGAAGGGAGAGACCGGAGCGGGAGAGCGGGCTGGTGCCTGCGAGACCCCCACTCCTCGCCGGTGGAAGCTGCAGCTTGCTTGTCCCTGGCTAGCAGCAGCGGTGCAACGGGACTCAGGCCTCTGAATGCCTTCGCTGCCGGGCCTGGAGATCCTGGGCTGGAAAATCTGCCCCCTTCCCCCAATCAGCCTCCCAGCCCAGAGGCCGGGAGACCTCGCTCCCTGCATGCAGTGAGGTGGCAGCTGAGGATCTGCACTTGCTTTGGTGAACACCCATGTCTATTTAATGAGCTGCAGGAGGGTGAGGGGTCACTTCAGAGCCCCCCTCCCTGGGTCTGCAGGCGGCTGATGTTTTTATTTCTCTTTTGCCTTTGAGCGTGAGGGTGCCCCCCCCAGGTGTGGGTCTAGCAATATCCCAGGCTCTGGCTATGGGAGGTGAATAATGGATGGGCTCTGGATGCAGAAATCGGGTGCTGTCTGGCTGTCTCGGTGCCGGGTGCATGCAGAGATAGCTAGACTATATAAACCCAAGGAGTAACCAAGAGAGGCCGCTCCGAGTCTGGTGTGTGTGTGTGTTACTGTGTGCTGTGTCCTCCACGCCTGTGTGCAGCAGCAACAATTGGGCCCCGTACCTGTGCAGCCTCACTGTGGGCTAGGGTCACCTGGGTTACCCAGGGCCTTCTCCGGTAAGGGGCACCGTATGCTGGTGCCGGTTCAGAACATCTGGGATGGTTTCATGTTGTCGCCAAGATCTACAGCTTTGTCATCCTCTCCCCCCGTCCCCGCTCCCCGAAAGCGACTAAAATCCCAGGTTTGCCGTGCTTCTGTCAAGCTCCATTTTATTATCCCCCTGGATGTGGCTGTTACGGGAACACTATCACAAGCCATTTGTGTCCATGTGCTATAAATAGGTTTCCAAATCATATGTGGGTCAGCTGCATCTTTCCCCATTTGTTAATCTGGAGAGAGCTTTCCTGCTTTTGGGTGCTCAGGAGGCAACGCTGCAGGCTGAGAGATCCTCTCTGATCCCAAGGACTGTATCCGATCTCTAACAGGAGAATCAATTTGGTATCTAAGTATGAGGGGTCAGAGAAGAAGCACAAGAACGAGTAGAGGGTTAAGAAACCTGCCTTATAGTGACAGACTCCAGGAGCTCCATCTATTTAGCTTAACAAAGCGAAGGTTAAGGGGTGACTTGATTACAGTCTGTACGGACTTACATGGGGAACAGACATTTAATACTGAGTTCTGCAGCCTATCAGAGAAAGGTGGAATACATTCTGGTGTCTGCAAGTTGAAGCTAGACAAATTCAGACTGGAAATGAGATGTAAATTTTTAATGGTGAGAGTAATTACCCACTGGAACACTTTACCCAGGGTCCTGTTGGATTCTCCATCACTGACAAGACTGGTTAGAAAAACATCCCATCTGCTCTAGGGATTATTTTGGGGCAGGTCTCTGGCCTGTGTTGTACAGGAGATCAGGCTAGATGATTGCAATGGTCTCTTCTGGCCTTGGAATCGGTGAGGCTGTAATGATTCTTACTTACATTTAACTCATTCCCTTCCCCCACCCCCTTTGGTCTGATTCATTGTTAAGAAATCCCTAGGCTGGCGAGTGCGGTTCGTGGGCTGCGCAGAGCTCTGTCTGCCAAGCGAGCTGCAAGGGCCACTGACTTAAAGAAGAATTAGGCGTAGGGTAATTAATGCAGAATGCGCTTGTGGGTTCCTGAGCAGAGGAAGTTTCTTCCTTGATTATTTGGCTACAACCCTGGGGCTTTGCTGGGTGACCGGGCGAGTGAAGCCGGGTTGGGGGAAATAGCCCTTCCCAGGCCAGCGGCGGAAGCCCTCCCCTTGGGCGCATTTGAAAGCACAGTGGACAAAGCATTGGGAACAGGCAATGCGTTGCTGGCGGGATTGGGAGGGGGGCAGGTGACATGGTCTAATTAGCCTCTGATTTGAGGGTTAGCAAGCAACTGCTTCAGAAATGTTGGGCTAATATGTTTTCCCCCCTGAAGTAAATACAGATCTTGCAACCATTGCTCACATCAGCAGCCCTCCGTTCCATTGAAGTAATGGGGGAACTTGCATGAGTGAGCGCTTGCAGCATTGGGCCTTATGTCATCCTGGTATCTGGAGCATCTATGTCTCTGATTGTCCAGCTGGGACCTGCTTGTGGAGGGAAAGATCAGGCAAGGCTGGGCAGAATTCTCTCTTTATGCTCAAAGCTCTGCTCTCTCCAGGCCCACTAGTTTTATTCAGAGGTACCAGCGCTGAGTCATCCTGTTGCATTACTAAGCAGTGCTGGCCAGTCATGCTAAGGAGCCAAGCCTTGTGCTGTGAATTCCTGCCCCTAAGGAAAGGTGCATAGGAACCTCACGCTGAGGGGTTTAGAGGGTGAAGTCCGGAGCTGGTAAATGCTCAGGGCAGGTTGGCTTTATCAGGTCTGACACGTGCCCTGGGCGTTCTCCTCCCCAAGAGTGACACGTGGCAAACCCAAATGGCTCCCGAACCACACTGGCCACAAAAGCTCTCTGATTAGTTCCTCAACAGCTGGGCAGTCACCAGGCTGAGTGGGCTGCATGCTCTGTGCACTAGAAAGGAGGCTTTTTGCTTTCTCAGCCCTCTTCCCACCTGGCTCAGCTTCTCTGAAGAAGGGGCAGACGGACAGCGGGGGGTGTCTTCACAAAGCTGCTGCAGAAGCTGCCATTCTCCTGGCACTGGGGCTGCCCTGCTCTCTGGAGCAGGGAATGTGGTGGATCCAGCTGCTATGAGAACGCAGAGCCCCTCAGTTCAGGAGTCTGGCAGCACCCCCTGGCTCAAAGTGGTTTCCATCATATACAGGGTTTGCAGTTTTAATGGCTCCCAGCACCCCCACTATGCAAATTGTTCCAAGCCACTGCCCCCCATAGCAGTGTGTGTGGGCTACATACCTAGCTAGATGTGCCTCGGGGGCAGTGTGGAGGGAGGGGAAGCGGGGGGGAATGCGCAAGGCGTGCGTCTCAGTTGCTAAAGGAGGGTCAATAAGCTGCCCAGGTGGGTTGTGCTGGCATGATGTGCCTCGGAGCAGTGAAGTGCTGCCAGGGGGATGCGTGCCGAGCTAGAGTCTGCCCCCTCCTGCTGGACAGCGCCCCACTCCTCTGATACTGGTGAGGGTCCTGAGGAGCAGGGTGTTCAGCGCAAGGCTAGCAGGGTCTGACCAAGAAGTGGCACCTCCCCGCCCACCCAAAGAACGTGTGTGTGAACCTGGCAAGCCGTGGCCCAGGCGGGAGCATGCCACACGCCACCTAGGAGCGCATGTGCTGCGTGGGGACTTGCAAAGCATGCATCAGAGCAGCCACCCAAGCAGGTGCTGTGGGAGCCAGGGATCTACTTTGCAGCAGCATCAGTGTGTGGGGGCGCCCCCTAGGCCCTGTCTCTGTGCAGCCTGTTTGGTTGGTGCCTGGCACCTCGTGAGCACCTCTCCTGCCACCCCTCACTCCTGCTGTGGGCTGGGCACTGCTCTCCCCTAGCGTGCACCTGGTTGTGACCTGTGTGCTCCCTGCCCGAGGCATCGCGGCTCAGTGTGGCCCAGGCTCCTTGCCTTGTGTAACTGGACACGCTTCCCCTCTGCACCAGTGTAATCTCTGTTTTAGCTGGTACCTCACCCTAGGGCTGGGCTGAGTGGGTGGGTCAGGTGCCAAGGTACATGGACCAGGCTGGTCACAGCAGCCCTTCCCTGCTCCTCCTGTTTGCTAAATAGCTAGGAAGTCTGCCTGACCAGGCAAAAACGGAAACTGTGCCCTGCCAGGCAAAAATACACGTCTGAGTTGGGTTCCAGTCTCCCAGCTGCGCCCCAGATGTGGGCCAGGGGGCAGCTGAATAAGTGTAACTTCCCTCCTCTCCGCAGTAGGGCCATCTCTCCTGTTTCCAGCTGGGATAACCGATTAGTGCTGCATGCACCTGTCCCGTGCTGCGTGGGACTGGGTACAAGGCGACATCTCTGCCTTCTCCCAACCTTCCCAGAATCATGGATAGGATGGTCTTTCACGCAGCGGATAAAATATTGGCCTGGGAGTCAGAAGAGCTGGGTTGTATTCTGGTCTCTACCATTGACTTTCTCCGTGACCTTGGGCAAGTCACTTCCCTGCTCGGTGCCTCAGTTTCCCCTCCCCCTCTGTCTTGTGTATCTAGATTGTAAGCTTCTCTGGCAGGGACTGCCTCTTGTGTGTCGGTACAACACCTGGTGCAATGGAGCCCTGAGCTCAGCTGGGGACTAAACGCTGCTGTAATACAAATGATCAGCTGTGAACAACGTCTTGTGTTGAAGTCTAAGGCTGTTTTTCTGAAGATGCGGAACGTCTGCATTCCCCAGCCACTTTGAGGGCACTGACGGGTGCTCAGCACTTCTGAAAATCAAGCTGCTTGTCATTTGGTTCCCCCGGAGAGGTCGGCTGGGGCAGGTGGCCCTGGGTTACTGCGGTGATGCAGCAAGTAAGGGCAGGGTGACATCTCTGCTGTCACTGAGCAAACGTTAGATGGGCGCTGTGGGATGTCACTAATGCTTCACTAGTCACTTTCTGCATCCCTCTTCCCTTCCTTGCTCTCTATTACCAAGATGTTTGTGACCTTGCTCCTCCTTCGCCAGCCCCATCCTCCTGCCCGATTCCCTCGGCAAAAGCCTAAACCGGCGTCGCTGCTGTCAGCTGCGGCATTGGGATGTGGCGCTGCCCGCATTAGGATCAGGCAGCAGGAGAAAGGGGGCTGCCTGGGAAAAGAAGAGGTGGGAGGCAGCAGTGACTTGGCGGGGAAAGCGTGAGAGTCTTGTGGCATTTCATTAAAGGTTCCCTTGCAAAGGGCAATTGTGGGACTTTCACTTTTGCGCCTTTTAGGGTGCGTGTCGAAGGGGTGGGGGCTGGCTGTATTTTTGACATTAGAAATTCAGGTCTTGTCTACCCTGGAAGAGTCTGTAGCTGACTGGAGATCCAGCCGAAGCATTCCCCATCAACAGAACTACGCTGAGGTGCAGTTAAGATGGAGGGAATGTCTCGGGAAGTTCAAGGTCTATGATTACAACATCCCAGTAATGTTCTCTTCAAAACCAAGCATTTAAACCAGGGTATTCAGAGTTAAGGTTTCACTTCGTTCCAGACGTGTGAAGGTAAGAAATGCACAGTGAAGGCACCCAAACAATCTTCACTCTACCCTGTTGTGGTGCCATGCCAGTATGGCTAAGGGATTCAAGTATTTGGAGTCCCAGATTATCATAGAATATCAGCGTTGGAAGGGACCTCAGGACATCTAGTCCAACCCTCTGCTCAAAGCAGGACCAGTCCCCAGCTAAATCATCCCAGCCAGGGCTTTGTCAAGCCTGACCTTAAAAATATCTAAGGAAGGAGATTCCACCACCTCCCTAGGTAACGCATTCCAGTGCTTCACCCCCCTCCTAGTGAAAAAGATTTTCCTAATATCCAACCTCAACCTCCCCCACTGCAACTTGAGACCACTAGATCGCATTTACTTTAAACAAACATTTGTGTCATATTTTCTTCCTCCTCATTGCATCACTGCAGGGCAAAGTTAAGGTTATTTGCATGCCTTTGCTGTGCATTTCTTACCTTTAACATGTTTGGATTTACGTGTAATCTGAACCCTGAATTTCCTGGGTTTTTGTAATGCCTGGTTTGGGGAGAATTACAAGCTTGCCGGAGTTCCTTATAAAGCCCCAGGCAAGCCATTCTGGCCTTGAAAGTAAATGCTGTATGTTTGGGGAAGAGGTGCTGGGTTTTTCATACAGAATAGAGAGATTGAACCATGGCATTAAGGGCACAGCAGAACTCAAGCTGAACTCCAGGGTAATGCCATGAGAGCTGCCAAGGAAGTGCAACCCGAGTGGGGAGATGATTTTTGTTCAGACTACTTGAAATTCTTTAACTCAACCCTTGTGTGTATGTGTATGGGGTGGCGAGGAGGACGACACTTGTTCTGTGAAGGATTATTCCCTCCTGCTGCTTGGCACAGGACGGAGCCCCCACGCCACATCCAGAGTCCCGTTTCTCTTGACCCTCCGACTGGGAAGGCCAAACTGTATGTGCAGCATGTTTCTAAAGCTTAAAGAAAAGAGGGAAAAGCTGGGGAAGGGGAGGCAGGAGAGGGCTTCGTTTGTTAAAACCACCCCCAACAGGTTGTCCACATCTGCTCTCTCTACCGTCAGGGTGCAGAAATGGTCCCAAGTCCTTTCCAGATCCTCGCTCTGTGCAGGATCGGGGCCCCAGTTGGGAGCCTCCAGTGAGAGACAGCCCTTGCTGCTGAATGGAGGTGCTGGAGCTGTGACCCATGCTCCTAAGGGGGGGTTCTGAAAGATCAGGTTTAACTCTCTGGACGCTAGCTCTGGGCTTTAAGAGTCCCTGGTGTTCTTTGACCCTGTGCAGTACAATGTACTTATCCTTCGGGGGGGGAGGGGGTGAGATTCAAATAGGGTGTCACCTAACACACAGACTCCTGGGCTGCTCTCTACATACTGTACAGAGCAGGGGTCAGCAACCTATGGCACGTGTGCCAAAGACAGCAGGCGAGCCAATTTTTAATGGCACGCTGCTGTCTGCCAGGGACAGCAGCGTGCCATTAAAAATCCTGCCCTGCCCTGCCCGCTCTTCTCCGCCCACTGCTCTCTCCTTGCAGGGCAGGCAAGCTTCCCCCTCTCCGAGTGTGCAGGGTTCCTGCCCCTCCTCTGCTCCCTCCCTGCGGCAAATCAGCTGACGGCCCTTGCTAGGGAGGGGGAGAGGGAAAAGCAGAGCCCCAGTGGGCTCTCCACTCCGGGGACATTGGGGAAGGGGGTGGAATCGGCATATCCCCTCCAGCCCCCTGCCATGAGCCGCTCAGGGCAGGGGGCTGGGAGCACCCCCACGACCACAGCCCACACCCCCAGCCCTCTGCCCTGACCCATGAACCCTCCTCACACACACCCAGCCCTCTGCTCTCACCCCTCCAGCCCCCCATGCCATGACTCTTGCACCCCCACATCTGTACCCCCACCCTGAGCACCAAACAGGAGCTCCTGCGCGCACCCCCCCCCCCCACGTTCCCACCTGAACCCCTTGCACCAAATGGGAGCTGCCCAGGTAAGCACTCCACACCCAAACCTCCTGCCCCAACCCTGAGCCCCCTCCCTCATTCTAGCTCCTGGCCAGACCCTGCACCCCAACCCCCAGCCCTGTTCTCAGTGCACTCCCACCCTCATCTCAGTGCAGAGAGACGAAGAGAATGGCTAGAATCAGGGAGAAAGTAGGTACCTACCCTATGTGGATAGGGCCGGGACCCCAGACCGGCAGCGGGCTGAGCGGGGCTGGCAGCCGGGACCCTGGCTGGCAGGAGCTGGCGGACGGAACCCCAGACCGGCAGTGGACTGAGCCGCTCAGCCCACTGCCGGTCTGGGGTCCCGGCTGCCAGCCCCGCTCAGCCCGCTGCGGGTCTGGGGTTCTGGCTGCTGGCCCCATGCCAGCTGGGGTCCCGGTTGCAGGCCCCGCTCAGCCCCCTGCCAGCCTAGGTGAACAGAGCCCCAGGCCAGCAGTGGGCTGAGCGGGCCGGCGGCGTAAGATCAGCATTTTAATTTCATTTTAAATGAAGCTTCTTAAACATTTTGAAAACCTTGTTTACATACAATAATAGTTTAGTTATATAATATATAGACTTAGAGAGAGACCTTCTAAAAAACGTCAAAATGTATCACCAGCACGCGAAACCCTCAATTAGAGCGAATGAATGAAGACTCGGCACACTGCTGCTGAAAGGTTGCCGACCCCGGTATAGAGTCTCTGGGAGCAAGGCAGCCCACACCTGTTGCAGATTAACACCACAATGCCCGTTACGTAACGCAGAGCTAAATGTCTTCATTTGGTGACGGTGATGCCACTCCCCTGGAGCGAGGCTTCTGGGGGCGGCTGGTTTTATTCCCCGTCTCTGTTCCCCCTCCCTGTTCAGCCAGCAGCAGCCTCGCCTGTGTGTCTCTGGCTGCAGAGCAGTGGGCAGGGTGGGGAGACAGACCTGGGCTGGCCGCGCTGTAGCTAGCAGGCGAAACACAGCAGCGTGGCTGTTGCTGCAGGGGTGGTGGCTTGGGGTAGCTACCCAAGAGCGCGCCCGGGGTTGGGCAGGTTTGAGCTCAGGTGGCTAGCCCAAGCGCCTGCCGCTGTGGCCTTGCTGGTATTTGGAGTGCACCAGCTCAAACGGCTAACGCTGAGAAGCAGCCTCCCACCTACCATGTAGTTCTCATCTTAATGTCACCGTCGATGGCACGAAACGCTGCTTCTCTGCAGTGCCGGCCGTCTGGAGTGGCCTTCCTGGCTGTGTCAGGTGGGACTCCGGGCAAAGACGCTCAAACCTGGGTGCCTAAAGTGAAGCATATTTAGGTGCCTGTGATGCTGAGCTTCCTTGGAGACATGGATGGTTGGCATCCTTGCAAATCAGGCCATTTCTCTGGGTGCCTAGATACAGGTGCCCAGGTCTGATTATCGTGACCTGTAACTCTGTGCCTCTGGTTCCCCATCTGTAACATGGGGATGAAGACCGTGACCTGCTTCCCAGGGAGCTTGGCTTTCCTTCACTGGCGAGTCTTTGGTTTTTCCGTGGAAGGCCCCCAGATACTTCACTGAAGGGCGTCATATTAAACCTCAAGATCGATAGGTAGAGGGGCAGTGTGTTGCTGTCAGTTACCCAGGGAAGCCCGGGCTTTTTTCAGTTTGTGGGGTGGGTTGGGATAACCTGCGGCCAACATCCATGGATCTGCAAGGTTGTCTCTGGCCACCTCTGACTCATCCCCTCTCTCGCTTGCTGCGTTATCTGCCCTCTTTGGCTTAATCGCCCACTTCATGACTGCAGGGCAGACCAAGCCATGACTGGTGGACGCCCTCACAGCAGCCCGATGTACTTGGTATTTCCTGGTGCTCTATAGACTGCCTGGGAGCTGAGGATGCGGGGCGAGGGGAGGGCAAAGCAGGCTGGTGCAGCAACGAAAGGGTTAAGAAAAACTTGGCTCCCTTTGGCACATACATTTTTGTAGCATTGACTTTGCAATCTAAACCAAACGGGAAGGTGGGGGAATTGCAGGGGGGCAATTGCTGGCATGCAAGACTCTCAAACACACTGTTCCTGGTGGCAAATGTATCCTGTTAAGAGGACATCTTGGAAATTGTATTTCCATTTTGTGCCTGCTATAGTTACAAGTAGCTTCTGAGATCGTGTCCCTGAAAGCAGCATGCAAACATTGACCTTTATTTCCCCCCACCCTTACGCACCCCCATGCTCTGGCCAGCATTTTCCAAAGGGCTCAGTGCACAGAATCAGGTTTCCTGAAGAACTGCGGGCATTGGGCACCAAAAGAAGGGGCTATGTTTCCCAATCTGGCTCTGAGTGAGCACTGAGCACCTGTAAATCTGGCCCTGAGCAATCTTGAAAATGCTTGTGGCCTGAGGCATGTCGATTTGTCACTGTTTCTGTGGAGTGGTTGGTCTCTGAAAAGTCCCTTCTGAACAGAAAGGGGAGCAGAAACCCTTTATCTGGATAGTTTTTGCAACGAACGCAAGAGTGAAAGAATCGGGAGGAAACGGTTTGAAGGCAGCTCTGCTGGCAACGGCAACTTCACAGAATGAATCAAGTTAAACAAGCCTTTTAAATGCTGAATCGTGTTGCAAGATTGAAATACTTTGCAGCCGCTATGACAAAGTGGAAATTAATTCTGAAATATGTTGAAGTCCTGTTTCGGGCCTCGGTTTCCCCAATGTACTGCCTTGTTACCCAGTGAGTGGAAAGGGACTGTTTGCTCTCCAGGCAAGCTTACCCACATAGGTGTGGGTGCGCCTAGCAGTCTGGGCCTTAGTCTCCATGTCCAGGGAGCAGCTGAGAAGACAACCGCAAATCCAATTGCCAGGACATGGGCACCTAGCACCCAATGGCCGAGAGGGATGTGGACTTCCCTGCCTCTGCCTAGGAAAGCTGAACAACAATCCCCCAGCCTGAGATCAAAGCACTGGAGGGTTATGAGGAGGGGGATGGAAGAAGCCGGACTCTCGCATGGAGTCTGACCAAGGCGATCAGATGGAGAGAGAGACAGAGCTTGAACCAAGGGGTTTGCGACACCTTGGCTGTGCTCTGGACTGACCAGCATGGACAATGCTTTAACCTTCATTTCTCTAGACTCCTCTAAAACTTCCCACGCTGCTTTCCAGCTAACGAATAAACCCAGCTGTTTGGACAATGCTGTGTGAGGGTCCCTGCAAATGCCTCCAACCTGTTCAAGTCAGAAAACTTATACCTGAAGGTAGCTGGAAGTGGGACTCCTTCACTTTGCAAGGCCCCTTCCCATCTGCAATAAGTCCCTTACTGAGCAGTGCACAGGGTGTTCAGTATCTCGTCTCAGACGGTGGGGGTAGTAGAGTTGACGTGCTTCAAGTTGGGTCAAACTAATCAACTTTGTGTGAGCCCTGCCTCCTGGCTGACAGGCCCACATGCAGGTTTAGGGGAAACCTCAGCCTCGCATTGCTGGGTTACTCAGAAAATGCTTCCGGTAACGGAGCATCCTGCCTGGATGGGCTCAGTCAGTGAATTCCTGACCCAACGTACCAGGACTGGTCCCCAGGAAGCTCCTTTGGATAGCAGGGTAAGTGGCCGTGTCGTTTGGAGATGGTCAAAATGTTTTCTATAGCACAGTTTTCTGTCCTAAATTTCAGTTTTCAAAACCTAAAGATTTTGTGGGACTACATCAGTTTCTGTCAAAACTTGCATCAGAAAAATGTCTCCACTGGGTAAAAATGTATGTCCTAAATATAAAGAGAAGGGTAAACACCTTTAAAATCCCTCCTGGTCAGAGGAAAAACCCTTTCACCTGTAAAGGGTTAAGAAGCTAGGATAACCTCACTGGCACCTGACCAATGAGGAGACAAGATACTTTAAAAGCTGGACGGGGGAGAACCAAAGGTTCTCTCTGTCTGTGTGAGGCTTTTGCCAGGAACAGAAAAGGAATGGAGTCTTAGAATTTAGTAAGTAATCTAGCTAGATATGTTTTAGATTCTGTTTTGTTTAAATGGCTGATAAAATAAGCTGTGCTGAATGGAACGTAGATTCCTGTTTTTGTGTCTTTTTGTAACGTAAGGTTTTGCCTAGAGGGATTCTCTGTTTTGAATCTGATTACCCTGTAAGGTATTTACCATCCTGATTTTACAGAGGTGATTCTTTTACTTTTTTCTTCAATTAAAATTCTTCTTTTAAGAACCTGATTGCTTTTTCATCCTTCTTAAGATCCAAGGGTTTGGGTCTGTGTTCACCTATGCAAATTGGTGAGGATTTTTATCAAGCCTACCCCGGGAAAGGGTGTGTAGGGTTTGGGGAGGATTTTTGGGGGAAAGACGTTTCCAGGCGGGCTCTTTCCCTGTTATATATTTGTTAGACACTTGGTGGTGGCAGCAATAAAGTCCAAGGGCAAAAGGTAAAATAGTTTGTACCTAGGGCAAGTTTTAACCTAAGCTGGTAAAAATAAGCTTAGGGGGTTTTCATGCAGGTCCCCACATCTGTATCCTAGAGTTCAGAGAGGGGAAGGAACCTTGACATGGTGGCAGAGCGGTGGGATTAACTGGAAATCATTTTGAGATCAATTTGAGATTTTTTGAACAAGAAGCACAGATTTTAAAAAGGAAATTTTTTTTCCTTGGGCTGCTGGAAAGCAGGTTTTCAGCAGAAAGCAGTTAGAGTTTTTTTTGTCTCTGCTTGGGGGCCAGAGCAGAGACAAAGGGGAATTGTCTTTTGTGAGCTGGAGTTTTCTCTACCTAAAGGCAGAGTAGTTAACCTCCTGCAGGGAAATTCACAAGTCTTCACAGACCTGAGGAAGTTTTTTTTACCTAAGAGCAACTAGAGGGGTTTTCTGCCTATTTGCCTGGAGACAAAGGTGTTAGGTTTTTTTTTTAAGGATTTTTCTGTAGGCTGACAATCACTATCAGAGAACATTCGTATCCGGTTACAGCACAGCAAAATTTTACAAGCCAAGTTTTTTGTTTGTTTTTATTTCTAATTCTCGGGTGTAAAGTTAGTCAAAAACAGAGAGGCAAACATGATAGAGCCCAAAGCAGAAACAGCCAAAGAGGCTGCCCACAGGAGAGCTATGGAGGCAAAGAAAAGGAATGGAAGCATGCTGAGGAGGAAAGGGAGGCTGCCCACAGGAGAGCTATGGAGGCAAGGGAAAAAGAAATGAAGCATACACTGGAGATGGAGAAGGCAAAGGCTCAGCAGAATAGCAGTCCTTCTCCAGTTACCGCTCCAGATTTTGGGGGGAAAGACGTTTCCAAGCGGGCTCTTTCCCTGTTATATATTTGTTAGACGCTTGGTGGTGGCAGCAATAAAGTCCAAGGGCAAAAGGTAAAATAGTTTGTACCTAGGGCAAGTTTTAACCTAAGCTGGTAAAAATAAGCTTAGGGGGTTTTCATGCAGGTCCCCACATCTGTACCCTAGAGTTCAGAGAGGGGAAGGAACCTTGACAATGTATCACTTTGATAAATTCAGCTTGATTGCTTGGATTCTTAAAATAGATTAAGCTATTTTCATATTGTGTATATAAAATGTGGACTTAGTAAGATTCATTTTGATAACGTCCGAACAGAATACAAAATCTGAGTCAAAATGGTTTGGAATTCTTGAGCTGCAGAAAATGTGACAATCTTGGTTCCATATTGGAACGAAAACAAATTTCGAGATGTCAGAATTTTCCAGGGAATGAAACTCCGTTTCCCAACTGCTCTGTCCCCTGGCCAAAGTGGGGGAGAGCTCCTATGTGGTCACTTAAAGGCTAGCAACAGCAGTAGGCAATGAAGATGGCGCGGGGGTGGGGAGCCACCTGTGCGTGTCACTGGACTTCCTGGTCTGCTCTGTGCAGCAAATCGGGTCTTTCATTCTGCTCCTCTACAGCCAGGCTTGGCTTCTGCTGCCGGGGACTGAGGACACCTGGGTTCTATTTCCGGCTCTGCCACTGACCTCCTGTGGGACCTTGGAAAAAATCATGCCCCCTCTCTGTGCCTTGGTGTCCCCTCCCAAGGGGACAGGGGCAGAGACCTTGTCTAGGGGCAGAGACCCCCCTCGCTGTCTGTACAGCACCTGAAGAGCCTCTGTTGCTCTCCTTGGGGGTGGGGGAGGTGCAACTCCTCCTCCTCCCTAAGACGTGCTCGCTCTTGCCGTTGGCCACCTGGGTGGGCGGTGGTGTCGCTCTATTGTTTGCCCCCACCCCAGCAGTTGGGGAAATGGACTAGAGGTGTTGGAACGAGGGGTGCTGAGGAGCTGCCGCACCCCCTGGCTTGATGTGGTTTCCATCACATACAGGGTTTCCAGTTTGGTTCAATGGCTCTCAGCACCCCCACGGTACAAATTGTTCCAGCACCCCTGGAATGGCCCTAGGATTGCTGCGGGCAGCAGTTCAGGTGTCTGTCAGTCTGGAATCTCCAAGCCTGCTTTGGTGCAGGACTGCTCCTGGGCTGCCCTGAAGTGCCAGCACGTTTAGATTTCAGGGGAAATGGAGCAGGGGGCACTGGGGCCTCCAGACCCTTAGCAGGGGCCTGCTTCCCTTCGATCCAAGCCCTGCGTCAGCCTCCCAGCAAAGACAGACTAGGTGGGACTTCCCCGGCGCTGTCCCCTTCCTGCCCAGAGGGGTGGGGAGCTGCACGCTGGCTCCTGATTGAGTGCTGGAGCTGGGCCTGGCCATGCTGGCTGGGCCCACAGAGCAGTTCTTTGCCCCATCCTTAGAGCACTGCTGGGCTTGACTAGCTCATTGGCTAGAGAAGGGAGTTGTGGGGTAGGGGATTATTAATACATTGCATTACAGTAGCACCGAGGCGTCGTGGCCTAGGCCCGCACAGTGCTAGGCGCTGCACCGACACGGACCAGTCAGACGGTCCCTGCCCCGCGGAGCAGGGATCATTGATCTTGGTCAGTAAATATTGATACTCACTCAGTTGAAATCCTTAAGTCCTGAGATGGAAACCGAGGCACAGAGGGGGCAGGTGACTTGCTCAAGGCCACCCAGCAAGTCAGTGGCAGAGGCTGGGGACGGAACCCAGGAGTTCTGCTCTAAGCACAAGGCCTCTGGTCTGTAAGGGAAGGAGTCCCACTCCCACCACAGCTTCACGGAACTGGAAGGCCACTGCCTCCCCTCCACCCCCCTTCTCCCCTCCTTCCAGTGTTTCTCTTCTCCCCCGCCCCTGTCAGGGAGCATATGTTTTTCCCATTTCCCGGCTTCCAGGATTTACACATGCTGTCTCAAACTGCCCATGGCCTGCCTCCCTTTGCTCTGCACACCCCTGTCTTGCCAGGGGCAGCACTTCCATTTTAGCGGGTGTGGTGGCCTGGCTGGAGCTGGGGGGAGGCAGCAGGGACTGGGCACCCATGCAGCATACGCTGGAACAAGTTGGGCAGGAGCCGCTGGGTGGGAGAGGAGCAGGCTAATTTCATGCTAACCCCCGGGGCAGTCGGACAGTTCAAGGGGGTGTAGGGACAGGCTGCGCTGGGGTTGTGAGCATGCATTAGAGCTGCCGTGGGATTTGGATAACGGGATGTACCAGAGTCGGCTCTCCCCAGTCCCTGCTGGTGGCATGAACCTAGGGCTTTATTTCAGCAGGCCACAGCAAAGAGTACTTAATGCGGCATCCCTTTCCAGGCTGCCATCCCCGGACATCTCCCCTGTGGGTTGCAGCTGCTTTGGCCCAGTGGGTGATTAAAAGTCCTACACAAAGCCGCTAAGCTGGCCGAGGGCTCGGGGTTTAAAGGAGGAGCTGCTGAGCTCCCGAGCCTTGCCTTCTGGGGGCATCAGAACTGAGCACTGTCTCTCTCACCTGCTCCCCCTTCCAGCCTGCAGCAAATCAGTCATGGCCATGCTGCTGGGTGAAGGGAGTGATGGATGCAAACGGCTGCACGTGGGCAAGGCTGTGGCATTTGCTAGGATGTATGTGGCAAGGTTCGTGCGGTGCATTTCTTTTAAGTGCATGTTAAGCCAGAAGAGTCCAAGAGGCGCAGTGGCCACGCGTGGCGCCCAGCCTGCAGGCACCTGCCTGTCGGTGCAGTCCTGCGTGTGCGTGCAGCTGTGCGTCAGTGGTTTCCAGAACGTGACCCTTTCAGATCACCAGCGTGGGGAGGAGGGTGCTGTATAGTCTGGACAATGGGTCCCCCTTCCTCTTGCTGTCTGCTGTGGGGATGAGTCTTCCTGGGCAGCCCACAGAACACGTTAACAGGTCAGTGGGGTGCGAAGACCGCTGCCCTTTGTGCCTGCAAGCTTTGCCTCCTTGTTTCCGTGTGCTGCCCCATCCGTCCGTGTCCGACTGTCTCTTGGCTTACTAGATTGTCGGCGCGTTGGGGGAAGGGATTGTCTCTGCTCTGGCTGTACAGTGCCTAGCGTAATGGGGTCCTGGTCCAGGACAGAGGCTGCCAGGCTACAATACAAATGATGGAGAATGTGAATCTGTCCCCCAGCCCCCAATCTCTGGAAGATGGTGGGTGTCTGGCAGAGTGGGAAGAGAAGAGGGCTGGGGGGAGAGATGGGTTGATCTTTGTGCTGTTCAGCTTCTAAGTAACCTCCCCTTAAAAAATTGTAAGGACCCTCTCCATCTTCCCCCCAACTGTATCATCATGTATTGTGGTAGGGCCCAGTTGTGCTAGGCGCTGCACACACCTAGCAGAGACACAGTCCCCACCCCAGAGAGCTGGCGATCTCAGTAGGGTGACAGTCAGCGGGTGGATCGGGAGCACACGGGACCATTGAGGGCTGGCTGGAGTGTAAGGAGCAGTGATCACAAACTTTCCCACCAGGTCCCAGCTCCTCCCCTCTGTGCAGCAAGCACTACAGCTCACCCCCCAGGCCGGCGTGTGCTGCGAGCAACAGCGATGGGCAGCGGGAAGTGGACGCCGCCAGCCCTTTCCCAAATGTGTAAGCCACAGTGAGTGCCCAGCGGTGCCGACCCCTGCGATGTTATGGCAAATCTCCAGCTATTTGGTGGGGTTTTTTTGCCTTAAAACCCCAGCTGCTGGAGTCATATGAATACGGACAAAAATTTTAAATTGATTTCTAGCCCTTGTAGTTGTGAAGAAAAGCTGGAAAACCGGGCCCCTAAAGGCTCAAAATCCAGAAGGTGAAGAAGTAGAACCTACCATGTTGGTTTTAAGCCACGCTTCTGATCTTGGGATGCAGACTACCAATTTCGGAATGTTTTGGGACGATCATGTTAAGTATCCCTGGGGCATGTGGGGGAGGGTGGTGCAGGTGTCTCCAGACTGCTGGGGGTTACGGCGTGGCCGAGTATAGCAGTGGAAGCCGGGAGGGCAGCACTGCTCTCCCTGCTCAGCAGGCACGGTGGGGCCTCCTCGTGCCTGGCTCTCTGCTGTGTTCTCTGCTGTTCCTTGCAGAGCTATGGCAGCCAATACAGCTGGGATGTAAAGTGGGAGTGGCGGTGGGAAGTGAGTGGAAGTGGCGGAGCATGTAACTTGTGGGTTTGCAAACCGAGTAACTTATGCAGGGGGATGTAGCCGGAGAAGCAGCCCCCCCACACACTACCCTGCACTGTGCCCAACTCCCCTAGGGCAATAGTCCCCCAGGTTAGGGGGCTGCATCTCCTGCTGGCTTGGATGGGAGTTGTTCCTGTTGATGCTCGGGGCTGGATTTGGTCCTCGCAAAACAGCAAATGGGCGTTGAGGCACTCTGAGCTGCAGCCCAGAGGACGTCCAATTCAGTGACACTTGGAATTACAAATAATGATTAGTAGAAGACTCATGGTTTGGTAGCACCTCAGAGCTCCAGTCCTGCCCAGGACCCCGTTGTGTTAGGTGCTGTACAAACACAGAACGAGGAGATTGACTTCCCAGCCAAGGCTTCAGGGCATGATGGCAAAGCAGCTCCTAGGGGACGGGCGAGTGTAAGCAAATCTAGCAGGGCAGTGCAGACAAGGCTGTTAGCTGGCACCTAGGCAGGTGCGAAGGTGCCATAGAAACACTCTGGGTTATGTAAGGAGGAGGTGGGGTGGCATGGGTGGATAAACCTGCAGCCGCTGTATGCTGGTTTTCTGACCGCCTCCATGATCTAAACCCAAAGGATTTGGGGCTGTAGAGCAAAGATGGGTGCTAACCTGGCTTCCTAGGGCTTGCTGCGCTCACTCCCATTGCCGAGGTGCTAATGCAAGGAATGACTTCATGGCGATGCAGGTGTCCTGCAGTAACTTGAGAATCTAATCTATAGCCCTCCAGAGCCGGGTTGTGGGTCACTGCCATGCAGGTGGGTGTGTGGGGTGCTAGCAGCCACCGGGTCTGGCCACCTGCACGGTGTAGACAGGAATCTAAAGATGGGAGTATTTGGTGCAAGTTCTTGTGTTGGCTGCTTTCCGTTGACTTACTCGTGACTTTCTAACACCCTCCCCCGTCATTTGGGTTCTCCAGACATAGCCTGCTCTTGGGACCTTTCCTGGGGGCAGAGGCGGTGGAAGGCGGGTCTCCTGGTCCGAAGTGCAGGTTGACAGGTCTCCTTGGACCCAGGCTGTGGTCAGTTGGGGGCCTGGGCAAGCCTGGTGATTGGTCCCCTGCCCTGTCGCTCCTCCCAAAGGTTACACCCACTGCATCCATTGGGAGGCAGGTTACATCCACCAGCATCCCAGGCCTGGCAGTCGGGGGAGGGGCTGGGACAGGAGCAAGGAGCAGCTGTGGGTTGAGTTGTGTGGCTCCAGGGCACTCTAGGGTTTCACAGAGGATGGAAGCTGCGAGTGAATGCCAGCGTCTCATTCCTCTCATGCTGGCCTTGCCCTTGTTGTCCCTGGTTCAGCGATGCTGGTCCCCAGGGCTGCTTGGCAACGAATGTAACCTGGGGCCGTGTCGCTCACTTAACTGAAAGTGTGCTCGGCTGTTGGCAGTGCCCTGCTGTGCAGTGAAGTTGTGCAGGGCACTCGGGTATCCTGTGCGGGCTCAGATACGGGAGCAGCTGCCCCCTGGGATCCTTCAGGCGGAAGAGCTGCTCTGTCAAACTCTGTGCCGCTCACAGCTGGGCAGAGGGGCAAATGAGTTTATCTTGTGTTGGTGTGTGGCCAGGGCCCTCTGCAGGAGTGTCCTCATTGGCTATTAGGTTAGGGCGTGATCCAAAGCCCATAGCAATGAACGGAAATGCTCCCATTGACTTCAGTGGGCATTGCCTCTGGCCCCAGTCCATAGGGCTGGATAGGAGGCAGTATGGTGCAGTGGATAGAACACTGGACTGGGGCTCAGGAGGCCTGGCTTCTATTCCTAGCTCTGCCCCTGGCCTGCCTGAGCAAGTCCTTCATTATGGTGTGCCTCAGTTTCCCTATCTGTACAGTGGAAAGAGTGAGACTGTGCTGCTTTGTAAAGTGCTCAGAGATCTAGGGATGAAAAGCATGAACAGTAGCTAGGGGTGGTTGTGGGTGGGTGCTTGGGTGTGCACGTCCTCCTTAAAAGTCCAGCGATGGCTCCCTTCGGGGTGGGAAGGTGCATGCATTGGGAGAGGGTGGTGAACCAGTTGTCTGTAGCCTGTCCTGAAAGGAGGAACAGGGTCCCCCCTAGTGTTCCCGCATCTCACCCCAAATGCCCCCTGCCCTGCCCTGGATGTAGGTTCGCTGCTCATCCCTGCTGTAATACTGAGACACTTCCTTGGGCTGCTCTAAAGAGGTGGCTTTTCCAGCCCAGCATCTGGCCCCACCCCCTGCTCCAGGGTGTCTGCAGCCTTTTATTCCCTCTCATAGAAGTGGGCGTATGGTGGTAGTGTGACAAGTGTGTTGGTTCTCAGATTGGAGGGTGCTGCTTTGTTTGCTTTTGATGGACTTGGGGGATCATGGCCCTGCCAATCCCCACCTGTATCCCCTCAGTTAGCCCTGCTCTCTGTGTAACTCAGCCCAGCAGGGGACATGGGGGGTTTAATGCGCTGGCCTTTTGCCTCTTCAGCACTGTCTGGTGGGGTCTCCAGTGAAATAATCCGGTGAGCCCCAGCCTTGTCTGGTGGGGTCTGAGAGCTGCAATATTTGGTTGATATCTCCTCCAGCACACGCCCCCGTGGACCGTGCGTCCCTCGCGGGCCCCTGTACCTGTTTGCCGTGCCAGCCCTCTAACTAGTTTGTGCTCCGGGGCAGAGCTGTTCCTGGGGAACCAGGCACTAGTGTTTGGCTGAGATTTCTGCTGAAGGACTTGCCTGCATGCCATTTTGTGCCCACCACTGCCCCAGGACTGGTGTGGGTATAATGGAAATTAACCAGTTGCATGAACAAAATACACAGACTCCATGTCGCCGGTGTCTTCTCCAATAGGAAACTGACCTGCAAGGCCCTGAAACCTACCACCGTGCAGCAGAGGGGTGCCCGTGTTTGTGACAGAGTCCTTTTATCTGCCCTCTGTTCTCCCCGAGGGCGAGGGCGGGTCTGTATCCTTCTCATTCAACATGTTTATTTAGCCTCTGCTTGGGGCCCCTACTGCTGAGTGTGGAGCTGACGGGGAATCAGAGACAGCCCCTGCCCCAAAGAGCTCGCGCATGCAGGAAAGCCCAGCCCAGCTCTTGCAGAGCCAGCTGCCTTCGGCTGTATTCTCGCCTGTGTTGCTAAGCGGGTTTGTTGCTTGGAAACCATTGTGAAAGAGTAAGGCCAAGGCTGCTGCCTCAAGGGCAGGGCTCCCCGCCTGGTGACAGGTGCCCCTGCCCCTCCTAGCAGCCTGGCAGCTCCCGCATCACAGCCTGGCACCTGACTCCCAGTCGCCGCTTGCCTTGGCAACGGCGGTGCGGTTACCATGGCAATGCAGCAAGGTGAGGACTCGCCTGGTTTTTGTGCAGTAGGAAAGCGAAGGACGGGCTGAGTGAGGGGGAAGCATCCGGCTTGGATCACTGCTCCTGGCACAGGGTTTCAGGGCACCACCGGGCCAGTGACGCTGCTGGCTCCAGGGGGGATCCCAGGGGAGGAGGCGGGAGGCCTGGACTCTGTTCTGAGCAGGGATTGTTCTGAGCGCCCAGCCCTGGCCCAGGGGTCCCCAGACTCTGATGCAGGGAAGTGGCTGGTCAGGGGAGCTATGGGCTGCCGTGCTCCCTGCTTGGGGTGGCTCCGCCTGTCCCACAGCGCTCGCTGAGTGACCAGAGAAGCAGCCTTCTGCTGCCAGCCCCGTGGGGGCACTGGGCTGGAACTGTGGTGACTTTCCGTAGCGGCTCCTTCCCTAGCACAACAGAAGGAAAAACCCCAGGAGAGCATGTGGGCCACCTCCCTGGGGCCAATGCTGGGGCGAGCCTGGCTCCAGCTCTTACTGGGGCTCTGACCGGCCCGGCTTTCGAAGTCGGCATCTCCCCGATTTGTCACGCCCTCGGGTGCCCGGCTCAGTTTGGGTTGCTCTTTCAGAACTCCTGGCGTGTGTCTGTGGCCAACAGCCATCACTGCTGCAGGTTTGTGAGCAGGGCGGAGGCCGCACCCCTCCCCACTGTCACGGAGTCCCTGGGCGATGCTCTGGAACTGCTCCCCATGAAGCCAGGCAGGACTCTGGGGAAGTCTCCTTTCTGAGAGCAGCCTGTCTGCAGGACACACAGCTCACACAGCTTCCACCTTCCTGGGTCTGACCTCGGAGTATTCAGCATCCTCTGCCCCTCCGTGCACTTCCCACAGTGAGTCCGCTCAGGTGGGGCTCCTGGGGAAGCCAGAGGGTCCTGCACCCCAACTCTGCAGTCAGACTTGACTCTCAGCCAGCCAGTAAAACAGAGGTTTATTAGATGACAGGAACATGGTCTAAAACAGAGCTTGTAGGTACAGAGAACAGGATCCCTCAGCTGGGTCTATTTGGGGGGGGGGGGTGCAGTGAGCCAGACAACCACATCTGCACTTCACTCCTTGTCACCAGCCAACCCCAAACTGAAACTCTCTCCAGCCCCTCCTCCTCTGGGCTTTGTCCCTTTCCCGCACTCCCTGGCAGGGGCTAGATAAGCCAGAGGGCTGCAGCAGCTCTCTAGGGCTGTTCCTGCTGCTGAGTCTCGCCAGAGAGCAGATGCGCTCCTGCTATGACAGGCCCTGCATGGAGGGGAGCAGCGTGAAGCTGGTCTGGCAGCCGTGTGCAGCCTGAGCAAGTCCCCCCGCACAAAGGTTGATTCCCCAGGAGGCTGGATCAGCTGGGTTGTGGCCCCTTTACACCACGAGAGGCCAGAAACAGCGGTTGGGCAGAAGGTTAAAACAATCCTGAGGCAGATCCCACAATTCATGAGCGTTTTAAAATTCATTGGGGTTGGTTTTTTTTGCTGGTGGATGCCTCCTGCCCAATCCCGTGTGTGGGTGACAATCAATGTTGCCAGGGCTCTCTTGGCTAGTGAATAATGGGATTTTTGGTTCTTGCTATAGGGGATCTCACCCCACAGCTGTCCATCCCCTGCCCAGCAATTAATCCTGCCCCCACCCCTAAATCAGTCCTGTCCCTGCAACAATTCTGACCCGCCCCCGCCTCACCACTGCTCCCCCTGCAGCTCCCGGGGCTCTTCCCCCAGGGCCGGGTGGTGCAAGGAGGATGGAGGAAGGGACAGAGGAGCCGTCTGGCTGCTCACAGTGATTAGGAGGGGTCTCTTTAATTGTGACAGTAGGAGGCTGGGGGGTCAGGAATGAGGGACACTGGCAGGGCTGTGTGGGAAGCCCAGGGCAGGGCTAGCAGGGGCTGGGGGGTCAGGATTGAGGGGCACTGGCAGGGCTGTGTGGGGAAGCTTGCACAGCTCCTGCAAACACTATACCTGGATCTAACCACCCCTCAGAGAGATTTGTGCTTCTGTCACCCCACACCTTCCCTGAAAACAGCAGTGTTTGGTGCCCTGTCTCCTGTGTATGCTCCTTGGAAGGCCTCCCCTACCTGTGATCCATCAGTCAAGACCTCCGGGGAGGCTGTGGGCTCTGCACCGTGGGCCCTTGTTTCACCCCCATTCTGCACTAGTGTTAAACACAGCCAGCCTGCTTCAAAAGCGTTCCACTCACCCTGCAGTGCCAGGCGACTGAGAATTGGGGCCCCCATCAGCTGACTGGGGATGGGAGGGGGGCGAGTGCGTTGGGGGTGTTGCTCTAATGCAGGTGCCAGAGCCTGAGCCCCGGGTTGCGTCTTTGTTTGGCTCTTTAGAGAACAACTGATCAGCATGTAAATGACGCGTTCTAAAACTCCCACAACAACACCCCCAGCCCTCCTGGCCCGGCCCAGCCAGCACACTGGCCCCACTGTGCGCCAGGCAGGGCTGGCAAAGGGGACAGACCCTGAATGTTGTGTAGCAACAAAGGGGCGATTATGAGAGCAAGTAAACAAGGGAGGGAGGGAACAAAGGCATTGGCCATCCACAGGGAAACAATTGTGAGTTGGAGCGACCAGAGGGGAGGATTGGGGCAGAGAGCAGCACCAGCCACGCAGGCCCCAGAGAGAGCAACCAGGGAGCTGGAGGAATCCTCTGGCTGGGGTTGCTGCAGACACCTTGCCCTAGAGGTGCAGGTTTCCACTGGCTTCTCGCGTAGCTGGTGTCGCCTGGGTTCTTGGCACGGTGATCCCTCGCTTGGGGCCTATGACCTGCACCCTCGTCGCTGTTTGTTCATTCTTTGGCCCCTGTATTTAGTTCATCCCCATGTTTCTTTTGGCCCCTCTCTGTTGAGTTGGAGGGCTCTGTTCTAGAGGCGCTCTGCCCAGGCCATTGGGACCAGCTGGACACAAGGCGCTGGGTCTGACTCGGACCCGGCCGCAGCTACGAACTGCTCTGAGTGGAGCTCCAACCATGGGTTGGATGGCCCAGCCCGGTACATCCCTCCTCCCTGCCTGGGCTGAAAGCTCAGGGAAGGGTTAAGAGGGAGGAGTGGTTGTAAAAGACGCATTTGGGGAGCATCCTCTGGGCTTTCACAGCATTTGACTGTGGTCCTGCACTTGGGGCATGAACCGGGTGGGGAGGGTGTGCTCCCAGTGTCCTGGAACAGTGCAGGATCTGCCTGGACCCTACTGTAAGGTAGAGCAGCCCTGATGCTGCTGTAACTCATGCTTTGCTTCCCATGGAGCCTGGGAAGCAGAGAACAGTTGTGGAGCACTGCATGCTGGCCATGCCCCAGATCTGCCCCCTATGCAGGGGGCAGGGTCTGTGTAATCCTTCTGCCAGTTCTCCAGCAGCTGGGAAGGGCCTCTGCATAGGGGATGCTCTGGGGGGACCAGAGCGGTGTAAAAAGGCCTTCGCATAACTGAGAATTGGGTCCATTTTCTACCCAAACCCGTGAGCTTTGGCGTGTGGGTATTGAAGTCTATTTGCACAGTAACCCTAACCCTGCCTGGGTTGCGCAACACCGTTTCTCCTGACACGGGAGCAGAGCGGGTGACTAAATCGCTGTGCCGGCTGGATGAAGTCAGTGTTTTGTGTGGGCTCCACGGTAGGCGTATAGGAAGAAATGTAATGTCTGCAATAGAAAGTGATTTCTGAAGTTAATCACCCCGTGTGTCAGACGCGCTGGATGGTATCTGGAAGGTGCTGCAATTTGTCTTGCAGTTCCAGTCAGTATTTTGTGGGGTGATATCCATATGTTGTGACAGTGTTTTCTGTCCTATCCATTACAGTGGGCGTGCCGGGATGTTAGGGAAGGTGTGTGTATCGAAGTGGAGGGCGTGTCTGTTGGAACACTTAGTTTGCAGCAAGCTAGGGTGTAAATCTACCCTGCGCGAGCCTGTCGCACGCTACCTGCCCCTGTGGCTGGGCACTAAGAGTTCCCACGTGCGCTTCGATCTACTCCCATTTCAAAGTGGGGCAGATCAAAGCGCACTCAGGAAGGTTTAATGCGCAGCAGCAGGGTCCACCGAGACGCTTGGTGTGTGGCCGGCTAGAACGAGGTAGATTTACAAACCAGCTTCCGTGAGCCAAATGTCTGCATAGACCTGCCTGGAGATGTTCCAGGGAAACAACAGCCGGGGATGGAGAAATGGGTGAAGCCTGCTGGGGAGCATAGAGCTAGATCTGATTACGGGGCCTGGAAAGCGAACTTCATACGTGCTGGGGTCAGAGTTAAGGGGGCTCCGAGTTCTTAGTGCAGGGTTCTGAAGGGAGGGGGAAGGGGTTTCTGGAGCATGTGGAGGAATCCCAGCTCAGCGGTAGCACAGGTGGGGTTTCCACCTAGGGTGCCCAAAGCTGGGGCTCTACTCAGCTGTGGTAGAGGGGAGGAGCAGCAGCAGAGATCCTGGCTCATCCTGCCCAGCACTGAGCCCCTGAGCTCTCACTGACTTTAAAGGAGTTGGAGGGGCTGAGAGAGGACGAGAATAGGCAAGGTTGCCCAGGGAGATGAGAGGTGTGACGGCTTCAGTCCCTGGGTGGGAGAGGAGAGTGAATTTCAAATGTCCCTAATAGGAGCTGGGTCTGAGCCAGAACCTGGGATCCAATGCCCCAAGCTCTGGGGAAGTTTGGGTCTAGCTCTCTGCACGTTGCGGCCCATGCTCTGCTCCTTGGCCAAGGCCTGGTTTCCTTCCTTCTGAGCCATGCATGTCTTGTGGCCCCACCTTGCACGTACCCCCCTCTGTCCCGCTGTGCGATGGTCCTCATGGCACCCCAGGGCTCAGTGTCTCTCAAGGGCTCCACAGCACACCTGCTGCCTTTATAGACCCTCACAGACTGCGTGCCCCCCTGAGCCCAGCCTGGTGCGATCCAGTGAAGCAGGGGCGTCTCTTCCTCCTGCTTAGTCACCAGGAATAATGGCTCTGCAGGGCAACTCGGCCCCACGGTGACACCTGCCTGGCCCCCAGTGTCTGCACCGCTGCTGCTGCTGCACAAATGGGCACGGGACTGCATTCCCACCCGGGTATCTTTGTCCCTCCAGCCAGTGAGTGCCCACGCAGGGAGCGACCTACTGAGTCGGGAGGTGCCACTTCCCCCACGGAGCAGCACTTCGAGCATTTCCTCAAGTTGAGCAGATGGCTGGCCCTGACCTTTCTCTCCCTCTTCTTGTGTAAATTGGGGGTGATTCCGCTGGCGTCAGTGCGAGGAGAATCAGGCCTGTCCACTGCTGGGAAATTGGCTGGTTCAGGGCATTGATAATGGGAGGGAGAGCTGTCTGCCCTGGGTCCCCATCTCTAATGCAGGCTGCGTGGCTGCCCCCATCCTAGCTAGGGGTCATGCAGGCTGGAGCAGCAATGGGAGGGCCGGACCCAAAAGGAAAAGCAACCGAGGGTTAGATGGTGGGGTGGGGGAGCGGGGCAGATTTTGATCTGGCCCACCAGCGTAAATCGGGAGCAGCTCCCCTTGTGACATCAGAGCAGCCAGACCCTGGATCGCTGATTGCTTTTCATTCTGTTCTGGCCTTGCTCCCTTTGCGGGAAATGTCCCGGAGTGACCAACCCCACTGCAGAGTGGGATTGCTATCTAACATGCCCTGGCTGTCCCTGGCCTGGGACCATTAGACGCCACAGGTTAATTACACACAATCAGTTGCATCGAAGAGCGGTTCATTGCTGACTGATCCCTGTGTGTGGAGTGGCTGCTGTCTAGGGAAGCCAGGAGCCCAAAGCAGGTGTCTTCGTCCAATCACCGCTCTCAGCATAGAGAGGGGAAAAAGCCAGTGGTAGTAATGGCATCTGCAATGCTTAAACAAATCCCTATGGTCTGGTCCATTGAAACACATGGGGAAAGTGTACCTGGAATGTAAACACAGAGGGGACAGGTGAGTTGGGCCAGCTTAGATCTGACGTAACCAATCTTCACCTGAGAGCTGAGCATCATGTCAGACTTTGCATCTTAAAGGCCAGGAACTGCACAAAGCCACCCCGGGGATAGGTAGAGGCCCGTGGCCTGACACCTGTGGGAGTGCACTCCGGGAGGGGACAGAGGTACAGCTAGTCCCGAACTGTGACAGGTGGCTACCGATCTGTCAAGGAAATGAAGGGAAATCACGTAAGCAATCCTGGATCAATGACATCTGGTGCCCATTCCCATCTGTATGTCACAGGGTGTGCTCCTCTGCGGTGTTGTTGCTGAAATATAGAACAAAGTGCATCGTGTGTTTGTGTGATACAGATCTTAGGACATCAGGTAGCAAATAAGCATTTCCTGAAGGTGAAATGCAAAGAAAAATAACAGACCTGTGCCTTATATTTTTGTAACTTCTTTATGGTGCATGATGGAGATTGGAAAAGGGATTTTCATCTGAGTTTCATTCATGATATTTCTATGAAATAGAAGATTCTTGTCCTCCTTGGAGCACCAGAGAGCTGGACGTTTGAGCCTTGTAGAATCTTTGGCAAAGCAATCTTTTGTCCCAACTATTTTTCAGGCATTAGAGTTCAATGGGTGTGCGGGGAGGGATAGCTCAGTGGTTTGAACTTTGGCCTGCTAAACCCAGGATTGTGAGTTCAATCCTTGAGGGGGCCATTTAGGGATCTGCGGCAAAAATTGGGGATTGGCCCTGCTTTGAGCAGGGGGTTGGACTAGATGACCTCCTGAGGTCCCTTCCAACCCTGATGTTCTATGATAAACAACAACCCCAGAGCTGTTAAACACTGTGACTTAAAAAACACTTCCAGTCTCAATCAACCATGTTTCACTTTCATGGTATGTGAGGTCTGAAACCTACTAGCTCTCCAGTTGTCTGTTGAGTTTTCCAGGGAAAACAGGGTAGAAAAAAACTGGAATGTTCCATATTAAAAAGAAAAGGTGCACTTTTTGTGGGGGAAGGAAAGCAGGGAGGAAAATCTTTCCTGCTGCCTCCTTGCACCATAAAGAAGAAGAATGCAGGGCAGGGGAAGTAGATGCTGAAAAACTTTTCCCCTTTGGCTGATCACCATTAAAATAAGAGCTGGGTGCTCAGTCTCGCTGTTCCCCACCTGGGTACTGTTAACTGCTGCGCTGGTTAATACAATAGACTTGTTGGCACCAGGAGGCTACCCCTGAATGGATCTTTAATGGCTCCCAGAAGAGCAAATGACTGTCATACCAGTGAAAAAAAGTCCACAGTAATTAACTTGCATACATTGTAGTTTATTATGATGATTTAATTGGGGATTGGTCCTGCTTTGAGCAGGGGGTTGGACTAGATGACCTCCTGAGGTCCCTTCCAACCCTGATATTCTATGATTAGAGAAGGAATTACACACAGGCCCTCTCAGAGATCCAGAGAGGCCTGGGCCACTTCCAGTTTTTGAGGCCCCAGCCATAATAAAAATGAAGAATGACGACACCTGAAAACAAAATAAGGCACCAAAAAAAGAGTGAGACGTAATTTGAATATATATATTTTTTTTTATTTAACAAATGCCTTTCTAGCCTTTTTCTCTCCAAATCAACTAATTATTGAGGAAAAATCTAGCTTTTGTGCAATGTCACAGTTGATCTTAAGCCTGGGGAGCCCATTCAAACGTTCTTGTCCCACAGTTGAACGGTGATAGTTCTTTACATGCTTCAACAGGTTGAAGGTTCGTTCAACTGAAGCCACTGATGCAGGCAAACTGACAAAAATATGCAATGCAATTGTGATATTAGGAGACATCCCAGAGAGTCCAAGTTCGAGTATTTCTTGAAGCAATTCCTTTGGCTTGCAATCCAATTTAAAGTTCATGGAATAGATTTGTTTGAGGAAGATGACCTCGTCACTGAGATCTTTTGAGATTTCTTTGTTGTACTGTTGCTGAAATTGTTCAGCTGCAGAAAGTAGATCTTCCCTACTCAGTCTGTTGAACTGCCAAAGAATCCCCAAAAGGTGCAAATTAGACGCAGTGACTCCAATCGATGTGTAAGACCTGATTGAATAGAGTCAATGATGACAAGGAAGACGTTGACCCTAAATGCTGCTCGGCATCCGATTCAGTAGGTAAGCTGCGAGTGGTGGCATATCATCTGAGTCCTCCAATATTCTGTGCTACTAATTTGGACTCGATCAGGATCACATCCAGTTGTTGATAAGACTTTCAGTGTTATCCCCCTCAACATCAAGTGAAGCATGCAATGCTTCAATTCCCAGATTAGTTTGGTAGATCATTGTAAGTAGCTTCATCCACACAGATGACATCAGAACGCATTCAAATTTGGACGTGCTTCTGAATAGACTGAAGTTCAGTTTGAGACTGTGCAGTGAGATTGAGAGATTCAAGCTCATTTAAAGCCTTTCTCACTGAATTCAAATGCTGCACAACTGGTTGAACACCATCAATCCGTGCAGACCATCTCGTCTGGGACATCTCATGCAGTGAAACGGGAAGATATTGCTTCAGAATTTCCCACTTTGTGGCCTGCTACTGAAGAGATTGTACATTTGCTAAACAGTTCCAAAGTAAGTGATTGCCTCCTTGCATGATTCAGCACCGTCAACACCTACAAGGTTTAGTGTGTGGTTTCCACAGCTGGAGAAAATACAGTTTGAAATATGCTCAAGCAGAACTGCTTGTCCACCTTCGTACTTCCCAGCCATATTAGATCCATTGTCATAGGCTTGACCAATGCAGACTTGAAAATCTAACTTAAAACCTTCTAGAGTTGCTAGTACTCAAGCAGCAATTTCTTTTCCAGTTTTTCTCGTGAAATTATCAAACAAAATAAACTTTTCTTCAATTGAAAATTTTGAGTTGTCTGCAATCTTAACATATCGAATAACCGTAGTAGTCTCTTCCTTGTAAGAACAATCTGGAGTGGCATCAACAATGATTGAAAAATACTTGGCATTTCAAATGCCATCAAGAATGGTTGTTTGTACAATGACTCACGTAGCTCAATAAACTTGTTTTGTATGCGTGTGGAAAGATAACGTACTTGCATGCACTTTGGACTCTCTTGTGATTTCTCAAACACGTTTAACATGCTCTCATAAAAGTGGGTCATATTTGCTGAGGAGCTCAACTATGCCTAGAAAGTTTCCATTTGCACGATCACCAATATGTTGAATGGAACCAAAGAAAGCCAGTCCCCGCTCAGAAGAAAAAGGATGACATCCAGGATGCTCTCAAGAAGTTTTTTCCAGTTATTAGTTTCTGTAGAGAGTTCAGTCAAGAGTAAATTCTCAACTGAACTTTCAGCTGATGCTGCCTTACTGGCTGATTTCCGTGCAACATAGTTTTCTTTGTGTGACGTTGAACTCTCATGTGATGGTATTCGGTCTTTCAACTTCCTCCAAGCTCTGTTGATGCTCCGTCCTATCCACAATTGAAATATTCTACAGTAAATAACTAGCTTATCTACATTTGAAATCTTCTACTATAAACATGTACACAAATGCTGAATGGTACACAAATGCTGAAAAGACTTAAAACTAAGGAATGCTAATTAAGAACACAAAATGAAACAGTCAGACAGGTTCTTATCCTTATCACTGAAGCAAAACTCAAGCACGTAAGCTATAACAGGCTGAGCTGAAGACAAAGGGATGACATATATAGTAAACACAGACACAGACAAAGGGATAATGTCCAAAAATTTCAAACATGTGTCCTCATGAAACTCACTGTACAAGATTGTCCTCACAAATTTTCACCTTGAATCTGGGCCTATAGACTACGAAAGCCTACGATGATGGCCAAGCTAGGGCTCAACCAACCATCTAGTCACCTATGACGATAATAATACGGAATTCTCACACCCAGACGTAAAACTATAAAGACACTAAACTGTAACAATTCTCTACCTTTCAACATGCACTTGATCTAGCACAAGCCACTAGTAGTGGTTTGTTTATATAATCAGCTGATCTGAGTTCATCACGGTCTACTCTTGTGCCATCAGAACTGATATATTTTTATTAATATTTATGAACATTTTAAACTCTTTAATATGACAATATCAGTTAACTAAAAAATTATGTCTTTTACCAAATCACATCTCTTATTTGCTTAAACTTACAGCTCTAAGCCTAGAGTGTGTGTCACGTTTTGGTCCGATAGGGATGCGCATAAAAACAAGTTGCAAAACTTATCAAATGCCAAAATATTAACAAGGGTCTAAATTTGAGGCCCCCTTTGAGCTTGAGGCCCAAGCCAAATGGCCCTCCTGGCCCCCGTCTCTGATTACTGCTTGTGTAATCAGGGCCAAAGGGTTTCATTAAGCGCATAACTCCTATGTTAAACATTAAAGAACTATACAGTAAGAGCGATACATTCCTCTTAGTGAGCCTCTTTCACAACCATACACAAACAGGCTTTTGCTAGCCTCACACAGTTCCTGCTTGGCAAATAGAGAAGGTGGTTACCCATTCTATGGACAACTTCTTCTCTTCGAGTCTGGTCTACTTAGCCCTCTGGTCTGTCTTGGATTCCCTGGAGGCAAGTTCTTGGCTGCCTGGAAACCCCTCCGGCCACAGTCCAACTCGAGCCCACGGAGCAGAGTTTTGGTTACACTCTTTAGCAGCGTTGCTTCTTTAAGCGTTTATTAAGCAATTCCCCCAGCAGTAGTTTAATTTGCTTGATTTTTATACTCTTTAAGTCACATGTCTTAAAAGCGCGCCCAGTGGGCGAGTGGCTACTAATTTTTACCTAATTAATACTTTAGGAGGAGACTGCAGGGTGGTGCCAACTGAACGTTATCCCTCGTTTACTCCCGTATCAATCGTTCACTTCAGCCCCCTGCGTGGGTCCTTCATCAGGGTCCAGATGCCCTGGTCAGCCCATGCTCCACTCAGGAGGTTCTGCACATGTTGTTTGCTTTCAAGTGGGCCTATTTGCTGACTCAAAGATCAGTATTGATCATACACACAGCATGGAGCCAGTCAGTTTCACCTCTGCCATCTGCCTGATACTGAGAGAAGGATTTTGCTCCCAGAATCCTCTTTTGCAGTTCAGTCATGTCAAGCCATGTTCTCACCATTCATTCAGTATGGCCACACCAATTCGGCACTATCCCAACTCTGAGTAAGCCAATCACGAGCTCAGGATCTCTTTTCTGCATGGAACAATTCTTAACTCACTGGGATGTTGTGAGGTTTAATTAATATCTGCCAGGTAGGTTAAGACCCTTGGATAAAAGTCTCAAGAGGCGTCACCAATAAAGCTAATTGCTTCCCATCCCCCCACAATGTCTCTCTGATTAGGAGAGGAATAAACCACCCTCACTGTTTTAAAATATTATCTTCATTTCACAGTCTGTACTTGTACTCTGTTACTGCTTTGGGACTTGCTTTGTTCATGGGTCTTTAGCCTGGAAAGCTGATCAGAACCCAGTGAAGAATAGCTGTTGCCGAGTGAGTTAGGCCCAGGAAGGGACTTTAAAAAATAACTATCACTCAAAAAAGGCCAAAGAGAAGTAGATTAAAGTTTCCAGACCCGTTCCCTGCTGGGCTGAGAGGGGCAGGCTGGAAAGGGAATGTCCCAGGCACTTGGAATTTGCTCAGAAGTACACCGGGGACAGGAGGGACCCCTTTCTCGGCCTTGCCTCGAGCAGTACAGGCAGAGGGGTGCCCACCTATTGCGCGGTCTGGCCTACGCCCCAAAGGCTATGCTGGCATAGCTGTACTAGCAAATATCTCCCCCCCGCAAAGGAGGATTCCTTGCACAAAACAAGCAATTCCAGCAAATACAGGACCTTTTTTGCCAGGGTAACTGTATGTCAGCACTGGGGCTTTTGTTAGCCCAGCTGTCAGTCGGGTGGGCAGGAGTGTTTTGTTCAGTTTTTGTTTTCTCCATGTGCCTAACCAACATAACTCTTCCAGCAAAACTGTTTAAAGTGCAGGCTAGGCCGACGTGCAACTGATGCTGGTTCAAGAACCTGCATCAGCTATATTGATATAAGGTACAGTTAAGCCATGTCTACGCTACAAAATTAAGTCAACCTAACTTACGTCAGCATCCAGCCCTCGCAGTAATTACATCACTTGTGCGTGTCTACACTTTGCTCCTCGTGTCGGTGGTGTGTTCCCTCCCCGAGAGCGCTTGTATCGATTGGACTGTCAGCGTGGGGCATTGTGGGACGGCTCCTGGAGGCCAGTCACAGTCGACATAAGCCACGCGGTGTCCACACTGACGCTGCATCGACCAAATTACATTGACCTTGATGCCGCGCTGCTCGTGGAGGTGGAGTAATTAAGTCAGCGTAGCAGGGCAGTTACGTCAGCGGGAGCGAAATGAAGTGTAGAAGGGCGACATAAGCTGCCTTGCGCTGACTCTGTAGAGTAAACCAGGCCTTACATCAGTATAACTGCGTCCACACATGGCTTATACCAGTGTAACTGTACTGGCAAAAAATCCCATCCCTAACCACCACTGCTGTTCCTTTCTAGTGCAGACCAGGCCTAATTCTTCACCCATCCCTGGGCTGCAGGCACCTCTGTGAGCTGGAAGGGAAGCTGTGCGTTCAGCAATGCAGGCAGCAAGGCAAGCTGAACCCCCAGGAGAGGAGTGGGGGTGGGCTTGCGTTCATAAAACAAGAGCTGGGGGACTCCGGAGAGCTGGATTCTGTGCCTGGCTCTGCCATGGATTCATTGAGCGACCATGGCAGAGTCCCTTTGCCTGTGTGTGCCTCAGGTTTCCCATCTGTAAGATGCAGATGAGACTTACTTCTGGGGTCGGGGTGCGGGAGAGGAAGGGGAGGTGCTGAACTCACGGAAGCTTGTAAAATACTGGGAGAGCCCCGTGGAGAGAATCAGGGTGGATAAAAATCAATGCTTTGTTTTAAAAAATTGGATTTTTTAATTTAAATCAGATTTTTGAGGAAAAAACCTATCTAAAGATAGATATATTATGCCTCAAAGATATCTCAGCATGGAATAGGGATTATAAATTCTAATTCTATAGTATGAGACAATATATTCATGTGATGTTTTAAGAAACGTTTTGTAAATGTGTTCCAATAGTTCATGGATTAGGGACCCAATTTTATGGGGTTCCAGGGGCTTCTGTATAAATTATTGAGGTTAATCTTTCTATCTACCTATTGGGACTCGGTGCTCAATCTAGAAGATACCATCAGAGATGCTTAGTTTTGCAGTTCTCAAACTGTGGATTTGTGTCTCCAGAGATAATATGCTTAACAGCAAAAATGGTTTTAAATAAAGAAATAAAAGATAAATAATATATAGAGGTGAGAAATAATAGACCTCAACCCTATTGTCCCTCTGCAAATTTGTGTACACAGAGTCCATCCCTTACCTCTCTCTAAAAGTGCAAAGTTTCAAGAAGTTCAATGAATAGAAGATTGTTGGGGGCAGAATAGAACTGGACAAGGAGAAGAAGTCTGGAGATAAACGTGAGAAAGGAGGGACAGCCAGTAGAAACAAAAGTGAAACTGTTTGAGCAGCATATTCCAGAAGTCTTGAGGTCTTTCTGAGTGTAGCCTTCACTGATTTGAGATCTACCATACCATTCTCTCACTAGAAGGGAAAACCTACAATGGCAGCAGGCCGTAAAAGAGACCCAGTTTGGGAATATTTTAATGAAGTTCCTCTACCTGTGGGTAAGACAGGTATGTGGGCAAAATGCAAACAGTGCAACAAAGAAATGCAAGGTCTGATTGCCCGAATGAAACAACATCATGAGAAGTGTTCCTTCTCAGGAGGAAGCGGCGTTGAAAATGATGAAAGGAACATGGATGAACATGCAGGATCTTCAGGTTGGTAAACTTTATTTCATATTTCTTAAGGACTGCCTGTCTTCCTTCTGGACTATTCTTGAATTCTCATGTTTGAGCAAAAAATACAGTTGTTACTCTATGGTACTATCACTTTAGATGCAGTTGTGATAAAGAATAAACAGCTGAAATAGGCAGATCTTCCTGTTACAATTTCACCTTTAAAGTAGTACCGAGTGTCAGTGAATGCAATGAGTAATACTAAATGAGCAGTGTGGTAATAATAATTAAATAACTGCATTGACTTATTTTGTTTAGAGGAATCCATCCTCAACATACAGGATTCTGAAGGCTATCCACCTTCAAGATCACCATCATTTTCTATAGTTTCAGAGTTATCTGCCAATGATAGTGTTTCAGTCACATCATGTATGTCACATAGCCACAGTATACCACTTGTAGCAAAAAGAGAACTCCATCATCCAGAAACAACCATAGATAAGTTTGTGATAAGAACCAGCAGATTACAAAAAGAGGTAATTTATGAAAAAAATTGCCTGGTTTGTTTATGCAACTAACTCTCCTTTCCATATTTTTGTTCAATATCTTCATAAATGATCTGGAGGATGGTGTGGATTGCACCCTCAGCAAGTTTGCAGATGACACTAAACTGGGAGGAGAGGTAGATACACTGGAGGGTAGGGATAGGATACAGAGGGACCTAGACAAATTGGAGGATTGGGCCAAAAGAAATCTGATGAGGCTCAACAAGGACAAGTGCAGAGTCCTGCACTTAGGACGGAAGAATCCAATGCACCGCTACAGACTAGGGACCGAATGGCTCGGCAGCAGTTCTGCAGAAAAGGACCTAGGGGTTACAGTGGACAAGAAGCTGGATATGAGTCAACAGTGTGCCCTTGTTGCCAAGAAGGCCAATGGCATTTTGGGATGTATAAGTAGGGGCATTGCCGGCAGATCGAGGGACGTGATCGTTCCCCTCTATTCGACATTGGTGAGGCCTCATCTGGAGTACTGTGTCCAGTTTTGGGCCCCACACTACAAGAAGGATGTGGAAAAATTTGGAAAGAGTCCAGCAGAGGGCAACAAAAATGATTAAGGGACTGGAACACATGACTTATGAGGAGAGGCTGAGAGAACTGGGGATGTTTAGTCTACGGAAGAGAAGAATGAGGGGGGATTTGAGAGCTGCTTTCAACTACCTGAAAGCAGGTTCCAAAGAGGATGGCTCTAGATTGTTCTCAGTGGTAGCAGGTGACAGAAGAAGGAGTAATGGTCTCAAGTTGCAGTGGGGGAGATTTAGGTTGGATCTTAGGAAAAACTTTTTCACTATGAGGGTGGTGAAACACTGGAATGCGTTACCTAGGGAGGTGGTAGAATCTCCTTCCTTAGAAGTTTTTAAGGTCAGGCTTGACAAAGCCCTAGCTGGGATGATTTAATTGGGGATTGGTCCTGCTTTGAGCAGGGTTTTGGACTAGATGACCTCCTGAAGTCCCTTCCAACCCTGATATTCTATGATTGAGAACCCACACTTCATTAACATGGTTCAGTCATTAAGACCAGGATACAGTCCACCCAACAGAGCAGATGTCACAGGCAAATTGCAGGATAAAGTTTGAGAGAGAAATTGAGCAGTGTGCAAAATGTCTACAGGGTAAAATTGTTAACCTGAGTCTTGATGGGTGGAGCAATGTCCACAATGATCCTGTTGTCTGTGCTTGTGTGACAACAGAAGAAGGGAATGTCTTCCTTACAGAAACAATTGATACACCAGGAAATGCTCACACAGCAGAATACTTACAGAAGTAGCAGTAAAAACTATAACAAACTGTGAAAAAAAATTGAAATGTCTAGTACGCAGCTTGGTCACAGACAATGCTGAAAATGTATCCAAGATGAGAAGAAACTTAGAAGAGTGAAGAGCGTCCCAAGCTAACAACATGCGGTTGCAGTGCTCATTTGATGCACCTCCTAGCCAAAGACTTCAGTGTTCCAGAAATAAAGGCTGATGTTGAAATTGCAAAATACTTCCCATAACAACCACTTTGCAGCAGCTGCTCTGAAAAAAGTGGGAGGAACCAAGCTAACTCTCCCACAAGACGTGCAATGGAACTCCGTAGTGGACTGTTTCGAGCACTAGATCAAGAGCTGGCCTAATCTGATGACAGTTTGTGAACAAAATCGTGAAAAAAATAGATGGCACTGTCACAGCCAAAGTGCTCACCATTGGGCTGAAGAGACACGCTGAACCCAGGCTGAGGACCCTGAAGCCTGTTTCTGTCGCCTTGCACAAACCGCAGGGAAACCACTGTTTTACGGCTGACGCTGTTGAAATTTGGAAGGAACTGAGTGAGATCTTCAAAAGAGTTAATGACAGAGTTAAATTACAAGCATTAAAAAAACAAATGCACAAGCACTATCTCCAGCTCATTTTCTTGCAGATATTCTCAATACTTGGTACCAGGGTTGAACCTTAACTGCTGAAGAAGAGGAGTTGGCTGTGACATGGACATCCAGCAATCAGCCCTCCATAATGCCAACTGTAATAAACTTCAGAGCTCAAGGTGAACCATTCAAGAAATACATGTTTGCTGATGATGTCTTAAAGTCACACCAGTGAACTGGTGGACGTCACTTCAGCACTTGGATTCAGAGACTGTTGAAGTGATCATCTCACTTTTAACAGCAGTAGCTTCTTCTGCCTGTGTAGAAAGAATATTTTCTTCTTTTGGACTAATTTCATTCTGAATTGAGAAATTGTTTGGGTCCTGACAAAGCAGGAAAGCTGTTTTTTCTTTTCCAGATTATGAACAAACAGGAAAATGAAGGTGAAGACAACTGAGTTAGCTGCAGAAGCCAATATTTTAAGTTTCTTGTGTTGACCTGGCTGACATCGTTGATTTTAATTTTGTCTTTTTTAAAAAAATATTTCATTTAGCTATTTTAGTTAAAAACAATTTTAACAAAAACAAACCTGATTTTAAAAACCGTGAATGTTTAACTAAATTCAAAAATTCATATGCTTGTTTTGTTAAAATACTTTGTTTGCTGTTGAAGAAAAAAATCCAGAATACATAATGTTGTTGTTTTAGTTAAATAAAACAGTTGAAATGTCTGTCTGGTGATGTTCTCCTTCTAATACAGCATGGCAAGAAAATCCTCCAAATATTAATGATTAACCTGTTGAATTGGAGATAGTTCACCTCCCAGTGACTTCATAAGTATCTGCTTCAATTACCTTTGGTAAATGAAATAACCAAGCAATCATTCGTTTTCTGATATAGCTGTAAAACTAACCTGAAAAGTTTTCAAAATAAATCACTTTAAAAATGTATAGTGTGAACCTTATAAAAATGAAACCTACATCTGTCTCGGAGTTGTGAAGAATATGTATTAAGGTTATAGCAACCAACAAGAATGCACTTTTATGTAGCAATCCATGATTAAACTGAGTCTTCCTGACTGGTGGTTTAAATCCTGATCAATGTGATTTAAATCCAATCCACCCTGAAGAGAACGGAAAAGCAGCATTATTTTCTTAGGACATGGCTACACTGGAAACGTCAAAGCGCTGCGGTGGGAGTGCTCCTGCCGCAGCGTTCGCAGTGCGAGGGGATTAGCTCAGAGCGCTGGGAGCATGGCTCAGAGCCTCTCTACGCGAGCGCTTTAAAGTGCTCAGATTTGCTGTGCTCAGGGGGTGATTTTTCACACCCCTGAGCCAGCAAGGTAGAGCGCTGTAAAATGTAAGTGTAGACAAGCCCTGAGTTGCCCAAGATGGAGCTTGACCAGGATGCCGCCACCCTGACCTTTAATCGGAGACCCAAGAAGAGGCTGTGGGTGATTGTGCCGTCATTTCTGGTGCCTCCAGGCCTCTCCTGTGCTCTTTAGAACACGCTGGTTCAAAGTTCTCTCAGCCTGAGCGCATTAGGCGTTCGACGGTGATTTATTTGTTTGGCTATTGATTACCGTGGTGATTTGCGGTTTCCCCATTGCTTGGGGGAGGGGAGCATTGCTAGCCTCATTCCACATGGTGCCAGGTGTTCCGGGCCAGCTGTTGTGCCTGTTTGGACTTTGTACTGAGAGACCCAGAGCCAGGGGTAGGTGAGATTCTGTTTCAGTTTTGAACCCAGGTGTCAGGGACCTTGCAGCATGATGATCCTGCTCTGCTCTCTGAAGTGAGGGTGGGGCTGAACTAACCTGTGTAGGCCCCTGAGATCTGATAGTTCTGTGGCTGATTGTCCCATCCAAATGTCCACATGCTGTGACGTGTGTGTGCAATGTTGCCCTCTAGCGAGTGGTCTGCAGAGAGGATAAGGGTCTGTTACCACGTGCACCTAAAGGAGCTAGCTCTCCCTTAGCTCAAGTAGCAGAGGCCCATGTGGTAGGAGCTAGAGGTCCCAGTCCTGGGTTCCATCCATGGTGCCTCATGCGATCAGTGCATCTGACAACCAGTGTGTCTGCCTGTGTGAGGCCTGTGCACTGGGGACAGTAATGATCTGTTCCCTACAAGGCATAGTCGGTCACTCGATGCCCCTGCGTGCTGTGTGGCATTCCAAACAGGGTGTCGTCTCTGGTCAACAACACGGTTAAAGCTGGGACTTGAGCTGTGTGGCCGCCAGTTTGTTTGCGTGTATAGTCATAGCTGTTTTCATGAATAAACCTTGTCTGCTTTAACTGGCCTGGGATTCCATCTTCTGGGCAGCTCCCGCTGCAGAGAGGACTGTAGGCAGCAGCAAGCAGCGCCCTAGGCGGGGCATGGGGACGGACGCTGCACAGGGGGTTCAGATGCTCCAGTACTAGCCTGCTGCTGAAAATGGGGGGGCGGCTGTTTAAAGCAGAGAGGCAGTCAGAGCTGCGTGGCTGCTTCCCTCCCCTAGATGAGTCTCAGCCCCACAGTGAGTCATGGCCAGACACATACACGTGAACCCAGGGCCCCTCAGCTCCGCAGAGACGGGCCGCTTCCGTCGGAGTGCAAGGGGAGCTCGGGTCGGGGTCCGTCAGGGGTGGGCTGGTACAGATGCTGTGGGTCCATCACTAGAGTGAGACCAGCTCCTGGGTGCCCGTGCAGTGCAGAGCATGCCAGCCGACGCAGGGCGTGGCAGCAGCCAAGGCATGGTGTACTGGGTTAAGGCTGCTCAGACAATGCCTTCTGCTCTCCTCTTGGGGCAGCAGGGAAACGTGGCGTGTGGGATTGCCGCCTTGCCGCCTTGAGACTCTGGTTCCAGTCAGGGAGCACTCCAGGGTGCCTTAGGGTCCCAGCCGCGGTGCTTACAGACTCCGTAGGTCCCAAGCAGGTGGTCAGCAGTGAATGGGTCCGTGCCCCACTCTGTGCTAGCCTGGTGGATAGCGCCACTGTCTGGGGCATTACTGGCTCCTGCCTCAGCACGCACACTTGTCTCGGGGAGGGACTGCTTTAGGGTGGCTCCTATGCCCTCTTCCCTCGCTCTTCGGGCCCTGAGCACCGCTAGACTCGCCTGGGGCCCTGAGCAGCACGGCTCGGAAGGGCCAGTGGCTCCGTGCTCTGGCTTTGGCAGAAGGCGGCTTTACGCAGCTCACTCTGCATGTGGGAACTAGGGGGGCTGCCGTGCGTGCATCTCTCTGCCTGCAGGTGCCTCCAGGGCAGCACCGCCCTGGGCCTCGTTAATCCCGGGCTTGGTGGATCTTGGCCGAGTCAGCAATGCGGTCCCGGAGGGGTTGGATACTTCGCTCCTCTGGCTACGTGCAGCGGTGCCTCGGCAAAAGCCGAGCGAGTGGGTCTCTGCTCCGTTCCTAGCACACAGGCGCTTGCCTCCCCTAACGCTGGCTTTCAGCGACATGCCAAGGGTTGAATGGGCCACAGAGAGTGAGGCTCTGATTCTGTGCTGTGTCCCCAGGAGGATCAGACTAGGGGAGGGGGTACCTCTAAGCCATCTTTGTGCCCTCTCCGGATTCTGGGCTGCTCCAGGAGCTGATGTGGCCCTGGGCTAAATCTAACGCGGCCCATCACAGGCTGCAGTGCAGCTCACCATCCCCAAGCACCAAGGGCTCACCCCTGACCCTGGCACCTGGGAGGGAGCAGCATAGGGCTGTTGGTGGCTGCCCTGGAGGGATTAAGGCTGCTCCACGTGCAGCCCAGAGGAATCTGTCCCCAAACTCCTCCCTCATCCCTAAGGGCCCTTTCCAGGCTGGGCAGCAGAGGCAGGAGGACGCTTGTCCTGCTGCCATCTGCTGCGCCTCTCTGAGGCGTCCGTCTCCAGGGCTGCCAGGCCCCACCAGCCGTGTGCACCCCTGCTGCGGGCAGAGGACCTGCCTGCGGGGGTTTGTGCTGGCAGAAGGGTGGGTGGTGCCAGGCGTCAGCAAGGCCAGGTGCACACTAGGGAGACCCTACGGCAGCAATAAAGCTGAAACGGGAAAGAATTCTGCAGCCTGGGCCCGAGAGCAGAGCTCATGCCCTGTGGGGAGCTGTCTGGCACCCCTCACGCTGCGTTTCTCCTCCCTCTTCCACCCTTCATGGGGCGTTCTCCCACAACGGGGGCGTCTTGGCTTCATCCGTGCTGCTGCCCCATGGCAGCCCACTGCCCCTTCTGTCCCAAAGCACTCTGCAGACAGGACTGAAACCACCCTGATCCCCACCCCCTGCCAGGAGCGAGGGCAGCATCACTTTCTGAGAGGAAGTGCAGTTCAGGATGGCTGGATGCCAGGACTCCTGGGTTCTATTAAGGGCTCTGCCACTGATGTGCTTGGTGACCATGGCCAAGTACCTCCCCTGCTTTGTGCCTCAGTTTCCCCATCTGGAAAACCGGGGTGATCCCCCCTCTTCAGGGGCTGAGGATTATTTCATTCACAAGGTATTAGATGGGCAAAGTATTTATAAAATTACCCTCCTTTTCACAAATGGGGACACCAAGGCCCACGGAAAGGTGAGGAGCAGTGGCAGCAGATGCCCTCATGGTCCATATTTGAGAGGGGACCCCGGGGAAGGGCTCGGTGCGTAAAGCTAATTAAATATCTGCAGAGACAGTGGAGGGGAGCGCCCCCTGCCCGGCCCGCCGCCTGTCACAGCGGCTGTCTCCCACGCTCCTCTCCAGCAGGGTAGCACCATAGGGACGCTGCGAACAGGAACAGTGTGGAAAGCAGCTGACGTGACAGGCCGAGTGCAGAGCTCGGAGCCTTGCCAGAAGTCCACCAGCATGTGAGCTGCCTGCTCCGATCTACTTCTTGCCGCAGGGGGTCCTCTGCCAGGACCCCCCGGGGGCAGAGATGTACCAGGCACAGTTGCTGGAGAGGCCGTCCTGCTCTGCTCCCTCCATGGCTCGGGGCTGGAGTCTCTGCAGTGAGAATGGCTGGGGAGCGGTCGGCTCTTGGCAGGACTTGGGACCCCATCAGGTGGCTTGGGCTGCCCTGTGATCAGAGGCAGAGTGCACCGTGCTGCAGGTGGCTCTTGGGCCATGGCCCTGAGGGGTCCCCACCTGGCTGGGATCTTCCCGGTGCAGATGATCTGGAGGGGAAAGGCTGCCAGGCGTGAAGAGGGGTGGGCAATGCGCGATGATCCCTGGAGCCGGGAAGTCTTCCTAAAGCCCCGTCCCAGCCGGGGCAGTGTTGTCCCTGGCTCCTGGGAGAGAGATTGGCCCTGGTTTGGCTTTCTGGGCTAGCAGGGAACTAGGGAGAAGGCGGGCTGGCTAGCTGCAGTGTGTGTGAGAGAGCGGTAAGGGAGAGGGGATGGTGGGGGTAGCCCAGGGACCTGCTTTTTCAGGTGGGCATCGGTATCTGGGCTTTCTGCCCTCACCCCAATCCCCCTCTCCAGGTTTTCTCCCCTGTGGGTGGCTGGCTTGGGACTGTGTTCTCTTGCAAGGGGGCGGGGAGAGCTTCTCTGAAAATCTAAATCCAGCCCCCGGGATAGCTTGCTGCGCATCTGGGCCCTTTGCACCTTCCCAGTGCTCCCATTGAGAAGGAGGGAGGTGCAGCCTCCAGCCTGTGGATCGGGGCTTTGGGGAAGCAAGACCCCCGCAGGAGCCAGCTCTGGCGAGGTGTCACGCTCCTGCTGTTGCCTCCCAGTGGGGGGGTGTGGCCCAGGGGCTCTCCCCTGCATGGTGAGTGGGTGCTGATGGGGTTGGTATTAATCAGGTTGCTGCAGCGAACAACCAGACCAGTCTCTCTGCATTGCTCTCCTCTCCCCCACCCCCTTCGCCCCCATCTGTGTCCTCGCTCCCCCCGTGGAGTCACCAGGGGCGTGAGGCCCTGGGCAGGGTAGCTGTGCCCATGGAGCCGCCTGGGCCTGGAGCGCTGGTGACTGAGCTGAAAATCTCAAGGGCAAAATCAAAATTCAAAACACCATCCCCTGCTCTGCTTGAATCCCTCCTTATGCCTCCCACCTGCCATGCTGCCTGCTGGGCCCTCTGCTTTATTCCACCCAACCCTGTCCTGCCATGCTCCTGGTTAGCTGTCTGGGTGGCCCATGGCACAATGGGGCCCTGATCTAGACTAGAGCGTGGCTCAGGCCTAACCCAACTAGATCACAGCCAAGCCGAAGCCGACCTGAGCCCCTCGGGTTGTTTTCATGCCTGACGCCTGGAGTCCGATCCCATTGGGTCCAGGTTGGGCTGCCAGGCTCTAGCCACTGCTCGGACTCCATTTTCTTTTTATTTTGTTTCCTCCAGAGAGCCTCTGAGCTAACTGTCCCCTGGGCCCTCTCCTGTGGCCCAATCCCTCGGTCGCTCCCCATCCCAGCGCACCCGAAGGGCAGCTGGTTCTCCCCTCCCCCTGAGCCCATGTCAGCACTGCTGCCTTGTCCTTAGGGCTTGGCCTGGTGGCGGTTTCCTGCTCCCCATGCCCTGTGCCCGCAATCCCTCTCCAGCCGCCTCCTGCCTGTGGGGTCGGGGCGATGGCTGCTGTATGCTCCGCTCCAGCCAGTGCCGCCATCTGGTACTGTGTGTGTGGCATGGTGTGCCAACGAGCTGCAGCACGCTCCCTCCAGGGCACGCGCAGCAAGGCGGCGATGGCTGGCAGGAGTGGGTCACGCAGCCTCCCTGACACCCCCCCACCCCCCTGGGCCAGAGGAGGTGACCAGAGACCACTGAGCCTGAGAGAGTCGGGGTGTTTTTATACCCGGCACTGCTAGTGGGGGCCTGTCTGGTTCAAGGCCTACCCGGGTCCGTGACTGGGCTCCTGGGCCCTGCTTAGCAGCAGTAACTCTTTCTAGGAGGAGGGCCGGCCCTGTGGGCGCTGGCTGGCTGGGTGGTTGAAGGTCCCAGGAAGCAGTGGGTGGGTTTGGGAGGGGGCTGGGTGGGCGTTCACACTCAACCCCAGCCCTCTCTGCGGCATCTGCCCTCCATATGCTATTGGGGTCAGTGGCTCCTGGGGATTAGTGCGATTTCCCATGCTGCTGGGAATTCCCTGGGCAGGGGCAGAGCCTGGTGATATTCTTGGCCTCTGCAGCACTTCTGGTTATTAGCTGCAGCACCAAACAGCTGGGGAATTACTGGCTTCGAAACCGTTCCGCACCCCCACCCAGCCCTTTTCTTTGCACTGTCAGTCGCTTCAGTGAGTCACTTCTCTGCTGGGAACAGGTCCAGGCTCCTCCCCACCAAGGAGCTCAGCCTGCGGGGGCCTGGGCCTGGTGTCCTCTGGTGCTGGATTCCCTTAGCTCCCCGTCCTCATCCCTGGGATTGCAGTAGCTTCAGGAGACCCCAGCCGAGATCAGGGCCCCCTCATGGTGGGCACTGCGCAGGTGCAGTCCCTGTCCCCAGGAGTTTACAATCTAACGGGGCTAGACAAAGGCAGGATGGTCACAGAGGTGCAGAGAGGGGAAGAGATCCTGGGCAGAGCTGGGACTCTTAACCCAGGTCTCCTGAGTCCTAGTCTAGTGCTTACCCACTGGGCAGCTTCTCTGGTCCTTGTGCTTTCCTTGCTCTTTGCCTGTCTGTCCCATGCCCCAGGAGGTGCCCATCACCCTCATTATCAGTCACCCCCTGCTGGATGGCTGCCCGTTGGTTTAATTTTGCATGCCTCCTTTTCCTGTGAGCAGGTGGTTCCCAAAGCCTGGTGTGCGGAGAGCTGGCCGGCTTCACGGTGCAGGCTCCTCCACCCTGCCAGCCGTCAGCATCTTCACCGCAAAGGTCCCCAGGTGCCCCGTGAGAGCAGCTGGAAACGTGGAGCCAGCACAGCTGCTGCTGCAGAGGGGAAGGGGGAACCACCCAGGGGGACCCACCCAGGGGGGTCAGAGCCACTAGTGGGAGTGAAGCTGCCCCCGCCCCCGGGAGAGGGAGAGCCCAGGGGGATGGGGGCAGTAAGGAACAGAACCCATGGGTGGGGGAGATGAAATGAGGGGCGAAGCAGAAGGTGCGAGTCATTCCTTTCCAAAAGGGCAAAGCCCATGGGGCTAGAGTCAGCTGAGAAGGCACCAACCCAGCGCCGGCATGCATCTGCCATGGGACCGTCTCCTGTGCTGGCCCTTGGGATGGCTGGGGAGCGGAGAGTCTGTAGGTCACTGGAGGGCACAGATATGCAAGCACTGAGCAAGAGATGGCAGGGGGCCAGGGTGACTCTTACTCAGACTTTTAAAAGCTCTTCATTCCTCGATAAGCACCTATTGAGTGAGACGTTCTGGAGCAAAGCTCTGCTGGATAAAGACTCAGACCCTGCCCCCCGCCCCCCTTCAATTCTGAGCTGAGAGTCACTCTCCAAACAGTGCTCCAGCAGAAAGGAGGTGACAGGTCCTTTAGTGACAGGCAGCTGGGGCAGACCAACGCCATCGCTCTTAGTGTGTCAGAGAAGGGCAGGCTCCCCTGGTTTCCCCTTTTCAGGTCATCTTGAAAAAGATGGGGACAGCCCTTGGGCTCCGGATAAATAGCTGATGCTGCCCTTGTGGTGGAGAGTTTGGGAGCAGCTGGTTTGGAGGGGGACGATTTCAGTCACTCTTGTTTAACGAAATGTCCCATCCCCTTCCCAGCCCCTCTGTGCTAATCTGTCCTTGGCCTCCTGGCCTGCCGGGGTGTAGTTAATACCAGTGACCCCTGCACGGTTCCTCCTTTTCGAGGGTCTCTGGGGGAATGCCAGAAATCAGACAGAGCTGAACAGACAGGGAGGGAAGCTGTGGGTGTGTTTGTGTCTTAGGCCTGGTCTACACCCAAGGTTCCCCTGATTTGCCGGAGATCAAACCTGCTTCGCTGAGCTGGTGCAATCGATCCCCTGGGTGGCTGCCCTGGCGTTTTAGTGGCACAGCAGCACTGCTGCGGCTTGGTTGAGAGCCACTTGCCGTTTAAACGGCTGCGTTGGGGGGGTGGCGTGCGTGACGCTGGCAGGCCAGGTGCCAACTCAGGCCAACGTCCGAGGCCTCCACTGAACACTGACAAACACCTAGCTGGAGTCAGTATGGCTCACCTGGGTGGTAGGATTGTTAAACCAGGTGTTAGAATGGGACAAACATGTTTAGACTTTATGGAGTTCTGCTGCATTCATCCAACATCTGTGTCCCGTTGCTCCGTCCTGCAAGGTAATATGTGAGCAGGTGTATTGTGAGCCTCTGTGACTCTGTAAATCGTAGGACAGGAGAGGGTGAAGTGCTGATCTCCAACCCATGGTGTTCTGTCCTGCCTGACCAGGAAGACCCGTCCACACCAGATGGACTAGAATGGAACATCAAAGAGGACAAAAGACTCTGTTGGCCGCTCACCGCAAGATGAGTCTTGCAAGTGAATTCTTCCATCAGCTGAGTTTACAGCTCAAAGAGGGGGAGAGGGGCATAAAATCCCCTAACAAGGAGGAACAGTACCTTTGTGCTACTTGGATTCTGGGAGGCCAGGATTACTAGGCACAGGTGTGACGATGCTGCCCTGGGAGCCAGCTGAGGTCACTCAATTAGGGTGAACTGCAAACAGAATGGGGCAAACAAACCCCAAGGGCTGGTGAATATTCTAGTACTTAGATTTACCCAGCCAGCCCAAAACAGCTTCTATAGTACCCAGCCTCAGGCCTCCATCCAGACACACATGTCAAACACATGATGATAAATTCTGAAAATCTTATTTCATCATATAAAAGAAAAGGTTCTCCTGACCCCAAAGGACCAAGCTCCAGACCCAGGTCAAATAATAACTTAGATCTTACCCCAAATACATGCTTACAGTCAATTCTTATTAACTAAACTAAAATTTATTAAAAAAGAAAAGCAAGCGTGTTGGTTAAAAGATCAATATACATAGACTTGAGTTCAATTCTTGAGGTTCAGCTACATAGCAGAGATGAGTTTGTAGTGGCCAGAAGTCCTTTTAGAAATAGTCCAGAGGTTATAGTCCAACGTCCATGTTCAGGGTGACTCCAGTCAGTGACCGGGGATCTCAATCCTTATGGCTTAAGGTTTCCCCCTCTTGAAACCCAAAGCAGATCTGAGATGAAGAAGGATCGTGTCCCAAGGTTTTTATACATTTCCTGCAGCCTTTTGGCCTGAGAAAACAATAGGCTTAACTTTCCTTCTTCCAAACATCCTGGCAATTAGCACAGGGGATAATTTATCCATTAAACAGTTCAGATACAGGTTATCACAGCCTTCAAAGAGACATAGACAATAATACGATTTCACTCAATAATACGATTCTTCCTAAATGTTTTTTGATCTTTGTATCAAAGCTATAGCAATAGACAAGACTTGTTTGCTGACATCACAAGACCTGAGCAAACATCTACTTGCATCCGATGACTTTGTGAGCTGTAGGTCACAAAAGCTTATGCTCAAATAAATTTGTTAGTCTCTAAGATGCCACAAGTCCTCCTTTTCTTTCTTTTATCTCTAACAAAGGAGGCTTGCATTTCAAAGCTCTATTCATTTACATCTCTTCCTAAACAGTCTGTAAAGTTCCACCAAGGGTCAGGCCAGTCTGTGAGTTAATTAACTCTTTCTGGCCCTGTCACCTTTCAATGAGATATTCTATTACACTCATAATGTCACAACAGGGAAAAGATCCCCAATGCTTAGCCTGGGGTAGCCCTAAAGGACATGTAGAGCTTGCTGATTAGAGAAGGTTCTGTTACCTTTTGAAACTTAAGATTGGAACTCACTTGTGTGTTTCTGTTTACCAGCTTTGACCTTGTAAATAACTCTCGTTTCCTTTTCCTAGTTAATAAATCTTTAGATATTTTATTATAGGATTGACTGCAAGTGTTTGTTTTGGTGTAAGATCTAAGGTGCAGTTGCCCTGAGGTAAGTGACTGGTCCTTGGGACTGGGAGCTATCTGAATATTGCTGTGATCTCTGGTGTAAGGGACCACCTATCACAAAGGCAGGCTTACCTGGGTGGCAAGACAGAGTGCCCAACGGGACTGTCTGTGACTCCCTGTTATGGCTGTTGTTATCCTGAGGAGTTTACACTTGATACTTGGTTGGTGAAACTCAGGCAGTTTGGGGTTTGTGCCCTGCTTCTTCGCTGACTGCCCTGAGGTTGGTACTCACAGGCTGGCTTGACAGTGCGTGGGAACTCAGAAGTGCCCGGTTTTCGGGTGTGTGAGTGTAGCTGAACGTGACCTTTTGGAAAGGCGCCAGGCAACCTGAACTCCTTGTTATTAAGTCCTGGGGCAGTTAATGGGTTTAATCCTGGCTCTTGTGGTTTTAGCTTGCACCTGCAAATCACTGTGACCAGTTAAAAACTGATATAAGGATGTCCTCACGAGGCTTTGTACTGGTTTATCTGCATTGGGTTTTAAACTGCTTTAAACAAAGGCAGCTTTTGTGTGTAGATAAGAGCCAGGAGAGGGAAGAATCAGTAGGAAACTAGGAGAGGAAACAAAGAATGTGGTGAAACCTGCAAGGTGGTAGTAGGTGTGAATGGGGGAGGCTGTGAGGGGGCTGGGCAGAGCCGGGATGAATCCCACTGGGAAGAACAGCAGAGTTAGAAGGCATGAGAAGGCTTTGGGCTGGCACCAAGGGGTTGAATAAAGGGTTCCAGGGCAGCCTGGGATTGCCATGCCTCCTACAGGAATGCTCGTGGGAAGCTCCTTGCTGTGGTATGACAGCTCCAGGAGGCCCCCATGAGGCTGAGTTAATGTGACCAGGGCATGGGAGCGGAACTTGTTTCAAGGGAGGATCTGAATTGCAAATTTGGACCAAAAATAATCTGGGGCATCAGGGCGGAGAGATAGCTCGGCCCCTCGTGTGCAGCAGGCTGGAAGGAGCAGGCAGGATTAGCTCCCAGTTGGCACGCTGGGGTGGGGAGGGCTTATTGTGTGACACAAATCCGCAGAGGCCGGGACAGGCCCATGTGCAGGGGAGCTATGCCCCTGCCAGGATGAGGGAGCCTGGCTGGCAGAAACCCTTGAGGATTTGGGGTTTCCGGACAGCTGCCTGGGAGGATGCAGTGCTGCCGAGAGGAGCACTGAGGAATGGCGAGGAAAGCATGCGCTGTTGAGGGGGTGTGTGTGTGTGCGTGTGTGTGAAGGGGGATGTCCCTTCACTCTGAGCAAGGAGCAGCAAAATCCCCATCCTCGTATCACTTTCCCAGGCCGGTGGGGGGCAATGCCCACTCTGTAATAGTACCAGGCTGAGCGCTCGGGGGACCCTGTTAGTGCTGCTCTGTGCTCCTGGGGACCCCAGCCCAGGCCTGGGGAGCACGGGGAGCAGGTAAAGCTGAGCTGCAATAGCTGCATCCCTGTGTATGAACTCTCAGAGCTCCAGCTGGTCACACGTGCTCTCCCTGCCTCTCCCTGTCCCCTGCAGTGCATGGCCTCTAGCGGGGCCTGACCCCGTCCCTGCTGTAACTGACCCGATCGCTAACCCCCACTTCTTAAAGGCAAGACAAATTCCCTTGTTGCTTATAAAAGTGGGGCTCAGTGAGAATCCTGCAGGAAGGGGCTGCTTCCACCATGCATGCCCCGCTCTACCCGTTCTGGATCCCCCGCAACGCAGCTCTGCTGCTGCCCTTAAATCCAAACCTGCAGCCCCCTGCTCGTCCTGCCTGGGGCTCTGTCACAGGTCTGGTGAGCTCCCCCATTGGCCACGTGCCAGGCAGGTGTGAGAGGAGCTAAATGCTGACTCCTTGTGTGCTTTAAGCTTAGGAGTGTGAACCGAGTCCAGGCATTGTCCTGGCTTGGGGTTCATGTGCGCACACGCTGGGAGCCGACCCTCTGTCCAGCAGCCCCTCCTGACAGCTGAGACTTCATGGCCCAACTGCCCAGCCCCTGGGACCAGGGCTGCCCCCCACCCGCCTCCAACTCTCCTGTAGCTTAAACACACCTCTCCCTGCACCCCAGCAGGTGCCTGCTCTGGGCCCCCAGGGGAGCTCCTCAAGGGATAACACGCAGGCAGATGTTGCCCAGGAGTCTAACACCACTCCTCTGTGTGGCACAAGAAACGCACAGATCAGTACAATGGGAAAGAACCCTGCCTCAGTTTCCTCACCACTCTGAAGCGTTCTGGGCTGGAGTCCGAGACCTGAGAGATTGTCCTGCTGCAGCTCGTGGCCTGACTCTTGAACTGTAAGATGCTCTCTCTCGATCTGCTTGCTTTCTCTTGACTTTCCAGCAGCTAAACTGACCCATCCATTCTGCTATGAAAGCTAGCCCACCTCTTCCCCTCTGCTGCCCTGTCTCTCTGCAAAGCCTTCCTCAGGGAGTCCTGTCTAAACCCAGCTTAGCCACCTCTGGTCTTGCCTTCGTTTAACATGTAGGTCACCATAGCTAAGGAAAATCCACACCCCTGAGTGCCAGAGCTATACGAACCTCACCCCTGGTGCACACGCAGCTAGGTTGATGGAAGCACTCTTCCATCGCTCTGGCCACTGCTGCTCAGGGAGTTGGGGTTCCTAAATCAACAGAAAACCCCTTCTGTTGCCGTAGGCCGTGTCTACAGGGCTATGTTGGCATAGCTAAGCGCTGTAGCTAGAATCCCTATAGTGTAGACATAGTCTTTGCCTCTTTGGCCTGCTTTGAGAATTGTCCTTTGTCCAAACACCAGCCCCCTGTGGAGAGCTGGAGAAAACTGGTTCTCCTGCCTTCATCCCACCCCCTTAACTTCCCCCTGCTGTGGCTGTAAGGTCATTCAGGTTAACTGCTCTCCATTGTCCCTGCCAGTCTCTGCTGGATTCCACACTTACAAGGAGGCATTCGATGAGACTGCAGTTTTCCTAGTCACAAATTCATAGGATCAACCCAGATCCATAAGTGCAGTCAGATTCCCCAAAATGGTCACAGTCTCTGGGGCTGGATTTGCTATGAATGTTACCAGATTGCAATCCTGGCCATTTTGCACTGGTGTAAATGGGGGCAGGGCTATGGCTAATCAACCCCCCACCCCAGGATGGCCAGTCAAGGCTTGTCTGAGGTGGGAAACCCTGGGGACCTGAGCACGGCTGGTGCTGACCTCTGCTCCGGGCGGTGGAAAAGCAGGGCAAAGCTCTTTGCTTTCATCTTTACAACCACGTCCTGCCAGGCAGCTGCGAAGGGTGTGAATGCAGCTTTAACACAGCCTGAGAATGGGAATGAGCCAGTTGCTGTGTGCGATTTTCTGTTATGGGAGAAAACAGGCCGAAGGGAGAAAGACACGTACTCAGGTGTGCCTTAGCTCCCAGTATTGGGACTAATAGAAATTTTTCCCTCTAGCCCAAGAGGTGGTTAAATCTCAACCCAATAACCCAATCTCACCTTCAGTTGGACTGAGGTTGTCAGCTCTTTGGTCTGTGTCTGTACAGTGCCTAGCACGGTGGGGGCCCTGCTCCATGGTTAGGGCTCCTCGGTTCTACCATGATACAGATAATAGGTGAGTAAAGTGACTTTCATGGGAGTAAGAAACAGGAAGGAACATAAGTGATTGTGTGGACACTTTAACCTGGTGCCGGCATCTCCCAGCTTCACCCCACCTGAGGAGTGTCTCCCTCTGCTGCCAGGTAGAGTCACCCTAGTTCTTAAAGCTATGCACCTGTGGCCTGTGTTTTGGAGTAGGGGGTGCCAGTTCCATCCCTGCCGTCTCTGGGACGGCCCATGCCTGCCGGGGAGCAGGGTGGTGACAGCTGGGAGCTTGCTGGGGTCTGTGGATTCCTTATGGTGCCTGTGATTGTTTGAGCATCAGGATTCATATATTCAAGGGCCAGAAGGGACCACTGTGATCAAGTCTGACCTGCGTAATGCAGGCCAGAGAACGGCCGCCAGATAATTTCTGGAGCGGATCCTTTAGAACAGTGGTTCTCAATCAGGGGTCTGGGGCACCCTAGGGGGCCACGAGCAGGTTTCAGGGGTCCGCCACGTAGGGCCAGTGTTAGACTCACTGGGGCCCAGGGCAGAGACCTGAAGTCTGAGCAACATAGCTTCGTGGGGGCCCCTGTGACATGGGGCCCTAGGCAATTGCCCTGGCTTTTATATGCAGAAAACCAGTCGTGGCACAGCTGGGTTGTGGGGTTTTTTTATAGCGTGTTGGGGTCGGCCTCAGAAAGAGAGAGGCTGAGAATCCGTGTGTTAGAAAAACATCTAGTCTTTGATTTAAAAGGGAAGGCTGGGTACTTTGATGCAAAGTCACGTGGTCTCATAATAGTCCCTGTCGACCCCTCCGTACCCTCTGTGGGAGGCCCCCCTAGGTGTACCCTACCTGCGCTCCCTATGGCAACGGGACACTGGGCCTGGGGAGGGGCTATATGTCCTCAGTGCCAGGCGGTGGAAGCAGATGAATGTCCTATGAGAGCACGCCAGCTCTGGGCATCACGTGCAGCCTTCACCCACCCTGATCTCCAAGTCCAGATGCTGTGTGGGCCTTTCTGCTGGGTTTCTGGGCCGTGCCTCGAGGGACAGCTGCTGGGAGGGGGGGGCTCGGTTTCTCAGCCTGCAGCATGGGACCTGTCAGAACATCTCCAGTGCTTATCAGCACACGAAACGAAAGGGCCGAGAGGGCCTGGATTACGTAACTGCAGCCGCCCTTTGCAGCGAGCACACCCGGCGTATTTAACCCAATTAGCGGCCGCGCGGCTCGGGTCTGGCCCCGGGGGCGGCAGCTGCCTGCTGCCGATTGGGCTCGCTGTGATGCTGGCTCGTCTTGCACACTGGACCGGGCCAGGCTGGGCAGTGCTATGATGGGAGACTTCCCTGGAAAAGCCGGGGTGCTGGTGACCCAGTAGGGGGTGCAGCTGGGGGTGAGTTGAGGTGGAGGGTGCCAGGTGGCATGCTGGAGCCGCTGGAGTTTCCAAGGCTGGAGGATGGAAAGTGGCTTGTGTTAGACACCCAGCCGGGGAGGGGGGCGATACCAGCCATTCAGGTCTGACCCTTCTCTGTGTTTCACAGCCAGCGGGCCCCAGCGGGCATGGGGGCTGGTCCCCCTTTTCCACCACGGCAAGCTCACTCGTCTAGTTCTCTGTTTTCCCCCTCTGCTCTCCCTGCTTCTCTGCTCTTTTCTCCTCGTGCCAGCCTCATCCTCCCCATGGTCGGCTCCCCCCACAGCCACCTTTGTGGCCACCCCTCATGCCTGAACCCCCCCAAATGGCTCTGTAAGGCCTGGCCTCTGTGAGCCTTCAGACCCCCTTCCCAGGGCTCCCTTGTACCATAATGCTGGTCAGAAATTCGCCCGTGCCTAGCGAGGCGGTTGAGGGGCAGATGGGGAGAGCAGATACTGGTTTATAGAGCTCATTTGCCCACCCTGAGAGAACCCCAGGAAATGCCCCCCCGCCACCACTAACCTGAGCTTCTCTGTGCCCCTGAGAGCTGGCCGTGTCTCAGTCCCTTTGGTCAGTGCTGGCCTGGCGCAGCAGAATGCTGCCGTGATACCCGTGCTGACCGCCAAGATCACAGTGCAGCCGGGGTGGGCATGGAGACGTGGCTGGATGGTCTGTGGGAAGAGGCTGAGACCCACCAGTTCAGGTCACAAGTGATGAGAACAAGTTGAGTTTGAAGAGCCAGCTGAGATTTTGCCAGCTGTCTATAGGGTTCGGACACCCCGGTCTGAGCCTCCAGCCATGGGAAATCTTAGCCATTCGTTATTATGGGAACGCACCGTACTGGGGAACCTGTGTATTTGAAATGATTCTCTTGCCATTCTCTGATTCCAGCCTAGTGGTGAGACCAGGAAACTTGGGGTCAGGGCTCCCGCGTTTCATGCCCAGCTCGGACATTGGGTGTGTCTCTGCTGCAGGTGGGAAGGTGCTCCCTAGCACAGGAAGATGGCCGTGTTCGAGCGAGTGTGCTAAGGATCGCATTTTGGCTCAGGCTAGCGACCCGCGTGCTTAGCCGGCTGGCCTGAGCCACCGTGGCCATAGTGCTGCTTTTAGCGCACTCGCTCGAGCAGAGCTAGCATGTCTGGCTACCCGCCCTAGGAAGCACGCTCCTAGCCACGCCCCCTCGCTCACCACGTGATCTGCAGCCCCTCGCTCTGCCTTTCTGTACCTCGGTTCCCTCTCTGGACTAGGCTCCTTTGCTTTTCTGTGCCACCTCCCATCCATGGACTCCATAGCCCTCTGCCTTCCCTGCCTGATCGGTAACATCCTTCTCCCCATTGCAGAGGGGGAAACTGAGGCACGGAGCTGAGAAGGCCAGGCTTTGTGTGAGCACCACAGATGGAACCAGGGCTCCAGCCAGCCGGGTCTGGGTGCTAACTACTTAGCCCATGGTTCACACTGCATGCACGTGGGCACGAAGCATTTGTGGGAAGGGGAGGAAGGAACTGAGAGCTTCTGACTGGCTGGATCCCATGTCAGCGCTGTGAATGCTGCATCCATCCAGCACTGCCTGGCAAAGCTTCTGGCAGAATCGGCTCCAAAGCTTGCCGGGGTGGGGGGAGTGGAGAGAAACGCAGTGTCCCCAGAAGCCTGCTGGGGGATGGACAGAGCTGGCTCACCTCCGTGCAGCCCACGTGCATGCAGGGAGCTGATGGAAACGCTCCCCAAGCTGCAGGTGCTGTTCTGTCTCCCCCAGCAGTTCCTGTCTGAGGCTGACTCATCTGCAGGAAGCCGGTCACGAGCTGGCCAATCAGCGAAAGCCGGGCCCCGGCTGGCTGGCATGACTTGTCATTGTCCCCCTGTGGAGCCGTGCCTATGCATGCAGATCCCGCTTTTCCACGTGGAGGTGTACACACACTAGGACCTGTGGTGAATCATACACCAAGGGTGCTTGCCTGAAACACCCCCCCCACACACACACACACGTGTGCATCATTGCTTGGATTCAGGTGCACCTATGTTTTCACACATGTTCCCATGCACGCACCTGACCACTAGGATCTGCCCTCAGTTCCTTCCATACAGGCCACCGGTAACACGGGCCCAACAAGGCTGCCCTGGGCTGGGGCTCCCTTCCCCATGCCCAGCCCAGTGCCTCTGGATTTGTCGCCGCGTTGGATCTGGCGGACGGGTTCTGAGGTGTTGCCCAGTCTCTGCTGCTGTTTAACTTCCACTCCTGTGCGCTGATGAGATTAGCGCCTGCCACACGGCGTTGATTGCTCCACCGGGCAGGCACCGGGGCGCGGTTGCCAGGAGAAATGCTGACACGCTGCTGTCTGACTCCCTGCGTCAGCCCTCCTTGCTGAGCCACGGCTGGCAGGGCCACGGCTCCTCCAGCCACAGTACCCTGTGGGGGGCTGCTCCTTCCATCCCCTCTGGGGGAAGCCCCGTGCCAGGGCAGGCCTCTGGTCTCTCGGGCCCTGAGATCAATAGCCCCAGCATTTGACACTTGAGCCTTTGCGTGGAGCTGATAGCACTAGGCTTTCAAGAGAGACTCTTGTCAGCAGCAAACACCCCAGTTTCACCCACTTCTCAGCTTTGTCTGTGCTACTGGACCCTGCTGGCCCCCAGTCTCACCCTCCTACAGCCCCCCTCCCCTGCGCTTCATCCCATGCACCAAACTCTCCGGCAGCCTCCCCCATCGTCTCCCTGCAGTCACTCCACTGTGACCCAGCAGCCAGATTCTCCCTCAGTTTTATTCCCCCCCCCCCACTGCTCTTCCCATACATAGCTCTGCCCCTCAATTCTCACTTGCAGCCCTCCTGCTATCCCAGCCCTGCCCCCCACCATCTCTGCTGGTGTCCCTCAATCCTGGCCCACAGCCTCTCTGCTACTCCAGTTCTCGCGGTGGGTGGTGGCAGGTGTTAGGATGCTGATGGATATCCACAGGCACTAGGCTGAGATCCCCCAAATTCATGTCACTTGTGATCCAAGATGGATTTGATGTCTGGTGTCCATCCAGCAGGTGAAAGGCACCTAGGTCCAGATCCTCAAAAGTATTTAGGTACCTAACTCCCATTAGATTCATTATCCTAAATCAGGGCTGGGACCGAGGGGTTCGGAGGGCAAGAGGGGGATCAGGGCTGGGGCAGGGGGTTGGGGTGTGGAGGGGTGGCTCAGGGGTACAGGCTCTGGGTGGCGCTTACCTCAAGCAGCTCCCAGAAGCAGCGGCATGTCCTCTTCCAGCTCCTATGTGGAGGCGTGGCCAGACGGCTCTGCTGCGCCCTGCCCCATCCACAGGCGCTACCCTTATTTCTCCCATTGGCCGCAGTTCCCAGCAAATGGGAGCTGCAGGGGCAGCGGCAGCATGCGGAGCGGAGCCCCCTGGCTGCCCCTATGCATAGAAGCCAGAGGTAGGACATGCTGCTGCTTTTGGGAGCCGCTAGGAGCAGCCCCTGACCCTGCTCCCCGGCTGCAGCGCCGGAGCAGGGTGAGCGCCAGACCCCACTCCCAAGCTGGAGCTGGAGGGACGGATTCAAATGGCTGGTGGGCCCGATGCGGCCCACAGGCCGTAGTTTGCCCACCCCCGTCCTAAATACTTCTGAGGGTCTGGGCCCTGCTCCCCTAAGCTGCCGTGCTGAGCTGCTTGCCTGCATGTGTGTACGCCAGGATGCCCTGGCGTTGAGACGCTTGGCTTGTGTCTCGTCTCCTGCTCCCCAGCTGCTGTTGGTCCAGGGAAGTCAGTGGGTCCCACTGGGAGTGTGTGCACTGGGGAGCGATCTCAGTAAATGGGGGTAACAGAGCAGAGTTTGGCTCCCAAGAAACTGAGCAAAAACTGTGCTTATTGGATGGATCCTACAGAAAGTGGGGGGCAGAAAACCTGCCTTGTAGCCCTACCCTGAACCTCATGGTCTCCTGTGCTTTGTGTTTTGTCCTCAGTGGGTGCTGGCCTTTGAGATCTTCATCCCCTTGGTCCTCTTCTTCATCCTCCTGGGGCTGCGACAGAAGAAGCCCACCATCCCCGTGAAGGAAGGTGAGTGTGGGCCGTGGTGACGTTGCCAGGATGCACTGGAGGGCAATGCCCTGCCTTCTAGGGGAGGCGTGTGGGAGAGAAGTGGGGGGGCTGGGAGTGAGACCGGGAAATACCCCCCAGTGACAGCACAGACCCCCCAGCCATCGTCTCCCTCTCAGCCAAGCAGATCCTTCCTTGGGAGGGCTTGGGCACTGGGCAGGGAGGGGGCTCATTGGGAGACCCGGGTGGGGATGAGCCGGGGGTCAGCGTGTGCCGGCCCAGTGGAAGGGTCTGGTGGTCGAGGTGGGCAGTGGCTCCGGGGCCAGAGGCTGCAGGGATCCGGAAGGCAGGATGTTCCTCCTGGAAACCTGTGGTCACCCTGTCAGTGCAGCTGCAGCAGGGAGTGGGGGCGTAGCGCAGAGACGATGGAGCAGAGCAGGGGCATGGGAAAGCGGGTCCCTCGGCAGATTCCCCCACTGCTCCTTGGGCAGCTCACAGCCCCACCCTTCTGGTAACCCACTTCCTTGCAGCCCCCGGCCAATTGGCTATATCCCAGCCCCCTCCCTGCACTGACCTCCTCCGGGGGCACTGAGAGTGTGCCCCACAGGGGCTAGCAAGCTGGAGGGGCCTCTGCCAGCCCATCCCAGCTGCTCCTTGGGCAGACAACCTTGGGCTGAGCGGCATCGTTGTACACTTGGGAAAGCAAGGCAGAGAGCCTGGCACGGGGAGGGTAGCTCCTGGGGGTGAGCCCCTTTCCCCAGGGCTGCTGGCTGGCTCCCCTCGGTCAGGGTGGGTGTCGGATCCCCCTCCAGCACCACCCGTGCTGCTCATGGGCTGAGCCTTACCACAAAAAGGCCTGTTCGCTCAGGGGGTGCCAGAGGGACCATGGGGGACCTCATCAGAGTGGGAGGCCCAGAGGCTGTGCTTGCCCTTGGCCACAGCAGGGGCTTGTGGAGGGGCAGAGATACGGGTGCTGGGAGGGGGCCAGCCCCCTCGCTGACTGAGGGTGACTGAATTCCCAGCTGGCCTGCCGGCAGGATCCCCACTCGCTGTGACCCGTCTCCAGCAGTTGGGCATGTGCTAGCTCCTAACTGAATCTGGGGGTGGGGCTGGAAATGAGCAGCCTGGCTGGCTGTGCCTGGAGCTCCCCCCTGCTGCCAGTTCCTGGGCAGCCGGGGCAGCAGCTGAGTGGGGGCGGGGGCATAACGGACAGCCCCCCTCCATAGTAAACTCGAGCGCTGAGACCTCCTGTGGGCCTCCCCCACCCCTCGCCCAGAAGGACAGTCAGAGACCGGCTCAGCTGCGTGCAGCACAAGGGGGCCTGGATCCCCCAGATGTCCAAACCACGCACAGGGGAGTGCAGCCTTGGAGAGGAGCCAATAACTCGGGCAGGCCAGGGCAGTGTGGCTGCTCGCACCCTGCCTAGGCTAAGCCAGCTGCTCACTCAGACCATGCAATTCCGGCTAGCTCTTCCCAGGGGCCGAGCTGTTGCCTAGGGCTTCCCTGCCCCCGCCTGACTCCAGAGAGCTTTGTAAAGTGGCTGCATTGTCCACTGCTCCAGTTCCCCAGGGCTGGTGCGGCCCCTATGGATAAGAGCTTCCGGGGCCCCCTATGGAAAAACAGAGCTCCAGCAGATTCCTCCTTCCGGTGAGAATCCAGGGCTCTCCCCGGGGCTGGCAGGGGATGCCGCGCTGCAAGGCACTGGGGCAGCTCCCCACAGGCTGGGCCACCCCAGCATGACTAGGGTGGAGACTGGCATGCAGGGGCAGGAATTGCCAGCCCAGGTTTTATCGTTGTGTTACGGTAGTGTCTAGACTCCCCGAATGCCATTGGGACCCCATTGTGCCAGGCGCTGCACAGACCGAGCGCCCCTTCTGAATAGACAAAGGGGAAACTGAGGTGAAAGTGTCAGACAGCAAGTCAGTGGCAAAACCAAGAACTGAACCTGGGTCCCGATTCCTAGTCCGGTGCCCTATCCACTAGGCTGCGCTGCCTGCCTGGCTCACAGCAGGGCTCCTGCTGGGCCAGCATCTGTTGGCGTGAACGGCCAGCTCCAGCGGCTTCAGTGGAAGGGGCAGGAGACCCCGCAGGGGGCGGCGATGGAATAACCAGCCCCCCAGGGGAAGTCCTTCCTTGCCCCATTGTCAGGCTGGCAGGTGCCTTGATGCAGGGGTTGGCACCCCTGCCAGGGGAGGAAGCTGGGGGAGAGGGATGGAAGCTGGCAGAGACAGTGGCTGCAGAATGAGGGGCCAGCCAAGAACCCCAGGATGGAAGGTGTGTTCCAGCGGGCTCTGCTCCTCACTATTCCAGAACCCCACCCCATCCAGACCCCCCACCCCACATCCCCAGCAGAGAGCTCAGCCCCGGCTGCTGCCTGGGGAAATGAAGCAGGCTTCGCTAGGGCTTGATGGGGGTTGGGCGGACATGGGAGGAAGAGAGGGGTGGGGCAGAGTGGAAGGGGCCCTGGGACACAGCAAAGTGATGCCCTAGCTCCCTGGGAGTGGGGCAGGCCGTGGTGTAGGGTAATGGTGACCTGAGCCTGTGTTGGCGCTGGCGAGGAGGAGCACCCAGCCAGGCTGTGACTGCCCGTGAGCCGGGGCCCCCAACTCTGACTTGTGCTCTTTGTTTTGTTTTTCTCTCACACACGTTCTCTTTTTCTTTTCCCATCATCACTCCCCTGTCTGCCTCTCCTCCACTGCCACTGCATGCTCCAGTCTGTAAGTTGTGGGTTGGGGTGGCGCTCCCACTCTCCCCTTTGGCAAAGCATTCTGGGAAATGGCAGCCATGGTGGCCCAGCTTTCTCGGCTGCTTTGACTAACACACATTTACTTAACCTGAGCCTTCACCCCTCCTCCTCCTCCTCCTCCTCCTCCTCCCACCCCCGCGGGGACTGGTGAAGAGGAATCTGCCCAGTGTACCAGAACCAAAGGCTCCGTTCTGGGTTGTGCCATAGACCCACCATCTTTCCTGGAGTCCCCCAGTGCCGTGGTCAGCCCAAGCTTCTGATTCGGCCACAATTCTCATTCCCTGGCTCCACACGCTCCTCTCTGTCGGACCCCATTACATGGCCAGCCCCCTTCCTGAGTTTAACAGCTGCGGAGCTTGGCTGGGTCGAACAGGTTCTGCCCATTGGGTCATGGGCTCTGCAGGGGTTAAAGCAGGGACCCAGCTGTGGAGGAGGGGGAGCGGTGGGGGAGACTGGTTTCCTCTCCCCCTCCCCTCCATCCCCATTGCATTCCCCCTTGGGGCAAACTGTGCTCTAACCCGGGTAAGAAGCAGCGCACTATCCCTGTCTCTCGCATTTCCTTGTGTGTCTGGGGTGGGGAACTGGAGACCCCTCGCTGGGTTCATCTGCACCGTGACAGTGACTGCCATGGGGGACCTGGTAACCGCATGCTTGTTCCCGAAGTGCAGATAGCCTGGCTCCTACTTGTAGCCTCGGCAGAGCTGACCTGTGCGAGACAGCGTCCTGGGGCTGTGTGCCAGCCTGCTCTGTGCAAGGCTCTGGGACACGGGGAGATGCCACCAACACTGGAAGACTGAACCCCAGCGGAATCAAGCCTGGGGACAATTGTGTTGTAACTGGGACCTCGATAGCATTGCTTTTACAGTGTGGCTGGGCCCTGTGTGCGTGCGGGTGTGTACGTACATGGATAGGTGGGTGGGTGAGTGTGTGTGTCTCTCTCTTTCTCTCTCCAAGAGGTAAAATACTTTGATTTTTTTTTAAACATGTTCCAATGCACTTTGGGCCTGGCCCGGGCTGTTCTGACCCAGTGCAGGCACATGTGGGTTTAACCCTCGGGGTTGAGTTGGGTTGTTTCAGGTGGGCAGCCAGGGCCCGCTCCCACACAGTGTGCCCATTATTTCCTCTGCAGTGCAAAGCCCCTTTCCGATTCTCCCCTCGGGCTCTCCTGAGCTGCTGTCCGTGGTAGATGACTCTGTCCCTGATCCCCATCGCCCCAGCCTGCTGCGGGCTGGTGTCCCACCTGCTTCGCTGCTTGGCACCACAGCCTTTCTGCATCCCAGTCTGTCCAGACCCCATCTCCCCCCACCACACACCTCAGCTCAGATGGGAGAGGGCTCTCCAGCAAACACTGTCTTCCCCCACCCCAAACCTTGGCACAGAGGGGAGGGGGCTCACTGCCAGGGCCCACCCTGCTCCTTGTGAGCAGAGAGTTGGGATTATTAGCAGCTCTTGGTCGCTAGTCCAGTCCCCTCTGGATCCCTGCCTGGTGTCCTCGCCCCTCCGGTGACTCTGCTCCTGCATGCCACTTGCCCCAGCATCCTTGGATGTGGGTGCTTCCATTCCACCTGTGGTCCTGCCCCAGCAGCAGTGGGGTCATGCCGTGGGCATGAGAGCCAAGCCCTGCTGTGTCCCTGGAGGGCTTCCATTGGCTCACCGCCCTCCCCTACCTGGGACACATCAGCTGACACCCAACCGCACTCTGGTTCTGCTATTTTAATTTGGAATATTTGGCTCGTTCTGGGAACAGCGATCGCATGAGACAGGAACCTGGGGAGATGCACTGTCGGGGCTGGGGGATGGCCCAAAGTGGGGAAGGGCTGTGTCTTTGCTAGCCAGGGCTGATGGTGGAGCAAGGTCGCTTGTTAACATCCTCACTCCCCTTCACACGCTCTCATCCCAGGTGTCTCCTCCTCCCTGCCTCGCCATTTCTGCTTCCTAATAAAACGCCCGTGCTTCGCCTCGGCCAGCTGCAGCTTGAGGGAGCCAGGCAGGGGTGCCCCAGGGGCTTGTAGCACCGGCTGCTCTCACCTATGCCCCATTCACCCTCCACCTTTCTGAAAATCAACCCTACATCTGAGATTCGCTACTGGGCCAATCAGAGCAGCCGCTGGGTTCTCAGCTTCCCCGGGGGCAAAGGTCAGACATCACCCCCCTGCTTCTTGGGAGCTGGGGGCCTGGGGAGCGCTCAGGGCATCGAGGGGTGGCAGGCCCCTGCAGCTGGGACCCAGGGGGCTTTAAAACTGCTCCGGGGAACTGGAGATGAGCCTAGCGCCCCACATAGCTGTGGGGCCTGGCCCCGCATGAGAAGGGCCCTGTGGTGGGACCAGCTGCCCTGTGCAGGGGCCTGGTGAGAAAGCAGGACTGGCTCCTGGATGCCGAGGCCAGGGAGACCCACTGGACACCTCACAGAGGCTAGCATGACAGAGTGGGGCTCCATAACCTCTGATCTTTACCCTCTGACCTTCCACTTGGAGATAACATACTAGCCAATAATCGTACTGATCCAACACTCATGCTTCTCTTTGAACTGGGTGTCTGTCTCCCCTGCACCTGTCCCCCACTTCCCTGTCCCCCTGTATCTGTCCTCTCTCTCTTGTACTGTCTCTCTCCCTCTCCAGCTTTCTACACAGCAGCCCCTCTCACCTCGGCTGGGATCCTGCCGGTGATGCAGTCCTTATGCCCCGATGGCCAGAGAGATGAGTTTGGATTCCTGCAGTATTCCAATTCCACGTGAGTCTGTCCCTTGCCTTGATGGCTTGTCTGTTTGCCTTAGGTCCGTTTTGTGCGGAGTGCGTGTGCAAACTCTCTCTCGCTCGTGCTGGCTGCTTACTGATTTAAAAGGACGCTGTTTGAAATGGCTGAAGGTGGGTTTCTGTCTAGCTGGGAGAGGAAAGGGTTAAATCACAGGACTGCAACATGGCCTGGGCGAGTCACTTCCCCTCATGTGCCTGTTTCGCCATTTGTAAAGCAACGCTGATACCCGCTGGCAGGATTATTGAGGTCCTCTTTCTAAGTGACTAGAGTCCTAGGCTGACAGCCCTGCAGAAAGGCAGAGTTGTTCATTGGGACTGAAGCACTGATAAAGTTCCATTTATTTTTCACCCTCTGCTGCTCTTTGTTCCCTGGGTGCCCACCTCTCCTCGGAGACGATGAAAATAGACCCACCGCTTTCAGTTTTTGGCCTGCATACGCCAGCACAGCACTGGGGCTAGTGCTTGAATCCAGGCGCGTTCCTGGACCATGAGAGCCTTCGCTTTTGGGTTGGATCGGTTTTGAGTTGTGAACTGCCCTCCATTCACCATCCTCGGGTTTTCGTTTGTCCAGGAGCCTGGGAATACAGTGGGGAGGGGACCCTCTCGCCATGTGCCCGATTCGTGCTGGGCGATTGACAAGGGGAAGAGCCAGTTCTGGGTAGACGTGTCCTTTCTGAGCTGCTCCCAGCAGGATGAAATCGCTCCCTCCCTTTGGGATCTGCTGCAGCTGAGTGATAGCTCCCTGGACGCTGCTATGGCTCTTGCCTGCCTCCATTCATTTCCTTGGCCAGAATTCCCCAGTGCCCACCTTCCCCAAATCAGACAGGACCATGCCCCCTGCTTGAACCTCTCGTCAGTGCTGCTTGGCTGGCTTGGCCTTCCGCTGGGAGCAAGAAGGAGTGTTGTTGCTCTGGGAGGGCTGGCGGGTGGTCTGGGGGAGCAGGCGGGCCTCCAGCGAGTAGTGCTGGAGTGCTGAGTGTTGCTCGCAGGCCCACGTGGGCCCGTGGCAGCTGGCTGGCTTCCCTTGCTGACTCAGGGGCTTGGCTGAATTCGAGATGAGCTCTGCCGCCCAGCAAGTCTCAGCCCCACAGTGTCCGGCAGGGACAGGGTTAAGGGGGCAGGTGGGGAGGGGGTAGCTGTGTGCCTGGGGGTGTGCAGGGAGGCTGGCCCCTTGCGGGGAGGAGGGATCTCCCCTGAGGACACACATGCTGCACCAATGACCCTCACCCTGGCAGCCCATTTGCATTCCTCCCCACTAGTCGTCAGCCTGGCCAGTGCCTGGCAGAGGCCCTGCCCCCCACGTACCCCATCTCACAGCCCATCCTTGGTCGTGCTAAGGCCCCTCCTCTCCGCTCTCCCCCAGCGTGACCCAGCTCCTGGAGCGGCTCAATGAGGTGGTGGAAGAGAGCAACCTGTTTGACCCGCAGCACCCTGGGCTGGAGGAGGAGCTGGAGTCCCTGCGGCGGCAGCTGGAGTCCCTCAGCAACAGCGAGCCCAGCTCCATGGAGACCCACTTCGACAGCCGGGCAGGTAGGGCCAAGGCTGTGGGCCGAACCCACCCCCACTGACGAGTCACCACTGGCCCCGTGGGAGCTGGCTGGGGTGTGGCAGGGCCGGGGGTCAGGCCCAGGCAGGGATCTGGCAGCGGGAGCTGGGTGAACCCAGGAAAGAGCAGCATTGCCATTTGCAGAGCCGTCACGTGGGTGGCCCCGCAACACGGAGTCCAGGTCCCTGTGCGGGTGGCTCGGAGCCTCCCCGCAGCTCAGGGTGTCGGAGCCAGGGCCCATTTCTGCAGCACTGTCATTGCATCCTGGTGTGGGGAGCTGCCTACAGTTTCGGGGCGGGGCAGGGACGCAGCCATCTCTGGATCGTTTTGTGTCTCCTGCTCTTGGGTGTGAGCAGGGAGGGCTGGGGGTGTGTGTGTGGGGGGGAGCCCCATTCTGTCAGCCGCACTGCCAGGGTCCCTTGGCCGCTGCCGACCTGAGAGGTGGCTCCAACACTTGGGCTTCTCCCATTGTGCTCCCTGGGGCCTGGTTGTGGATCCTGGAGCCTAAGCGAGAGCTTGAGGGGCTGCAGTGGTGGCAGCAAAGCCCTGGGACAGGGTCTGCCTAGCGGATTGTCACGTGCCCCCAGCGGGTCTGGAAGGGTGACCTTTAAACCTATGGGGCAAATTGGGGCCCGGCTGGTGTTTTGCCAGGCCTTGAACACCGGCAGTTAACGTGCTGGCATCCACTCCTTCCCGCCCCACATCCGGACCAGGGGCACTTCTCCCTGAGACCTGTTTGACTGACCCAGTGCCACTCCCCTCCGGAGCCTTCCCCAGGACAGTCTGGCCCCTTGGGCTGGGCAAACCATGGGCAGCTAAACATCCTCTCGCAGATCAGCCTCTGTCCCAACAGTGGCGTCCCGGCTGCTGGCTTCTCATGAGGGGCTGTCACAGCTGCTGTCGAGGAGACACGACTCGTTCTTCGTGCCCGGGGGCTGGTCACATAAGCCACATGGGATTGTGTTTGTGTCCCTCGCTCATGCAGAGTTAGACGGCCCAAGGGTTCACCTCAGTGCCCGTGGCTCTTACCCTCCTTGCGGCCGTTCCAGGGAATGTTTCACTTGCACAGAGCAAAGGAAGGGAACTGAGGATCCTTGTCTGAACAAAGCATCTTGGAGGCACTTCCCTGTGTGACAGCCTCCCTGTGGGAGTGACTAGCACTGCTGCGCTGTACCCAGCTCTGGCCCTGGTTCCCAGGTCCCTGAGGCATTGCTGCCTGCTCTGGGCCTGCCCAGGCCAGGAGAACAAGGTGAGCTTAGCCCATGCATTGACTAACAAGATGTAAAACAGCACCAACTGCAGGCAAAGATGACGGCGTTTACATTGGGATTGTTATTTATTAGGTGTATTACGGTAGAGCCGAGGAGTCCCAGCCACGGACCAGGACCCCATTGTGCTGGGCGCTGTGCGGACACAGAGCAGAGAGACTGGCCATGCCCTGTCAGCTGGCATGGTCAATCCTAAAGGGACACCTAGGACTGGCCATGATCAGTGATTACCTTTTGAAAGGGGATAAAGACTAGGTGGGGGTTCAAAACCTGCTAGCAAGCACATCTTAGAGCCCTACCAGCTCTCTTGGCGTGCCCAGTGCGACCGGCTCTCAGGATTCAGCTCGGATGGGCCCAAGCATGAAATCTCCCCCGCACATCTGAGCAGTGCCCAGCCCTGGCCCACATGTTCGGTGGAGGGCAGCACAAGCCTCTAACGTCACGGTGTTTCTCTTGCTCCCCACCAGCGTCTCGCTTCACACTGGGCTCCGCAGTGAAGGACCAGAGTGAACTTCATCGCTTCCTCACTCGGAACCTCTCCCTGCCCAACGAGACGGCCCAGCTGCTGCTAGGCTCCAACATCAACCTCAAAGAGGTAAGTGCCTGCCCGGGGAACCCCTCTCTGAGAAGCACAGCCACACGGTCATGGGGTTGGAGGGCATGAAAGGCCGGAAGGCTTGATCCTGCCAGGTGCTGAGTACCCACACCTGCCTGCCAACGGGAGTTGCACTGGATCAGTCAGGCTCAGGCCCCCTCTCTGTCAGATGCTATACAATATCTGTGGTGGGCACACAGCACCCATCTAGCCAATCGATGGGCTTGGGCACCAGGGACGGGCAGGGGTTACGCAGTGTGATCCCTGGGCTAGGACAGTGATACATCGTGCTTTCCCTCGCTTTCGGACCCCAGGCAAGGGTGAGGGAGCATAGCGAAGGCTAAGATCTTGTGGCAGATCATGGTGGTCACGTAATTTGTGAATTTGAATCAAGTCCATGAGAACTTGGAAGTGGCTGGAAAGCCACATTTGAGTAGCTCCCAAACCGGGTGGCACTGCAAGCTGGTGCACAGGGTCCCAACGCCACTCCGGTTTGGGAGCTGAATTGGTCTCGCTGTGGTGCATTGGCTTGTTCTCAGGCAGCCGGAGTCACAGACATTCCTTGGCTTCTTCCTGAGCCTTGCTCCCTGGCTTCCCCCTCTGCTGCCTTGTGACTCACCTCTCCTTCATAGCCACAGGCTGAGACCTCCTGCCTTGGGGGCACTGGGGCAGCGGAGCTCTGTCCGTGCCAACCAGATTAACCAGACAGGGGAAGGGCATGCCCCAGGAATGAGCCCAGGGCTGGGAATCCAAGAGGTGTAGGCGAAGGGCTGGTTCTGCAGCAGCAGTGGAGAGGGCTCCCAGTAGCCAGCCCCGCTGCCCAGTACCGGCCAGAGCTTCACTCAGCGATTCCTGCATCCAGCCCAGCAATGTCAGGCTGAGCTAGGCCAGGAGACACCTCGGCTTGGTTTACAGATGTCCGACAACAGGCTCCTCCTCATGCTCAGGCCAGTCGTTCTGATGGTTACCTACCCTCCCTGTTACTGACGCCCTTCTAACTTCTAGTCTGAGTTTGCATCGCTTCAGCTTCCAGCCACTGGCTCTCATTCTACCTTGGCCTGGTGGGTTAGACCCCCTCCTCCCCCTCCCCGGGTCTCAGTAATCTCCTCCCGCGGCCGTTCCTGCAGACGGTGATGGTCTCTCTGCACGCTCTCCCCTTGCAGGTATATCGCCTGTTTTTCGGCTCCGCGCCCGCCTCGGTGGACGACGCCCACGAGAGAGAGCCCTGGGACCGGTTCAATGCTGGGGAAAAGATTCTCCAGCTGGAGGTGAGGAGAGAGGTGTTGGGGGGTGGTGGGGGGAATGCATGAGAGGGCACGCTGTCTGAGGAGATCCTGACACTGGAGTCGGGGGGATGGCCGGAGCAGAGGAAGGTTAATGGGGGCAGCAGAACATCTGGGACCTCGTGGGCCCAGGAGTGCTGGATCGGCCATTTATCGCCCCGTGCTCACCAAATGGGCAGCTCTCCAGCCCAGGACACCTCTTGCTGCGTGGCTCTGCTGCCTGCCTGGGTCTCCTGCCAGTCCCCTGCTTCTGTCCCTATGCTGGGATCCAGGACACCGCAGGGAGGCTGGGCCAGCCCTTACTTCAGCTCTGGAAGGGACTCCCAGAGGCACTAAAACCTGGGGAAAACAAAATCCACCAAAACAAATGCTAGCCCCCCGCATGCCCTGCTTGGCTGTGGGTCTCGGAAAGGAAACAGGTGAGACTGTCTGACTCGTGTCACTCATGAGCGCGGAGAGTCCCCTGCCCTGCTCTTGTCTGAGGGGCCAGGGAGAAGGCTGCGTGATGGCAGGGGAAGCAGGAAGAGGGCTGGACGCGTGGTGGGGCTGGAGAGGGACAGGAAGTGGCCTGGCTGCGTGACAGTGTGGCTGGGTGTGGGGGAAGGCGGTGTGGTGGTGTGACGGGGGGACTGGCTGCCTTGCGGTTGGGAGGGAAGAGGGCAGGCTGCCTGGTGCTGGAGCTCGGGGGAGAAGAGGGCTGACTTGGTGGGGCGGGAAGAGGGTTGGCTGTGTGGCGGTGTGGCAGCTGGGGGTGAGGAGAGGGCTGGCTGTGGTGGCGGGAGGATGAGGGCTGGCTGCCAGGGGTGGGAAGAGGGCTGGCTGTGGGGGGGAGGGGGGAGAAGGGGGAAGAGGGCTGGCTGCGGGGGGGTGCAGCGGCTGGGGGTAAGGCTACGTGGTGGCTAGGGCTTGCTTGGCAGTACTGTCTCCCTGCCCGCCCCACACCAGCACTGTTCCTTTCCTGATTATCACAGTCCCCAGGTAGCTGTAGCCCAGAGCAGGTCCCTGCAGCACCCACCCCTCTGCTTCCTGCCGGCGTGTGGGTCCCGTCAGCACCACGAACAGTACCAAAACAGGACTGTTTGCTGTGCCTCTGGCCCTGCTGCGGGGGGGTTGGGCTGTGCGGGACTGGTTCCCCCTCTCGGGGATGGAGTGGGGAGTGGGCGTCCTGCGTTCCAGCCAGTGACCGCTGCCGAGACCTCTCTGCCCTCCTGGAACGAGCCTTGGCCTGAGCACAAGCCTGGGAGCCAGCGGTGGTTCCTGGGTTCGGTTCCTGGCTCTGCTGTTGGCTCAGTGGGTCACTTCCCTGCCGTGCACCTCCCGCTGATAACGGCACAGCCGGGCTGGGGCTGGCTCGCTCCCCACAGGCTGGAGGCTGTGCCGGGCAGGGCTGCTTTCCCCAGGGAGTCCGAGCCCTGTGTTGCCACTGCGGCAGCATGTCTGTGCGGGTGGTGCATCCTCCCACATCTAGCTGGCCCTACACCCCTCCTGAGCCATCCCACTGCAGCGTCCATCACAGGACTAAGGCAAGGCGGGATTGGAAGGGACCTGGAGAGGTCACCTCACCCAGCCGGCCATGCTGAGGTGGGCTTCTTGTACTCGTATGGGGGGGATTTTCCCTGCCCCTCACTCTGGAGGCGCGGGAGGCAGGGAGCTCTCCCCGAACTCGAGAGGCCCTTTGCAAAGGGCACTGGGCACCCTTCAGTACAGGGGCCGGGATTGGGGTACCCCATTGCACTGCCCTCAGCGCAGTTGTGTGCAGCAGGGCAGTGGGATGGGGGATGGCTACGGAGCCTTTCCCACTGGCCCCATTCCAGTCCGGTCCAGGCTCTCTTTCAGTCACTGCTACCCCCAGGCAGCCTGTGTTGGAGGGCTCGCTCGTCCCAATTAGGCCCGAGCCCACGCTGCTGGGACCAGGACTCTTCTCCTTCCCCTCCCCCACAAGAGAATGGCTGCCCCAGAGGCTCTCACAGGCAGGGGCTCTTACCTGGATACAGTTGGGGAAGACGGAGGTGCCTGGGCCCGCTGGACAGATCCCCCCACCAGGCACTCCGGACTGTTCCCTCCCCGCCTTCAGCCGATGCTCCCAGTCCACGAGGATGTCTCCTTCCCCCTCAGCCCCTGCGGACTTATCCATGCTCACCACGTCGCATCACCCTCTCCCTAAATCCCCATCCCGTCTCCCCTCCGTTAGCCCCCAGCTCTCCCTGCACCCCATCGCTCTTTTACATCTTTCCCCTCGGACCCAGGCCCTCTCCTTCCATCGAATGATGCCATATGCCCCACCCTATCCCTGTCCCCAGACTCCTCCGGCATCCCCTACCCCTGAAGGTCTCCAGGGCCTGTTCCCTGCAATCTCCCCTTCTCTGTGCCCCCAAGGCCCCCTGGGTCATGTCCCCCTTTCCATCCTTCTCCAAGCTCTCGTTGTACCGTCCCCAGTGGACCCCTTCCCCTGTCTTTCCTGAGGTCCCTTTGTCCCACACCTGCTGCTGGCCAGGCCTCGAGGCTGAGGGAGCGAAGATGCTGCTGTTCTTCTCTGGCCAGCTAGAAGTTTGGGGGACATGTGGGCCTCTTGTTAGTGCCCCACGGGGCCTTCTTCATTCCACACCCTGCCAGGGATCTCACCTCCTGCCCCAGTCCCCTCACCTCCTCTCCCCCTGTCGGTTCCAGGAGAGCCTCCTGGGCGGGTGGAGAAACTTGGAAGACGGGCTGATCCACAGGGCCCTGCGCGACCCCAAGAGATCCACCCACAGGCAGGCCCTGCTGCACCTCCTGTCCCAGGCCCTGGGTCTGGCCGGCGCCCCCTCCGAGGCCTCTGCTTCCTACAGCCCCCAGGCCTTTGTGAAGGAGATGGAGGTGAGGGGCTGCGAGCGGTTTTTGGGGGCAGACTCTGATGTGATGGCTGTGTGTATTCCCTAGACCCCACGCTGGAGGGGACTCACCCCCTCCGGCTGGGACTCCTGCCCGCAGAGTGTCTCTGGCTGGGATTCCCCACTGCTCCCTGCTGGCCTATGGGGCTCTCTGGCTGGAGTCTCCATCCTTCCCATGTGAAGGACATGCCCAGAGTCCGAGCAGAGCTGGGAACAGATCCCTGCCTGGCACTGTGCCCTGCTGCCTGGGCAGGAGGGGAAAGCGAGGGGCTGCTCAGAATACAAGGATCCCCCTGCTTTTTGGAAGAGTCTGGCTGTCCCAGCCCAAGCCATCCCAGGCAGCGAGTGACAGCATGTCCTCTCTCCCGCAGAGCATCCTCTTCACGCCATCGGTGCTGGAGCACCTGACCTGTGACCAGGATCAGGAGGAACTGAAGCAGATCCTGACTGTCCCTGAGAACCGGCAGACCTGGCTGCAGACCTACCGGGCCACCGTCTGCAACGGGAGCACCAGCATCCGCCGGGAGCACTTCACACAGCTGGGCATGGAGCTCAAGGAGCAGCTGGATGTGCACAAAGTCGTCAGCAGGGTAAGTGGCACCTCTGCCTGGTGGAGGGGGGAGAGTGTCCGTGGCTGCCCTGCTCTGACACCTGGGCCTGCCCGTGCTGGCGGGGGAAGCTGGGTACGTGCCTTGCCCTCTCTGCCAATCTGCTCCCACCTTGCCAGAAGATGGCATAAGGATTCAGAGCCCTCCATCCAGGGACGTGATCTACTGGGCTCAAGTCATCAGCTCCTTGAACTTGCAGCCCCCAGGCATCAGCTGTCCTGGCCAGGTCACAGGTAGTGCTTGTTCCAGCTGATCTCCCTCTTGCCAGCTGGCACTCAGTCACCAGTTCCTGGATCCACCCTCCGCCCGCGCCCGCTCAGCCGGGTGGGCTTTGAGTGTGCCTGCTAAGCCAGCATATATGGGTGGGTTCAGACCTCGGGGGCGGAGCATTCTGCAGGCCAGGGGCCCCTGTGGATGGCGCTCCACCATCAGCCCCAGCCCCCTGGATAAGGAGGGATCATTGAGCTGTCGGCAAACACTGCTGAGACTCCTATTGCAAAGTCAGAGGCTTAGGGGCCCTGTGCTCTACACCCCAGACCTCCCTCCCCCCAGCTCCCCTCCTCTGCCCCACAAGCCAAGGTAGCTCTTGCTGTTCCTGGCCCACCTCCCTCCTACCTGGCTTTGCCCTCCCCAGTCTGATATTTCATAGATTCATAGATATTAAGGTCAGAAGGGACCATTATGATCATCTAGTCTGACCTCCCGCACAATGCAGGCCACAGAATCTCACCCACCCATTCCTGTGATCAATAGCTCAGACATAGGTGGGAGGTTTAAGTCCTCAAATCATGGTTTACCGCTTCACTTGTACCACCTGCTTCCTCAGCTGACTGGTCATTTCAGAAAGCCCTGCCTCTAGGGCGGAGTTTGCAAAGGGCCCATTCATCCTTTGCCCCAGCTGCTTGGCCTCTGCCTGCCCAGTGCTCACCATGTGCAGACGCAGAGCTGTTCTGTTGGTCGGGGTTGGTTTGCTGGGGTGTCTCGGATCTCTCCTGAACGCAGTGCAGCCACTGCCCTCCTGGCTACCGGGTCTTAGCCAGTTCAGGGAATGGGGCCATGCCTAGGGGATGTTGTCCCTGTCCCATAGACCAGCCCCCTTTATTTGCAAGGGAATCCACTCTCCTTCTCTTTCAGCTGTCCCAGAGCCCTGGTCCATCTCTCCAAGCCATTCCCTCGCTCCCGGGGGGCTTCAGGGTCCTGGGAGGAGATAGTGACTGGAGAGCATTGTCACTTCCACTCTTGGGCATGGCGAGGACTTTGCAGAGCTCCGTCCCACAAGCACCATCACTCGATATCCCTGGGAACAGCCCCACTTGTGGGCATGCGCTCCATGAGTATTCCAGGCACCTGTCCCAGGCCCTGGCCACCAGTGCAGCTGAGGGGTGCAGCTCTCCCCATGTGGCGTGCTCAGTGCTGACTTGCTTTCTGGCATCAGTGAGGGCAGGAATTGCACCCAGGAGTCTCCAGTCCCAGGTGCCATGGGGTCCCTAGGGAGGGGATGGCTGGGGCACTTAACATTATTCAGTTTATTCACCTCTGTTATGTGTGGCTTCTTCCAATTCCGGCTCACTTGGGAGAGCTGCTGGAGCAAGGGAACCGGTGCTGACATGCCCTTGCAGCAGGGCCTGGGCACGGTGAATGTGCCAGAGAGGCGAATAGAATCCCACCGGGTGCTTACCGAGCCTTTCCTAGAAAAACGGCAGAGCCCTACTCAGGGTGCCTGGGTGCAGGGAGCCCAGCTGCTCCACAGACCCACATCCTCTTGCTGAACAGGGTCATTGCACAGTGCCTGCTGTGTTAATTACACTGGCTACTGTCTCTGCCTGTCAGCAGCGGGCCCCCGTTGGCTTTAGGGGATGCAGCAAATGGCCTGGCCCGTACACGTGAGCCTGCCACCTGGAGTGAGGCACCTTGCCATATGAAGTCGGGCCATGGAGGCTTGGCAGGTGTCGGTCACCTTGGGCATGAGCCTGAGGCTTCCTGGTGTTTTCCTATAGCTGCTTATGCCCGTTGCGAATGCACAAGGCCACTGTGATGTGTTTCCATAGAGCTCCCCTGACGCACAGCGCAAGGGGAATGGGGCGTCTCAGGGCAAAGGGAATGGGCCACTGGCTTGCAGATGGTTGCAGATAAATGGGACCCTTCCGTGTGACAAGTAGCCCACTCTGGGGGGTGCTGGAGGGAGCGGATGAGGGGCAGTAGGTGGAGGCTGTGGGAGGAGGAGGTGTGAGGCCAGGCAGAGTGCTGACGGAGTTGAATGTAGGAAGCCAGTGACAGCGTGGGAGGCTGGATGGATGGGGGTCCAGGGCTGTGGGGACAGCAGCCCAGGCTCTGGGAAGCACAGCCTGTATCTGTGATGGACCCCGTGTATTTCAAGCCAGGAGGGCATTTCCTTGGCTCTCTCCTGACTGGACTCCTTGGCCCTGGTAACTGCTGGGAGAGCAGGACCCATGGGCACCCAGCGCTGCTGCTGAACCTCTCCCGCCCTTGGCTTTGCAGCTCAAGCTGGATGAGGTGAACAGCACAGCGGCCCAGCACCGGCTTCACGCCCTCCTGGAGGACCTGGTGGAGATGGAGAAGGTTCTGAAGGACGTGGACATCCTCTCGGCTCTGGCCAAGCTGCTGCCCCAGGGCGCCTGTACCAGCAAAGCACCCCCACCCGCCACCAACAGCACCAGCTGGGGTGGCAACTTCACCGCCGGCGCCAACTCCACCACGGAGGAGGGCGACAGGGAGCCCGTGGGAGAGAACCCCCAGGGCCAGTGCTCAGCCTTCGTGCAGCTCTGGGCAGGACTGCAGCCCATCCTGTGCGGGAACAACCGGTAGGAGCTGCCAGGCGGGTGCCCCTGTCCCTGGGATGAGGGGAGCAAGGGAGCCCGGGGCTGCAGTAACTGAGGACCCAGGGTAGGAGCAAGGTCCCTTGGCAGAGACGGCCCAGGGGTGGGGGTGGCATGAGTGGGATCACGGGGAAGCTGCAGGTTAAGACCAAGCTCCGTTATCAGGGCAGGGAGGGGTGGGAAACTCCTCCTTTGGGAAGAGAGAGCAGGGGTCAGTGCACTAGGCCCAGATGGTCCATTTCCACCCCCTGTGCCTGCAGCTGGCTTGGGCCTGGACACAGGGAGGTAGCCTAGGCCGTGGTAGCAGGGCTGCTTTGGGAGCTGGCCAGCCGGAGAGCCAAGGTCAGCCCGGGCCTCAGAGCTTGCACCCCCTCTCCCTGGCAGGGCGCCCTCCCACCACGGAGCGCAGTTGGTGAGCAAGGCCGCGTGGGGAAAGCCAGGCCGGCTGCTGCCCATGCCAGGGGTAGAGAAAGGGCATCCATCCCCAGAGCTCTCCATCCAGCCCTTCCCTGCAGCACTCCCATCCCCCACACGAGTCCGTGTGCGTGATGCCGGCTGTTGCCCGAGTGGGTCTGCACATCCTGCCCACGTGTCCTTGGCTGTGGGAGGGTTTCCAGGCTGCCACGGCACAGCTCGCACTGCACCAATCCCATGGCGTCTCCCTGACTCACCAGCGTGTGAGTCGGTGTGAAACCGTGCTTGGGCCCCTCGTGCACTGGCCCCTGCACAGCATGGAACGTGCAGGGGTCAGCAAAGGGAGTGCCCCCGAGAGCGGGGCGGGGCAGGACCAGTTTGCCCAGGGGCGGAGCAGGTTGGTTTAACTGCCCTGAGGGGCGCAGGAGATGACCGTGGAGTATCACTGGTTGGGTAGGGGAGCGGTCCAGACAGGGCTCAGTACCAGGCCTTGCCTTGTGCTGCTGTGGGACCCAGCAGCAGATTAATGATTTTGCCGCACCAGGCCCTGAAATAATTGCCGCCCCCCCCAGCCGGCGGCAGCCCCCTGCCCCAGCTCACCTCCGCTCCGACTCCGCCTCCTCCCCTGAGCGTGCCGCTGGGTCCTGCTTCTCCCCGCTCCCTGCCAGCGCTTGTGCGCGAAACAGCTTCTCGCGGCTTGGGGAGGGAAAGGGGGAACGCGGCACGCTCAGGGAGGAGGCAGGGCCGGGGCGGGGATTTGGGGAAGGGGACCAATAGAGGCAGGGAGGGGGTGGAGTTGGGGCGGGGACTTTGGGGAAGGGGTTGGAATGGGGGCGGGGAAGGGGTGGAGCTGGGGCGGCGTCAGGGGCGGGGAGGCACGAGCACCCACCGGTGCTGGGGGAAGTTGGTGCCTCTGTCTGCTCTTACAGATTTGCCACCCCTGCAAATTTGCTGCCCTAGGCCTAAGCCTTGTTGGCCTAGGCCTGAATACGCCGCGGGTGGGAGCCCCAGGCATGTGCCAGGACTGGAATGCTTGGCAGGGTCCTTGCCAGGTCCCCTCCACGATGTACACATGGGGCAGTGGGTTTCGTGAGCGCCCTGTACAGCACTGGCACCTACTCTCCAGAGGGACCTCGAGCTGCAGATCCAGTTCTCCCACAGAGGGGGGGCCTCTGCCTTGGCGGGTGGGGGCGCTGGGGTGACTGAAACGCCGCCTCCTTCTGCAGCCTGGCTGGCTATCAGAGCCCTCCATGACACGGAGGGTGGAGGAAGGCTCCTCGTGCCAGGTATTCGCTGAGGGTGCGGGCTCCCTGCCATGACCCTGCTGCAGGCACGTTCCCCTTTGCTGCAGGGTTGAAGTTCTGGTCCCCAAGGTGCATTGGCAGCGCCTTGCGCGGCTCCCCCGTTGGGCCTCAGGGACGGCCCCTCTGGCCCCAGGACTGACCCCGCGTGCTTCCTTTTCCAGCACCATCGAGCCTGAGGCCCTGAAGCAGGGCAACATGAGCTCCTTGGGCTTCACCAGCAAGGAGCAGCGTAACCTGGGGCTGCTGGTGCACCTCATGACCAGCAATCCCAAGATCCTTTACTCGCCCGTCGGGACGGAGGTGGACAAGGTCATCCTGAAGGTGAGGGTGCTGGCCGGCCCAGATGGGCCTGCACAGGGCGGCCTGGCCTGCTGGCCATCAGACTCTAAGCCCTGCTTCTATTGAGGGGTCCCCTGGAAGCCCCTAAGGTCTCAAAGTCCATGGCTAGCCGGGGTGGCTCTGAGCAGCTCTCTGGAGAGCAGCTTGTGGCAGGCAGCAGCGCTTAAGGAGCCGGGTTTAATGGATCGCTCCAGCCCTTGAGCTGTGCCATGGAGCCCTGGGGGCCCATTGAGCTCTGCCTTGGAATCGGTAATTAAGGCTCAGTGACTGAAGGCAGCATGCAGAAGGGGAGGGGGAAGGTATTTTCCCTTCCTCCAGCTGAATTGCTGCTGGAGGCCGAGCTCAGTGTGACTGTGGGCTCGTTGTAACATCCGCAGCTGTTCTGGGCTGCGTGGCAGCCAGCCAGGGTGGTTTCCAGCCCAGTGCCGCAGGCTGCTGGCCCTCTTTGGCCTGTAGGTGACACCTCGGAAGCCGGGTGTTCATTTCCTTTGTGGTTTCCTCTGACATCGCCGGTCCCAGCGCCAGGCACACGACAGGAAAGTGCATGATGCCAGCCCAGGGCCAGTTCCCTGCATGAGGCTTGTTACACCCAGGCAGTGAATGGCAGAGGCCAGCGAGAAGAATGCTGGTTTAGCAGCATTGCGTACCTGCTTTGCACACAGGTAAATGCCCAGGCAGAGAGGAATTAGGTCCCAGGGTCCCATCTGGAGGCCAGCTGCATCAGTGCCATTCACTATCGGCGACCGGGCAGGCCTTGTCTGGGTTACAAGAGTTGTGCTGATTTAATTACATTGGTTTTAAAGTGACCTAGTTAAACTGGTGAGGGCCCCTACCATAGATGCATTGAAGTGGGTTTAACCCTTGCTTAGACTGGCTTCTGACAATGCCTACAGGCTAGGACCGCATGCTATAGACACAGAACGAGCCAGTCCCCGCCCCCAGGAGCTGGCAGCGTAAGAACAGACTAGACAACTCACTGACGGCAAAGCCAGGGAGCACAAGGGGACTGGGATATGCTGCCCAGCGGGACAAGCTGGGAGCACAGCCAACTGGCTGCCTCCCATTGTCCACAAATGAGTGAATGATGCTAAACCGATCCGGCTGAGGGTCAGGCCAATTTAAAGGCGTGTCTCCACTTGAAAGTGAATTTGGATTAAGAGTGGAGGTGAATTTCAAGTGCAGTAGCTACTCTGGAGTAATGCCGTGTGTGTCTGCACTGGTTTGACTTGTCCAGCTCTCCCTGCTGCGTATGGGTCCTTAACCCTGCTCTTGTGGGAGCCTTAATGACCTGGGCAGCATACTGATCCCAGTCCCAGGCATGCAGTGGGCCAATCGTCTCCCATTGCCTCCATGTCCCCTGCCATCTCCACTCCCCTCTCTCCCCACAGGCCAATGAGACCTTTGCCTTTGTCGGGAACGTGACTCGCTACGCCCAGGTCTGGCTGAACATCTCCTCCGAGATACGGGGCTTCCTGGAGGAGGGCAAACTACAGCGACGGATCCGCTGGCTTCAGGAGGTGCTTGTGGGCCGGGGAAGGGGAGGAATGGGTTTGGAGCGAAGCCAATAGACGGCTCTCATCCGGGTGCGGGACTGTTGGGGAGGGCTGTCTCCCCTCAGCCTGTCAGCTCCCAGACTTTGTATCCAGTCTCGGGGGCGGGAGCCAACATTCTCAGACCGGGGTGTCAGTGCTGAGTGACGCAGTTTGACCATTCAGATGCCTAGTTATAGTAACATTACAGAACAGGGGAAGGGAGAGATGTCTTCTGGGCCCCTTCCCTGCTCCTGGCTTACTGAGGCTGGCTGGCTGCCTCCAGCTGCCCCGTGACCAGTGCACCAGATGCCAGGGCACATGCCCTATGCTGGGCACTTCTCTCTGTATTGCATTGGCATGGCAATTCAGTGCCCGATTGCCCACAACCCTGCTTTGTTCCTGATGGCCGTGCAGGGTTGTGTAAAGCGCCCCTGCTGATGAGAGCAAGGGGGGCAGATAGGAAGGTGTTTGCACGGCTGCAAATGATGGTGCACGGCAGGGGGAGTGGGGCCCCCCCATGTGAGTTGTGCAAGTAGCACCAAGAGGAGATGGGGTGAGGTATGGAAGCCCCTCAGCTCCTCTGCACCATTTCATCCTTTCTTTCCTCGGTCTGTCTCTCTCCCCGGGCCTATCCTTCTCCCCAGTTCACCAATGACCTCCACAAGCACCCCGAGATCCTGAACGCCTCGGACAACAACCTCCTCCGCAGCTTCATCGACAGCAACTTCTCGCTGCCCAATGCCAGCGCTCTGCTGCAGCAGCTGGACACCATCGACAATGCCGCCTGTGGCTGGATCCAGTTCATGGCCAAGGTGCGGGCCACGCAGCCTCTTGGCGCCAAGCCTGGGTCCTGCCAGGCTGCCCAGGAATGCTGGGAGGCCCTGCTGCCTCTGTACCGGGGCTCGTCTAGGGGGCCTTGTAGTAGCTGGGTGGTCTGTACCCCCTAGGATCCCCTGGAACCACAGGTTCAAATCCTAGCAGGTCTGACTCAGCCCTTCCTTGCTCTAGTTTGCTGTGCCAGGACCTTTCACCTGAGGCCGCTGTGTGTGGGCCTCCCAGAGCACTCTGCTGAAGAGTTAGGGCGTAGCTGGTAATGGGGGTGAATGCGGGGTAGATCCAAGCGCCTTTGGCAGGGCTGCTTGCAGGACTCCCCTTGGTGGCCAGCCGCAGCTACGGGGAGCGCCGTCCTGATGGAGTAGCCCCTGGGTGCGCAGAGAGGTGGCTATGGCTGTGCACTGGCCCCAGGGCTGGCAATGCACTCTGCTCGGGCTCAGGCTGTCTCATCAGTGCTCCCTGTTTACACCCCATCCCGGGGCAGTGTTTGGATGCAGCTGACTGAGAGGGAGTTTGGGACAGCGGCCACGGGAGCGTGCCCAGGAACGCCCCCCGCGGGGCAGCAGGAGCACGGGGAGCTGTTCCTGGGCAGTGGGGGTCTCACGGGGCCTTTCCCTCCCGCCAGGTCAGCGTGGACATCTTCAAGGGCTTCCCTGACGAGGAGAGCATTGTGAACTACACGCTGAACCAGGCGTACCAGGACAACGTCACGGTGTTTGCAAGTACGTCCCAGCCCCGGCCTCATGCTTTCCTTCCCTCTCCTCTCTCCGGTCACTGGGCCACACTTGGTTCGTCTCCCTTGTCATCTCAGGGCATGTCCATTCACCATCCTGCTGACTTGCAAGCTTGGAAACCAACCCCCCGGCTTTGTCTGTCTGCTCTGGGCCCAGCCAGCTGCCGTGGGCTTTGAGCCCAGCACTTCCAGATCTGTGGGTTTGGATTTTGGGGCTTACTGGAGCGCCTGAGTGCAGCGAGGCCCATTTGCTCAGCCACCCCATGGCCTCAGCTAATACTAGGCCCTGGCTTCTGGGAACCAGCTTCACTGCAGCTCCCCCTTTTGTTAGAGCCCCTCATGGGAGTGGGGTTTGGGGCTCATGTTGCTCCGTGTCTCAGCCAGACCCAGCACTGCTGGGAGCACCCATCCCCCATGGGGCTCAGGCAGCAATTACCGGGAGGTAGCAGTCCCTAGGGAGGCTGGCAGGATCAGCCGATCCCTCCCCTAGGTCTGTCTGTCGATCCCTGCTGTGTTTGCGCTTGCAGCATGTGCAGGAGGCTGGCAATCTAAGGGGATCATGTGTGTGCCATGAGCAGGGAGTGCACGCTGGCCGGTGGCCTGTACAAATGCTAGCCGGCGGGCTGCCCTTTGGGCAGGTCACTAATTTCAGATACAAGGAATCCCCCCCAATAATCCCCATGTGTATTGTCCATAGCAGGAACAGAAGGCACTATGGGAGAGAGCAGGAGACTGGTCTTGGCCCTACCACTAACTTGCTGGGTGACTTTGGGCTAGTCACTGAACTGCTCCGTGCCTCAGTTTCCTCAACTATAAAATGAGGGAAGCTCTCTTAAGGTGGCTCCGGGTCTTAATGTAAAGGCCTGTGAGATGCTCCTCTTCTCCTGTTCTGGATTCTCGCTGCCCCCTCGCGTGGGGTCGGGTCTGAAGCTCACTGAGGTCAATAGGACCCCATTGATCTCTTTGGGTAATGCCCTCGGTGCGTGGGCTGCCCGCTTGGGTCCCGGAGGAGTGAGTGTGCCCTCCCTGCCCCGGAGTACGCTAGCCCCAGAGCTGGCAGGGAGAGGAAGGCCCCAACTTCAGCGCTCTGAGCATGCTCTTCCCTCAGGTGTGATCTTCCAGACCAACAAGGATGGCTCCCTGCCCCCCCACGTGATGTACAAGATCCGGCAGAATTCCAGTTTCACCGAGAAGACCAACGAGATCAGGCGGGCATACTGGCGCCCGGGCCCCAACACGGGCGGGCGCTTCTACTTCCTTTACGGGTTCGTGTGGATCCAGGGTGAGTGGCCTGGGTTCCTCCTGCCAGCAGCCTCATAGCAGCGCCCATGGCACCCTCTTGATGAGTGGCACCGTCCCTGCCCCTCGCTGACCTGGGCTCTTCTGTCTCCCCTCAGACATGATGGAGCGAGCCATAATCAACACCTTCGTGGGCCACGATGTGGTGGAGCCCGGCAACTACGTGCAGATGTTCCCGTACCCGTGTTACACCAGGGACGAGTGAGTTACGCCAGGAGTGGGTGAGGGGGGAGAACGACAGCGGGAGTGTCATGCCATGTCATGGGGGGGCTGCAGGGACCTGACACACCAATCCCAGTCCCTGCCTCTCCCCTGGGCAAATACCTTGCTAGGCCCAAGTGGCCTCCAGCAGGAATTGCCTGGGTGCCAAACTGAAATGGAGACAAGGCCCCAGCCCAGGCAGTGTGGCGAGAACTTGGCCGTGACGTTTCGGCACGGTGCTTGGGGCTGAGGGAGACTGGAGCAGAATTGATGGGCCCCTATTCCACTTCCTTCCCCTCCCACCAGCGAGGGTTGGTGCAGGGCTCCCTGTCGCCCCAGACCCACATGGGGAGGCTGGCCAGCAGGGCGCTCTCATGGTGCTTTGCTGCTCTCTTTCCCAGTTTCCTGTTCGTCATCGAGCATATGATGCCCTTGTGCATGGTGATCTCCTGGGTCTATTCGGTGGCGATGATGATCCAACACATTGTGGCGGAGAAGGAGCATCGGCTGAAAGAGGTGGAGACCCCCAAGCACCTGCAGGCAGAGCAATGGGGTGCTGGGATTTAGTGTCCCTCTTGGGGCCTGCTGGGGTGGCAGGAAGCGGCGGGGAGGAAGGGAGATGGTTGACCGCGCAATCCAGTTGCGTGGAGGAAAGCAGGAGAGGAGCACTGCCCATGCCCGTCGTGGCATAGGTGGGACCACCTGCTGGGCCCTGGTTGTCTAGCTGTGCTCTGTGGAGGAGTGAGGCTGGCTCCACCTCTTTGCTTCCAGCGGCTGTGTTGCAATTGCAATGCAAGAAGCTAAGGGACCAGGAAGTGCCTTTGTGATGTAACCTTTCCCACGTCAGCAAGTGCTGGCCCGGCACAGAGATGTTACGGGACCCTGATGGGGTGATGTCTGTGCCATTGTGAGCAATGGGTAGGTGCCTGGTAGGACATTTTCCACCCATGGGGACGTTTGTGGACCCCTGAGTGAAACGTTACAGGGAAAGCCCTGGGGCCTGATTCTCTCCCCGGTGTAAATTGGGGTAACTCCATTGAAATTGGTGTAAAATGAGAGCAAGCGAGAGGAAAGACAGACCCATGGTTGCTTCCGTTCTCCAAACCAGAGCACAAGAGGCACGGTTCCACGGGTGAGACTCCCAGGGATGGGTTTGTCCCCTGCTAATCACTCTGAGGCCGAGGCGTGCTCTGTAGTTCCCCGGCTCGCTGCAGGCCCGTGTCATTAACTGCCAAGGACCCTCTGCAGCAGTAGCACAGCATGGGCCTTGGGACCAAGGTGTCGTTCTCCGGGTCTCCAGAGCTGGATGGTACCACAGGGATATTTCCAGCTCCAGGTGCCTGCGCGAACATCCTAAAGCAGCAACGTTCCAGCGTGACCCCTGCACTCGGAGCCAGCCTGGCTCTCAGGGAGCAGTGGGATCGCACTGCTGGCTTGTCCTGTGGGGAACATCCCTGCTTGGTGACAGGAACAGAGGAGCCGACGGGGTCTCTTCTACCTCAGACACTGAGGATCCTGTTTCCATGCCCCCTCCCTGTTCTCCCCATCACCTGGTTTCTGCTCCAGGCGAACAGCAGCGCTTTGTTCCTTGGCTGGCACTGGTTCCCCGCGCAGAGCCTGGCTGCAGGAGCAGAGAGGGTTCTGGTGGCAAACGAGAGCAGGCTGAAGGCGCTAGGGCGCAGTGCCAGGCACAGCAGGCTATCAATCCTGGGCAATGTGAGACCAGCCTGCCTTTGCCAAGTTCAGGAGTAGCAGGCTTCTGTAGAGGGCTTTTCCCGTCCCTGTTGGATGCTCTGGTGAGCAATGCAGATGCAGCAGAACGGACCATAAAGGCTCCCAGCCCGAGCCTCTTGCAGCCCTGCTCACTGATCTGCTTGTGCATGTTCCCAAGGTCTCCTGATTGGGATTCCCACAAGGAAATCAGCGGTGCCCTTGCTAGCCAGACACACTGCTTCCCTGGCATTGAGATTTTTGGCATCCCACAGGGCTCTGCCGGGGCTGTGAATTGTCCTTCCCTGAGCACCCCATCAGCTACCCATCCCATCCCTTCAGTTTGGTTTAGCCTGCTTTTACCTACAGTGCCAGCACCCGGCTCATGGACCCATGCAGATGGGCCACTTCAGAGCTGCCTGACGGGAATGGACCCCAGAGCCTCTCCCCACATCGCTTTGGGGGAGTGCCGCTCAGGCCTGCACTCTGCACTCGGGGCCATCACTGGGTCAGACCAGTCTTTCTGAGTGCATGGGCTCTCTCATCCAGTATGAAGCCTGCCCCTCTGCCTGCCAGGCTGGCCTGCTGCCAGGGCCCAGGCTGAGGGAATCTGTGCCTGCCCACCTTGGCAGGAAGCTGGGAGACCCTGCACAGAGGCAGCACAGGCTGGGTAGTTTGGGAGCCAGAGAGAACCACAGGGTCTGTCAGTGTCCTGCAACCCCAGCCCTTTTGAGCCATTACCCACAAGCCCTGTCTTGTCTGGGCCCCAAGGGACAGTGCTCTCTCTCTTACAGGGACAGCTGGGCTTAGGCAGGCTGAGCAAGGAGAGTGGGTGGCTTTTCTCTCCCATAAAAGCTGTGGCCTTCTCTGCCCTACTGCAGGATCTGAGTTAACACGGGACAGGACCCAACTCCCTCCAGTTCCTTGGCTGCTGAAGGAGCAGAGAGTTCTACGCATTCTCTGAGCCATCAGTGCTTCCCTTGCCCTGGCGTCATCCTTTGTTCCCCTTTGGGGGTGTCCCTGATCCACAGGATCAGTGCAGTGGCCCCAGCTTTAGAAGGGTCTCTAGGAGGAACCCCCTCAGTGTGCCAGTCCCCCTAGGGGTCTCGCTTTTCCTACAGGGTAAGCCACGTGACTTCACCGTCTCCTTAGACTGGACCTCTGGGCCTGCAGCACCCCTGCTTCCCACCATGAGCCCCGTTCAGGGAGTCCAACTGAGACAGGCCCCAATGGAGACTTATCCACTCTTTGAGGATTGATGCACCTTGCCCAGCATTTGCAGTGACCCTCACACAGCGTTGTCAGAACAGTCGGCTTATTTGTTAACTGGAACGCAGCGTGGGACGTCCTGAGGGTAGCACAGAGATGAAGGTTAAGAATAGTCCATTCTGGTCAGCCCAGAGCCCAGCCAAGCTGTAGTGAGCTCCATTGCTCAAGCTCTGTCTCTCCATCTGATTTCCTTTGTCAAACTCCAGGTGAGAGCTCCGACTGCCTCTAGCAGCCAACACTTATCCCCTCCCACCTACCCAGTCCCTTGTTCCTGAGCTGGGGAGATGCTGCTCAGCCCCTGCTGAGAGGCGGGGAAGTCTATATCTCTCTGGGGCCTTGGTTGCTAGGTATCAATGTCCAGGCAATTAAATTTGCCATTGTCTTTTCAGAGGCTCCATTGATAAGGGAACCCAGATCCAGACAGCCAGGTGACACCCATATCTATGTCTCTTTCACCGCTATGAGAGCAAACAGCCCTTTCTCACCCCTTAGGTAACAATGCAGCACATGGGGAAACTGAGGCACACACAAGCTTCATACAACATACTACAAACAATTCCCACTTCATCACAGGGGCCATAGCATCAAAGAATCGTAGGACTGGAAGGGACCTCGAGAGGTCATCTAGTCCAGTCCCCTGCACTCATGGCAGGACTAAGTATTATCTAGACCATCCCTGACAGGTGTTTGTCCAACTTGCTCTTAAAAATCTCCACATCCTCTCTCGGCAATTTATTTCAGTGCTTAACCACCCTGACAGTTAGGAAGTTTTTCCTAATGTCCAATCTAAACTGCCCTTGCTGCAATTTAAGCCCATTGCTTCTTGTCCTGTCCTCAGAGGTTAAGAAGAACAATTTTTCTCCCTCCTCCTTGTAACAACCTTTTATGTACTTGAAAACTGTTATCATGTCCACTCTCAGTCTACTCTTCTCCAGACTAGACAGACCCATTATTTTCAGTCTTCCCGTATAGGTCATGTTTTCTAGACCTTTAATCGTTTTTGTTACCCTTCCCTGGACTTTTTCCAATTTGTTCACATCTTTTCTGAAATGCAGCGCCCAGAACTGGACACAAGACTCCAGTTGAGGCCTAATGAGAGCAGAGTAGAGCAGAAGAATTACTTCTTGTGTTTTGCTTACAACACTCCTGCTAATACATCCCAGAATTATGTTTGCTTTTTTGCAACAGCGTTACATTGTTGACTCATATTTAGCTTGTGGTCACTATGAACCCAAGATCCCTTTCCGCAGTACTCCTTCCTAGGCAGTCATTTCCCATTTTGTATGTGTGCAACTGATTATTCCTTCCGAAGTAAAGTATTTTGCACTTGTCCTTATGAAATTTCATCCTATTGACTTCAGACCATTTCTCCAGTTTGTCCACATCATTTTGAATTTTAGTCCTATCCTCCAAAGCACTTGCAACCTCTCCCAGCTTGGTATCGTTCACAGACTTTTTAAATGTACTCTTTATGCCATTATCTAAATCATTGATGAAGACATTGAACAGAACTGGACCCAGAACTGATCACTGCGGGACCCCACTCGATATGCCCTTCCAGCTTGACTGTGAACCACTGATAACTACTCTCTGGGAACAATTTTCCAACCAGTTATGCACCCACTTTATAGTAGCTCCATCTAGGCTATGTTTCCTTAGTTTGTTTATGAGAAGGTATCAAAAAGCTAACGTCAAGATATACCACATCTACCACTTTCCCCATATCCACGAGGCTTGTTACCCTGAAAGCCATCAGGTTGGTTTCACCTGATTTGTTCTTGACAAATCCATGCTGACTGTTACTTATCAAAATTATTATCTTCCAGGTGTTTGCTTGCTTAATTATTTGCTCCATTATCTTTCCGGGTACAGACGTTAAGCTGACTGGTCTGTAATTCCCCGGGTTGTCCTTATTTCCCTTTTTATAGATGGGCACTATATTTGTCCTTTCCCAGTCCTCTGGAATCTCTCCCATCTTCCATGACTTTTTGAAGATAATCACTAATGGCTCAGATATCTCCTCATTCAGCTCCTTGAGTATTCTAATCTAGGATGGATTTCATCAGGCCCTGGTGACTTGAAGACATCTAACTTGTCCTAGTGATTTTTAATCTTTCCCTATTTTAGCCTCTGATCCTACCTCATTTTCACTGGCATTCAGTATGTTAGATGTCCAATTGCTATTAACCTTTTTGGTGAAAACTGAAACAAAAACATCATTTAATGCTTCTGTTATTGTTTTTCCTCCCTTGTTTAGTAACAGGCCTACCCTGTCCTTGGTCTTCCTCTTGTTTCTAATGTTCTTGTAGAATGTTTTCTTGCTAAACTAGCTAGAGACATAAAGGGGTAATCTCTCTTTGTGCCTTGGCCTTTCTAATTTTGTCCCTACATACTTGTGTTATTTGTTTATATCCATCCTTTGCAATTTGACCTACTTTCCACTTTTTGTAAGACTCTTTTTTGAGTTTCAGATCATTGAAGATATCCTGGTTAAGCCAGGGCTGTCTCTTGCCATAGTGTCCATCTTTCCTACGCATGTTTCGGACAGTGAGAACAAACCGAACTGGGGAGTGCTCCAGCTGTGCCCTCTGTCTGAGGGGCCTGCTTTGTTCCTCTAGCATTTTCCCATGAGCTGTGTCTCACATCGCCAGGAGGCCCTGGGTGGAAGCGTTGGGCTTCCCCCACACGGTGTCTGGGCCTTGTCTAGCACAGCCAAGCCTCATCTCAATTTCACGAGAAGCAGCGTGGTGATCAGCAGGGTTGCCGAGAGCTGGGGGGTGGGATCAGAGGGAACCTGTGTCGGAGAAACCAACAAGCCGGCAAAGCGTGAGCCGTACGGATCCTGCTCCATCCCCGGCAGAAACGGATGCCTGGATTGCAGTTCCTGAAGGGCTGCTGCCTACCCTGGAGAATACACCTTTCAGTCACCTCATTGTCTCCATGACTACCGTCTGCCCTCTCCCTGCTAGCTGTGGCGTTCCCCCCCTCCGCCCCACACTCGTGTTCCCCGCGGGGGCTCGAGGCAGTTAGCTCACCCTCCCCAGGGGAGGTCGGTTTGAGTTCAGGCCATCAAACAAGCATTGCGCGGCTCAGTCTGCCTCCCCGGGCCCTGTGCTCTGCCTCGCTCACTCTCTCCAGCCAGGAGACTTTTACCGCCACTCCTGCTCTCTTGGCACCTCCCAGCTCCGCTTCGAGAGGCCCTGCTACAGCCGAGGGCTGAGCAGCCCCAGTGATGGGGACCGAAGAGTCCCGCTGCCTCCCAGTCCCCGCCGTGGATCAGTTCCTCCCCCGCTCACCTTATCGTGGGGCCAAGAGCTAGGCAAGTCCAGAAAAGGTCTGGACCCTTATATGGAGCGGGAGAGAGCTCCGGCTGCAAGCCGTGGGGCTGCAGAGCAGTGGGTCTCATCACTGCCCCCTGCAGGGTCTCTTGCACCTCCCTCTGAAGCAGATGGCGAGAGTTGGAGATGGACACTGGGCTAGTGGACCTCTCGGTTTCCTGTTTCTTCTCCTGCTTCCCTACTGCTCCATTTGCCTGCCCTCACTCAGAAGAATCCGGCTTCGCCAGCCAGGCCAAATCCAACCTGGCAATACTTTGGCAGCTAAAAGTCCAACCACAGTAATAAACCAGCAATCCCTTTGACCTCCAGAGACCGGCCAGTGGAAAATAAGAGCCACCCCAACCAAATCTCTAGTGCCACAGTCCCAGAATGACCCACTGGGCCCCTTGCTGTGCCCAGGGCCTGCCAGCCTCTGAGTGTTGGGGTCACAGACGGGAGCTGCGTGTTTCTCTCTCCCGCGCTGCTTCTTTCCCCTTCTACCTGCCTGTGTTTTAAGAAGAAGCAGGATCAGACTCTAGTGCTTGAAGCTGAGAGCGACCAGCTGCACAGACCAGCCAGGGCCGCGGGACGTACTCTCGAGCTAGGCGCTTTCCCCTTAAGGATTCCTGGGTGCATAGGGAGAGGGAGGAATAAGTTGGCAAGGTGGGGACTTTTCCCATGGAACCAGCCCCAGTGCGGCCATGGGCTCTGATGGCGCATGGCACCGTCTCTTGCAGGTGATGAAGATGATGGGCCTGAATAACGCAGTCCACTGGGTGGCCTGGTTCATCACCGGCTTTGTCCAGCTCTCCATCTCCGTCACCGCACTCACTGCCATCCTGAAGTATGGCAAGGTCCTGATGCACAGTGACGTCTTCATCATCTGGCTCTTCCTCGCCATCTACGCCGTGGCCACCATCATGTTCTGGTGAGCGCTGGCGGCTGGGGCGGGGCAGAGGATGTAACACAGCAGTGATGGCAGGGGGCCCAGAAGCTGGGACGAGTCAAGCAGCCAGAGGGGGAAGGGACCAGAGCAACGAGGCCTCTAGGCATGTGCTACCTGGGGCATGGTTGCTGTCTCTGAGCCTGGGGAGACTCTGGGTGGGCTGGGGTAGTGTGGTTAATTTGTTACTCTGGGGTCTGGATTCCATTTTGATCCAATGTGTGATTTCACAGTTTATAGCAAAGCCATAATGCTGGGGCCACTAGCGAGGGACCATGTTCCAGAGAACTCCCAGAGAAGGGGAGCCATGGATGTAACCAGGGTCACCCCCGTGCTGCTCGCGCTGGGCCCCTCATTCCAGGAAGGCAACAATGGGTCATTGAGCTACAGCCCCAGCCTGAGCCCTGGGCACTGCCTGTTTCTGCACCACCAACAGCAGGATTAACGGTGGTTCTGAGCAATGGGTAGAGATGGGATCCCGGGACGGTCTGGAATCGTTTCGCAGCTAAAGGCCAGATAGTCCTCTAATGCTGGTGTAACTCCCAGGGCTTCCATGGAGCTCCTCCTGATTTACAGCAGTGTAATTAGAGGAGAATCGAGCTTGTGGACAATGCCACAAGCTCAAACCTCTGAGTCGCTGACTGATTCTGGCATTGCCCAGTGGTTGGTGTAAAGGGGGCGGCAGGCTGACTGGCGGTGAGGAGCCTGCACCGTTGGGCTGTCGCAGGATGCGGGTATCTGCAGGGATCGGCTGGCTTGTGGGCCGGTGGGAGTTATTTACGGTGCTGAGGATCGCAGGGAAGAAGATTCTCCCGTCAGTTGGCAGCAGGTGTCGTCCTCTTCCACGTTCAGTTAGGAGGAACCACAAAGTCGTTGTGGTGCAGCCGCTGTGGCTTTAAAGGGCAGTGGGGAATCTCTGCACCCATGTGGTGGTCACAGTGACACACCTCTGCCATGGCTCTCCTTGCCGGGGGGCGCGTGGTCTGGTCAGAGCTGGTTCTGCCGTACTCTCTCTGCTCTGTTCTGAGGGGTGTTTGCCTCCTGGAGGTTTCAGGAAGGGAGCCGGCCATGGGGCCCGAGGAAGCAGGGTTGGTACTGAGTTCTCAGCACCGAGCCACCGGCCCAGTCCTGCTGTCCGACAGCTGGTGGGCCAGTCCCACCCCTCCTCGGAGCCCCTGGTCCTGCTGGCAGCGGGGTGGCTCACTGGCAGGCTCAGCAGAGAGGCCAAGGACTGAAAGGTGGGTGGCTACCGAATTCCCTGGGTGCCCCCCCAGCGGGGTAAGGCCCACCAGCAGGGCAGGCTGAAGGAAACCTGCTGGGCCACTCCATGCTGGGCCTCTTGGGTAGCAAACAGAGGGTTTCTGTCCCCAGGCTGCCAAGGAAATAGCCAGGTCTGCCCCCCGGAACTCCAGCGGCGGGGGTCCCATCCTCTGATGGAGTTTGACAGGGTGTGGGAGGTGGTCATGCCTCTTTTTCTCGGAGGTGGGTGATGAAGTGTGGGGGGGCATCTGAGCCTTTTTCTCTGGGGGGAGAGGTGGGGCTGGGGGAGGCCTAACACCTTCTCTCTCTGGGGCTGGTGGTCTGCCCCCCCACTCGCTGGGGCTGGGGCTGGGGCTGGCATGACCCCTTTCCCTTTGCGGCAGAGGATGTCACACTGTCTGCCCTACAGTTTCCTGGTGTCCGTGCTCTATTCCAAGGCCAAGCTGGCCTCTGCCTGCGGGGGCATCATCTACTTCCTGAGCTACGTCCCCTATATGTACGTCGCCATCCGGGAGGAAGTGGCCCACGACAAGATCACGGCCTTCGAGAAGTGCATTGCCGTGAGTACAGGGCATGGCCCGGTGTGGCTCCCTGCAGGCCCTGAGCCTGGCCTCCCTAGGAACGGGGTTCCCCAGCTCTGCTCCCTCCATCACCAGTCAGCTCCCCATGTCCCATCGCCCTCCCTGCTGCCAGGATGGGCGGGGCATGCTCCCTGCTTCTTGCCCAGCATGCGGACAGGAGGGAGACACCACACCCCCGGCCATGCCTCCAGCCCCAGTCACTGGAGGAGTCAGGCCGCCTCTGGCAAGAGAACTGCCTGCTGCAGCCCCAGGGACCAAGTGGCCTTCAGCAGGGCAGAGCTGGAGAAACCGACATGCTCGTGGCAGCACATTTCCAGCCTAACACCCTTCTGCTTAGCCAGAGCCCGGCTGGGACAGGGGCTCGAAGGGCAGGGGTCTTGAGGACTCCCAAAGCTTGGGCTGGGGGCTCCGCTGCCCTGCAGGGTGGGGATAGGGAGCCTCGTCCCCTCCAGGAGAGTGGGATCCCTGCAGAGGAGTGTGCCAACTAACACGTGCTGCACACTGTGTCCTCTCCAGCGCTTCGCAGGGTGGGGGAGCCTGGCACTGCCCAGCTGCACCCTGTGATGGAGCTGGGCTGCATGTCTGCTCCCTGCCACTGTGCTGGGTAGGGCAGGAGCTGGCCCCTTGTGAGGAGCTCATGCCCCAGTGTGAATCCTGATTTTAGAGCCACTGCATCAGGGCGCCTGCAGGAGGCAGCGGTGCTCCCTTACCCCACCAGCCACACCCCAATGGTCTTTCTCCCTTTGCTGCAACCAGACCCTCCGTGGATTCCCACCCTCACCTCCAATGACTTTCGTCCCCCCATAGCCCTGATGGCCCCCCTGTTCCCCCCTCAGCACCTGGCTAGGGGATTGCTGCCCAGAACTTTAGGGGAGAAGCTCTCACACTAACCTCCCTCTCCCCCACTCAGTCTCTCATGTCGACCACGGCCTTCGGGCTGGGCTCCAAATACTTTGCGCTGTACGAGGTGGCCGGCGTGGGCATCCAGTGGCACACCTTCAGCCAGTCACCCGTGGAAGGCGACGACTTCAACCTGCTGCTCTCCATGATGATGCTGATCGTGGATGCCGTGGTCTACGGTGTGCTGACGTGGTACATTGAGGCCGTGCACCCAGGTACGGGCCAGGGGCTCCTCCTGTAGCCCAAGGGGGGCAGGTGCAGGGTGGCACCAACCTGAGTGGGATGGAAGGAGGGCCTGTCAACAGCCTCTCCATGCATGGCTGTGAATGCAGGGGTTGGGGGCAGGTCAGCATCTGGCCATGTTCATGAACCCTCCTGGGAGTTGGGGGGGTGTACCCAACCACCCAGTGATCTTCCCTAGGGCTCTGTGTGTTGTTCCCGCTGGCCCCCACTTTCTGCGGGGAGGCCCACACCTTTCGGCCACACCAGTGCATGCTGTGGGCCTCCTGCACGAACCCCAGCACCACGGCTGATCTCCTTTCCTTCGCAGGCATGTACGGGCTCCCCCGGCCCTGGTACTTCCCCTTCCAGAAGTCCTATTGGCTCGGGAACGGGCGGGTCGAAACCTGGGAGTGGACCTGGCCCTGGTCTAGAACCACCCGCCTCAGCATCATGGAGGAGGATCAGGCTTGCGCCATGGAGAACAGGCGGCTGGGTAAGCATGCCCGCAGGCTGGGCAGTGCAGAGGCGGGCGAGAGGGGCCAGTGGGGAAAGGGCTGGGATCCAGGGGGCCTGGCCTCTGCTCCTGGCTCCGTCACTGTGGCACCGGGCCAGTCGCGCCACCTCTCTTGGGCAGGGGTGGGGGTCGGGGCTGCCCAAACCGGTGTGTTTTGAACTTGGGTTAGCCCAGCAGTGACTCCCCAGCCCCCGGGCTTTCCGCTCGGCTGAGCCGTGAGTTACAGCCTGGCGCTGAGCTCATGCTGCTAACCCGCTTAGAAAAGCCCCTCGATTCACAGAGGAGATGGACCCTGTGCTGTCGTTTCCCCCAAGCGAGGGTCATAATACAGGCTGGCCTCGCGGGTGTGGTATGGGGCCAAATTCATCCCTGTCCCCAGCTCTTTGAGAGACTCTGGTAGAAGGTGCCAGAGAAGGAAGTGGAATTATGGCAGAGCGAGTGTGGAAGTGGGAGAGAGGGGGAAGGGCAGATTTTTGGCAAGACACAAAGCGAGGGCCAGATCCTCCGCTGGTGGCAATCAGCATGGTGCAGTGGGTTCACCCGAGCAACGCTGATGTGTGTCAGCTGGGGCTTATTCTATTAGGGCAGGGCCTAGGGGGCCCCATCGTGCTGGGCGCTGCACAAACCCAGAACAGGGGGCAGCCCCTGCCCTGAAGAGCTCCCAGGCTAGCTAGGCAAGGGCTGGGGCAAGGCTGGCCCACGGTGGGACCCTGCCCCCAGGGCTCTCTTTGCCCATTTGTTTGTTATCGTTTTGGGAGGGGATTCGCGAGTGGGGGAGAGAGGGGGTGGGATAAAGGAGAAGAGGCAGGGACAAGCGGGAGGAGGAGGCTGGAGCCCACAGCCAGTCAGGCTTAGGGGTGTAGAGCGCTGTTGGGCCCTGATCGCACTGGTTCTGGCTGGAGCCTGCAGGTCCCTGCTGCGGCTGCTCAGTCCAGCTGAAGCCTCCAGCCCCTTTTGTCCCTGAGCTGACGTGGCTGGGAGCCGGGTGGGGCAGCATGGGCCCTGGTGTATGGCTTGGCTTTAGCAACGCTGTCCCATGTAATTAAAGCATCACAGCATATCCCATGTGGCAGCAGCTCTGCAGCTTAGTGGCACTTTGCCCCGCTGCCCGTCTCCCCCGGGTCAGTGCTGGGTGGCATATGATCCCCTGGCTCCACGCACATGCTGATGGAGCCTGCCCTGCGGGGCTGGGAGACACCCCAGGCCCCTGCCCACCACCTCCCTGCTCTCATCGCAGAGGAGACGCGTGGCATAGAGGAGGAGCCGAACCACCTGCCGCTCGTCGTGTGCGTGGACAAGCTCACCAAGGTCTACAAGACTGACAAGAAGCTGGCACTGAACAAGCTGAGCCTGAACCTCTATGAGAACCAAGTGGTGTCCTTCCTGGGGCACAACGGGGCGGGCAAGACCACCACCATGTGAGTGATGGGCTGGGGAGCCCTGCTGTGAGCGGTGACATGGAGAAATTGGTGCAGGGGCAGCCGTGGGATGAGGGTGGGCAGCTCTCACACGCCTGGGCAGCTTCTCACCACCTCGGACACAGACAGGGCTGCATGATCGCTGTCACCGCAGGGTTAGCCTGGGCTCCCAGGCTCTGTCCTCACCCGTGTCTTTATGCCACACACTGCCCACCAGTTCTGTAATGCTGCCAGTTGTCAGCGATGTTGGGGTTCATTCAGCGGGCACTCAGCACTTGGCAGTGCCCAGGGTCCATGGCCTGATCCGGGTGGGAGGAGGTGCCGAGGCCTTACCGGGGCGGGTTTGAAGGAGGAGGGCATGTGCTTAGTGCAGGGTGGGAGGCTCACGTGGGAAGGGAGTGTGGGGAGGGGTGCCAATCTGGGGGGCGGGGAGGGGTGGGGTTGTGAAGGCCCCTCAAGGTGGAGCTATAACAAGCTGGTGCACACACTGGGTGGGCTGGGCCCTCCTCTGGCATCCGTTGGCCTCAGGCGGCTTGGGCAGTGCTGTTCCGCAGGGCAGAGCTGCCCAAGGGACCTTCCGGGAGCAGCACGCCATGAAGCTGTGCAAGGCAATCGCCGCATTTCCAGGCAGGGGGAAGAGCTGACGCTGCCCTGTTTCTTTCCCAGGTCTATCCTGACTGGCCTCTTCCCCCCAACCTCGGGCTCTGCTACCATCTATGGCCATGACATCCGTACAGAGATGGACGAGATCCGGAAGAACCTGGGCATGTGTCCCCAACACAACGTGCTCTTTGATAAACTGACGGTGGAGGAGCACCTCTGGTTCTACTCGCAGCTTAAGAGCATGGCGGAGGAGGAGATCCGCAAGGAGATGGACAAGTAGGGACCAGCCCTGGCCAGTGACTCCTGCCTAGGCAATAAACAGCCATCACTGTCTTGATGTGAACCATTTTGCCTGAGCAGATCTAGTGGACTTTGACCAGAGCCCCAGTGCTCTGGGGGACTGGCCCCAGAGTGCACCCCTTAGTGCAGAATTGGGCAAAGATTTTCAGAAGTAGCTAGTGATTGTGGGGGCCCCACTTGAGACACCTTAAAGGGCTTGATTTTTCAGATGGCGGGTGCTTAGCACTTTCTGAAAGCCAGGCCCCTTTAAGGAGTCTCAGGTTGGGCACCCAAAATCCCCAGCCACTGTTGAAACTCTTGGCCTTGGACGATGAAAGCTAAGTTTTGTTTTAAAAGCTTGTATTTTTTAACCCTTGTGGTTGCAGAGAAAACCTTCCAGCTGAGCGTACCCAGTGTATCTGAGTCTGCAAAGAGCCTGAAACAGTATCTCTGGGAGGTGTGAACTGCCCCATTCATCTCTGTGGGCTGTTAACTCTGAGATCTCCTTCAGCAGTGCTCATGCATCTCCCCAGCCCTGCTCACAAGCCTATGTATGACTGGGCTGTAACATCTGTGTCGGATCTGTCCCCAGGATGATCGAAGACCTGGAACTGTCCAACAAGCGGCACTCCCTGGTGCAGACTCTGTCAGGAGGGATGAAGAGGAAGCTGTCGGTGGCCATCGCCTTCGTGGGTGGATCGCGGGCTGTTATCTTGGATGAGCCCACTGCTGGTGTTGACCCATACGCACGTAGGGCTATTTGGGATCTGATCCTCAAATACAAACCCGGTGAGCAACCCGAAGCATGGCGGTGGCTCTGATCCCTGTCAGAGTCCATTCGATGCAGCGCGAGACTCCACACCACGATTCCCCTGCCACTGCCCTGGGTGATGAATCTTGGTTAACAAAGGCTGCACTATAAGAGTTACTCCTGGGGGAATTCTGCGCTAAAAAATAAAAAATTCTGCAACAAAAAATTCTGCAAAATTCTGCATATTTTATTTGTCAAAATAACACAATATAATTACACAAGTTTCAATTATTTTTGATCATTTATTTCAAAATACTTGTCAGCAAGCATGTCTGTAACAACACAGACAACAAAAAAGATTCAGGAAATGTTTTTTGACAAATAAATTCCTTACTAGGCATATTTATACAGAACTCTGAGTAATAATTTATTTAAACTACAACACAGGACCGTATTTCCTGCACCACTTAGAAGCAGTGCAAAGGCTGGGGGGGAGTCAGGGGTAATGGAGGAGCTGAGGGAGAGGGAAGTAAATTGCTGGGAAGGAGCCTGGGTGTGAACTTGGAGGGTTGTTGGGTGTGGGTGGGGAAAGGTATGGAACGGTTTTGGGGGGGGCAGGGAGGGATTGTTAGGAAGCTTCCCCCATGCAGACCCTGGCTGACCCCTAGGCTTTCCTATTCAGTCAGGCACATCTGCCCCCCGTCCCCATATGTTCCTGCACCCCCTGTCCACATGTCTCTCCATCCCCACTCAGACACCCACTCCCCGTGTCCCTGCATCCCCTCCCCCAGTCCCCAAGTGTCTCTGTGCCCCCGCCCAGCCACGCCCCTGTCCCTATGTAGCTCTGCACCCCCTCCCCCATCATCATGTGGCCCTGTGCCTCCACTCCCATTCACCCCTGCCCCAGTCCGTCCTCACCCACTGGCCCTTATGAGCCCCTGTCTGACCCTCCCAGCACCCCATGCTGTCTATCTCCACATAGCCCCTCTCTCCTGACCTGGCCCGCTGCAAAGAAGGCAGGCTCTTGGGTGTCCCTGGGGGCTGACCTGCAGTGCATTCCCCACTCACCCCTCTCTTCCCTCCCTGGCGGGGAGCTGCTGCTTTGTTCTATCACCACAGTGCCGTCTGGTGAGAAAAAGGCAGAACTGCAGCAAAGTTGCAACAGAAGCTTTCTTTCTGCGCAAAAAATTAAAAATATGCAGTGCTCATTAATTATGCTTGCACATAGTAATGCAGAATTCCCCCAGGAGTAACTCTAGTGAGTAACAGGAGCATTGCCTCAACCTGACCATGTGCCGGGAGGGAGAAGGAAAGCCGGGGCTGGATTTTAGGGAATGGACTCTGGCTTTGACTGACCACCAAATAAAAGAAAAGGAGTACTTGTGTCAACTTAGAGACTAACCACAAGTACTCCTTTTCTTTTTGCGAATACAGACTAACACGGCTGTTACTCTGAAACCCACCAAATAAAAATCCTTGTTTGTACCAGCTGAGATAGGCCTAGCAATGAGTGCTTATAGAACAGGACTTGGAGTCAGGACTCCTGGGTTCTATTCCTGCCTCTGCATGCTCTCCCAGGGAGACATGAGGCAAATCCCTTCCTTCTCGCTCCGTGCCTCAGTTTCCCCAGCTGTACAACAGGGATAGTAAGACTGCCCCACCCCCCTTCGCAAAGCACTCTGAGTCCCGTGGATCCAATGGCTCCGTGAGGCAGATTATGCTATGGTCAGTGTGGCAGGTTCCTTAAAGTCACGACTGCTTGGTAGAGGGTACATTGTCGCCTGGCAGCAGGTGCTGCGTGTGCTCGTTGGGTGTCCCTGGGGGCTGACCTGCAGTGCATTCCCCACTCACCCCTCTCTGATGCTCTTCCCCTGCGCTTGTCCCTGACCTGGCAGGAAGGACCATCCTGCTCTCCACACATCACATGGATGAGGCCGACCTGCTCGGGGACCGCATCGCCATCATCTCCCATGGCAAGCTCAAGTGCTGCGGCTCCCCTCTCTTCCTCAAGAGCACCTACGGGGATGGCTACAAGCTGACGGTGGTGAAGAAGCAGTCAGACTCCAGGAATGGCACAGGTCAGTCAGCAGGCACGCGGCACCCACGCTAGGGAGTCTGCTCCCCCAGTCCAAGTTGGGAAACAGCTTAGCTGCTAATGCAGACAGGATCCGACCCATTACAGCAAGCAGGGTCGAGCTGCTTTTGTCCCAGCTGCGCTAGTCGCTCTCAGGAGGGCTGGCCAGAAAACCACATTCCTGTTTTGTGAAAAATGGCGAGGCTTTGCAATTTGTGTTTGCTCCGGGTTGGAATGAAGTCAAGAACTTTCAACTTCTTTTTGAAAACACCTAGGAGTGAGACACTCCAGTACAGCCAGTAGCCCTGTGCCTAGAAAACTTGCCTGGGATGTGCCTGATTCAGAGCAAGCACTGGGACTTGGGGCTCCCACGTCCCATGGGAGTGCCCAGAACATAAGAATGGCCATGCTGGGTCAGACCAAAGGTCCATATGCCCCAGGATCCAGTCTTCCGACAGTGCCCAATGCCAGGTGCTTGAGGGAGAATGAACAGAACAGGGAATCATCTAGTGATTGATCCCCTGTCATCCATCCAGCTATAGAGTTAGTCACTTGCACTCACTCTCATGCCCTTGCCTATTGGAGCTGTTCTGCTTTGTATAATTAATTCAATATTTGTTGGCCTAGGGAATTAGCGTGTGAGTGGTTCTGTAGCCCAGTGGTTAGGGTGCTCACCTGGCGGGTCAGAGACTTAGGTTCAAGTCTGCTTTGGGCCATAAATTCCAGCCTGCACCTGACAAAAGGTCCTTGAAAAGTTTCGGTTTTGATGAATCAGCATTTTCAAATGAAAAACCGTTTTGCTGAAGAATTCCTGACGAGCTGTGATTTTTTCAGCACTGGTTCCGGGAGGCCCATTGCTGGTGGATCTGTTTTCCAGTGTAGGCTTTAGGGATTTTCCCTTTGTTCTCTGTGTAAGCAGAGGGCTCTTACCTCCAGTGTCCCATAATCTTCTGCTTCCACTGCTGGGGAAAGGAAAAGTAGTCCCCCTCATTCCCATGCACAGGAAGCATGGGGCCCTGTGAGGCGAATCTCTGAGGGCTATTGCTTTTCTGATGCTATTACAATCCCATTGGAGTGGGAGTTTGCGAGGTGCTTAGAGATGCTACAATGACACTGATTGATGGTCCTAGGCCATTTCTCGAAGCAGCCAGGGTTTCCATCTCAGGGCAGGAGAAACTGACAACTACTGAGCAAAGCAATTTAATGTGTGCATGGTGTGTTGAGATCAGTGGAGTGCTCCCGCCTTCTCTGCCCCCAGAATGCCTCCCGACCTGGCCTGTCTTTGCTTTGCAGCCAGGAGGAGGAAGGTCCTAGTTCTTCCTGCCTGTCAGCATCCAGTCTGTGGCTCTTACTGAATATTTGCAGAAAGGCTCTCTTGCAGGAAAAGACCTTTGAGAGCGTGCAAAGTACCCTAGACTGGCCAGGCGCAGTGAGCAATGGAAATCCCTTCAGATTAGGGCTGGTCAGAACCGGGTTTTTTTTCCTGCAGAAAAGTCTGACTTCCTGTCAGAAAATCCCAAATTGCCAAAGCCTGAAACTGTTATTCCAAAAACTGTCAGAACTCCCCCACTCCCCCCCACCCCCTGCCAGTGTCTTGGGCTTTCCATTTTCCTGTGATAATGGAGGGGGCTGCTTCTCCTGGGTGGCTTTGATTTTCAGCTGCAAACCTAATTTTCCATGCGGGAGGAGAAAAAAGTTTCAGTCGTGAATTTCCCCCCAGACCTGCACAAAACGAAAAGCCCATGAAATGACCAACCAACCCAAAGAGGAAGGTCAGACGCTGCCGAACTCGGGCACCTGTAGTTCCCATGAGAGCCAGTGTGACTTGGGGCTCATCCACCCCACTCTTCAGGCCCTTATACTCCCATGCCAAACTGCAGATTGAGGAGCCCTTGTTCAGCACAGTTCGCACCTGCTCCCTGTGTGCAAGGGCTCAGGGTAACATGCTGCATGGAGCCCTTCACCTCCAGGGGGTGGTTTCAATCCAGCCCAGGCTGTTAGCAATGGCAGGTTGTTACTGCTGGGTATCCTGTGAGAAATACGTTCTGTGATCTCACTTCTCCCTCAGTGGCTGGGGGTCTATGTACAATTGCACCCATAGGAGCTGGCCCCATTGTTGGGAGTGTCGGCAGAGAGGCCAATGGGCCGTGGAGGCTAAATTCCCTTCTCAGGGCAGGGGCTGTTCCTCCAGGGCTGGGCAGTGTGGGCGCAGTTTTCTCAGTGCATGCACGGCTGGGCTCCCAGCTGTGAACCCAGCGGGAGAGTCGCTGAAAAAAGCAGAGTTTAAAATAAAACAAAAGAGCAGCATCAGCTTTTGGGTCCTGGAAAGAAAAATCCAAGGACTCTGGGCCCAGGCCGAGCTGGGTGTGTGAAGTGACCCGACCTTCTCTGCTTCCTCCCTGTGCTAGACTCAGGGCAGACACACAGCCCTCTCTCCCACTCCTCCGCCAGCCCCTGCTCTGAGCCCCGCGTCACCCAGTTCATTAAGAAGTACGTGGCCTCCTGCCTGCTGATCTCCAACACCAACACGGAGCTCTCCTACATCCTGCCCAGCGAGGCTGTCAAGAAGGGCTGCTTCGAGAGGCTCTTCCAGGTACCGGCCCTTCAAGACGCCAGTTACTGAGTGGGGAGGGGAAGCTGCTCGCAGAGCAGGGGAGCGCCGCGGGGTCAGAGACATGGGACTATGAGGCTTTGGCTGTAGTTTTACAAGAACAGTGTAGTGGTGTTTGCTGACTGCAGTTGTAGGGGTGCCCGTGGGAGCTGGGCTGGGTGCTCGCTGGTTGATGGGTGGAGGGGCGCCCATGGGGGTAGCACTGAATTATTTGTTATGCTGGGATTTGCCAAGGAGTCCAAGGGATTTGGGTGTCTCATTCCCTTAGGCTCATTTGCAGATCCAGCCCAGAGCATGTCCCTCGCCCTTGCACAGGGACATTGCCCTAGGTGTGCATCGCCCTGCCCAGCGTCGTTTTCTCCTGGGATAGTCTGTCCTGCATGCTGTAATTTTCCTAGCTCCCCGGTGTCTGTGCTTACTGCGGGGCTCCCTAGCTTGCCCTGAGCCTGCACTGCTGCTCCAGGCGTCCCCCAGTACAGCAGCATGGAGGGGCCTGGGTCGCTGGGACAAGCACGCCCCTCTCCTTTTCCCACCAGAAGGGAGTGCTGCTCTGTTCAGACTCCGGTTGCTCAGGATGGGGCTATGGGCTCTCTGCTTTCACAGCGCTAGCCACCCCGCGGGCTCTGCATTAGCTCCAGCGCTGCGTTCCGGCGGAGGTGGGTGGTGAGAGGGAGGACGCGGGGGATGCTCGTGATGGGTCTGCAGATCAACCCAGGAGCCTGGTTTCCGGCGGAATTTGTTACCAGTGCCTGTCTGTGCCTGATCCACAGAGGCCAGGAGTCTGGGACAGCTGAGGCTCAAACTGTAGCAGCTCGTGGTTTTCACTCTGGAGGTCCCTGGTTCTATCGCCATGTCTCAGCGCTCACACAGGCAGCCATCAGACCTCTTGCCCTTTGACTTTCGCCCTGGCTGGCCGTTGTGGGATGGGGGAATTCTGAAGGTCCCTGTGCTGCAGGGAGTGCTGGGCTGGCAGGCACGTGGGCTGATTACTGCTTAGCTGGGAGCTTCTGGGATGGCTCTTTGCTGTGGTCTCCCTCCGCTCCTCACCTTTGTTCCTTGTTCACAGCACCTGGAGCAGAGCCTGGGGGAGCTGGAGCTGACCAGCTTTGGGCTGATGGACACTACCCTGGAGGAGGTCTTCCTCAAGGTGTCGGAGGAGGACCTGTCCCTGGAGAACAGCGACGTTGGTAAGGGGTGTGTGTGTGTGTACACACGCGCGTGTAAGTGCCTCAGTATGCTGGCTCGTGGAGAGTTGGAGGTGCCCTGGGTTAGCGGCCTTACATTAACAAACTGAGTTTGCTACGTCGCCCCATTGAGCATTGATCCATTGCTGGCAGTCTCTGCTCGGGGGAAGCCTACAGTGGTGAATCCATAGAGCTGGGCAGGGAAGGGCTGGACTAAGGAGTGGATGAATCATAGAATCATAGAACATCAGGGTTGGAAGAGACCTCAGGAGATCATCTAGTCCAACCCCCTGCTCAAAGCAGGACCAATCCCCAATTTTTGCCTCAGATCCCAAATGGCCCCCTCAAGGATTGAACTCACAACCCTGGGTTTAGCAGGCCAATGCTCAGACCACTGAGCTATCCCTCTGTTTTAGGGCAGAACAGAGGTGTGATGGCAGAGCTGGGGGGGGGGGGGGGTAGAGGAGGTGCATTTGTTACACTGTGCTAGCACCAAGCCAGCCCTAGCGCGAGACCCCAGCGTCATGTTAATGCAGCTGCGACAGCTGCTTTGATTGTTGCTTTTTAATAGCTGCATCTTGGCTGCAACCCTTGCTCCTGTCTGCTGCACTTGGGCCTTAGGGATCCATTCTGTTTGCCTTAGAGCAGGGGAGTGCCCTTGGCCTGAAGGCAGGGGCACCCTCTCCAAAGGTAGCATGGAATGATGCATGCTAAATGCTTGCCACACTCCACCCCAGCAGTGGCCGCATTTTGTCCTGTGGTTTGTAGTTCAGCATAAGGTTTGTAAAGCACTTTGGGATCCTGGGGGATGAAAGGCCCTATGTCATTGTGAAGTATCATTGGGGCGTATTCCTATTAGACAAGGCCAGTACCTGCCTTGGCCAGCACTGAGAGGAGAGCTGGGGTACTCACTGTACCAGGGCACGCCCTGAAGTGCTAAGGTGGCTCCTGCTATCCTGGGGTTGCAGGGTATTAAGGAAGAGCCATGTTCACCACCCGGGCATGCCCAGGTCCTTGGTATCTGGGTGCCTAGCTAAGGTGTTACAGCCAGTCCCAGACGGTGGTTTCTTGCTGGAGAGTGAGTGGGATGCCCTAGGAGGGCTGCTCCCCTGCGACGTTCCCCTTGTACCTGTGCTGCACAAACCCCACCGGCTCCCTTCTCCTTCCAGACATGAAGGAGTCCAAGAAAGATGCCCTGCAGCACCCGGCTCCCCACATGGACCTGAAGCCCGAGGCCAACGGGGAGCCCCTTCCTGACGTGGAGGCACCCGAGAAGCCAGAGGTGGAGCTCAGCAACCTGGTGGTCTGCTCCAACCTGACCCAGTCGCAGGCGTCCCTGCTCTCGGCTTCCTCGGTGGGCTCCGTGCGGGGCGATGAAGGTGGGGCTTATTCGGAGTTCTATGGGGATTACTCTCCGTTGTTTGATAATCTGCAGGACCCTGATAACGTCAGTCTGCAAGGTTTGTAAGGTGCCGCACGGCTGGCCTTGACTTTGGTAGCGGGGGTGGGGGGCCGCTGTGTCCCGGTTCCGCTCTCAGCAATCCCAGGGGCGGGGGATGTGTGGGGCCTGCTACCGGCTCTGAACAGACCTTTCCGTCCTGTCGGGGCTGGGGCTGAGCGCCTTTCTCTTCCCCCAAGAGGGATGGCTGGCAGGGACCTGTTTGAATGCTCACGCCCCATGCTCTGCGGGGTCCGGTCAGACGAGCTCCTGCCTCGAGCCTGTCCATCCTGGGACCCCCGTTACAATGGAAAAATAGGCCTAAAGACAGGGAGGGGATGAGGGCAGCCCCCTGAAACTTAGTTGGGAGCCCCTGGGTGAGGAAGCCATGAATTCAGGGAGTTCTGGCAGCGTTTCAGCTGAGAGCTCCTGGGGTTCTTTTGGGTGGGGAGTGGGTACTGCGAGGAGGGCTGTTTGATTGCGTACACAGACTATGGCTCTAGAATCCAGCAGTGTTGTTTGCTGCATGTGGACGCATTCCTTTGACTAAGCACCTTTGGATCAGTGGGTAGCACTGGCCAATTATTCATTGCAAACTCGGCCCCTTTTCATTCACAAAGCGACCGAGCCCCCCAAACGCATTCGCTCTTCGAGACCAGCCACCATATACCCCGTGCAAATGCTTCTAGTCTCCCTTCTTCCTGTTGGCTATTGGTGGCATGGGGTTGGTCACCTGAATCTCATGCTAGTTTGCTCTGCTCCCTGACTGGATGGCTGAGACTTTAACTAGGAGAATGGCAAATCTGAAATAGCAAGCGATGCACTTCTCAGCACAAAGGTTTGTGTTAAAATGAGTGACATATTCCCAGGAACCCCCAGGAGTCCTCCCACGGTATTTGAATAATAAAACATACAATCCACAAACAACAGTGACCCAGCGGCCACCTTTTTATTCACAGATCCTTTTTGGGGTTATTCCACTGCTCTTATCGTGGAGCATTTGGGGACATCGTGTTTTTTCTCTCCTCTCCGGATATCCCAAGGATCCTGTTATTGAACTCCAGGGCTGCATAATGCCCTGGGGAGCATTGGCACGTGGCTCAAGTATGAAGGCCGAGCAGGGAGCGCAGTACAGAATCTCCTCTGATATCCCAGACTCCCGACACCAAGACCCCAGTGGGATTGCAAACCCCATTCAAAATTTCAGACGCAGCCAATTCCTCACTTTGGTCGATATCCCAGCAATCAAACTCCTGGCAAGAGCTAATGAGGAAAGGGGGAGGAGGGGGGGGCTATGCAAATTTAAATAAAAGTGAGGGGGAAATTGCTCTGGTCAAAATTTTTCACATAAAAATTTTGAATTTTCGGCACCAAATCAAGAACCAAAATATTTTGATTCTCGACTGGTGCTGTGGTGCCTCCTAGGAGTTGTAGTTCAAATTCCTCATGGTCCCATAAGCCAGACTCCCTGTCTGGACTATATCTCCCATGATGCACCATGCATCATGGGAGATTAGGTTTGGCTGAGGAGCCTGGCCTGTAAAAAAAGAACTGGAGCATGAGGCGTAAGAACATAAGAGCTGCCGCACTGGGTCAGACCATGGGCCAGCTTGCCCAGTATCCTGTCTCCAACATACCAGAGCTTCAGGGGGAGGGTAGAGAACATGGCAACTTTGGAGGACTCCACCTGTCTTCCCTTCCTGGCTTCTGGCAGTCAGAGGTTCAGGGTTGCCCTGAGCATGAAGGTGCATCCCGACCATCTTGGCTAATTCCTGTTGATGGACCTATCCTCCAGGAACTTACCCAGTTGTTTTGTGAACCCACTTATATTTTTGGCCTTCACAATATCCCATGCTAATGAGTTCCACAGGTGAATTGTGCATTGTGGGATAAAGCACTTCCTCTTGTTTGTATTAAACCTGCTGCCTGTTAATTTCATCTGGTGACCCCCACTTTTTGTGTTGTGGCACCTGAACTGCCCCTGAGGCACCATAGTGGCATTTCACAATCAACACGTTTCAGGAAAGCAGACGCTTTTCACCCCCAAAAATTGTTCCATCAAAAAACAGTTGTGGCCCTACTGCTTCCCCAGTCCCTCTTGCTTCCCCTGCTGGCATCTGTCGGGCGTGCCTCCCTGAGGGAGGCCTTCATGGGAGGAGCCTGACTTCTCCTCGCCTCCGAAATGGAGCAGGAGACTGGGGGCTCCCATGGCCTGCTGGGGGAAGCACTGAGGCAGGTGGGCGCAGACGTGTGGCACGGGAGTTGTGACATGGAGTTGGCAGGATTTTGACCCTCATGGGTCAGGACTCCCTTCGAAGCATCTCTCTCAGGTTGCTCGATCTCGGTATAGCCAGTAAAATGAACCTTCCTTGGTTACAAAAACAGTGCGATTAAACCAAGAGAAAAGAATCTCCGTTGTGTTACCCCTTCGCCCCCTAACAAAAACAGAGCAGCCAACGTGGCTTAAAACCAAAGTTTCTTTCCCCTGGCCTGAGCCCTCCTACCTCTGGATTCAGAGGTGAGCTTGTGAGGGGTCTTGGAGCTGACGTCCCCAGGGCTGCAGTGCTGGAACAAAGGGGCCACCTCCCCCTGCTCTATGGCTTTGTTATGGGGGAACCTCGTGAGAGTCGGTTGTTTAATGGTTTGAGCAGGTGACCTGGGGGTTGTGGCCCTGAGCTCTGTCCCTGGCTCCCTCGCTGCCGGCCTGTGCGACCTGGGGCTGGCGCTATGTAGCTTGGGTGCTGCACAGGAAGGTGCGATTGTGTGTCAGCGGGGTTGTGAAATACCCTCTCCTGTCTCCCGCGCATATAAGAAATAACCTGCCTACCCGGGCTCCTCTCTGTTCACGGGGGTGCTGCTTTCCCCCCTACCCTGCGTGTCCCTTTTGGGTTGGGGGATATGGTCAGCTACGTACAAGGGTCAGTTGTATTAACCCGCTGAAACTGCCATGGCAGCAGCTGGCATAAGGGTTACGTGAGTTTAGAAAACAGTGTCTGACACCAGCTCCCCATCACCGACCTGCCAAGACCTGCATCTAGGATTCTGCATTTCCACGTGCACCCGACGTTAACTCTGTAGCTGCAGCTCTTCAGAGCTCAGCCCAGCCCTGGGGAGGGGAGCCTGGCAGGTATTGGGGCTGGCATCCCACCTCCTCTCCCTGGGCACAGCCCCCCGGGGGGAGCCCCATGCTGCGTGACGGGGTTGTGCGGAGAACCATGTCTTGCGTCACTGACTGCACAAGCTGATTCCTGGCCGAGTCCTGAGGAGGAGGTGGTGGGGGCTGGGGAAGGAGCTTGATGGCCTCTGAGAGAGCCTGACCCCCTCTGCGTGTCTCTTCCCACTCCCCGTCACTCCCTTGCTCCAGACCAAGAGGCTGACGCTGAGGCTGCGGACCAGCCCCTGGTGGGACAGGGGAGCTTTAAGCTGGAGGGCTCCTGGCTCAAGCTGCGCCAGTTCCACGGGCTGATCGTCAAACGCTTCCACTGCGCCAAGCGCAACACCAAGGCCCTCTTCTCGCAGATCCTGCTGCCCGCCTTCTTCGTCTGCGTGGCCATGACGGTGGCGCTCTCTGTGCCCGAAATAGGTGAGTGCAGGCACTGGCCCCAGCTCCTTTCCCCACCCCCCATGCCAGGCTGCCGTGTCACCTCTTGCTCCCCTTGGGACGCTGGCCTCCCTGCCTGCCTCCTGGCAGAGCTGCATGTGCACTGCATGTGTGCCCACATCTCTGGCTCCCGGCTGCCCGACAGCTACCTGGGTGTGGATGGGGAATGGGATGGGGGACTGACCAGCTAGAAGTCACCCAGCAAATCTGGAATGTGGGGAGTGCCGCTGGGCCTGCCCTGTGCCCTGGGCCTTTCACTGGGGTCCTGGGCTGGCCTTCCAGCCCAGAGTAGGGAGGGGATGGGGGACCCACCACCCCTAGGGAGGTTGCTCAGGGTGCCCCTTTTCTCCCCAGGTGACCTGCCTCCTCTGATCCTCTCGCCGTCCCAGTATCACAACTACACCCAGCCCAAGGGCAACTTCATCCCCTATGCCAACGAGGAGCGGCGCGAATACCAGTGAGAGGCCTGGCGCTGCCTGGGGAACAGCATCCTACGCCCCCGTCCTGTTCCCCATGCCCTCAGGAAGGAGGGGCAGGGGGGTTCAACCACGCTGCCGCACGCTGCCCCGCAGTGACTGCTGCTGCCGCACGGGATCTGTCAGGGGAGGCCGGGTGCTTCTTGCCGTGCAGGGTCATTGCTCTGAATCTGGCACCGATCCCCCCTCCATCTCTTTATCCACCGCACAGTGCCTGCCCGGGAGGGTGCCCCCCTAGCAGGGAGGGCACTGTCCTCCACAGGGCCCTCGTACAGGCTGCCGGCCGTGTGGCACCTAGAGAGAGCAGTTCTGTGATGTGCCAAGCTGTGGGCCGTTGAGGCCTGTCCGTGGCTACCGGCCTGGGCTGGATTTGAGTCAGTGACCTGCCAGTGAAAGGCCCTCTAGTCCCTCCCCTGTGCCATCCAGTCCCCTTCAGCCCCCAAGCCAGAATGCAGGCTCCACGGCCCCTGCTCGGCAGGCACTGTAGTGATAGGACTTGGCACCGACCAAGCCCTGTGAGGAGCAGGGCCCCTGAAGCCAGTGGGGGCCCGGCCCCTCCTGGAATATCACTTTAGGAGACTGGCCTGCAAGCAAGAGGGTTTCTCAGGCCCGTCCTAGGGAGCATGACTGACCCAGAGGAGCCACAGAAGCGTCCCCTGCTCACTAAGCCCTTCTTACCCGCGGTCCCTCTCCACAGCATGAAGCTGTCGCCCGATGCCAGCCCACAGCAGCTTGTCAACACCTTCCACCTGCCCTCCGGGGTGGGGGCCACGTGTGTGCTGAAGACGGCCTTCAATAGCACCCTGGACCAGCTGGTGCAGACCCTGAACCTCAACAGCAACGAGTCCAAGATGCTGGCGGCCAAGTACTTCGACGCCATGTGCGTCGATTCCTTCACCCAGGGTCTGCCGCTCTCCAACTTCGTGCCACCGCCCCCATCCCCTGCCCCCTCTGACTATCCCGTCTCCATGGATGACGACATGGTGCATGCCTGGAACTCCACCACGTACCCCTCCACCGTCAAAGGTAATGTCTGGCCTGGCAGGAGTCTGGGGGAAACGGGACCTCCGGCAAAGCAACACATACTCTGCCCAGCCAAGGCAGCGGAGGAGGATTAGAATGCGGGTCTCTGGCATTGCTGAGGGGCTCACAGAGCAGCACATTTTGCTCAAGCCACTGGCAGGCTTGTCTGAGACTTTCCCATAATGCCTTTCAGGGAGGGGCAGAGCTTTACTGGGCACAGGGTTTAGGAACATGGGAATTGCCAGACTGGGTCAGACCCAAAGTCTGTCTAGTCCAGCATCCTGGCTCTGAAGGTGGCCGGAACCAGCTGTTCAGAGTGTAAGAACCCCGCTATAGCAGATGTGGGATAGTTTGTGTCCCATGTAGGTCTCCTCATTTCTAATAGAGATCAGCTCAAACCCTGAAGCATGAAGTTCAATACCCCAGCTGAAGTATTTGTTAGCATAACTCAGAGCTCTAGATGTTCTTGCTGTCCGTATAAGTGCCTGATTCCTTTTTGAATCTTGTTACATTCTTGGCCTTGGTGACTTCCTGTGGCAGTGAGTTCCACAGGCTACATGTGTATTGTGTGAAAAAGCATGTCCTTGTACTGGTTTTGAATTTGTGACCTTTCAATTCTATTGAACGTCCCCTTGTCCTTATGTTGTGAGGCAGAGATAACAGAAGCTCCAGATTTCCCTTCTCTAGACCATTCATTATTTGATCTGCTTGTATCATGTCTCCTCTTGTTCATCTCCTTTCTAAGGTAACAGTCCCAGTTGTTTCAGTCTCTCGTTATGCTCCGATTCATTCTCCTCACCCGCTCTAAACACTCCTTTGGTTCATTTGCAACCAGAAGTCATTTTAAGAGGATGAACGATAGGGGCATCTTAAAGGACAGAGATTCAGCCCCAGTGAGCACTTGGGATTTCATCTCTGTCTGAATTCCGATGCTGGGGGGCCGCAGGAACACGTCTGCTTTCCCCCTACGTGTCTGTGTGTCAGGGTACGGATTGCCACTCCGGTAGTCATACCTGAGCTAGCTTTAATCTGGCCAGCTCGGTCCTGGAGCAGTGAAGTTCTCGGCACAGGCCGGACAAGCGCGCCCGGATCCCTGGTTGATTCCTCAGGCCTCTGCCACGCCTTTGCTGCTCTGATGCCTGACCTAGCCAGACTAAAGCAAACTCCGGTGTGTCTACTTGAGCTGTAGTCACATCCTGTGATTGCCATACAGCCAAAACCCTTATTCGCTCCTGCCCCAGGTGCTTTCCCCTCTCCCCCTAAAGCAGTCACAGCCACGGCTGTCACAGCAGGGCAGTGCTGCAGGGTTCCCTGCCCTCACCTGGACACAGAGTGGGTGCTCTGCAGAACGAGCGCTCCTGAGGGTCACCTGTCTCCTCTTGTCTCCTCAGAGACCGTCACTTTGGCCCCGTCCCTGCCCCGCCTCATCCATGAGCCCATCAAATGCACCTGCTCCATGCAGGGGACGGGCTTCTCCTGCCCCAGCGGCGTGGGAGGCCACCCGCCCCAGATGAAGGTGGTGACAGGGGACATCCTGGTGGACATCACAGGACGCAACATCTCTGAGTACATGCTGTACACGTCGGACCGCTTCCGGCTGCACAGGTGAGGGGCATTTCTGCTCCTCCACATCGGGGGGAGTGTCCCAGCCGGGGTCCGAGGGAGGCAGGGCTAAGACTGGAACAGGACCGGTGGCACCAAGACGAGGCAGGCTCCCAGCAGCAGGCCGGAGGGGAAGCTGAGATCACCACTTCAGTAGCCGTACCTGAGCTAGCTTTAATCTAGTCAGCTCGGGTCCTAGAACAGGGAAGACGCAGCACTCGGAGGCACTGAGGGGAGAGCTAGACCGTACACGTAGAGTTGTCAGTTCTCCAGGATTGTCCTGGACTCTCCAGGAATTAAAGGTGAATCTTTAATTAAAGTTTGTCGTGTGATGAAACCTCTGGGGTATTCCGACCAAAAGTGGCAACCCTACAGACAGGGCAGAGATGGTGGAGGGAGGGGGCGGGTCAGGGGCTGAGCTGACCCCACCCCATTGGGGTCCAATCAGATGATCACTGGTTGATTTTTTTTTTTTCCTGCATCACAGCCAGGATTTTCAAAGCTGGCTGGTGACTCTGGGCGCTTCCCTTTGTGGGGCCCAGCTTGGGACATGTGATAGGGACCTGACCTTCGGAGGGGGGTGCCCAGCACTCTCTGAAAGTCCCTCTCCAGAGGCTCTGCCTTTCCTGTTTGGTAGGGTTGTCCCTGGGATGTGCTGCAGCTGAGCCTGTCTCAAGACTAGCCAACTAGGGGCACAGAGAGAGCCCCCGGCTGGGAAAACGCTGGCCCGCAGGGGGCCAGGGCAGTAGGATGTGACCATTCCCCCCCTCCCAGGCTGTCCGAGTCCTCTGAGATTTCCCTCGGGGGGCTGCAGAAAGGAGGAGCCCTGCAGTGGCCACAGCTGTGCTGTGCAGGGACCTACTGAGGGGAAACTTTTGGCTGGAGTTGGCTCCTGCTCCGAAGGCTGGGCAGACCCGCTCGGTAACGCTGGTCCCACTGCCCTGCCGCTGACAGTGCAGGCCTCGGTTTCCAGCCCCAGTCGCCCCCTGCCTAGGCTGCGTTTTGCTCTCGGCTCGTCCCTGGAATGGAGGGCGGAGAAGGGCCCCTGGGCGCTCAGTGGCAACCTCTGGCCAAGCAAGGAGCAGCTTGGCCTGGCTCTGCAGTGGCCGTGACACCGGGCCTCGTGGATGAAGCAGCCAGCTCTCAGGGGTTGGGTCACAGCGGGTGGTGGGAGCAGCTCGCAGGTCGGAAGTGGTGTCTGGGGGCTCCGGCCAGGGTTCACTGTCCTGCCCTCGCTCAGGTTCCCCCCATGGAGCCCAGCATTTCAGGGGAGGCTCAGGTCCCATTCTTCCAATGGCTCGTCTTTCCTCTGTGTCGTCTGGGCTGAAAGAAGGTGGCCCCAGCCTTTTGTTTGCTTCTCCTTCTACCCTAGGTATGGAGCGATCACGGTTGGCAATGTCCAGAAATCCATCCCAGCGTCCTTTGGCGCCCAGGCCCCTCCTATGGTGCGGAAGATCGCGGTCAGGAGAACAGCCCAGGTGGGGGACCCTCTGAGAGCTGGGGAAGGTTCTGTCCCTGTGTCAGCCCCATCCCGCTGCGTCCCCTCCAAAGACCCGCCCTCCTTCCAGAGTCCCACCGAAGGGGTCCCAGAGCAAGAGGGGAGGTACAGGCTTCCCTGCATGCTCTTGGGAAGGGGAAAAAGGTCAGATCTTGTTCCAGGGCCCCTCACAAGTGAGCTTGTTTGCTGGAGGACAGGTGTACCCCCCAGCGATCACCCCACGGAAGCTTGTCATGCTGCAACCCCTGCTATGGGGTGAGCAGAGATCAGAGCTCTCTCTGGTGCCCCTCAGCAGCACTCGGTAGCTTGATGTTATTTGGAGGTGGGCTCCATTGCCAGCCACGTGGGCCATGGACTAGAGAGAGCAGCTTTTGGGAGGAAGGCGGGTGACCCCAGAGGGCCCACAAAGGGACTCTGTGTCCCTATGCCAGGCCTTGCAGGATGGACCTGGTGGCAGCTTTCACGTGCTGCCAACCACCCCAGCCCCTCCGCTTCCCCCGGCCTCCCTCAGCCCCTCCTGGAGCAGGGCACCCTGCTGGAGCTCCCAGAGCTGACTGTGCATCTCTGCTCTGCCCTTCCAGGTCTTCTACAACAACAAGGGTTACCACAGTATGCCCACCTATCTGAACGCGCTGAACAACGCCATCCTGCGTGCCAACCTGCCCAAGAGCAGAGGGAACCCCGCCGCCTACGGTGAGCTGGCCTAGCCAGGTTGGGGACTCCGACCTGACGAGCGATAATGAGAATAGATGAGCTAAAAACCCCCCTGAGACAGACCCCTCCGGCTCTGATGTAGAATTGACCCAAGGGCTAACAGAGGGAGAGGAGGAAATGTCCTAGTGGGCAGGCTAGTGACTAGACAGACTCTGGTCTCGCTGCTCTTGCGACACTGGGAGTTGGGTTTGAAAACCCATGTCTATCTTGAGAGGCTTTGTGGTCTAGTGGTTAGAGCAGGGGATTGGAGTCAGGTCTCTCTGTGGTGGGGGCAGGATTAGACCCTAAATGACCTTGGGCATGTCCCTTAAGCTCTCCATGCTGCAGCGTGTGCACCTGTGACATGGGGATGGCGCTGGCCTTGCCGGCTGACATGAGGCCTGTCAGTTAACGTTTGCAAAGTGCTCTGAGATCCTTGGATAATTCCCTTCTGTCCCCCAGCAGGGAGCTGTGGCTAGAGCTCGGCCTATGTCAGGGCTGAGCCAAGGGGCAGGGTGCTGAGAGAGCGAGGGGTTGTTCCAGGGCTGATCCACGGGGGGTGGGGGCGCAAGGGGCTGTTGTTACACACCAGCTCTCACTATGTTTCCTGTCACGTTTTGCTGCAGGCATCACAGTGACCAACCATCCGATGAACAAGACGAGTGCCAGCCTCTCCCTGGATTACCTGTGTGTACCCAGTGGGCTCACGGGTGGTGTGCACCTGCCTGGCTGGGTGGGGGAGAGTGTGTTGGATGAAAATGGAGGGAGCCCCCACTAGGTTTTCTATGGCAAAGGTTGCCAGGCCCAGGAGGGGAGGAGCTGTGCCAGCCCATTGCCACCCCTTGCAAGAGGCTGAGAGGAGAGAGATCCTGGCCAGCCTGAAAAACGAAGTCACACAGGCCCCCCACTCCATGAAGGGATGTAGGCTCCTAATCCCCAATGAAATCCATGGAAGTTTGGAGTCTAAATACTTCTGAGGATCTGGGCCAAAATCTGTGTTTCCATGACTAACAACTAGCCTTATTCATGCCCCACGAAACACACGGTCCCCCGCATGTGCACACACGGAGCAGCCTTTGGGCTGGTTTCCTTGCAGGGATACCCAGCTGTGAAGAGAGCAGTGGTATGTGGAGTAACCTGGGGAACAGTTCTCCCACCAGGGCTAACCCCCGTCCCCCTCTGCTTCCCTCCTTCTCACTCCCGTTTCTGCCTCTCTTCCTCTGTCGCAGCCTGCAAGGCACGGATGTGGTCATCGCCATCTTCATCATCGTGGCCATGTCCTTTGTGCCGGCCAGCTTCGTGGTGTTCCTGGTGGCCGAGAAGGCCACCAAAGCCAAGCACCTGCAGTTTGTCAGCGGCTGCGACCCGGTGATCTACTGGTTGGCCAACTACGTGTGGGACATGGTAAGAGCCGAGAAGGGCCACTGGGCTGCCTCACTCAGACCTGGATGGCAAAGGAGCCTGGGGGCAGGGCGGCTGCCTGGGGGCTGTCTGAGCAGAGGCTGATTATACACAGGATGTCCACGAGGGAGACCTCTGTCCAGCCCTGCGTGTGTGGTCCCTGGAGGGGTGATCCATCCACAGGAAGGTCCTTATCATGCAAGCTCTCCCAGTGCCGGAGCTTCTCCTTCCTTCCCTCAGTTAGCAGACGGCCCAGGAGAAGGGTCTGCAGAGCATTTCCCACCCATCAGCTGAGGGTCGCTGCCTCATTTACGCCTGGGGCACTGGCCAGGACCTTGTTCTATCCATGGGGATTGCTTGTCAAGTGGCACCTTGCTTCCCTCGCCTCTGCTGTGGGCCCCTTGCTCCATCTAGGGCATCGGCCCTGGGGAGTGCACAACCAGGCCGCCTATAGTGAGGTGGCTGGGGGTGGGGAAGGGATTCGGCTGTGGGCCTGTGGGGAGCACTGGGAGCACAGGCGGGGCAATGGGCGCCGTCCGTGAGGCATTTGTGTCTTCTCACATCCTGTGGGCAGGACGATCCATTCCGAGCCATGTCCTTTCACATAGCGAGTTCCTCCTTCGGCCTTTCCACCCAGGCCTGGAGTGAGGGGTGGGGGCAGCTTGGCAAGGCTGTGGGGGAGTGCTCTGGGTGTGCTCCGTGCTTGCTTTGGCCCCTTTTCACGTCTCTGAAGGGGAGTTTTGAGACGTGTGATGGAAGTGGAGATCGGCTGGAACAAGCCGTGAAACGCGCCGAGAAAACGTCACCAGGAAATAGGCCCATTTTGGCCCCTTAAGAAGAACAGGACCATTGGGCATCTGCAATTAAACGTGCTATGGGACAAGTTCCATTGCAGCCCTTTCCCACGGTGCCCTGAGGGTGCGACGGGGCAGTCTGCACGTGATCTCTGTGCGAGCTGATCTGGCCCCGGTTCTGCAGCGTCTAGCACCTCCAGGCCTTTGGGAAAGAAGTCACCGTAACAATCTCTTCGTCGCTCTCTTTCAGCCTGCCCAACCTGTAGGAGAAATAGCTTCCTTGGCGGGTAGGTTACTGGGGTGGGGGTGGGGTGACTTGCCGAGAGCCTGAGAGGTTGGTTTTGTGTTTGGCTCTGAGCACGGTGAGACCAGTTTGGGAGCAAAGCCCATCGGCTGGGGCTTTGTCTGCACTACAGATGCTTTGCCAATATGGCTGAACCAGCAGAGCCCCGTAGTGTGGACGCAGGGGATGCTGAGAGAAGATGTTTTTATCACCACCACCTCCCCCAGCACTAAGCAGCCATAAGCCCTGTCTATCAGCATTGCTGCGTGCACACTGGGGGTTTAGCCAGCGTCGCTATCTCGGTTTGGGGGGTTGTGTTTTTTGACCCCCTGACCAAAATAGCTATGCCATCAAAACTTTGTAGTGGGGGTCTCCTACCCCAGACCTGCTTCCCTGGGCTCTGAATTCACTGCCTCCTGAAAGAAGGATGGGGGGTCTCCTCTTAGCTCCACCCCAGCACAGTTCACTCTCCTCTCTGGTGTGTCTGGTTTCAGAGTAGCAGCCGTGTTAGTCTGTATCTGCAAAAAGAGCAGGAGGACTTGTGGCACCTTAGGAGGACCTGTGGCACCCGATGAAGTGAGCTGTAGCTCACGAAAGCTTATGCTCAAATAAATTTGTTAGTCTCTGTGACAAAGTGGGACTGTTCTTAATGTTTCCTCTGAATACTGTAGGGGTGCCTCAGTTTCTCCTATGCAGTTCTTAAGTATCTAGGTGGTGGGATAAGGGTGTATGATCGTTGCAGAGCCCTAGAGGGCAGGTGTGTGCAGGGGTCTGGACACAGGGAATGGCCAACACCCTGTTTCCTGGCAACTGATGGCCTGGGCCCTTCCCCCCTGTAAGGTGAGAGCTAAAGGGTTGGAGAACAAAGGAATCAGGTGCCCTCCTGGCCCGGGAAAGGGACAAAGCCCAGAGGAGGAGGGGCTGGAGAGAGTCAGTTTGGGGCTGGCTGGGGACATGGATGAAGTGCAGACGTGGTTGTCTGACTCACTGCCCCCCAAAATGGATCCAGCTGAGGGGTCCTGTTCTCTGCACCTACAAGCTCTGTTTTAGACCATGTTCCTGTCATCTAATAAACCTCGGTTTTACTGGCTGGCTGAGAGTCACGTCTGACTGCAGAGTTGGGGTGCTGGACCCTCTGGCTTCCACAGGACCCCGCCTGGGCAGACTCGCTGGGGGAAGTGCATGGAGGGGCAGAGGATGCTGAATGCTCCGAGGTCAGACCCAGGAAGGTGGAAGCTGTGTGAGCTGTGTGTCCTGAAGACAGGCTGCTCACAGAAAGGAGACTTCCCCAGAGTCCTGCCTGGCTTCGTAGGGAGCAGTTCCAGAGCATCGCCCGGGGACTCCGTGACAGTCTCTAAGGTGCCACAAGTCCTCCTTTTCTTTTTTCTGGTGTGTCTGTTTTCCAGCTGAATTACCTGGTGCCGGCCACATGCTGCATCATCATCCTCTTTGTGTTCGACCTCCCGGCGTATACGTCTCCCACCAACTTCCCAGCCGTCCTCTCACTCTTCCTGCTCTATGGGTACGTCCGCCTGGCTGGCCATTGCTCGGGGGACACACGTGCCCTGGGAGGGGAAGGAAAGGAGAGCAGTGATGAGGGGCGTCAGCAGGGCCCAACAAGGGAAGGTTGGACTGCTGCTGCCCATGCTGTCCCTGGCTGTGGATAAATGGACAGCCTCTGGCTCAGGGTCTGCCAGCCCAGCACTAGCTTCACACACACGGCTAGATGGGGAGTTTCTAATAGCCAGCAACGGAGCTGGGAGCACTGTGTCAGGGCAGCCTTCTAGCAAAATGCCTAATGATGCAGAAGCTGTATGGTCCTGCCTTTTGGGCTTCCGTTTTGAGAGATGTTTTCGTCACTGTAGAATTATAAATTCTGAAGCCAGACCCATCTGTCAGCCTCTGGGCTGCTCTGTGCTGCCACCCCATGAGGCCACTCCCTGACCCATCCTACCACAGACTGGACCTTCTCCTGTTCCCCATCGACTCGAACTCGAGAACCCCCTGGTTTCTTGAAGGGATGAAGGATGGTTGTGTGATTAAAGCATGGGGCTGGGTGTCAGGAGAACTGGCTGTGCCAAGAACTTTGCGTGGGATCCTGAGCGAATTGCTTGAGCCAAAATGTTCAGGGTGCCCATCCAGAGGTGCTGAGGCCTTGTGTACACTGGAGGTTCAGCCACTGGTGCAAGGTGTAGGCATGCTGCACTGGTGTAGATCGGGGCTTGCCCTGGTGCAGCTCACCCCAGAATCCATCCGCCCCAGTGGCAGGGATCCCAGTGCAGACTAGGCCTCAGGACGTGAGCACCTGCAGCTCTGAGTTCTGAGTGCTCAGCCCCAGCCCAAACCCCTCAAGCTGGAAGCCCACACATGGAAGCTACTTCTGAAAATGTGGGCCATGATTTGGGTAAGGGTGCCCCCTGTCTGCGACCCATCATGCAAGGCAGGCTCCGTTGGTGTCTGAAGTGCTTTGAGATCCGTGGTGGAAGTCACTAGAGCAAGGCAGAGAGATTGCTTACGTGTTTTATTTGGAGACTGTCTCGGGCAGCCTTCACTGGCTCAGGATTTGCTCTGGAAGGAGCTGGCTGAGGATTGGCTAAAGCTCCTCTGTGTTTCTAGCCAATGAACCAAGGATCCCAGAGTTAGGGGCTGTGGCTCACTAGGCCTAGTATGAATGGGGTGGGCAGGCCAGGCGGTACGGGCAGGGCCAGGGCTCGGTCCTCTGTATGATGCACTCACCTTGGCGTTCTGTTGACACCAGCTGGTCCATCACCCCCATCATGTACCCAGCCTCCTTCTGGTTTGAGGTTCCCAGTTCAGCATACGTCTTCCTGATCGTTATCAACCTCTTCATTGGCATCACGGCCACTGTCGCTACCTTTCTGCTGCAGCTCTTCGAGCACGACAAGGTACGTGCTCCTAGGGGCCCCCAAAAAGGGGTGGGGCCGGCCTTCCCTGTCCTGCCTAGATCAGCCATCCTCAGCCCTGCTAGAACTGCTGTGGGCCTGCCCCTGTGATTTTCCAGGCCAGCGTGGCCGCCAAACCGACAGCCAGGATTGCAGGGAGCCTGTGACAGCTGGGGGAGGAAGGGGGCCATAGTGCAGACTGCGTGCCAGCGGTGAGACCCGCGCCAGAGAGGCCATGCAGGAGATCCTCGCTCCACATGCTGCAGCCTTTGGTCTCTGGGGCACTTCTATCAGGGTGGGCACAAGGCAGTTTGGGGGGGGTGTCATCTCCCCCTCCTTCCATCTCGGCAGGACCTAAAGGTCGTTAACAGCTACCTGAAGAGCTGCTTCCTCATCTTCCCCAACTACAACCTGGGCCACGGGCTGATGGAAATGGCCTACAACGAATACATCAACGAATACTACGCCAAGATCGGTAAGGCCCTTGCTCAGACACTGGAAGGGGCAGCAAGTCACTGACCTTACCCACTGGCTGTCCTTGGGACCCAGCGTGGCTGCCGGGCAGGTTTGCATGGTAGAGATAGGAAGTGAGAGCTGATGTAGTCTATGGGGTGGCGGGGAACAGGCAGGTACCATCTGTGATAACATCAGGCCGGACGGCTGCAAGAGGGCAGTGGAAGGCAGATATGTTAGCCCTAGACTGTTAAAGGCCCTTTTCCTTACAAACTGAGAAAGGGTTACCTCAGGTTAATTAGAGACACCTGAATCCAATTAAGGGCTGCCTGAGATCTTTTAATACCCCTTCTCCAGTGAGAGAAAGGGAGGAGAGAGAGGGAGACACCAGCTGTTACCAGGCTAGTTGCAGCAGGGAAGGAGCTTGTTCAGGAGGAGAGGCGGTGTTCCTTCCCACAGGGGAAGCAGACAAGCCTGAGTGCCAGGTAGGGGAAGGACTGACACCCCAGGACAAACAAGAGGATGACATCCTGTCCCAGCAAGGAGGCAGGGAAAGGTATCACCCATTTGTTTGGGTCTGTGGGACTGTTTCCCTTTTTTGAGTGGGGGAAGGAGCATCCCTTAGGCTTACCCTCAGGCCTATCATGAAGACCCAACCAAGGGAGCACCAAAGGGGAAGGCGAACCCTGCCTGAGTGGGACTGATTACCCCAGGCCACCATCACCAGAGGGGAGAAATGCTAAGGCTGGTGGGAGAAAAGAGGTACCTTGCCACACATCTTATTGTTCTGTATTTGTGCAGCACCTAGCACAATCATGGTGTGTGGCTAGGGCTGCTAGCCACGACCACAGTGTAATCACAAGGGCTGCATCGATTCCGACCATCTCGCTCACTGTTAGCATCGTGTAGCCCAGAAGAAACTAGCCTAAATTTCCCAACTTAAGTTTTGTCCAGGTTCCACTGAGTGCATCAGAGACGCGGTTTCTATTATTAGTGATCACTGGACTTTTTGCAATTCACTCTGGGGGAAGCTCTAGCCATTTTTACAGACTTTTTTCCTCCTGTCATTTATTATTTGTATTATTGTGGTACCTAGGAGCCATGTGCAAGGACCAGGACCACGTTGTGCAAGGCGCTGTACAGACATAGAACTAAAATCAGTCCCTGCCCCAAGGAGCTCACTATCTGACTGGGGTCCCTTTAACTTGGCCCTGGAAACCTCTTTCCACTTTCCAAGCTGCTTTCATATTTAATTCCAGAGCTGCTGGCATCTTAGAATCTGCTCCAGAAAGTACCGAGAAATCCTTTAAAAAACCAAGGACTTATAATTCGCATTTTCCATGTAGTTGATATTGTAAAGTTGCAAGACGACTTTACTGGTGAAGGATGTCTGGATGGAAAGGCATTGTTCTGTCTAGATCTAGTGCTGGTGACCACAAATCACCCAAAACGCTGTGTGCCATCCATCCCAGAAGTGAAGCAAAATTGAAAGCGAAACCACTGTCACCTTCATTAGAAAGAAAATATGTTTCCATTTCAGAGTCCCACTCCAGTAATGTAATGTGTTTAATTAAAACTTCCTTCTCCCTTTGGTTATCTTCCACCTAGTGGACAAATGTCTGTTCCTAACAGAGAGTCTGCAGCCCTGCATTTGTATCAGGCAGCATTATGAAAATGTTGGCTTTCATTGCTCATTTTCCTTGAACTTAGTTGTGGACAGTCTACTAAGATCTGGGCTTCTCACTGTAGCATTTAGTAATAATGTATCAGGGGCCCGTTTTGCTCAGCATCCTTCATACACAGACCAAGAACTTAAGATCTAAAGCCCCGACCCTACAAGTACAGTAACTCCTCACTTAATATTGTAGTTACGTTCCTGAAAAATACAACCTTAAGTGAAACGATGTTAAACGAATCCAATTTTCCCATAAGATTTAATGTAACTGCGGGGGGTTAGGTTCCAAGGAAATTTTTGGGGGGCAGACAAAAGGCATTATATACTGTACAGTACTGTACTGTACTGTGGGTGGGAGGTGCCCCTGGCTTACCCCACACAGGCACAGCCCGCTGCAGGCTAGGACGCTAGGAAGCACCTGGCGCAGGCTTCCCCCTGGAAGAACAGGCGCCGACTTTGCTCCAGGCCTGCCTCTTCCTATCCCCACTCCACTCCAGGCCCATCTCTTCCCACCCCCACTCCACCACTTCTCTGGAGCACAGCGCATCCCCGCTCCTCCCCCTCCTTCTCAGAAAGTCCTAAGTGCCACCAAGCCGCTGTTTGGCAGCGGGGGAAGCACTGGGAGGGAGGGGGAGAAGGTGGAAAAGAGGAACTTGTGCAATGTTCCCTTGTAAAGTCGCTGCTCTTCCACAGAATCTTACAAGCAGTGGACAGAGCAGGCAGCCAAACGATGTTATAAGGGAGCATTGTACAACTTTAAACGAGCATGTTCCCTAACGGAGCAGCGACGTATCTTCAAAACAATGTTAAGTGGGAGGATGTTAAGTGAGGAGTTACTGTATTTACCCATATGCGTAACTTTACTCCCTGCGAGTGGGTCCATTGACATCACGGGCGCCACTCGGTGTGCACAGGTAAGCGTGTGTATGCTTCTTCGCAGGATCGGGGCCTCAGAGCTGACAAGCTAGGTGTTGTTTGAGATCATTTACAGGGCATTTGTAATGGCCTTCTACCAGGAAATTTCAGCAGTGTAGTCACTGGTGATTTTGTCTGTGAATATTTCCTTCCTTATGCATTATTAGGAGGGCTCCTCTGTTTGCCAGGGTTACTTTGTTTAAGAAGACTTGTCTCTCTGTTAATCTCTTGTATTGGTATCTTGGGAAAAAAATACTGGTGCTCTCAATCCTCATGCTTCAGGGCACATGTTGATCAGGAAGGAATCCCCATCCCTCCAGTACAGTGCATTTGCTGGGGGTTCGTGCCTTCCTCTGAAGCACTAGAACTGGTCACTGTCAGGGACAGGATGCCATACCAGATGGGTGCTTGACCCGGGCGCAGTGTGGTAAGTCCTATGCTCTTATCTTGGTCTGATCTTATCCCTTGTTAATTCTTCGTTTGCCCCCCCCCAGGGCAGTTTGATAAAATGAAATCGCCCTTTGAGTGGGACATTGTGACCCGGGGCCTGGTCGCCATGACGATTGAAGGATTCGTAGGTTTCTTCATCACCATCATGTGCCAATATAACTTCCTCCGGAAGCCACAGTGAGTGGTGGGGTCAGGGGGGCAATGGGAGGCTCTGCGCAGTGTTCTTCGCGTTCTCCCTGAGTGTCAGACATGGCGGCCATGATGCCAGGCTGGATCAGGGGACGTAGTCACAGAACAAGATGGCGCCCCCCCGGAGAGCCAGGGCTACGAATTCATCCCAGTCGGTGGCGGGGGACAGGTTCTGGGGCCTGCCTGGGGTTCAGATAAGCACCCCCAGTTCAGAAGCAGAACATATTACCCCAGTTGCTGGGTCTACAAAGCAGGGCTGAGAGGAGCCTGTCATGTGGCCTCTCTGCCCCTAGAGAGCATGTATTCCACCATTGCTTGGTAACCCCCTGCCCATCCAGGAAGAGGCTAGGAGCAGTTTATGGCTCAGCCTGGGTCCAGAGGGACAGATTTGTTCCCAACTGGGTCACTCCTCTGCAGATCAAACTGCCAGCGGGCCATTAATCCCCAGTCCTCTGAACCCAGACAGCCCCTTGTGAGGTGGGGGGTACCAACCCCATTTTACAGTGGGGAAACCGAGGCACAGTGGAGGGCAGTGACCAGATACAGTCATCTAGCAAGCTGGAACAGAGGCGGGGTTAGAAATCAGGGGTTCCTGGGCCCTGGCCTTGTGCTGCATTCACTGGACCACACTGCCTTGTGGAGGCCCCAAGTCCCCTCTGCTGGGAGGAGGAAGGGAGCACAGACCTTGTGGCCTATCTGGCCACGCAGCGCAGCTCCCCTGACCCATCTCCTGCTCCTGCAGGCGGCTGACTGTCTCCAACAAGCCCATCGAGGATGACATCGACGTGGCCAACGAACGGCACCGGGTCCTGCGCGGCGATGCCGACAACGACATGCTCAAGATTGAGAATCTCACCAAGGTAGGGGCAACTCCGTCCTTGCCGACGGCCCCCTTTAGCCCGGGACAGGACAAGGCCTCTCCACCCTCTCGCTGGGAATAGACCTGGCACCACCCCCCTTTGTGGGTCACTGACCCCAGGCCCTCTCGGGCTGAAGCCAGGAGCCTTTGCCACTTGAGCTAAGAGGTTTGGCTGTGTTAGCTCAGAGACATCAACCTCTGTGTGTGATCCTACCCTGTGAGCATGGGGCAGGCAGGCGGGAGATCCCCCAGCCAGCACAGGTGGGAGAGGGGCGCTACATCCCAGAACCAGAGAAGAATGGTGCCCGCATGCATGTGACCATTGTGGGGGCCGGGTTTGGAGCCTGGGGCAGGTCTCCAGCTCGTCCAGAGTACAGCTGTTGGCTGGGGGGACCGGTGCATTTGCCCTGTGTCTGCCTTTGGCCTGGGCAGCGCCAGTGTGTCGCGAGCCCAGCGCCTTGCCTTGCAGGGTTCAGATCCCTCCACGGCCAGAGATCCTAGCCCACCACAGGCACGGCAGTGAGCTGCCCCTTTGTTCCTGTCGGGTCAGGTGTACAAATCCCGCAAGATTGGGCGCATCCTGGCCGTGGACCGTCTGTGCGTGGGCGTGCGGCCCGGGGAGTGCTTTGGGCTGCTGGGCGTCAACGGGGCAGGGAAGACCACCACCTTCAAGATGCTGACTGGGGACGAGAGCACCACCGGAGGGGAAGCCTTCATCAACGGGCACAGGTAGCCGCAGATGGGGCGCGGTCAGGTGTGGTTTACGCTGGGTGATGGGCGGTGCACCCATTCCTGGGAGGGACTGGAGCTCAGCCTGTGGGTGGGCCTCAAGGGGGAGTGTCCAGCCAGCCCTGGGAGGGGCCCTTGGAGCCACTCGCCCTGGAGCAAATCCATCCCCCCTGGAACTTTCAGTGACCTTGGCCCGTGGTGTAGCTGTGGGGGAATGCAGGCTGCCCATGGATTTGGTTTTTCCAAAGCAGGAGGCAGTCCAGTAGCAAAGCTCTAGAAAGTGATCACAGATGTAGCCTGCTCTGCTCACATGTCAACCACCCTAGCCAGCCGTGTTTTCCTGATGGGGAAACTGAGGCACAGAGCCAGGAAGGAACTTGCCCAAAGTCACACAGGAAGCCTGTGGTGGAGCAGGGACTTGAACCCAGATCTCCCAAATGCTGGGCTAGTGCCCTAACCATTGTACCCATCCTTCCTCTCCCCGTAGCATCCTGAAGGAGCTCCTCCAGGTGCAGCAGAGCTTGGGCTACTGTCCGCAGTTTGATGCGCTGTTCGACGAGCTCACGGCACGGGAGCACCTGGAGCTCTACACCCGGCTACGTGGCATCCCCTGGAAGGACGAGGAGAGGGTAAGGCCTTGGGGAGCTCCTGGGGCTTTGCAGAATGAAACCATTCGGGCCGGGCTTCTGCCCTCAGGAAGGGGAGTCAGAGGTCATCACACAGGGCCAACTTCTCAGTCCTGGGCACGAGCAGGTCAGAGATTTCCTTCTCCCCTCGTTCTGTGATCATGCCCTGGGCTGGAGTGACACCCCTATGCTTAGCCAGGGCTGCCACTCAACCAGCAGGAGCTCTCCCTGCCCTGGGCCAGGTCCTGTTGCCCACCCCCCCACCCAGCCCAAGAAGGGCGATGCTGGGCTGGGTACAGAGGGCCCAGCTGCCGCAGCCCCTAGACACGGGTCTGAGAGGCTCTGTCTGATGTTGCTGGGGATTCTGGTGCCACTGGCTCTGGAAATGCCATTTCATGTCACACCGGGGGAGCCGCAGCCCCTGGCACTGCAGTGCGGGTACTTCCGAAGGGCTCTCAATGCCAGCACTGGCTGTCTGCCAGTGGCATGGGTCATGGCTACCCAGTACCAGGACTTAATTCAACAGGAGTGTTTGACAGGCCAGAGGCCAATTTATCCCCCTCTTGCCACTGAGCTGCTGTGGGCAGACCAAAGCCTCCATCAGCTCCTGCCCACCGTCCTGGGATAAAAACCTCTCCGGAGGCTTCCTGCGTCCTACCTGGCAACGCGCCCACCCCCCTACGGGCAGACGCGCACAGAGCCATGTGCACACGGAACTCCCGTGCGCACCCCAGATGTAGGGTTCTGTGGGAGTCCAGCCTGGGCAATGCCCACTCGGCTGGTCTGTGCTGGAGGGCCAGCCCGGAGAGTACCAGCACCTGCTCCTTGTGCGAGGGGCTGGGGACCCCCTGGACTGATGGCTCTCACTTTCTCTGCAGGGTGGCTTTTGGGCTTGGAAGGAGGGGCCAGTGGGAATGCGGAGGATGGTCCACATCAGCTGATTCTAACACTGTTGAGATTTGGGGCCTAGTGTATCCAGCATGTACCTTTGAACTCCCCAAACCCCCGTGGGCAGCTGTTCCAGCTCCCCGCAATAGGCCTGGGCTGCACAAGACAGGGAGCTCCGTGCCTGCGCGTCTCCTCGCCCTGTAGCCCAGAGCACCTTGGTCCCCGTTTACACGATGGCCAGGGCCCACTGCAGTGGTAGCTGGGCCCTTGCAGAAGGCAGGCTGTCACCAGCAGCGCCCAGTAACCACAGCCTCCTCGCGCTGTGCCCCCCTCCAGGTGGTGAAGTGGGCGATGAAGAAGCTGGAGCTCACCAAATACGCCGACAAGCCGGCCAGCACCTACAGCGGGGGCAACAAGAGGAAGCTGTCCACGGCCATCGCCCTGATTGGCTTCCCTGCCTTCATCTTCCTGGTGAGCAGCGTGGCGCCAGGCCAGGGCCGGGGGAAGGGATGCGGCTCAGCTCTGTGCCTGGGGGGTCTGGGTGAGCCCAGGAGTGGGCTCTGCTCTTCCATTCGTGTCATAGAATCATAGAATATCAGGGTTGGAAGGGACCTCAGGAGGTCATCTAGTCCAACCCCCTGCTCGAAGCAGGACCAATTCCCAGTTAAATCATCCCAGCCAGGGCTTTGTCAAGCCTGACCTTAAAAACTTCTAAGGAAGGAGATTCTACCACCTCCCTAGGTAACGCATTCCAGTGTTTCACCACCCTCCTAGTGAAAAAGTTTTTCCTAATATCCAACCTAAACCTCCCCCACTGCAACTTGAGACCATTACTCCTTGTTCTGTCATCAGTTACCACTGAGAACAGTCTAGACCAATCCTCTTTGGAACCACCTCTCAGGTAGTTGAAAGCAGCTATCAAATCCCCCCTCATTCTTCTCTTCTGCAGACTAAACAATCCCAGTTCCCTCAGCCTCTCCTCATAAGTCATGTGTTCCAGATCCCTAATCATTTTTGTTGCCCTTCACTGGACTCTCTCCAATTTTTCCACATCCTTCTTGTAGTGTGGGGCGCAAAACTGGACACAGTACTCCAGATGAGGCCTCACCAATGTTGAATAGAGGGGAACGCTCACGTCTATCGGTCTGCTGGCTATGCCCCTACTTATACATCCCAAAATGCCATTGGCCTTCTTGGCAACAAGGGCACACTGTTGACTCATATCCAGCTTCTCGTCCACTGTCACCCCTAGGTCCTTTTCCGCAGAACTGCTGCCTAGCCATTCGGTCCCTAGTCTGTAGCGGTGCATGGAATTCTTCCGTCCTAAGTGCAGGACCCTGCACTTATCCTTGTTAAACCTCATCAGATTCCTTTTGGCCCAATCCTCCAATTTGTCTAGGTCCTTCTGTATCCTATCCCTACCTGCCACCGTATCTACCACTCCTCCTAGTTTAGTATCATCTGCAAATTTGCTGAGAGTACAATCCACACCATCCTCCAGATCATTTATGAAGATATTGAACAAAACCGGCCCCAGGACCGATCCTTGGGCACTCCACTTGATACCGGCTGCCAACTAGACATGGAGCCATTGATCACTACCCGTTGAGCCCGACAATCTAGCCAGCTTTCTATCCACCTTATAGTGCATTCATCCAGCCCATACTTCTTTAACTTGCTGACAAGAATACTGTGGGAGACCATGTCAAAAGCTTTGCTAAAGTCAAGAAACAATACATCCACTGCTTTCCCTTCATCCATAGAACCAGTAATCTCATCATAGAAGGTGATTAGATTAGTCAGGCATGACCTTCCCTTGGTGAATCCATGTTGACTGTTCCTGATCACTTTCTTCTCGTGTAAGTGCTTCAGAATTGATTCCTTGAGGACCTTCTCCATGATTTTTCCAGGGACTGAGGTGAGGCTGACTGGCCTGTAGTTCCCAGGATCCTCCTTCTTCCCCTTTTTAAAGATGGGCACTACATTAGCCTTTTTCCAGTCGTCCGGGACTTCCCCCGATCACCATGAGTTTTCAAAGATAATGGCCAATGGCTCTGCAATCACAGCCGCCAACTCCTTTAGCACTCTCGGATGCAACGCATCCGGCCCCATGAACTTGTGCACGTCCAGCTTTTCTAAATAGTCCCTAACCGCTTCTTTCTCCACAGAGGGCTGGCCACCTACTCCCCATGCTGTGTTGCCCAGCGCAGCAGTCTGGGAGCTGACCTTGTTCGTGAAGACAGAGGCAAAAAAAGCATTGAGTTTAGCTTTTTCCACATCCTCTGTCACTAGGTTGCCTCCCTCATTCAGTAAGGGGCCCACACTTTCCTTGACTTTCTTCTTGTTGCCAACATACCTGAAGAAACCCTTCTTGTTACTCTTAACATCTCTTGCTAGCTGCAGCTCCAGGTGCGATTTGGCCCTCCTGATTTCATTCCTACATGCCCGAGCAATATTTTTATACTCTTCCCTGGTCATTTGTCCAACCTTCCACTTCTTGTAAGCTTCTTTTTTATGTTTAAGATCAGCAAGGATTTCACTGTTAAGCCAAGCTGGTCGCCTGCCATATTTACTATTCTTTCGACACATCGGGATGGTTTGTCCCTGTAACCTCAATAGGGATTCTTTGAAATACAGCCAGCTCTTCTGGACTTCTTTCCCCCTCATGTTATTCCCCCAGGGGATCCTACCCATCAGTTCCCTGGGGGAGTCGAAGTCTGCTTTCCTGAAGTCCAGGGTCCGTATTCTGCTGCTTACCTTTCTTCCCTGTGTCAGGATCCTGAACTTGACCAACTCATGGTCACTGCCTCCCAGGTTCCCATCCACTTTTGCTTCCCGTACTAATTCTTCCCCGTTTGTGAGCAGCAGGTCAAGAAGAGCTCCGCCCCAGCTGGTTCCTCCAGCGCTTGCACCAGGAAATTGTCCCCTACACTTTCCAAAAACTTCCTGGATTGTCTGTGCACGGCTGTAGTGCTCTCCCAGCAGATATCAGGATGATTGAAGTCTCCCATGAGAACCAGGGCTTGCGATCTAGTGGCTTCTGCGAGTTGCCGGAAGAAAGCCTCATCCACCTCATCCACCTGGTCCGATGGGCTATAGCAGACTCCCACCACTACATCACTCTTGTTGCTCACACTTCTAAACTTAATCCAGAGACACTCAGGTTTTTCTGCAGTTTCATAGTGGAGCTCTGAGCTCTCCTGCACCCTTGCTCCCCCTGGAGCTAGGCCAGTGCTGGGGTGTGAGCTGGGACGGGGGTGCCCTGACTGCGGGGTGGGTCTGCACTACACACCCTAACCCATCATGAGGCCAGAATGGGGAGCAGACAGGAGCTGTGTGCAGCAGGGCTGAGGGGCAGCCATCGAGATGGAAGCAGGACAAGGAGACAGTGGCTGGGACAGCGTGATCCTGCTCCAGGACTGGGGCTCCTGGGTGCTACCGTAATACACCTGATGCATCAGTGGTTCTCAACCAGGGGTCCGAGCTCCCTAGGGGGCCACGAGCAGGTTTCGGGGGGCTCACCAAGCAGGGCCAGCTGGGGCCCAAGGAGAAAGCCGAAGCCCTGACACACGGGGTTGAAGCCCCGGCACCGAGGGCTGAAGCCAAAGCCTGAGCAATGTCACTTGGTGGGGAGCCCTGGGGCCCCAGGCAATTGCCCTGCTGGCTACCCCCTAATGCCGGCCTTGGCTTTTATATGGAGAACACCAGCGATGGTGGCACAGGGGGGCCATGGAGTTTTTATAGCATGTGGGGGCTCAGAAAGAAAAAGGTTGAGGACCCCTGTGACCATCGAATCCTAGACTCTCAGAGTTGGAAGGGGCCTCAGGAGGTATCTAGTCCAACCCCTGCTCAAAGCAGGACCAACAGGATAATGCATAAAGGGCGAGGGGAGGTGGCAGTGCGAGGGGGGAGGGAGGAGGAAAGGCTGCGCTCAGGGCAGCAGGCCAGGGCGGGTGACCTCAGCCTCTCTTCCCCCTGGAAGGACGAGCCCACGACGGGCATGGACCCCAAGGCCCGGCGCTTCCTGTGGAACCTCATCCTGGACATCATCAAAACGGGCCGCTCCGTGGTGCTGACGTCCCACAGGTCAGTGAGGCCTCGGGCAGCCGGTCTGAGATGTGACAGCTCCCTCCTGTCTACCCCACCCCACCCTGGCACGTGGGAACCAGCACGGGAGAGCTCTCCATGGAGCAGGGCGGCCCGGCCTAGCTGGATGCACGCAGTAGGGGAAGAGAAGGGGCAACAGTGCCCAAGAAGAAGACACTGTTCCCTACACCCACAGCCCTTCAGCACAGCCACCATGGCAGGGAAGCCATCAGGGCCCCAAAAGAGCCCAGGTCCCATTCACATCTGAGGTGTCCCCTTCTGGACCGATAGCACCCCAGGGCCCTGCCACGCAGCACCCCATGGGCACCCTCTGGCTAGCACAGCCTGACTCTTGTGCAGGCCATACAAGTGGCTCAGCCCCTGGGACACGTGAACCCAAAAAGCAGGAACCTGCGCCCTGCACAACCAGGCCGGGCTGCCCCTGCTCATCTCCAGCCTCATCTCCCACAGCATGGAGGAGTGCGAGGCGCTCTGCACCCGGCTGGCCATCATGGTGAACGGGCGGCTCAAGTGTCTCGGCAGCATCCAGCACCTGAAAAACAGGTAAGAGATTCCTGCCCCGGCGAGAGAGGGGCCTGTGAGGAGAGCACCCGAACGGCACCCATGCCCCTGGGGACAGCCCCATCCATCTGCAGAGAGGCCTGCGAGGAGAGTACCTGCCTGGCCCCCATGCCCTGGGCAGGGCCCCTTGCCCCCCACCCTGAAGAGGAGGCTGGGAAATGCTGCCGTGGTATCGGGGGGGGTAGTCATGGCACAGCGTCCATCGCCAGTGTCACAGTAAATTATAATTCATAGAATCGTAGGACTGGAAGGGACCTCGAGAGGTCATCTAGTCCGGTCCCCTGCACTCATGGCAGGACTATGCAATAACTAGTCCATCCCTGACAGGTGTTTGTCTAACCTGCTCTTAAACACCTCCAATGACAGAGATTTTACAACCTCCCTTGACAATTTATTCCAGTGCTTAACCACCCTGACTGTTAGGAAGTTTTTCCTAATGTCCAACCTAAACCGCCCTTGCTGCAATTTAAGCCCATTGCTTCTTGTCCTGTCCTCAGAGGTTACGGAGAACATTTCTGTAGCCTCAGGATTTCTGGCCTCATCCATACCAGCAGCTCCCTGGCTGGCACACTCTGTGCCTGTCCCCGGGGTGAGGAAGGCTCCCCCTCTCCTTATGGGTGACAGGCACGTGAGTGCAGCTGCGGGGAGCAAAGACATGGGGTTGTGGGCTGAGCAGCGCAGCCGGAGGCTGGAATTCTGCCCCGTTGGTCCCACGCGGCCCAGGGGTGACAATCTGCCAACTTGCTGCCACACACAGCGCCCTGGTTCTTGCTCCCAAGCCTGCATTGACGTAGGGACAGCATGGTTGGCTCCCAGAGAGGAAGGCCAGGCTGGTTGACATACTGGCTAGAGCTTGCCAGTCAAGGAGTTGCAGGGATAACTTCCTCGGGGCAAATGCTCCTCCCTGGCACTGATTTGTGCCCTGGTGTGTGGGGCGGGGGTTTGGGCTGCAGCTGGGCCTCTCGGGGGATGTGGATTCACATGGCGTCTTCGGCCCTGCCCAGGTTTGGAGATGGCTACATGATCACAGTGCGGACCAAGTCCAGCCTCAGCGTCAAGGAGGTGGTGCGGTTCTTCAACAGGAACTTCCCCGAGGCCATCCTCAAGGTAAGGCCGCCCCCGCAGTGCTCCCTCCCCGGATCAGGGCCCAGGAGACAGCCTGCCTGGAGCCCCAGCAGTCCCCTGGCTTCCTGTACGGATTCCCCTCTCCCTCCCTCTGCAGGCGTGAAGGGTGGGGGCTGGGTGTTACCTACCAGGGTCATCTCCGGCCTCGCAGCGTGTGCAATGAAGCCAGCCGGGAGCCTCGGTGCTCAGCAGTAGGGGCAGCATTAGGGCCAGGGTATCACCATAATGACCCTTCCCCTCCCTCCATGGCTGGATCCCACAGCACTTCAATGAATTCAGCCCCCAGGGGGTCATCTGGCAGCATTATCCTCATTGTCCGGGTGGAAAGCTGAGGCCTGGCATGGCGGAAGTGGTCACACAGTATGCCTGGTGGCAGACAAGACTAGCCAGGGGTCTCGTGCTTTCACCACAAGTGTTGCACCTTTATGGAGGGGTCAGAGATGGGATGCAGCAGACCGCCCCCCACCCCCACTGTCCCTGAGCCCAAACTGTCCCAGCGCAAAGGGGGGCAGGGTAGAGTTACTCCTTTACACCACCCTGGGCTGACAACAAACATCCCCAGCTGCTCCCCCAGTGAGCAGGCAGTCACACCTTTACCCTCCCCAAGGACTCCTGCCCCGCAATCAGACCCACGGCCAGTGGGTCACCACGAAACGCGTGGCCGAGTCCAAGAGGAAGAGATGGACTGGCCAGGGAGGCCCAGGAGCTGCCCCTTGGTGCCTGTCTGCCAAGTCCTGGGGTAAATACAGCAGGATGGGGTCATTGGGGCTTCCAAGCATTTGACTGGGTTCCCCCCTCAGCCCTCTAAACACTGGGAGTGTCTCTTGCCACTGGCAGGAGCCGTGGGGCAGTGCTGGGCCTCACATGGGGGACCCCGGCTCTCGCTTCACAGTGGGACTGGAGCGGGGGCAGGGGCAAGGGGCAGGCGGAGAAGCTGGCCAGTGCCTCGTCCTGCCCCCTTGGGGGCGAGCCTGACGCCTGTCCCACTCCCACAGGAGCGACACCACACCAAGGTGCAGTACCAGCTCAAGTCTGAGCAGATCTCGCTGGCCCAGGTCTTCAGCAAGATGGAGCAGGTGGTGGACGTGCTGGGCATCGAGGATTACTCCGTCAGCCAGACCACACTTGATAATGTTAGTCCCGGGGGCAAGGGGCAGCCCGGGCGGGGCCGGCACATGCCCCGTCTGGACAGGGGTTCTTGGGAAGGGCTGTTAATGCAGCACAGTTGAAGCCTGATCTGGGGCCACCCATTGTAAGTGCAGGAATGCGCTAGCTACAGCCAGTTCATTGTCCAGCACCAGCCTCCATTGGGCCTTTCACCCTGGTGGGCCCTTCCGTGGCCCCAGACCACAGCTGCACTGCTGTCTGCAAGCATGTCGGGTGCATGTGGCCGCACCCATGTGTGGAAGCCGCCCAAGGTCCCGGTGCTGGGGCTGATCTCCGCTGGAGCTGGGGGTCGCAGTGCAGAGCCCCCAGGTGATTGACTCCATTCCCACAGGGTGTGCACACAGGCTGGAGGGTGGGACCGAAAACCACCCCCCTTTGGTGGGTGGGGCGTGGGATCTGCTGAGCCCCATCTAGAGACCGGCGCTTTCACCTTTGCTCTCCCAGGTGTTTGTGAATTTTGCCAAGAAACAAAGTGACAACCTGGAGCAGCAGGAGACCAGCCCCAACTGCTCGATCCAGTCACCGCTGGAGCACATCCTGAGCCTGCTGCGGCCCCGCGCCGCCCCCACCGAGCTGCGGGCCCTGGTGGTGGAGGAGCCCGAGGACCTGGAGACAGATGACGAGGGCTTGATCAGCTTTGAGGAGGAGAGGGTGAGCGGGACCCTGGAACATCTGCAGCTCCCGTCCCCAGACATCCCGCGGAGCTTTCCCAGGGCAGAGCACTGCCCTCTCCTACATGTGCCGGTGCCGGGCAGGGTGAACGCTGAGCTCTCGGGCATGACGGGGAGTCCCTGGCCATTGCCCTGCTCTGGGGAATAGGGAAGAAGAAAAGACCCCAAAGTGGATTTTGCCGGCCAATCCCAGAACAAAGTTTGGCCCAGACTCTGCTGCCCGTTGCACCACACAGAACCTGCCGAGACTCCACTGCAGCCGAGGGGCTGCCCTGGCAGGATCGGGGTCAGAACCCAGCCCTCGGGCTGCAGGAATCTGCTCAGGCTGCCTCTGCTGTTTAAGTCCCACTCCCCGACAAGGGGTGATGCCCCTTGTGCCCTGCTTGCGGCTCCCAGGGAGACGCCCATTCCCCAGCCCCTGAGCTCTCCTGTCTGGCTTCTCCTCTGGGCCTGCAGGGGGGATGGTCCCAGAAGCTCTCCAGGAGAGCAGCTGGGTCTCAGTGCCTGGGGCTGGCCCGGCTGAGGGATGCTGGGCTTGGTGGAACCAGAGCAGTACTCCCAGAGCCTAATTCCCTGCTGGCTGGGTGGGGGTGTCTCGCTTTCACCAGCAGGGCCTGGGGGGGTTGCAGACCCTGTACAGATCAGAACCACTGAGGCCCCCTGAGGACAGCTGCTGTCATGTGACCCCCTGCCGCTCTTCTCTCTGCAGGCTCAGCTCTCCTTCAACACGGACACTCTCTGCTGAGGAGCCGGGGGGAGCGAACTCCCCAGCCTAGGAGCCGGTGACTCCCCCTTGCCCCAGTGCCCTGCCCCTCCCCGCCCTCCATTGAGTGGCAGTCATCCAGCATTAGTGAAACGGGTGGCCATCTCCACCCTCTGTCGGCAAGGCTGTTAGATGCCTGGATCCTCCAGCCCGAACCAGAGGCTGTCATGGGGCTGCCGCGGCAAGGCCCAGAGAGACTTGAGGGCAGAGCACTGGCCTGGATGGACACAGGAGGCTTCTCTCCACTGGCCGGGCCCACAGCTAGGGGACCCTCGCCTTGCCTGGAGCAGCTGTTTTCCCTGCGGCAGCTGTGGGGCTGCTTGCAGTGACAGAGGGGAGAAGGGCGGGTTGCCTGGGGGTTGCAGGAAGGTGGCAAAGAAGGAAGGAGTAAATGTACAGAGCAGACTGCGTGCGGCCACCTCTTCCTTTGATCCTTTCCGGAGGGACGTGAGAGGAGCCGCACCCTGCGGAGCGCGGCCAGGGCTGGCGGTTTGCTTCCCCTGGCCCGCAAAGGGCTCACCGTCCGGCTGCGCCTCCGGGGCGGATTCCATGCAGTTACCTGGTGCTGCCCCCAGAGGCAGGAGTGGGTGGCTCAGCCGCAGAGATGGAAGATTTATTTTTTTAATGATGTGACAGATGGCTCGGCGCAGCGACGCCGGGAGCTGGGCTTTGCTTCCCTTGCGTGTCTGGCTCATGTGGGTTTTTAAAACATGGGGCAGCTGCCGTGAAATGCGGGCTTGGAGGAGGGCCGAGGGGGAGGGCTTTCCCTGCTGCCCAAAGCAGTGCTGTCAGAAACGGGCTGTCTCCCGCCAGGCTGCCGGGGTGCCGAGGGACACCGCAAGCGACTCCCAGCCACGGCTGAGCAATTCCAGGGCTTTGAAGGCTGCTCACACTTGGCAATGCGTCTGTGTACGAGCCCGCACTCGGCTCCCAGGCCCTGGCTGCCTGAGGGTGAGACTGCGTTCTGGCGGCAGGGCCGGGGCTGCGGGGGCCGGCAGGAGCCACGCATCAAGCTGCTTTCACCACCAGCCCATCCTCAAGAGCTCCGACCTGCGGAGATCCACGCTTTGAGGTTCAGGCCTGTCTCTAAAGCAAACTGTGCAGAGGCTGCAGCCCCCCTTTCATTGGCCCCCCACCAACCACCCGGTCAATCTGCTACCCCTTCCCCGTCCAGGGGGCGGCAGGACCCCAGACCTGCTTTCTTCATCAGCAGGGAGCCATTCTGCGACAAGGCCAGCTTGAGTTTTTCTCCAGCCGCCCCTTTGCTATAGAAGGCAACCACCATGCCAGCCGACTCTCAGATGAACGGCCAGCCCCTGCGCACCCTCCCCCAGGCTAACCCCACCCCTGTTCTGGCTTGGGTGGGTACTCACATGAGTTTTAATCAGACCTGTCCCCAGAACAGGGGCACAGAGAGCCCCTGCGGGGGCAGCCAGGGCAGAGTAGACTCACAGGGCACTGCATACTCTGGCCTGATCTCTGACACACACACCCCTTTATTTTAAACTAGGGAGAAAAAAATCCTGGAATAATTTGTAGTTAAGGAGATGGAGGCTGGGGGCTGCCGGAGCAGGATGGGACCTGTCACCTCTAGGGAGCCAGTTCAGGTTGAAGGGGTAACCCTGGGAACACCTTCATGTAGCAGCATTAGGGTTTCTATTCCAGTGGGTGTGGCCATTGTGGGGAGTGGAGGGCGATATTACTTGTCCAGCATCCCGCGCCCACTGGAGCAGGCCAGCCCTCCCATGCACAGGGTCCAGTGGAGTGCATGGAGGCGGCTGACCTGCCTTCCTGGTCAACTGGGGCATCCCAGTGTCAGCCTGATGCGGCCTTGAGTTCCCAGCCAGAACACTCGGCTGCCCCCAGCTGCATGGGGTCGTGGAGGGCAGCCTGGGACAGGAGACTGGGCAGCCCCCAGGCGTCTTGCCACGAGAGGCACCAGGGCAGCATGGTCAGGCCCCGGCGGTGTATCTGGGCCTGGAGTGGCTAGAGGCCTCCTGAATCCCTGGGCCAAAGGTCCATCTTCTCCACGGAGCTGTGGCCCTGTCTGGCAGCATAGGAGGGAGCGGAGGCTGAAGGGAGACTGGATGTGATCTCGCCAAGGGGAGATGGCCCCTGAGGGATGCCAGGGATCCAGGTGGGCCAAGGGCTGTGGAGGACCCCCTCGAACATTGGAGCACAAGCAAAGCTCCCCCTCCAGCCTGGTGTGATTCTGTTTGAGGCCAGGTACGTGCTGCTTGGTTTCCTGGCCATGGAGTGGCCCGTGCCCCACCTGGGCTCTGGATCCCTGCAGCCTTCACTCTGCCACCATTAACCCCGTACCCCTGCTGGGCCTGCCTGCGGTTTGTCCTTGCTTGAGCTGCCGTGGCCAGCTGGCCTCGCCCTGGGAGCCCACACAGCAGCTAGTTCCTGCGCGGAAGTGTCCGGTGTCAGAGACGTTTCATGCCCCAAGGTTCTGCTGACAGAACGGGGTCACTGGGCACTGGCTGCATGGCATCCTGGCATTGCATTAACAGGGTCGCCGTCAGGATGCACCTTTCCTTTTATTTCCTGACCTGGTGGTGTTTATAATAATTTATAAAACCCATGTCCTGAGCTGCCCCAGCAGACACACCGGTATGTTTTTGGAGGGTTGCTCAGGAGGGCTGCACTCAGGTCTTTGGGTTTGAAGCTGTGAATCATATTGGTTTTCCTTTAGCAGCAAGGCATCAGGAAGGTTGTGGGTGTGAAGCAGCCAAGGCCCCTGCCCGCAGGCAATGGACCGTTATTTTAACTTTAACATCTGCAATAAAATCCAGGGTTGCTCACTTGGGCTGGCAGCCTGGCCTGAGACTGGGTAGGCAGGGGAGCAATGTATGTAACATGTTGCCGGGGGGTCGGGGGGGGGGAGAGTTGAGGCGAGGGCATGGCTGGGAGAAGGGAAGTCACACCTGTTTTCCCAGCCCCTAGAGCTTCCCTTGCGAAATACCTTCCATGGAGGAAGCCGAGGTCTCCATGCTGGGAGCATCTTTGAGCCAGTCTGGTCTCTTAATACTGGCTTCTCCCCTTCAGCGGCGGGTAGAGGGCTTGCCTGACGTTGCAGGAGTGTCAACGCTGCCCAGCACCTTGTAACAGACTCAGCCGATGTCCCTCCTTTCTGCGGAGGAGCCTGTGGACTGGTTTGGCTTGAACTGACTCCCCGGAGCCAGGGCTGATCTCGGCATGGCTCGGCCCTGGCATCACTGCCCGGGGGATTTCCTTTGCTCCTCTCCAAACTCTGGGGCTCAGCCAATTTGTTCCAATCCTGCCTGGCTGGTGGAGGACTGGATATGCAGCAGCTGGTACTGTATGGACCACTTGGCTATTCTGGACCCACCAATCTCCACCAGCTACTGAGTGCCCATTGCCAAGGGGACCTATGGGGTGTCTCTGCCCACTTCATTGCCTTTGCTCATCTTGCAGTTCTTTGTGTCTTGGCAGCTGTTTGCTGGCCCCCGTGGGCTCTGTTCTCATAGGGCCTTGGAGGACAGTGCTCCAGGAGGGCGGAGGCTCTGTCAGGTGTGGAAGCCAGGTGTGGGCCAGGGGTGCTTTTGCTCAGGGTCCGCGTTGGTTCTCAGACTCAGCATCGCCCCACCCTTGTAATGGTTTGTCTTTTCCATGGAGGGTGGCTGCTCTTTGCGAAGCCCCTTCAGTGTGGTGACATCGTCCCAGCGCGTGGGTCCCACCAGGGCTGCCTGCAAAGTCAAGAGGGAGCCCAGCGGCAAGGGTCAGCCCTGGGCTCAGCGTCCCACCTCCGTCCCCAGCCCCAAAGACCCGTTTGTATTCAGGGGCTCTAGCCTCACTACACAGGGGAGGTAGCCATTTGTCAGCCAGGTGTGTGCCTGTGGGAGCTCTGCAAAGCTTTGGGGGGGGGGGGAGCCAGCAGGGGCTCCCCAGGCAGCTGGTGGTGCTGCTGGGTTAAAGCCCTGTATGAATGCGTAGGTACGTGCCCACCCCCTTCTGGCCTATGAGCTAGTGGCTCAGGGCTGGGCCTGCAGCAGCGTTCTGCTCCTGGCACCCCCGCCCAGTCCCGTATCCCAAGTCAGTCCTACCCTGCCATCTCCTTGGGAAAGGGGCTGCCCCCTGCCCTACTGTTCAGCCTACTCCCCCGTTCCTTCAGGGCTGGGCCACCAAAACGATGGCTCCGGATCGTCCCGCCGCACTGCAGGGGTGTTAGAAACCCAGGCCCAGAAGCGCATTTAGCAAATGGCCCCAGGTTTTATTCATGGTCCTGGCCTGCTTCTCCCTGGGCTTTGGGAATGCTGCCAATGCCTCATGCAGGGGGCTGTTCGGCTGCCTTGGCCCCATGGTGACCCGGCTGCACGTTCCCCGCCGGCTTCATTGGGAAGGCCAAGCTGCTGTGCCTGAGCGAGACCCCCCCTGTGCTTTGCTTTCAGTGCCCACCCACACAACTCTGGGCTGTAAGGGCTGCAGGTACTGCCCCCCCCCCCACCCCCCGACCCACTTGCTATAGTCCAGCCACCTCCCCACCAGCCATCTGCTACCCAGGGGGCTGAGTGGGGAGAGCAGCATTAGGGGTCGGTGGGGGAACGGGCAGCAGAGCTCACTCTCCAAGGCTGGGGCTTGCCGTGTGTGCCCTGAGACAGACCATGCCTGCATCTATGGTAGCACCAAGCTGGCCAGGCTTCAGGTCCTGCAGGTTCTAGATTGTGATACGATAGACGTGTATTTTTCCCCTATTGAAAGTACCATTTTCAGACCATGTATTTTTAAAGCATTTTGAAAATTGGTCAGTTTGTGTCCGGGGGCGATGTGTTTGATGGGGCAGCCTGCAGGCTCATGCAACTACCCCCAGCAAAGCCCTGCTTGGCTCCGGCTCCAGCCCCAGCCAAAAGACATACAGGCCTCAGGAGAGGATGAGTGATGTCATCCCCAAAGACCTGCCCCCGGAAGTGACATCACAACATTAGCCATTCATCAAAGCCATGATGTCATTCCCCCCGCCCTACCTCTTGAGGAGAGGACTTGCCCGTATAACTAGAACCACCCCACGGTTGGCAGTGCCGTACCTCCAGCTTCACCCCAGTGCAGCAAAGACCAGAATTCTGCCTGTGCTTCTTGCAGGGCTGGGCACTTCGGGCTGCGTGACGGCTCACACCATAGACACTTCCTCCCCCTCCACTCTTCTCACCACTCCCTTCACTTCCAGTCCCCCTTCTCCGCTTCCTGCCTGCAAACAGCAGCACGCCCTGCCTGGCCTCCTTCAGCTTCCTCCTTAAAAGCCACTGCAGGAAATCCCTCCTCGTTCCCAATCCCCTGCTCCCTCTCTCAGCCAGTATCTTGTCTTTGCTTTCCCCAGTTCTGGACCTGATCCTGCTCTCACTCCATTGACATTTACACCAGTGGGAGCAGGAACAGGCCTATAACTCTTCATTGGGGGTGCTTTTTAAATCATCGTAATACCACATGCCACCTGTAGGCAGTGCTACCGCTTCCTGGGGCACCAGCCCTGAGGGGAGTCCAACTTTCAGCTCGCTCGTTAGCACTTGGTTTAACTGGAGTTTCTGATGTGTTAAAAAGGAACATGGAAATTGAGACTAAATCCAGGCTACGTGGCAGGAAATCTGCTTCTGTCCCAGAGTCTCTCTAGATTTCTTTCCCTCTTTTAATAATCTGCTGTGAGAGCCCAAGGCAGGTGAGTTACATGATCAGTTCAGGGCGAAGGGATGGGTACTCTGTCCTGGTTCAGAAGCTTTGGGCCGGTCTGGACAGAAGTAACACCCACTGAGCTAAAGCGGTCTAGTTAGACCAGAGCAGCCTCCCTGTGCAGACCCTCTCGAATGGGTGTGGGGATGGCTCCTGCTTTAGTTGGGTTGGTCTGTCATTGCTGTGAGTGTCCACACAAGGAGGTTGTGCCAATTTAGAAACTGAGTGGGTTAGACAGGTGCAATTAACTGGCCCTCAGCCAGGGAGTTCAGGCCTCAGAGCCACTGGGGCTCCCTCACCAGGCTGAGGCCCAGTTAATTCCACCCAATTTCTTATTGGGATCAGCCTGGCCACCAGTTTCCCCCCTAGCTGCCCAGTTGGATTGGGTGGAGCACCCGTGTGCAGAGCCTCTGTGCAAGGCCAGGTGCTGCATAACCCTTCAGGCCAGAGCTTCATCAGGGCCTGTGTAACCCACACACCTCCTGGGTGTGCTGCTCTAGCCCATCTAGGGCACCAAGACCATTCTGAGAGAGAGAAGTTAATGAGTCTGCTTTACAGCCTTAGCTAACAGCCAGTTGGCTTTTAGCTCATGCACTAAGCTCCCGGTTCAATCTCGCCTGCCGATGACCGGGGTCTGTCAGCGTTACACCTGGGCTTCATGCTGCCCCATAGCCTGGGGCGAATGGCACCCACAGAAACAGGGCCCCTTTTTCTGAGTGCACCTCGCTCTTGCTGCCACCTTCTGACTCAAGCTCCTCTTCTCCTGGCATTCCCTCAGCAGCCAGAGGCCTTGAGCTTCTGGAGGAACAAAGCATCTGGTGCTGAGCCTCACTGATCCGAAGGGGGGGTGAGTGATAGAAGCAGAGCTGTCTGTGATGGAGCAATTCGCGTGGCCCTTTCCCTCAGCCAGGGGTTCATCTCAAAGGGCAGCAATCCGGGCAGGGCTGCCGTAGCTTACACACACGCTGGTGGTGGCATTAGAGACACGGAAGGAGAGGTGGAAATCCATTTTAAGCCCTGCTAGCCCAATCTGGCTCTTTGACCCCCTCTCGAGGCTAGGTCATGTATTGCGGGGTATGCAGTTGCTGGCTGCGACCTACGGGGTCTGGCCTGTTCACTCAAGCAGAAGAGGCCTCTGGTTTTTAGCTCCGGAGGTCCCAGGTTCTGATGGCCCCAGCCACAGTTCCAAGGGGCCGTGCGTAACCACTGCTGTCCCTTGTAACTGTGCGCTGAAGCCGCGGTTCTCAAACTGGGGGGCAGGCCTCCCACGGGAGGCTCAGGCATGTGTCAAGGGAGGCGAGAGCTTTGTGCCTTTTCTCAAAGAGCACTGCCTGTCAGCTCGAGTGGCTGGGGCTCACGCAGAAGGGCCGTGCACACCTGGGAGGTGGGGATAAAGGGACAGTCGGAACCCCACCGCCCTGGGGCTGAAAGCCGGAGTCCCGCTGCTTGGGCTCTCCTTCCTCCCCATCCCCGTCCCTCACTTGGAGGCAGCAGAGCTCCAGCTGTCAGCCCCGGGGGGGCAGCAGCAACGCAGAAGTAAGGGTGGCAATGGGGCGCGGTCTGCTGTGAAAAGTGAGATTGACGAATATCACTTGTCACGTTGTCTCCCTTGCTGCCTTTGGTGCTGCTGCTGGCATGGCGCAGCCTTCAGAGCCGGGCGCCCGGCCGGCAGCCGCCGCTCTCCGCTCCGCCCTCGGGGCCGGGCGCCCGGCCAGCAGCCGCCGCTCTCCGCTCCGCCCTCGGGGCCGGGCGCCCGGCCGGCAGCCGCCGTTCTCCGCTCCGCCCTCGGGGCCGGGCGCCCGGCCGGCAGCCGCCGCTCTCCGCTCCGCCCTCGGGGCCGGGCGCCCGGCCGGCAGCCGCCGCTCTCCGCTCCGCCCTCGGGGCCGGGCGCCCGGCCGGCAGCCGCCGCTCTCCGCTCCGCCCTCGGGGCCGGGCGCCCGGCCGGCAGCCGCCGCTCTCCGCTCCGCCCTCGGGGCCGGGCGCCCGGCCGGCAGCCGCCGCTCTCCGCTCCGCCCTCGGGGCCGGGCGCCCGGCCAGCAGCCGCCGCTCTCCGCTCCGCCCTCGGGGCCGGGCGCCCGGCCGGCAGCCGCCGCTCTCCTGGGTGGAGGTAAAAGTACTTGGGGGGTGGGGTTTAAACAACTACAGACACAAAGGGGGGTAATGAAATAAGCTTGAGAACCACTGCCCTCAAGCTTCCAAGGGGATGGGTCCCTCGGAGGCTCAGTGGTGCTGCTCCCACAAAGGCCTGGCCCATGCAGGGCTTTCCGAGCTGTTGCCTTCCCTTTGGTTATTTGAGCCCCGCTGTCTGGCGCGCTGCCTTAACTCCATTTTCTTATATGGTTTGGGTCCCCCACCTCTCTCCTCAGCTGCCAGCTTTCTCTGTTATGGCCGGGGACAGGGGGGTGCTGTTTGATTGCACCGCATGGATGGCGTGGGAGGCGCAGACGAGTGGGGACGGCCTGGAAGAGCCTGTATATTGCTAGCAAAAAATCCAACAAGATGTGAAAATGATTGTTTTAAATAAAAAAACTATATAACCATCCCAGCTTGGGCCTCGAGTTAATGACCAGTGGGGTTGCTCTTCATACGGCAACGCTTTGCCTGCATCCATCCAGAAGGGCAGAACAAGGACTTTCAAACCAGCTCTGGGACTAGCATCACTTCAGGAGGTGGGTGGAGAAAGAGCCTTTGGTCGCTGGGTTGTTGGTTCCACTCTAGCTCAGGGTGCGGAGACAGAGCTGTAGCCACCTACCGGCCCTCTGGGGACTGTGGTGCAATGGCTATTATATGTATTATGGTAGTGCCTAGGAGTCCCCAGTCATGTCCCAGGGCACTGTTGTACCAGGCACTGCATGTTATCAGGTGTATGATAGTAGCATCCAGAAGCCCCAGTTATGATCAATGCGCACAGCCCCATTGTGCTAGGTGCTGCACGCAGAGCCTCACCCAAGGGCGTAGGTGCCAGTATCACAAATGCACCTGTCTTTTGTGTGCATTAAGAGACTCATTTACATTGTCCAGAGATGCAAGATGCTCTCGTTCAGGTCAAGGGGACATGCACCTAGGTGACATTAGCATGTGCTTAAACCCCTGGCTTAAATGACACCCATCCAGTAGCCTCCCAGCGAAAAAGCAGTAGATTGTGGATTTGAATGACACTCTACATACATTTACATAACAATGTGCATTTACACAGAGAGAGTGTGGGGGGGAAGGGGGCAGGGAGCCCCCAGCATTTCATGGCTCCTCCCCTCACCTTTCAGCAGGGGCAGGATCTTCACCCCTCCCAGGCCTGCGGAAGGGGCAGAAGGAATCATAGAATATCAGGGTTGGAAGGGACCTCAGGAGGTCATCGAGTCCAACCCCCTGCTCAAAGCAGGACCAACGCCAACTAAATCATCCCAGCCAGGGCTTTGTCAAGCCTGACCTTAAAAACTTATAAGGAAGGAGATTCCACCATGTGCTGAGGGACCGGGCTGTCCACCAGCTCTGGCGGGCTGCCCTGAGCCCGGGGGATCACAAATGCAAAGTGGCTGGGGAATAAACAGGCAGAGCTGGGAATTTTACTACATGAGCTAAGTTATCAGTTAACTGGCATCCCCAAGAGTTGGGATAAAGCTCATGCCTGCATCGGTGCCGACTTTTGCTGGCTTCGGTGGGTGCTCAACCACCCTCTGCCCCCGGCCCCATCCTGACTCCACCCGTGCCCTGCCCCCATTCCAACCCCTTCCCCCAAAGTCCCCACCCCAACTCTGCCCCCTCCCTGCCCCTATTCCAACCCCTTCCCCAAATCCCCGACCCTGCCTCTTCCCTGCCTCCTTCCCTGAGTGTGCCACGTTCCCGCTCCTCCCGCCTCCCTCCCAGAGCTTGTTATACTGCGAAACAGCTGTTTTGCGGCGGCAAGCACTGGGAAGAGATGCGGGGATGCGACGTTCTCAGGGGAGGGGGAGGAGGTGGAGGCAAGGGGGGGCGGGGCAGGGGGGGGAGGGGAGCTTGGCTGCTGGTGGGTGCAGAGTCAGCACCTATGAGTATTGGTATAGAGGGGCATATCTCAGTAGGGAAGGACAGGCAGAGGGGGAAATGGGAGGAGGCATTGCATCGTACACCCAGAAGGTAGGTTTGTTCTGAGAGAGGTGAGCGGCAGATCAGCTGAAAGTCTCTAGGGGGGAAACTAGGGGTGATGTCATGCTGGGGGCCTAGTACAGTCCGCCGGATCAGGAAGAGGTGGTGGCTGGGGCATTTCTAGAGCAAATAACAGAAATAGCCAAAAGACAAGCCCTGGTAGTCATGGGGGCCTGTGTGACGGAGTGGGGGAGGGCCCAATTCGAGTGAGTGGCATTGCTATGTGGTGCAACACCCAGAGCAGGGTGCCTAGCCCAGCCCCACAGTGTGACCTATGGGGCGCTGCGGGGTGTTATATTTATCCATCAGGGCAGTCTTCTTGATAGCTGAGTTCCCCTCTCTGCCCCAACAGAGGGGTGGTTAGACCCCCGAGAGCAAAGGGGCCTGAATCCCAAGAGACAGCTGGCCCTCCTCTAGGGTTACCAGCCTCCTGACTTGGTAGACTCTTCACTGCCCTGAGAAGGGAAAGACTGTTATTTTGGCTGGAATCACAGCAAGGAACCAGCAGATCTGGGACCAAATGGTGATTGTCTGAGCAAGGGGAAACTGAGACAGGCTCGCCATCGCACCTGTTCAATCATGGGGGGGCTGAGAATCTGCAAGCAGCTCCAGGCAAGTCCCCTGTGGGATTGGTCACTGGGAGTTACGATCCGGCGTGAGGAAAAACAGTGGCTGGAAGGGCAGTGCAGCAGAACTGCCCCAATCTGTCAGTGAGCCCCAGGCTGGGCACCCTGAGGTCACGTCCAGCTTCTTCTCCCCTTTCTGTGGGGTGCTTCCTGGTGTCACGGATCCACAGGATCAGTTCTCCCATGCCAGCTTTGGAACAGGCTCTAGGAGGCGTGCCAGACCCCGCACAGAATGACTGTGCCAGACCCCCCACAGGATCTCACTCGCCCTCCAACGTAGCCCACATGGCCTCACCCCATCCTTAGGCCAAACCTCTGGGGCTCCAGCAGCTCTGCTTCACAGCGGGGGCTCTGTTCAGTGAATCCAGCCAAGACAGACCCTGGGCAGAGCCTTGAATGCCCGCCGGAATCAGCACACCTCCCCAGGCGTTTGCAGTGATTAACCAAACAGTGTTATCAAAACAGGCGGGTTTATAGTTAAGTGAAACACAGCAGAGGAAGTCCTCAGGTGAGCATAGAGTGAGGAAGGTCAAAGCATCGTCCATCCTGGTGAGACCAGAGAGGCTGGAGTGAACCCAGTGTTCAAGCTCTGTCTGTGTCTGTCTGAGTTCCAACTCTTATCCCACACCTCAAACCTCCCAGGCCTTGGTTCTCGAGCTGGGGGATTGTGCTCAACTTCCCTGCTGAGAGGTGGGGAAATCTGTCTCCCTCTGGGGCCTTGGTTGCTGGAGGGCAGTGTCCTGATGATTGGGTTTTCCAGTGTCGTGTCAGAGTCAACCTCGGCCAGGCCTTTTCAGTGACCCATCCCGGCTCACACAGCTGGGCACCATTAACACCTGTGCCTCAGCCTGCCCCGAGAGCAAACAGTCCTTATCCACCCACTGGGGAACAATGTAGCATACAGGGGAAACTGAGGCACACATAGGCATCATAAAAATATTACAAATAGGTCCCACTTTGTCACATGTTGGTTGTGATAACACAGGTGGTGTGTCTCCCAATGGAAGGAAGAGCGAGGGCAGAGTTTCAGTGATTGCACAAGACCTTTATGTAATGAGCTGCTCGGGACAAAGGGCTGGGAGCTCTGTTGTCAATCAGAGAGCTGCACAGAAGCTTAGTTTACACCAACTAAGGATCTGTCCCTAGGTGTATAGCCGGGGCTTCAGAAACACGTAGCAAAGGGCTAGACTGCACACCAGCCCTGTTCCATTGGGCCTTGACGTTGGAAAATGCACAAAGATGAGTTCATAAATTATCTGTCCCAAAGGATTGACAAGATAATCATGCAATGGGAGGGGCCCCGGCCAGCACTCCCCAGTCTTGACCTGCAGCCGCCTCTATCCCAGGCCTGTGCTCCCTTCCTGCCCTGCCCATGACCTTCAGTCCTGATCCACAATCCTCTGCTGTCCCACCCTGTTCTGCCGATGACCCTCAATCCCAACTCTGCTATTCCAGCCCTGGGCTCCCTTCCCGCTCTTCTGAGGCCCCTCAGTTCTGACCCACAGCCCCTTGCTATCCCAGCCCTGAGTGTCACATGACCAGAGGAGCAAGCCCCATATGCTGTTAGAGTTACTCCAGGGGTGGGGGAATTTTCTGTACTCCCCAACCCAGCCACAGACCCCCCGGCTGTTGTAACCTACACTGCACCCAAGAGCTCATGGTGGAGTATGTTACCAGGGTCCCAGCCCCTGCAGGGCAACCTGGGGAAGGAGGCTGCTTGTTAATTCCCATGAGATACAGCTGGGGCGCTCAGGGGGGCTGGGAACATGGCACACTGCAAGGGGTGCAAAGGAGAGTGAACAGCACTGCATGCCCGTCCCCTAGCCAGCCTCCCTGCCGTGACCCCCAATTTAGCCAGCATCACAGACCTGTGAGTGTTCCTTTCCTAGCCCCATCGCTCAGCCCCTGCTTAGCTGTCTGCAGGGGAGCAGTGCCACTCGCAGGAGTGCCCCAGGTGCCAGGGCTGGCAGGACCAGGGCCACGATTAGCTGGGCAGGGCAGATGTGAAGCACAGGGGTCCGTGCCCCCACCCAATCCCCTGGCCACATGCTGCCTCATTCCATCTCCACTGCCACCCTCAGCCCCATCAGCCTCCGCTTGCCCTGCTCCAGGCCCCCTCACGTCTCAGCTCCCCCTGACTCCAGCTGCTGCAGGACACTGCCCCTCAGCTCAGCTCCCAGCATCGCCTGCCCCCACCGTCCTCCAGCTAACCCACCACCCAGCCTCCATCATGTCGGCTCCACACTGCCCTGCTGCTGCAGCCAGCCTCCCAGATCTGCCCTGTCTCTACCCTGCCCTGCTCCCGCCCCTCTGCCCAGTCTCACTGATAAAGGGACATGGGCAACATGAGCTCTAGTCACTGAGCCAGGAAAAAGAGCTGACAACAGGTCCAGACCCTGACTGCCCACTCAGCCAGCAGGGAAAACCCACTGCAGCCTGATCCTGCAAGCTGCTCTCGTCTGGCAACCGCTGAGCCTAGCCAGAGCCCCACTGACTCCTGGGGTCTCAGGTGGCCATGAGGATCTGCCCACAGAGCAGTAATACACATCACAAATCAGGGGAAAATGGCAATGCCTCTTCTCGAAGAAAGGCCGTTTCTTGCCCTCATGGCTGCAGAGAGAAGCGCAAACACACCCAGCCCCGATTCTCTTCTAAAATCTCGTGATTTTTTTAAAGTCAAACTCATGATTTCGGGAGGCCTGCCTCGTGCTGTTAGAACACTCGGCTCTGTCCAAACAGTTCCCTTCTCCCACACCTAGGCCTCTTCGGTCCCCTCCCTGTTGTGTGCCCTCCCTGGCTGGGAAGCACTTGGGGTTGGAGGGTCTATGAAATACACGACCCACGGTCGGTTGCACAAGTTGGTAGTGAAGCTGGATATGAGTCAGCAGTGTGCCCTTGTTGCCAAGAAGGCCAATGGCATTTTGGGATGTATAAGTAGGGGCATAGCGAGCAGATCGAGGGACGTGATCGTCCCCCTCTATTCGACATTGGTGGGGCCTTATCTGGAGTACTGTGTCCAGTTTTGGGCCCCACACTACAAGAAGGATGTGGATAAATTGGAGAGAGTCCAGCGAAGGGCAACAAAAATGATTAGGGGTCTGGAACACATGACTTATGAGGAGAGGCTGAGGGAGCTGGGATTGTTTAGCCTGCAGAAGAGAAGAATGAGGGGGGATTTGATAGCTGCTTTCAACTACCTGAAAGGGGGTTCCAAAGAGGATGGATCTAGACTGTTCTCAGTGGTAGCAGATGACAGAACAAGGAGTAATGGTCTCAAGTTGCAGTGGGGGAGGTTTAGATTGGATATTAGGAAAAACTTTTTCACTAAGAGGGTGGTGAAACACTGGAATGCGTTACCTAGGGAGGTGGTAGAATCTCTTTCCTTAGAGGTTTTTAAGGTCAGGCTTGACAAAGCCCTGGCTGGGATGATTTAACTGGGAATTGGTCCTGCTTCGAGCAGGGGGTTGGACTAGATGACCTTCTGGGGTCCCTTCCAACCCTGATATTCTATGATTCTATGATTCTAATACGGCAGCTGCGTTGTCCGACGGCTGCTGCGTGATGCGGGCATGGTGTTGACTTGTGGCCATCGGACACTCTGAAGAGGGTCCCAGGAATTCTCTCCATTGATCTCTCTGGAAATAGCTACCAGGTGCGGTGGGTTAGTTTCTGTGCACCAGAACGGGGAGGAAACCAACCCCCGGCCCAGGGTGCTGCACTCTCCCCAGAGAGGAATGCACTTGGAGGAGCTCAGGAAAAGGCGGGGCAGTGCCTGACGGGGCTGTATAAAGACGGCCTGCCTGAGCGAGTGTACTCAGAGCAACTCCTGCCAGTCCAGAGCAGCCGGCAAAGGATGGCCGAGAGCTCCAAACTCCAGCTCTTCATCAAGGTGAGGGGTGCAGCTGCCCAGCTCCCATTGGAACTAGGAGCAGGGGCTGGCGAGGGGGATGCTGTAGTAAATGTTGGTTGGATTTGTGCACAGCACATCACTGAACTAGAGAGAGTCACTTGTTACTATCGATTCATACCCATGGCATGCAGTGAAGGGGGGGCTGGGAATGATCTTGGAGCCAAGACCCAGTGTGGGAAAGGTGCAGGCTGGCAGGACAGTCCCGCTGTAACTGCACGAAAATCACCCTCGGGCTCTGTGCCGTAGCATGGGCCTTCTCCTTCCGGAGGGCACAAAACCTGCCATAGGCTTGGCCAGCGCGCCAGAGAGCAACGTGCCTAGAAAGACTCTGGGGAATATTTTCAGACAGGACTTGGTCACGTGGGAGCTGAAATCCCTGGGTCTTGGGCACGTACAGCCATTCTGAAAGTGGACCAGAGATGCTTTTGAACAGGTCCCCATCGATCTGTCCCGAGCCGGGGTTGGCAATGTAAAGAAAAAGGTCACTTGGGGCTAAAATGAAAACTAAAGTTTTGGCAAATCAAAAAAAAAAGAGAGGGGGTCAGGTCAGACCCAAACGGTTGGTTTCGATTTTGAGCATTTTAATGGTTTTAAATTTTTCGAAAACAAAATTACAGAAAATTTCAAAATAAAGTTATTTTGAATCAAAAAATTGAAACTTTTTGATATTTTGGGGGGGATTTTTTGTGGGTTTGGAGTTTGTTTGTTTTTAAACAAAACAATTTGATGGGATTGACATGAAATATTCTGGTGTCACCAAATCTGCATTTGTTGCTTAAAAAAAGTTTTGATTGAAAAATTTTGACCAGCTCTAGCAATGGGGGTGGGATAGAGGGTGCATCGTGGCTGGCCGTATGCCCCAGTGCAGTGGGCATGCGGGTGGATATAAGCAGTCCGGGAGGGCATTGGAAGTTAATGGGAATGAGGCTCCGCTCAGCTGGTGACACCACTGGTTTCTTGTGTCGGCGGGATTGCAGGACTGCCTTCTTGAATTTAGCAATGTTGGCAGCTAGTCCCAGGGGTCACACTCAGTGTCATGTACTGTCTGCCTAACACAGATGCGCCTCGCCTCCCCCAGATCCTGCATCTCTCCCACCCATGGTACCCCATACACAGCCTGCAAGGTACCACTGCTCCCCCATTCCTCTGCATGTCCCCTCCATCATGCCCCAGGAGCACATTCAGCTTGCAGCCGTTGCTGGGGATCATTTCGACTGGGAGCAGGTCTGTGCGGGAGCCTGGGAGAGCAGGGGTTGGGGTGTGGGGCAGGGCTGTGTAGAGGGGCACCAGGTCAAACTGTGGAGAAGTCTGGCATGGGGGAGGGAGAAGTGCCAGTGAGCGAAGGGGTCCGAGGGACTGGGAAGGGAGACGCACTCGGACAAACTCATCAGCCAGTCCCTCCCGTGCAGCCTCAGAGCACAGAACCCGTCTGCCCTGCTTCTCCCCCCAGCCCCCGCCTTTCCATATGCTGCCCCCTACCAAGCTCTGCTCCCCCTGCCTAGGCCAGCCGCCACTGGGTGTCTCCACAGCTGAGGTTCCATCCGCCCAGCCCAGCCACTCGCTCCCTGGCCCATTGCACCCAATTACCGCAGCTGCCTGCCTTGTGCACAAGCATTTTCGCAGCACATTGCAGGGGAGGAGGGCGTTCAGCTGCCCAGGGCCTGTTGGTGCCTGTATGGATCACACACACCCTGGGACACTGGCTGCTCCTCAGAGCCAGCAAAACAGCCTCCTTTGCGGAGGAGGGAACTCGAGATCCCCTGGGGGTTGATCCCACCCAGCCCCGTCATGTGCAAAGAAGCCAGCTGACTTCATACACCCCCTTGGCTCAAGACAGCCAGGCTGTAGCAGCAGGCTCCAGGCTCCTGTCCCAGGATACCAGCCTGGCGCCCCCTGGTTACTCATGGCTCCCCTGGCCATCCCCCCAGCCCCTGCGCCATCCCCAAGCCCCTCTATCCTGTGGTTCCAAGGGCACACAGAGGGCATGGGCTCCCCTGGCTTGACCTCTCTGAGACCGGGGTTCCGCTGAAGCCTCCTGTGGGCTCATGCAGGGGCACGTTCACCATGGGAAACACTTTTCTGTGCCAGGCCCTTCAGCCCCATACCTGGCATACAGGTCAGGGGGCAGAGATGCTTGTGCCCACGTGCTCCTGGCACAGCCACTGCTCCCATCTGACCCTGTGGGGACTGGAGAGTGCAGAGCTCCTGGCACCCCCCGGCTACAAGGCCGTAAGTGAAGGGCTCCATGTGGCGCCAGTCTGGGAAGGAGCTGGAGCCCTGTTCAGAAACTGATCCCTGCAGCGATGGAGCTGTACAGAGCCCTGACCCAGGCTGACTCAGGGCTCCCTGCCCTGGAACTGCTGCTGGCTGCCCATGGGTCAGGTTGATGGCCCTAGTCAGCATGGGCAGCGGGCGTTCTAGTGATCAACCTCTTTGCCCCAGCTGCAGAGTCCCACTGGGGGGCTGCCTATGCCCGATGGCTGCTGCCAAGGAGCCGTGTGTCGAGTAGCCCTATGTCGAGTTCCAGTAGCCCTATGTCGAGAGAGCACACATGCCCATCCCTATACCCAGGCCTGCTTGGGGGTGGGGCTGAGGCCCCAGGCCAGCCAGGGTGGAAGCAGGGCCAAGGCAGCACACGCAGCGTGGTGGGGACGGAGCAGGTTGACGCGCCATCCCTCCTGTGTCCTGCCAGTGCTTGGAGTGGCCACAGCACCCCTGGGGAGGGGAACAGGGATCCTGAAGAACCTCCCCCCCAACCCCATTTCCCTCCCCCGCTGTCCCCACCCATGTCTCCAGCATACCCTGGAAATCCTGCAGCCCCTGCCCTACTGCCGGTTGATGGGAAGGGGCTGACGAAAGGCTGAGGAGCAGATCACTGGCCCCTTGCCGGGCGTCAGTCAATGAGAGCCACGGCTCATCCTGCCAGGAGCCCAGCCCCAGTCTCTGGAGCGGCTGGGTGCGTGTTGCTGTGGCCTGCCTGGGGCAGAATGCCCTGCACCACGGCCCAAGCCTCAGGGGCATTTGCAGGAGCAAAGCAACCGACTGATTTCCTGCTGCCAAGCTGGCTGCAGCAAAAGACAAACCCCTGGTTTCTGGCTGACACCCTGCCAAGATAATGAGCACAACATCCCCAACCGGTTACCTGGACGGGCGTGGAGAGCAGAGTGCACCCTGACCAACCCCTTACCTCTGGCAAACCCTCAAGCAAGCAGATGTCCTCTACAGCGCCTTTCATCCAGGAGGCTCCAGGCGTGTTTCACAGACTTCATCTATGCAGCCGCCTCTGGGGTGGAACAGTTTGTGGCAATGCTGCGCCGCAGTTTAGGGCAGGACGTGAAGAAGAATTCTGCACCCAATGGTAACTGCCGTGGGGATTTGTGGCTGGCAGACGCCACTTAGCTCTGCTGGAATTTGGGCAATACATGTTTGTTTGTCAGTATTTGTGTCTTTGAGCGTGAAGAGCTGCTGTGTGCCTGTGTGGATTGCAGTGGAGAGGGGTTGGTGTTTGGATGGGGCAGCAGAATCATCCAGTGATCCTCAAACAAGACTGGAAGTCAGGATCTGGGTCTACTGGTTCTGCTACTGAGCGCTGTGTCACCTTGGGCAAGTCAGAGCAGCTGTGTGCCTCAGTTTCCCCATCCATAAAATAGGGACTAGTAATAAACACCTACCTCCCACAGGGTAGTCATGAGTTTTGATTTAATAAGGGGCTGTCCATAAATTAGGTAACATTTTTTGGTGATTTTTTAAGACCCACCCACTCCTGGTAACATTTTGTAACAAACACGCCCACCCCTTAATGTATTATGTGGTTTGTGGCCAGCCCCACAGATGGGTAAAGCACTTTGAGAGCCTTCCATGGCAGGCGCTCTCGACGGGTGAGATAGGACATGAATGTGCGTCTTTATGTCCATTATGTAGATCTATAATTTGGGCACTCTTGACTGATGTTTGCACTTGGACTCCTCCTAGACTGGTAGGAGTTGACATCTGGGCCATGTGCCATTCTTAGGTTGGCAATTAGGTTTCAGATTTGACTTGAGGTATTAATACTCTCCAGACAAATGTTTGATTGATTTGCAGACTTGCTAGAGAGGTGTCAATATAAAAGGATAAAATCAATGTACAGAATTCATTCATTTCTACGTTTTGTCCTCACTCAGGGCCCTCCACTAGGGGAGCAGCCAGCTCCAAAAAGCCCTTGCTCATGCGGATATTTCTCCTTGCCACTTACAGACATGTACAGTATTAATGCCTCATATGAGCCATAACTCACCGGCAACTCATGCAGCATAGACCATGAGCATGGATCACATGCAAGTGCAAACATCTCGTGTAATGGTCCATGAAATATGCTATGGGATCCTTTGGCTAAGCTCAGTGGAGTCTCTCAAAAAGATGCATAAACAGGTGAATCTCGAGCAGGAGTAGAGAGGTTATTTTACCTCTGCTCAGCACTGGTGCGACCACTGCTGGAATCCTGTGTCCAGTTCTGGTGTCCACAATTCAAGAAGGAGCTTGATGAAGAGGGGTCAGAGAAGAGCCACAACAATAATTAAAGGATCAGAAAACCTGCCTGATAGTGAAAGATAGAAGGAGCTCAATCTATTTAGTTAACAAAAGAGAAGGTGAAGAAGTGACTTGATCACAGTCTATAAGTACCTACACAGGGAACAAATATTTAATACTGGGCTTTTCAATCTAACAGAGAAAGGTCTAACCCAAGCCAATGGCTGGACATTGAAGCCAGCAATTCGGACTAGAAATAAGGCATACAATTTTAATAGTGAGAGTAATTAACCGTTGGGACAATTTCCCAAGAGTCATGGTGAATTGTCCATCACTGGCAATTTTAAAATCAAGACTGGGTGTTTTTCTAAAAGATTTGCTCCAAGACTTATTTTGGGGCAGGTCTCTGGCCTGTGTTATACCTGGGAGGTCAGACTAAACAATCCCAGTGATCCCTTCTGGCCTTGGAAACTATGACCCTCAATTCAAGAGCTGACGCATTCTCGAGTAGATCACAGGCCTGATTTCAACCCCATTCAACACAGTGGAAACTGCTGGCTCTAACAGCCACTGGATCATATAGCTGGGTCTAGCCTTTGTACTCAGAGACCCAATCAGTTTTGCCCTCTCTAGAGTCTGTGTCTGCAAGAACATGTATTCTGTGCAATGGAGCTTGTTTTTCACTGCTGCTAACTTGGGTGTAACTGTACGGACCAATGTCCGACTCACCAGATGGACCAGACCAGATGTAACCAGCCCACAGCATCCACCCTGTGACTAGAGAGAAGGGCACGTCCGCTTAGAATAAACTTTGTCATGAAACTGTCTGTGCCTTGGGGATTATTGACCTGCCTGCATCACCCACGGCTGTGCCAGGAAATGCCGGCATCTGCTGGCCTGGGGCCTTTCCCGGCCTTGGCAGCTGGCTTGTCTTGGTGGCTGGAAGGATCCACAGGGTCTCTGCTCCAGAGAAGGGTTATTGGAAGCTCCTGCGCACCCGACTGGGGTGTTAGGGGCTCAGCCCCCCCAACTCTGCAAGCCACTCGTGGTGGGGAGCAAGCTGGAGTCACTGTAGTGCCTTTCCCCGAGATCCTGCACCGCACACTCACAGAACCAGCCCTGCCTTCCCAGACAAGGACAGAGCATGAGGCCCTTGGTCACCAGAGGACGGCCCTGGGAGCGGGAGACGGACCAGGCTGGCAGAGGCTAGGCTCTTATTCGCAGTGCTCTGGGGAAATGCATGCCCAACTTCCGAGTCCCTAGACCTCACCTGCTCTGCCATGGGAGCAGCAGGCCACCTCCTTTCACTGCTGCTTCCGTAAGTGGCTGGCAGGGAAAGGCCAAGCTGCCCCAAGGAACAGCACTGCGCAGGGCCGTGGGGCCGGCAGCTTAGAGCAGTGCTCCTCCATGAGCCAGCCCAGGTCTCCTGGGAGCGCGGCTGCAGGCTCAGGGGCAGCTCTGCCCCGCTTGGGGAGAGGAGACAATTCAACCAGGGTCTGATTCATTCCCCTTTGGCCCAGTTCTGTGCACCGCCACAGCGGGGAATTGCACAGAGGTGGGGCAGGATCCAGGCAGGGCCGTGACTCCCGGGCCCCGGCCTGCAGAGGGCACCCGGGCACAGTTCTGTGCCCCAGAGTGAAGCGAGCACTCGGGCCTCCCACAGAACAGGACTTTGCCACTAGTCTGACAGCCCCCGTCTGGGCGAACGTGGGCAGCTGTCACAAGGGGGCTCTCAGGAAAGGCTGACATGGCCGGGGGGGAAGAGGAACAGCAGTGTCACAGAGCTGGGCCTGAGCCTGGCCCTTTCTGCATGGCTCTACGCCCTGTGAAGGGGCGGTGGGAGGGGACAGACTAGTGAGAGCAGGCAGGGCCATGGGGGTGGGCGTAAGATGGGGCTTGTAGTCAGGGACCTTGGCTGCACCAGTCTTTCTTCTTGTGTCTGACCTTAGCTGGAGGTTGGATTCCACAAGGCTGATTCCACTGGGGCAAGGCTCAGCTCAGCCCGTTGTTGAGGGGACAGTGCATGGGAAGTAGCTTCTAAGAAATCTGCTTCGCTGCAACCAGCTGCGCCCTTCATTCCGGTGACCCACAGTGCCCTGCCCACCCCTAGCAATAGAAGAGGGCAAGGAGCCTGGGTGTATGACACAGCAAGCTGGGCCTTGTGCTTTATGGCAAGGGGACAGGTTCTGATCTGTTACACCGAGGTACGTCCCCTGGGCCCCATTCCCCACCTGTCATCACTTACACTAGTGCAGAAGGGTATAACACACCCACAGTGGGAGCATTTCACACACCCCAGGCACCCCTGTAAACGTTGGCACAAGGCGACGGAGATTTGCGTGGCGCTGCGTGGGGACGGGGTTTGTCATTTCACAGGACAATTCGGGATTTCGGCTTTTTTTGTCCCCGTTGGAAATGGAACGAAGCCAGATCGTTTCACTGTGACGTGAAATTCCCCCCAATGTTCATTCTGGGGTCCATTGAAAAGTTTCATTTTGCTAAAATCAAAATGTTTCCTTCTGATTTTGACTTGGCGTTTCTGTTTTGAAGTGGCTTTGCATGGCCATTTCTGAAAAGCTGAAAATGATACAAACGGTTCCATTCCAAAAAGGGGCAAAGGGCTTTTTAAAAGCATCTTCTTGCTAAACAAACCTTGCCTCGAAATGGGCCGGTCGCCACGAAACGTTTCGCTTGCAATAATTCGATATTTTCCAGCGGAAAAACATCTCGTTGGAGTGACTGTAAGAGCTACTCTAGATTTACTGTAACTGAGGTCAAAGTCTAGCCCAGATCCTTAGTAATCCAGCAGCCCCACCCAGCAGGTGGTTTCAGTGCTATAAATCAGAGGCTGCATACCAACGCCCACAATTCAGGTAAAAATCGAAAGGGGAGCTGTGCCAAGACCCTGAGGGGAGCCCGAAGCGCTGTGAAGTGATATTCATCAGGATTGCTCAGGCCTTTCCTTTGATATGTCACTGGGGGCAGACACACTTTGCTGCCGGTCCCTCGCTTTCCTTTCTCTGCTCCACCAGCCAAGACGCAGCCGTTTTGTCCACGGAAGCAGCAGTTGCTTGTGGTCTGTCCTTTTGAGAGCCTTGGGACTGTGTGGAGGGACATTAGCCTTGCTGCTGCCAGTTCGAGTCCAGTTCCAGCTGGTGCAACTGGTCCCTCAAGATCAGGGGTACAAAACCCACCCACAAATCTAAAGGGATAGCATTGGTTAAACAAAGCCTCCCTTGTACCCTGGGGGATTAACAATACACCTAGTCATCTTCTTCCTATGGCTGATGAGAGCAACAACCACACTCGGAGGGTTAAACCAGATAATTGTGTCAGGAGTAGAGGAGTGTATCACCCTGATGCCTCCTTCATTTCCGTGAATCGGGCACTGAGTCATTATATGTTCCAGGGTCTCTTCTGGATGACCACAGTTGCACGCTGCAGAGTTTTGAATTTTCCCTTTGTGCTGCAAGTAGCCGCATTTGCCATGGTTTGTGCAGATGTGGTTTAGGGTTGCTTGTAACCTTCATGGAAGATCAAAGCCAGGGATCTTCTGTGTCAGGTCTTTCACAGGGTTCAGAGTAACTCACTTCATCAGATGCATACCGTGGAAACTGCAGCAGACTTTATATATACACAGAGAATATGAAACAATACCTCCTCCCACCCCACTGTCCTGCTGGTAATAGCTTATCTAAAGTAATCATCAGGTTAGGCCATTTCCAGCACAAATCCAGGTTTTCTCACCCTCCACCCCCCCACACAAATTCACTCTCCTGCTGGTGATAGCCCATCCAAAGTGACAATTCTTTACACAATGTGCATGATAATCAAGTTAGGCCATTTCCTGCACAAATCCAGGTTCTCTCACTCCCTCACCCCCCTCCAAAAACCCACCCCCATACACACACAAACTCACTCTCCTGCTGGTAATAGCTCAGAGTTTGGATGAGCTATTACCAGCAGGAGAGTGAGTTTGTGTGTGTATGGGGGTGGGTTTTTGGAGGGGGGTGAGGGAGTGAGAGAACCTGGATTTGTGCAGGAAATGGCCTAACTTGATTATCATGCACATTGTGTAAAGAGTTGTCACTTTGGGTGGGCTATCACCAGCAGGAGAGTGAATTTGTGGGGGGGGGTGGAGGGTGAGAAAACCTGGATTTGTGCTGGAAATGGCCTAACCTGATGATTACTTTAGATAAGCTATTACCAGCAGGACAGTGGGGTGGGAGGAGGTATTGTTTCATATTCTCTGTGTATATATAAAGTCTGCTGCAGTTTCCACGGTATGCATCTGATGAAGTGAGCTGTAGCTCACGAAAGCTCATGCTCAAATAAATTGGTTAGTCTCTAAGGTGCCACAAGTACTCCTTTTCTTTCACAGGGTGTTTGTTTGTGACGTCATGTGAACTTCATTTGGCTTTCCAAGCTTCATCGGGCTGAAGTCACATTGCCTAAGATTAAGCACGTGAGTCCAGAAGGGCCTGCATGACTTCAAGAGGTGCTGAGGGAGATTGCTGAGGTCCTGGTGGATGGAGAGACGTTCGTTTTTCTCGATTTGCTGGACTTCCCGGAGGGTTGCGGCATCGTGGCAAATGGGTGGGGGAGCGACATCTGGCAGCACGGGCAGCCAGGGTGCTGGGATCGACTTGAGGGTTCCAGAGGTGCACCACATTGCCGGGTCAGTTGGACATCAACAAGTCGAGTGTGGCTACTTCTGGTGCAAAGTACTCGGCTTTGGAGTACACAAGGGCCAACACTGTGATCCATAGCACTGATGCTGATGCTCCCCAGCTTGTGCCTGCCAGTTTCTGGACCAGGTTGACCCTTGTCTTCATCTTAGCAGCTGCCTTCTCCAGGTGGTCCTGGAAAGTCAGTGTGCAATCCAGCTTCACTCCAAGACAAGTCAGAGTGGGGTCATGTGGCCATTGGTGCTGAAGAAGGTCATTTCAGGGTGCGCTTAGCATTCCTGTTGTCACGATGGGATGCAGTGACTGCTGGTTTGTGGGCAGTTGGCTTGAGCCTCAATTTCCGGAGATATTCCTTCCTGGTTTTTAGGTCCCATTCAAGGTGGACTCGATGACTTGAAGGTGGCTGCTTGCATTGCCAGGGCAAGGTCAACCGCATATGAAAATTTACATGACTCGGTTGGCAGCATGTTGCTTGTGTAGACATTGGAAGGCATCAGCATAAGTACTGAGCCTTGTGGCAGCCCGTTGTTGAGGAGCTGGGGCGAGCTGACTTTGTCGCCCAAATGGACACGTAGCCGCCTACCGTTCAGCATCGTCCATAGCAGGCACAGTGTTTTGAGACAAGGGATGACCCTTGCAAGCTTCAGCATCAGGCCTTTCATCCAGACCCTGTCGTAGGCCAATGACAGGTCTGCAAAGGCTGCACCGGTCTTGGTTTTCTTCTGGAATCTGGCCTCGATGTGTGTTACAAGGGCCAAAACTTGGGGGCAGCAACTATGTTTAGGCCACAATCCCTCTTGTTCTTCGGGGATCACTGACTCGACAAGAAGACTGATTCTCCAGGGGATGATATGTTCCGGGAGTTTGTAGGTCATACACAGGAGTGATATCGGCCTATAGCTTCCCGGGTCATCGGTTGGCTTGCCTGGTTTGAGTATGGCAATTACTATCCCCTCCAGACAGGCTTTTGGGATTCATCCGGATTCCAAGGTTTTGGTGTCATTTCGCCAGCCAATGGAGTCCCTTGGGGCCTAGTTGATGAAGAAATTTGAGTGGGATACCATCTCCACTGGCCTCCTTCCCTTGCTGAATTGCAGATAAACTCTCCTTTATTTTTTATCTGTGCTGCTGGCGGTGGGGGTCTCCTGGAGGGATGGAGGTCATTGCTCGGTGTAGCTAACGATGGATCTCTCCCTTGGTGGTTTTGTCGAGCAGTCCTTTTGTGCTCTCTGCTGGTTTCGGGAAGTATTTTGATCTTTGGGCATGATGGTTGTAGTCACATTGCCAGCAAGCGGAGTGGAAAGTTGCTCATGGTTTGGGGTCGTCATTAGAACAACGGACTCACTTGTGTCATATGCTAGTGGTTCACACTCCCCCACAGGTGTGAATCAAGGCACAGGGTGCAAAGCCAGAGAACTGAACCCAGTGGCATTTGGCATCCTCGGCTGCAAAGCATCAGTTCAGTGCCAGAAATTGCCCCTTATCATTGATATTTTAAAATATGGGCCGTGAAGACATGGCCGCTCCTAGTAAAATCCCATGTTTAATACACAAATGTAACCAACTGTTGGGTCTAAAAGTACCAGAAGGGTCCGTTCATAACCAAGCCCAGCTTGCCTCCCTCCACGGCATGGGGAGGTTATTTTAGAAATAGGAGAATTTTCTACCTGTTGGGAAAAGGATGAAACTTGGTAGTCAACTATTTTTGCTTTGGGGAGAAGGGGATACCTGGAGGGTTCTATTATGGGACTGGCCACTGAGTCATTGTCTCTTCTAGACGGAGTCACTGCTACATAGTGACTCATTTTCCCCATCTGTATAATGGGGGGACTGATACCATCCCAATGGCCACGCCAGAGGAATAGACATTTACATCCCCCAGCACTTTACAAGCTGTGACTGGTTGATGCATCTCTCGGTTCTCCCCAAACCCCCACCCACTGGATCTGGATCAAGGAGTGTCACAAAGAGATGGATCCAAAGAAAAAAATCACAGATCCAGACAGCCTGGTTTTGGGGCACAGGCCCCTCTCTAATCATAACCCCCATTATACAGATGGGAGAAAATAAGGCAAGGAGAGACTCAGCATGAAATCCAACTTGTGCAGTACTGTACCATCAGGGAAAATCCTTCCTGATCTCAGCCAGCCATGGAGGTTGGCCCTGAAGCATGAGCATGGCGCCTCCTGGTGAGCAGTGGCAATGCTGTTCAGGGTCACTGGGATGGCAGCGCTTCCTGGTTTTCAGCTCACTAAGCGTCGTTCTTGTCTCCCCAGGCAAGCGATGATGGGGAGAGCATCGGGCACTGCCCCTTCTGCCAGCGCCTCTTCATGGTTCTGCTGCTCAAGGGGATCCCCTTTACTCTGACCACAGTGGATATGAAGAGGTGAGGACACAGTGGGAACCATGGACTATGGTCAGCATGGCCCCAGGACGCTACCCCACCCACCTGCATGGTTTTACCATCGAGCCCTCTGCCAGTCCCCCAACTCCCCCTTTCCTCTGGCAGTGCGTCTGCCTGGCTGACTCACCCCCAGCGCCCGCTCCCTGACTGTTCCAAACAGCCCCGGCATCCGGGTGGAGGTGCCGCACAGACAACAAGACTGGAGAGCACAAAGAATTGCCGGGGGGGGGGGCGGGGGGGCAGGAGGCTCCTGCTGCAATCATCCCCAGCACGCTCACGGAGCAAAGCCTGGTGGCAGCACTGAGGGACTGGGAAGGAGGCCCTGGCCGCTGTCAGGTGGGACAACGCTGCAACCCCCACCCTACTACCAGTGCCAAGGGGGGGAGAATCCGTCGGTCAGAGCCCTGAGGGCAGCCGCTTCCCACGGCCAGGGCTCCTCCTAGGCAGCCCCTTCCCACGGCAGAGCCCCGCGCAGTCGGCCGGTTGGAGGGCAATCACCACGCAGGGTGCAGCAGTCGCGGGTGCTCAGCCCTTGGGAGGCCGGGACAGGCAGCGCTGGCCAATAGCCGGCATCGGGGCAGCCTGAAGCCATTGTATCACTGCCCTCTGCAGCCAGGAGGAGGGTGACTGGCACCTGCTGCCCTCTGCCCGCGCCAGCCCTGTGGCAATGCCCTGGGGTCACCGAGAGCCTCTGCCCTCCCCCTGCAGGGCCCCGGATGTGCTGAAGGATTTTGCCCCAGGAGCCCAGCTGCCCGTGCTGCTGTATAATGGGGAGCCCAAAACCGACACCAACAAGATCGAGGAGTTCCTGGAGGAGACCCTGGGCCCCCCAAAGTGAGTGGGGTCAGCCCCTCCCCCGAGAGCTGGGCGTCCCATGTGGGCACAGCAAGAGATTGGCCCCATGGGAGAGGGGCTGGGGGCATCAATCCAGAGCGGGGAGAGGCGCCCCTGTGGTGATGGGAGGCAAGGTGGGCTGGGGACTCGGGGCCAGGCAGGGTGTGAGGGTCAAGGGGGCACAGGTGGGACCAATGGGGGAGGATGTGGGGAAACCATGAATGCGGGCGGGGAATGGAGTGACAGAGGAGATGGAGCAGGATGGAGAGGAGGGGAGGAGGGTCGGTTCTCAGGGCATCGCACTGAGTTCTGGTGCCCAGGGCAGAGGGGCACGGTCTGAGCCCCCAGACCCACCACAGCCCCCTCTCACTCCCTCCCTTTGCCTCCTGCAGCTTCCCCAGCCTGGTTCCCCGGTACAAGGAGTCCACCACGGCCGGGAACGACATCTTCCACAAGTTCTCCGTGTTCATCAAGAACTCGCTGCCGGCCCAGGACGAGGGTGAGGGACTTGGCTCACCAAGGGACGGGCAGGGTGTGTGTGTGTCCACATGCAGCCACAAGGGGGTAACACTGCGGCCACCACCAAAGCCCTTGGCCTGCTCACCCTCCTCCCCGCCCCCCAGTGCTCCCCCACGGCACTGCACGAACTCGCTGCTGCGCCCCTTGCTGTGATCCTGGAATCCAGTGGGATCCTGTGAGCAGATGGGACAGGACGGGGCGAGGGGCCACACTCACCCAGCAGCCTCCCCTGACCCCCTTGCAGCTGAACAAGGCCACGGCCTGGCTCTCCAGTCCAGCCCCCCCTCTGCTGCTGGCCCTTGTCATGGCACGGACTGTGGGGGTGAAGGGCTGGCTCCGGAGGGGCTCTCCATTCTCCCACCGACACCGGTCGATTCTGCCCTGGAGGGGCTCCCCCAAGAGGCCGGAGGGGGTTCACGCCCTGGTGCATCCAACCATCTGCTGCTCTGCCCAGCCCCGATAGAAACCTAGGGGTGGGGAGAGCCGGGGGCCTCACTGCCCTGGTGTGTGTGTGTGTGTGTGTGTGGAGGGGGGGTTACTCCGGTGCTGCCCCATTCTGGGGGTGACTAGGGAGGCTGGCAGTCCGGCGCCGCCCCGCAGGAAATGCCACCACCCCCAGCGTGCAAATGCCTCGGGAGCCCCCAGGTTCCTCTCCGCACGGGGGTGAGGGGTGCCCGCAGTGCCGCGTCACTTGAGGACCCCAGCACCGGCCCAGGGCAGGTGCCCACTGTACAGCGACTCTCCGCCCTCCACCCGCAGTGCTACAGAAGAACCTGCTGAAGGCCCTCCTGAAGCTGGACAGGTACCTGAGCACCCCCCTGGAGTACGAGCTCGCCCAGGACCCCAGCCTCACCGTCTCCCAGAGGAGGCTCCTGGACGGCGATCAGCTGACACTGGCCGACTGCAGCCTGCTGCCCAAACTTAACATTGTCCATGTGAGTATGGGTGCCCCGGGTGGGACCCCCACAGCCACCGCCAGCTCCCCCACCATCTCCAATCCATACGACCCCCCCCCGCCACTACCCCCTACCCTTGTGGGCCCCCCACAGGCACTGCCAGCTGTACAAATTCTGCCAGCCCCCCACCCCCCCCAACCACCCCCTACCCCTGTGGGCACCCCACAGCCACCACCAGCTGTACGGACACCACCAGCCTGCCTACCAGCCCCCACCCATACAGCCCCCCACCCATCGCCAGCCCACCCACCAGCCCCCACCCATATGGGCCCCCAGCCACCCCACCATCTCCCTCCCATATGGCTCCCCAGCCACTGACAGCCCTCCCCACCAACCTCCACCCGTATGCCCCCCCCATCTACCACCAGCTCCCCCCTATCATCCTCTACCTCTACGGCCTCCCTAGTCACCGCCTACCCACACTCCCCCACTCTTCCCCCTGCGATCTAGAACATCCCCTTCACCCCCCCCCCCCAATCTGTGATGGCCCACCACCCACCATTCGGCCCCCTGCCCTGTGCACCAGGCCCCACCTTGCCTAAATGAGTTTCTCGGACACGGGAGCGGATCGCAGACCAGAGCCCAGGAGCCAGGCAGCTCTGTCCTCTGGCACAGCGTGCGTTATTCAAGCCTGCGAGGAGTTGCTATGGGGAGGCTGGGTTAGCTGTGGGGTCATGGGGGCTTCCCAGGGCCAGGTGGGTTGGATGAGGGGTAGTTCCAGGCTGAGCTGGTTAGCTGTAGGGGCAGGCAAGGTGGGTTAGCTATAGGGCCAGTCCAGAGCTGGGCAGATTAGTTGTGGGGGCAGGCAGGGTAGGTTAGCCAAGGGGGCATGGGGTCAGAGCAGAGCTGGGTGGATTAGCCATGGGGGTAGGGTGGATTAGCCGAGGGGGCGCGGGGGTCTGTCCCAGGCCAGGCAGGTTAGCTATGGGGGAAGGCAGGGTGGGTTAGCCAAGGGAGCATTGGGCCAGCCCAACTTTGGGTGGGTTAGCAGTGGGGCCAGGCAGGGTGGGTTAGCCAAGGGGGCGCAGGACTAACCTGGAGCTGGGCAGGTTAGTCAAGGGAGGGGGGCAGTCCAGAGCTGGGCAGGTTAACCGTGGGGCAGGCAAGGGGGGTTAGCCGAGGGGGGGTACAGAGCCAGCCCAGAGCTGAGCAGGTTAGCTGAGGGGAGGTGCGGGGCCTTGTGGGGCAGGTGAGGGGGTGCAGAGGAGGAGGATTTGTCCATTGGGACACTCTCTCCATTCACCCCACCTCTGTCCCCAGATCGTGTGCAAACACTACCGGCAGCTGGGGATCCCCCAGGAGCTGCGCGGGGTCTGGCGCTACCTGGACAGTGCCGGCGAGGCCAAGGAGTTCAAATACAGCTGCCCCAAGAGCGAGGAGATCGTGCAGGCCTATCGCACCGTGGTGAGGCCGCTCAAGTAGCCAGAGCCCGATGCTGCCTCTACTCAGCCTGGCACTGCCCTGCGCCCGCTGCCAGTGCTGGAGAGGGGCCTGGCGCTGCCCTGCCTGGCCCGGTCCTCCTCCATCTCTCTGCCTTGCCGCCCACGAACATCAGACAAGGGTTGAGGGAACTGGAGCCACTACCCTTCTCACCGCCCCTGGGCTCAGCAGCCTCGGGGCTCGGCCAGCCTGGACTCCTGTGGGGCAGAGGTAGCCGCACCCCCTTCGCCAGTCAGGACTCTGCAGCAGAACACAGGACAGGACCGGACCCCCTGGCTCCTCAAACCCAGTCTCCCTCCCCTTCCTGTACTTATTGGGGGGCAGGGGGGGCCTCATTTGGCACCTCTTCCTCCCCTTCCCCCACACAACCCTCACTGCCAGAGCCTCCTCTTGGCAACTCAGCTAACACTCCCCTTTCAGCTCATGCTCCACCGTCTGCAGAGAGGACAGCCGCGGGCTGTGGCCCCAGCCTGTGGAGGGCCACCCAGGGCAGGGCAGATGAGCCCGGGAGAGGTGAGGGGCAGAGAAGAGCAGTGGGGGCTGAGAAAGTTGCATGATCCTCCCCCGCCAGGGGGTGCAGCCGCCCCTGGGCTCAGCCACGCTCTCGGCAGCGATGCTGCTGGAGGGGCCACGTCGGCCCCAGCAGTTAGTGTCCAGTGCTGGATCGGGTCTGCCCAGCTGCGAAACAGGCCAGGCTGAGGCAGCTCCCCAGAAGCCATCGGGGAGACGGGGGTCGGAGCACCCACAGCAGCAAAGGCAGCCGACGCCCGCCCCAGGAGACGATCGCGTGGGGCTGGGCTGGTGCAGCCGTAGCGGGGAAGCCATGTGGCATCACCCAGCCTTTGCAGATCAGCCCAGGGTCCAGGATTACTGTGCAGTGCCCGGGAAGCCCTGTGTGGCTCAGTAGGGCTGCCAGTGCTGGACTACGGGCTGGCGACTCCTGGCTACCAGCAAGCCATCGCCTTTGGCAGTTGCTCAGCCCAGTAGCTGGACCCTCCTTCCCAACCAGGAATGAGTTTGTCTCCCCCACCTGCTATGGGGGAGGGGGTTACCTGTATTATGTCAGAGCATTTAAAATCAATAAATAGGAAAGCAAGCAGGTGGTGATGTCATGAATGCACAGCCTGCTACAGAGATGGGGCAGGGCTCGAGGGCAGATTCTCACCCCCGCCCACCCCAGCTCCACTCTGCCACAGGGGGACGGGATACCCGCAAGGCGCTAGATACATCTCCTGCCTCTACAACAGCCCTGCGGAGAGTCTTCAGACCCCGACCCTTGACAGCGCCTCCCTACAAACGTCCCCTGCGTGCGGAGTGGGATCTTTGCAGGAGAGACAATGAAAGCAGGCTGGAGTCATGGGTTTATTTAGAATAAGTTACAGACACACAGCGTGGAGTTAACACATTGGTGAAAAGTCATTAAAACAGTAATTCATGCCAAGCCCCGTGTGCGGAGCGAGGGAGACTGCCTGCCAGCAGCAGGGGACTGAAGGGAGCAGCTGGGGGGCATGGGCTTGACCCCCTGGGCTGCGTTTCGAGAAGGGTAGCCACTCTAACCAGAGCTCAGGCCAATGGCCTCTGTTGGAGGTTCTGCTCCCCGCCATGGCTGCATGGCTCATGATTGTAGTGGGGGGTTCCTGGCCCTCAGATTGCAAGTGCCACGTCCACTCCCCACGATGTGGTTGAACACAGGGCCGGGCAAGGCTCTCGGCATTCACACATGGTGCGTGGCAGGAGGCTGGAAGCTCCTAGGTAGGGCGGTAAACCACCACAGTTTGCACAGGTCATTAAAAAGCTTCATTAAGGGGATGCACATCAGAGGGGTCCAGGCTGCGTCAGGAGTCTTCAAAATCCACCCCGGTCGGTGCCTTCTTACTGGAAGAGAACTGGGGTTGCCAACTTTCTAATTTCTGAAAACCAGACCCTCCACCCCCCAATCCTGACTCTTCCCCAAGGCCCCATCCCTTGCCCAGCCTCTTCCTCTGAAATCCCACCTCTGTCCCCGAGGCCCTGCCCCCCACTCGCTCCTCTCTCCCCCCACCCCTTTTAGCTCAATCTTCTCCACCTTCCTCCTCCACCAGCTGGGCTCCCTCTGCTCTGGGGCTGGGACGGGAGCTGCAGCCCGCTGTCTGCCTGCCTGCCCGTGATGCAGGTAGGAAGGAGGTGGCCACAGCTGAGAAGGAGCTGGTGCAGGTTGATGACCCAGCGCCTCCTGCCCCGCCATGGTAACCGGACTCTGGGCGTCCGGTCAATACATCTGACGGACACCTGGCCCCACTAAAGAGAACAGAGGAAGGGGTTGAGTCGCTGGCTATGGCGCTTGGACACGCAAACTCAGAGGGCCACACTGGCAGCTCTGCAGCTGCCAGCCGTCGTACAAACTCGTCCTGGTTGAGTCTGCCCAGGCTGGCTCCAGGTGGCCATCGCAGGTCACTGGGCTGCGGGCAGTGACCCGGGGCTGCGGCTCAAAGGCTGGGAGAGGAGCAGATGCTGGAGGAATTACCTTTTGAATCCCGGGTTAATGAGAGACTCTCCTGGGACTCGTCTCTTGGCTGTCATGGCTGAGCCGCCTCCCCTGTTCTTCCTGGGACTCAAGTCTGCTCAGAAAGGATGAGAGCCTCTGGTCAAAGTGCTGCTGAGGCCAGGCCAGGGTGAAACCTTGTGTGGGGACATTAGGCTGCGTTTACTCAGCCTGGGAGCCACAGAGAACCCACGGGGTCTGTCTGTGGCTAGCAGCCTCTATAAAGCCATTACCGGCAAGCCACCGGGGCCATGCCAAGTGGGTGCTTTTGGGCAGAAGGGTCCCAGTTCCGTCCTTGCTGCTGTTGCCGCGTGCCAGGTTGCCCCACTGAGCGGCAGAGGCTCCAGGTTTAAGGTGGTGTTTAGAGAGGGACCTGCTCCTAGTGAGCTTTGCTGGAGTGGCACTGGCTTAAGAGCAAAGGCCAACGAAAGGGCAGGATGTTTCAGTGCTTGGCAACGTCTCCACTGTGAATCCAGCTGGAGGGATGCTAGAGCAACGCTGGCCAGCATGTGGTATTGGTGGAGGGTCTCAGACACACCACATGCCCCAGGGCTGAGTTACTGTCGCCATCGGAAGCGAACTTCTCAATTCCCTGACTTCCAGTGACTATCCGTGAACCCCAACGTTGCATTAACATGGGGGGGGGGGTGCATTAAAATCCGTGGTGCACAGGGGAGTTCTGGAGAGTGAATGGATCCAGCAGCAAGAAACCTTATGTGGGACAAACTGCAAGCAAGGCAGCAAAACCCTGGCAACCATCCCGTCCCTACCTGGGATCAACAGCCTTTGGCTCTGGAGCAGGTTCTTCTCTGGGCTGCATGAAGCAGCAGCATCCTCTGCAGCTAAGAGAAGGAGACAGACGATGTCTGGTCAAGGTTTGCCCCCGGTGCAGCGTACACAGCCCTGTGCTCCCAGACCAGCTGCTGCGTGCAGCGGTCAGCACCACCTGGGGGGAGGCGCAGAGCAAATGGGAGAAGAGCCAAGTGCACGTGGGCTTAGAGTGATGCTTGCACAGCTGGACTTGAAAATACCATGCTCCCCCCGAGCAGCGTTCTCCTCCTAGTAACTCCCCATAACCCTGCCCTGCACCCTGCAGTGGGTCACCATCAAACTCCCAGGGCAGGGACCGCTGTGCCAAAAAGGTCCGTTTGCACTCGGTCATCTCCAGCTGGGCTGTTACATTCACACTCGGCCACCACTGGGTTTTCTAGGCTGTCTCCTCACATCCACCTGCCCCAACAGCCCGCAAACAGCCGCAGGCCTTTACTCTTCTGTAGCCAGCAGAGGTCCTGGCAGGCTCCGGCTAGAAACCAGTCCAACTATGGCTTCTCACCAGCCTTTCACGCTCCCAATTGCTGCACCCCCGCAGAGCAACAGCCCTGAGGGCTGGGCCCCCTTCCATGACTGTGTGTGGGAGAGGCAAGGGGGGATGCAAGTTACCCCAGACTCAGAGGAGGGCAGCACAACCCCATCAGCACCCCCCCACCCCGCCAAGTTGGCTCTGTACCCCAGTGTGCTCGCCACACACAGGCTGGCCCAGTCGCAGCTTGGTTTTCCAAGTGCAGGTAAAACATCTTCCTCCGTTGTAGGTGGACAAGGTGCAGCCACCTCCAAGCACCAGCTTCCCACATGCCCTGAGAGCCATAATGAGGAATCTGCCCTTGCCCAGCCAGGAGGGGCTGCCCTGAATTACAGCGGTGGGCAGCAGATGGCAAGATAATGGCAGCTGAAATCAATGTTCCCCTCCCCTGACTCCAAAAAATGTCCACACGGTACCTTCAAGACGTTTCTCCAGGCTGCTGACACACCCCACTAAGCCAAACATCAATGCCTGCAACTGGTTCCTAGCTTCAGAGCAGGGTAGCTTGAATAGGTCAAAAGTCAAGCTCCAGGTACCTTCCTTCAGCTGCAAGGTGGCTTTGCTGTCATGTACTGTCAAGGCAGCAGCTCTGTGCTCAAAGGCTTCTCTGTGCAGGGAAGAGATTGGCGTGAGACAAGGGTTTCCAGACCCACCAAAACGAGCCCCGATTGTTCGTTCCCAGGTGGAAGATCTCACCTTAGAGCTCACCTGAACTTTGTGCTGTAATCTTCAGAAGGACAGATCCCACTCTGGGCCTTCTGAAAGAGAGAGACCCCCAGAGGAAGGCTTAGCCGCCAGTGACAGATACGAGGGGCCTGATCCCGCTCCGCCGTGTGCAGCCCCTTACACCAGCGAGCACGGGTGCAAAGCACATTCTGATTTTACAACCACTCTCTACTGGTGGAAGCAGCCACACGAGGTGCAGGCCAAAGGCAAATCAGGCCCTAGTGTCATGGACTGGCATTGAGCTATTTCACAGCGACTCCATCACACCCGCCTCTTCATCGCAGAGGGGGGGACTCCTTCCTCCCACCGAACGAGATCATTAGTGACCAAATGACTGCTGGATGACCTCGCAGAGAGCAAGCACCCCTCTGGGGTACATGGAGCACGTAGTTACAGCTACCCGCACTGCTACAAATGAGGGCCTTGTTTCTAAGTTGAATTTGTCTGGTTTAATTTCCAGCTGCTGGTTCTTGTAGTGCCTTCTCCATTACACTGCAGAGCACTTCAGAACCTGTTTTTTTCTCCCCTGTTAAGGTACTTATACATAGGTTTGGAAAGAGTTAATGTTTATGGATATCAGAAAACACTGATTTCAGCACATACACACACAAACAGATGAAAAATTTCCACTTATAATAATCAAAACTTAGAGATAGGCAAAGTAAGAAATATGTCACCGAGAACTTATTAGAAGTTGATTGAAGGACATTTACTTTGTACATTTTGACATGTGATGCTGACAATGTGTGTTCTAATTGTTATAAAGCTTTAACTTTTTAAATCTCAACATCAACTGTCATTTAATTATTGTCTGACCCACACTAATTTCCCACAACTGTAAAAATTTAAATACATGAAAATATTAATTTTTTTTAAAAGTTAACATTGATATTAGCCCTCAAAATTATAAAAAATAAAAATTGAATTCTGCCAAGTGAACTTTTACAGCCACAATAAATATCAATTATTGTTCCTAACAGCTTGGATAACAACCTCTGAAAGTTATAATTAGAGACATTGGTTCTTGTACGATCATTTTTTCCTGATTTTCTCTGCTTATGTTTTTAAATGAGCCAAACTGTTGCTTTTTAATCCATGTTTTTAAAACGTTGCTCTCCTAAAATGTATATATAAAGTTTAACACCCCCCTGGGCCACCCCACATTTGCAGGTCCCCTTTAAGTTGACTTGATGTGCGTGGTACCCATTGTGACTGGCATCAGCCACCCAAGGTTGGAACCTGCACAATTGTTACCTACATGTCCTTCCAGCTTCTCCGGGGTGAAATCAGTACTCCACACCTCAGATGCATTGGTTACACTGGGGAAACAAGATGGGATGAAGTTAAAGGGACCTTATAAAGGTGACATCTAGCCCATTTAAAAAAAAAATGGTTGAAGTAGTTTGGGGCCCCATGCCAGCTGTGGTTTTTACAATCACAGTGTCCTGTGTTTAAGAATTGTTTTACTCTCTCCTTTTACCCTAGGGAAGACCGGCCCAAACAGGGGAAAGTGACTTACCTGCTGGGAACTGACTATACCAGGGAACCAGAGAACTGTAGAAAGAACAGGAGGACTTGTGGCACCTTAGAGACTAACAAATTTATTTGAGCATAAGCTTCCGTGAGCTCCAGCTCACTTCACTGAAGCTTCCCTCCATTCATCAAAGTGAGCTGTAGCTCACAAAAGCTTATGCTCAAATAAATGGGTTAGTCTCTAAGGTGCCACAAGTCCTCCTGTTCTTTTTGCGGATACAGACTAACACGGCTGCTACTCTGAGAACTGTAGGACACACAGAAAGAAGCTATTTCTCTAATCTCTTTCAGATACAGCTGTGGGTGTGAGTTGCAACAAGAGCATGTGGAACATTCGGACAGAAACGCACTTTTGAGGTGGCATCCCTTTAATACAAAAAGCAGAACAGTTCACATCAAGAGAGCTGTATTCTCATTCCTCACTGGTCCCTTTAAAAACCCCTGGCACCGGCCGTGCAAAGGGGCCCTAAATCAAGCCCAAAGGCAAGTGAGGTCCCCTTTAATGATTCCCTTTGCGCTGCTAGGTGGAGGGAAAACTGAGATCCGGGCCCTGGGATTCGTTTTTTAAAAAGGGGAGCACAGATTTAGATACCCAGTTTACACAGATCTGGCAATTCCGAGATTCCCACCTCGGGTTAGTTTCTTAGCGGGAAAGAAACTCTTCTCCTGCGCGATTTGCCACGGGTGCAAGGAGACCTTGCGGGAGAAACGGACAGGGACGGACCCACATCTCCACTGTCCCAAGGGAGCCCCCCAAAGAGAGAAAAGGCGGCGGAAATAGCGGAGAACCTGATCGGCTGGGGCCACCCGAGGCGCCACTCACGCGGGGAAGCCCGTGGCACGTCTGGAAACGGGGCTTTGCATCAGCCCGGCCCGGGCCGTCCCTGGAACTGCAAACGCCGCAGGCGGAGATCGAGCTAGGCCCGCAGCCGAAGCCCCCGGCCCCGCGCCGAAACCAGGCGGCTCCTTCCCGGCTTGGAAGCGGAGCCCCGGGAACCCGGCGTGCTGCGGCCGGGGGGCAGTCACCGGCTCCCGGCCGGGAGAGGGGCCCACGCCGGCAGCCACGGGCCCTGGGTTTGCGGGTCAAGCCCCGCAGGAAGCAGGACCCCCGCCCCGGCCCCTCGAAGCCGGTTACCCACCCCGGGAGGCGGAGCAGCCGCGGTTCACGGGGCCCGGTGCGTGCAAACCGCACGGGCAGAGATCGCACGGCGGGGCGGGGCGGGGGGGGGGGGTAATTGCCCCAGACGCTGGGGCGGGGGGGGGGGGCAGGTCCTGCAGCAGGCAGGGAAACAGCCCCCCCCCGCAGAGCTGGGATGCGATCGCAGGGGCCTGAGCCCCGCTGAGCCCCCTGGCCTGGCGGGGGGGGGGTGCTGGCTCCCTGCAGCCTCGCGCCCCCCCGGGGTACCTGGGGCGGGCGGGGGGGGGTGAATGTCCCGCGCTTACTAGATATTGAAGCCGCTGCTCTCCTGCGCGGCGCAGTAGCAGAGATACTGGTGATCCCCGAGCCGCAGGGCGTAAAAGGGCCCCGCCGGCTCGGCCATGCCTGGGGTGGGGGACCCAGGGCGCGGGCAGCTCGGCCCTAGCGGGGCTGGGGGCCGCTCCCCAGGCCAGAGGCTGGGGCAGGAAGGGGCCGGGCTGGGAGGAGGGGCGAGCGCGTCTCTTTCAACCTCCCCGCCCAGCTTAAAGGGGACGCGGCCAGGCGGGCCGGGGCTCGGGCCGGGGGCGCTACGAGCCCCAGGGGGCGCAGGCAGGTTCCGGCTGTTCGTGCCGAATGGAAACAGGTTTCGTTCTGGATTGAACCAGGGTTTGCCAGGACTTGCTTAATCTGAGCCAGCAGGAGCTCAGCTGGCTTCAAGGAGACACGATGCCGCGTGGGGCAGCTGCCCAGCTGCGCAGAGCCAGGGCGCAGGGAGCCTAGGCGAGCCAGGCACCAGGGCTGGGGAGAGATTTCTATGTTTTGCCTCCCCCCGTGTCTGATCCCTCCGGAGTGAGGGTCTGTGACCAAGGCCGCAGAGCAAACAGGGGGCGGCGTCCCAGCTTGAACCAAAGAGCCGCGCCCGGAGCTGGCCCAGCCTCATGCTGGGGGACTGGGCCCAACAGGGACACACCACACTCTGCCCAGGGGGTTACACCATTAGTAACACAAGAAAGACACTTGTTGTTCAGGTTACAGGCTCCTGTCCTGATTCTCTCCTGCCTGCGCTGTGTGAAGCTATTTCCACCAGTGCAAAGAGAAACATAACACCAGTCACCTGGCACATGCTGGGGGCACCTGCCAACCCAAGGTGCAGGGCGTCCATTTCATCTTTGTCTGAATGAACAGATATACATGGGTGCCAAGGGGAGATTTCATCTCTCCCTGCTGGTGCGGGGAATGGTCACACAATCCTATTCACACACCCCTTCTCCCCCACCCCAGCCCCCCCACCAAGATGCAGAAACAAAACAAACCAGGATCACTAGTTCCAAATGAGAGTTTCTCATTCAAAAGATAAGCGGCCTGCCAGTCTCTGCCTTCTCCCTTCTCACCAGCAAGCACTAAATCACCTGCACAGGGCAACAGACGCATCTGACAGCTGGCACATGGGAGAAAATCATTTAATCCCTGACCCTGCATGGGCACAAACATCTGGATGTGCAGCTCCGACTGCAGGATTGGGGCCTTTGTTCGCTCTCTTTGTCAGCGATCTAAAATTCTTTCCTGCTTTCAGTGGGAAGGTTGACTTTTATAGCAGGAAATATTGGATTCCTCTTTATACATTGACAGGTTTCAGAGTAACAGCCGTGTTAGTCTGTATTCGCAAAAAGAAAAGGAGGACTTGTGGCACCTTAGAGACTAACCAATTTATTTGAGCATGAGCTTTCGTGAGCTACAGCTCACTTCATCGGATGCAACATTTTATACATTATTTCCTTCATGTATATTTCCATCTGCAGGCGAGAATTGGTTTACAGTGGTTTTGTGCCCAGTTACAGGGGTATTCCCCTTTAAATGTGGCATGACAACAAAGCAACTGACAACTACAGTAACTAACTGGAGTAGCTGAGGGCCTTCCCTCCCCAGGCAGGGCTTCCCTTTGATTGGCGGCATGGGACATCAATCTTCTGCGATCTGAAAGGCCCCTCTCCCCCGGAATGCCACAGTCCATGAGATGTGTTCACACACTGGCACTGGGCATTGGCTGCAGGGAGCCAGGCTGAAAGGAGCAAGGAGCAGGCAAGGCACTAGGAAAAACTTAACACGAAGCAAACTCCTGGGTTTGCATTTTCCCTTTCCTGCTTGTGACTCTGTGTCTGCTGCTTCCTGACCCTCCTAGTGCTAAAGAGAGAAACAGCTGGGGGAAGGGGCAGGGGAAAGAACAGACCTGGGGGCAAGTGGCTGTGGGGTTGCTGAACCTCCGCTTGATGTTTCCTACCCAACGGAGGTGCCAGGGCAGGTTTATCTTTTCCTTTGGAGACTGCAGTGAGCTGGAGCGAGATCTGGAAGAAAGGAGTTGGGAGTGACCGCTCTCTTGGCCATGTTTGCTCCCATGTCTTTTCCAAGGAGGAAGATCACTGGAGCTCCTGGTAGCAGTTCTGTTCTTTCAGCCACCTGCCTGGATGAATCTTTGCAGCTGCCTGACTAGACATCTCTGGTGGCTCCTGTAGATACTGGCAGGCAGAAGGGAGGAGGCTTCTTGGGAAGTTTGCTCCTGGTCTGGTTCCTACTGAGGACGCTGCTGAGATGTGCAGCTCCTTCCCCCTGCTGCTTTCCCCAGACCCCCAGCAGGTGCTGCAGGCTGTCCAAGGCCTAGTGGCTGATCTTCACAAGGACAGAGAAGGCATGCTGGAGGTTTTCTTGGGAGATGCTGAGTGTGAAGAGTATCTGGGGGCTCTTTGTAGACTCCTAGCTGCTCCTGAAGTGAGGTGAGTGAGTGTGGGACTATTCCCCTTGTACGGCTTAGAGGGGATACCCGTGTGACATGGTGTGCTTATCTATGACTCCCCTGCTCTTTCACACCATCCACTTCTATGGCGGCTGCTTCTAACTAGAGATGGACCCAGACTGGACCCTCCTAGCCTGGCACAGCCAGATCCACCCTGCCTCATTCCATGCGGTCTATGAATAGATGCATTGACTGAGGCAGGGCAGTTCAGATGCCCTGACCGAGGGACCATCCAATGCAGGACACAGTGGTCTTTGGCTCTGTGGGGTTTAGATTAGATGACCCTTGCGGTCCCTTCTAACCCTATGGTTCTATGATTCTCTCCGGCATGTGATGGGAATTCATTGTTTTATCATTTTCCTTTAAAAAATAAAACAGGAAAATTCCACCCACAAAAAGTCCATAAAGGGATGAAGGTGGCAGAGTGAAGCACTAAAACATCAGGAAATGCCGAGGATCAGTTTGTCCTGGTGACTTTAACTCTGCCCCTCCTGTGTCTACATTCCAGTTCAGTCTTTAACCAGATGGGCCCATACTATTTCCGGCAGGCCCTCTGCCTCATTCAGCTCATGAGATTGCTTTAAATCCAGGAGACTTTAAAGATAATACAGTTGGGCTCTGTTTATTGACCTGCTGGGGTTTGCTATGTTTTCAAGCTCCTCTCTGCGACCACTAACAGACTTTTTTCCCCCCCACATGACAGTTGCCAGTCTCACCTACTCCAGGAGCTGGGGCTTTAAGAAGAAAACACTAACCATCGTTACCAGCAGCATGGGGTCCATAGTGAATAAGGCAGGGGGACTGGCTCTCCACAGACGTGTGTAGTTACTGGAGTGTAAATTTAAAGTAAACCCACAGACCCGCCAGTGTGTGGAGAGCATGTTGGTACTTGCACTGGGCAGGACAGAGGATGTGGAGTGGAAGACACAGGGGTGAGCGGTTAAACAGAGGACATTGAACCGTTGCCCTGTTCACTGAGCACAGTCAAGCCTACGCTTGAGCCCCTCACCCAAAACCCATAGGAATCAAAGGAAAGTTTCCCCTTGATCTCCCTGAGCTTTGGATCAGCCCCTAAATGAAGCCTAGGATCTGGGCCTCACTCTCCTGTGCTCTAATCTCCAGACCCTGTGTCCTACAGAGACTGGACAATGGGCGCCTCCCGCTCTGGTGTTTGCTCTTGCAGGGCTGTTGCCAACACCTTTAACAGGCCCTGGGAAGATAAATGGCTCCCATTAGGGTTAGGCTGTTACACCCGGTGCACAGCTACAAAGGAAGGCAAAGAGGCTCTGAGTTTGGCAGGCACTGTTCCCGGGTGTGGCGCTGCCATTCAAACCGAGAGGGGATCAGCCCCCAGCCACTTGGTTAGGGCTGGGCCTCTCGGAGCCACGGCCTGGCCTGAGTTTCAGTCTCCAGGCAGTTGCGATGGCAAAGCCCCAAACAGCTGTCGAACCCTAGTCTCCCTTGCACCCCGCTGCTCAGTTGTTTGGTGCAGCTGCTGCCCTTGCAGGGTGGCACCCTCAGCGCCTGGCTCTGCACTAGCTGGATTCTCCCTGAGCTTTCTGCTCTGTTCTTCCCAGCCGGGCTGGAAACGCTCTCAGCTCCCCCTCCTCACGGCTGATCACTGCCAGTCAGGTAACGGCATTAAACCTAGCGGCCTTCACCTTCCTGGAGGCTGCTGCCGGCCATTTCTGCAGAGGCCAGGCCAGCCATGGGACAGGCAGAATAATGACTCCAGGCTGGAGGCATGGGAATGCTGGGCACCATGCTGGCACCGAGGCTAATGACCTCTGATCTCCGTGCCTGACCCTGCAGCAGCCTGTGTGGGAGCTGGAGCGCAGCGGGGCCATATCCCATTGGGCTCTTGCAGTGCACCCAGGTACCACGTGGGGCAGCACCCCAGCACCCCACGTGGGGCAGCCTGCCCCATGTACCAGGTGGCTTAGGCAGTGACAAAATAGCTACTTTCTAACCCATTGCCGGCTCCAATGCAGCCCTGGCGTAAGCAGGGGCAGCTCCCCCTGAAGACAGTGTGGGTTACACCTGCTTACAACAGAGCTCAACTTGGCCCCATATGGGTTTTATTCATGCAAAAATCAAACTGTTTTGAGGCTAAAATCCCCGTGCGATTCTGGGCATTATTCATCCCTGAGCAGCGTCCTCTCCACCCCTGTTCTGAGCGCACTGCTGGGGTGTAACGAACGAGGAGCCCAGCTCCTGCCTGTCTTTACAGTGGAAGGGGGATGTTTTCCCAAACGGGCCAGTCCATCACGCTGCACGATACAGGCCTGGTGTGCGGTAAAAATGTCACTCAGTCCTGAGTGCTGTCGCTATGCCTACTTGACCTCCAGCATCGACACGGCTAGGTCGACTGAAGCCCCCGTAGTGTAGACAAGCCTACGCACCCTGCCCGGTTCGGTGGCCAGAGGTGGCTCTGCCTGCAGAGTGGGGGCTGCACTCACCGCCCTGGGGCACTGCCGTACTGCAGGAGTGCCCGGAAGGCACCTGGTAAGAATTTGCACCAATCCTCCACAGATCCCGCCTCCCAAGAAGGTGCCCCGCTCTCCCAAACATGGGTCTTTCTCATGATCTCCAGTGCTTAGTATTATTTATGTACAGTATTTGTATTGCGGTAGCACTAGGACCCCCACTCATGGATCAAGACCCCCCCCCCATCCCGGTGCTAGGTGCTGTACAGACCCAGAAGACAGACAAGCTCTGCCCCACAGTTTGGCCAGTCTAAGTGAGCTGTCCCTGCCTTCCAAGGAGGGTCCAGAAATGGTCAGGTACTGAAACTTCACAGGTAGAAGAATTTCATTGCTCTTCCTCCTTCCCTTCCTGTCACTGCCTGTCTCCTTCCTCCACCCTGTTTGGATGGGCTGCCCTATAGTTTATACCATCTGCAGACTCCTGCCGGCTGGGATCCTTCAGGATAAGTGGGCAGCTGAGATGGGTATATGGTTCTGATGGGCTTCCTGTCCCCCTCCTGCCTTCCCTGCTAGGAGTCACTGGGTGAGGGTAACAAGCTTTTCGTGCTGGCATGCCGCCCTGGCAATTCTACGCTTGCATGCCGGGCGTGAGCTCATGTGCATGGCGCATGTGAGGGTAGGCTGTGCAGAGGGTGCCATGTTGGGCTAGGAACAGTCTCGTTCTTGCTGGAGCCCTGGCACCTCTTTCCTGTAGTTTCGGGAACGCATCAGCCTGCTGCAGAAGGTCCAAAGTTCAGGAGCAAGCCATGGTAACGGCTGTAACTCAGCGCGGGGGAGCCCAGCATTCAGCACTGCACCACGACTGTACCCTCCAGGCTGGGTTTCCCTGCCCTACTCCACAGCAACCAGCATCAACCGGTCGCTCAGCGCTTCCTGCCAGCACCCCACTCCAGCGAAAGTGAATGGGAATTGCAGGTGCTCAGCACCACCCAGGGCACCCTGCAGGATCAGGCCCTAACTGCCCTTCTCTCTCCTCCGCCCTGATTTTGAGCTGCGTTGCTCAGTTTCAGTCCAGTTCTTCCGCAGCCCACACAGAGACACACACACAGAGACACACACTCACTCACACTCCCTAGGAACCTGGTGCTGTCTGCCGCCTTTCATGACCACCTGGCGCTTCTGCCTCTAGCTCTAACTCCACAAGGCCCAGCTAAGGAATGCACCCAAAATACGCCGGATTTACCACTTCGGGGACGTTGGGAACTGTAGCTAGAGGGGGCTGCTGGGGCCTAACACCCCCAGTGCCGGCTGGCAGCGCAGGGCTCCAGGGGGGCTGAGTTTGGCTGAACGCGGTATAACACGCACACACGTTCCTAAAATATGCCAATTTGCTTAAAAGCCTCCAACCAGATCAAATAAAACCCAAACCTGCAAACCCAAGTTGCTGCACTTGGGGCAGGCTGCAGCTTGCAACTGCCGCGACAGGCCAGGTTGCCCCCAGCCCTAGCACAGCTGCACAAGGAGCCGTTGGTGCCAGGGTCTCATTGCCAGCACTCTGCTCCAGGCTCGCAGCACCCCTGGCTCTCTGCCAGGTGGGTGGGACATGAAACAGCCCCAAGACCTGACTGGCTCTCTCCTGTACCAGGCTGTGCAGCAACGTCGCCTACATCCTGGGCACCATCGCCGAGAATGAGAGCGGGGCGGCACGCCTGGTGGCACTGGCAGGGGGTGGCTCGGGCTCCGAGGATCTCCTGGATAGCCTGAGCGCCATGCTGACCTGGGACGACCCAGAGGCTGTGATGAATGCGGCAGGCACCCTGGGCTCCCTGGTAAGGAACGCTCTTTCCCTAGGCAGTAGGTGTACCCCAGGGGGCTCCAAAGTTTGCGTAGGTGGAATCCCTCCTTGGAGCATCCCATTGCATGAGGCTCCCGTCCATTAACAGTCCCATGCCCAGCCCATTCAGGGATTCAGCTGGCTGAGATTAGTGCAGGCAGCCCCTCCTCCCAGAGCAGCTGGACTGGCTAAGGCCTCACCTGTGCCAGCCACCTCTACTTTAATGCCCATGGGGCATGGGCTGCACCAGCCTGCAGGGAACAGGGCTGGCTTTTGCAATCTCACCACTGGCTTGTAGAGCAGCCTGAGCTCCAGGAGACAGGGCAGGGGCAGCACCTTGGCACTCAGAGAGGGAGAGCCGTGAGGGGCAGTCATACAGCCTGGTGCACAGGATTCACTTCCCTCCTGCTTTCATAAAACCCAGCTCTTACACGGCGCTTCTCATCTGTAGATCTCAAAGTGCTTTACGCAAGAGGTCAGGATCATTCTCCCCATTGTACAAGAGGGAAAACTGAGACACAGATCAAGGAAGTGACTTGCCCAAGGTCACAGTCTGTGGCAGAGTCAGAAGTAAACCTAGGTCCCCCAAGCCCTAGCCTAGTGCTGTCTCCATTAGGCTCATGACAGCTGCAGTAGGGAAGGGAAGGCTGTGCCCCAGATAACCTCCCCCCTCCCCCCGCACCCACCTCCTGAGTGCACACACCCCGACCTGCCATTTGTGGCTATCAGGTATTCCCCTGATTCCCATCTTTTCACCCATTTTCTCCCCGAGGCGGAAATAGGTCCCAGCCGGCAATGGCTGCTCCAAGCCCAGAAAGCTGACGAGATTGTTGAGAAGCTCAGAGGGCTGCTGGCCTCAGCTGACGAAGGCACGGCAAGCAACGCTGCCCTGGGGCTGGCCCGAATCGCTGGCTCCCAGGAGGGCCGCGTGAAACTGCTGGGCCACCCTCGCTCCCAGCACCTCCTGAGACAGCTGATCACCTCCCTGAGAGCAGAGGAAGCAGGTGGGTTGGGATGAGCCAGGGCTCGGTGCCTGGGGTGGAGGTAGGGGTTGGGAGGGCTCATGGGGGACCAGAAAGGGGGTGGAGAAAGGATCAATGAGAACATAGCAGGTTGTATGAGGGAGGGGTAGCTCAGTGGTTTGAGCATTGGCCTGCTAAACCCACAGGTGTGAGTTCAATCCTTGAGGGGGCAATTTAGGGATCTGGGGCAAAAATTGGGGATTGCCCCTGCTTTTGAGCAGGAGGTTGGACTAGATGACCTCTTGAGGTGCCTCCCAACCTTGATAGTCTATATTATGGATGGGCCAAAGCAGGGGAGCGTCATGGAGGAAAGGGGACAATCTACAGGCAAGGAGAAGATCTCTCGTTCTCTTTATCACCACCTGTCCCATCAGTCTGTAGCACTATCTGAGGGTCTGTGTTTGTCTTGGGGTCTCTGGGATCTGCCTGGCTGAGATACAGTTTTTCAGAATAGGTTTTAAAGGCTCCAACTCCTCAAAACCCCCAAGACAGCCGGAAACCAGAAATCTGAGCTGCTCACTCCAGGCTCAGGTGCACCTCTCTGCACGGGTTGGTCCCTGCCCATGCAGAAGCAGAAAGCAGTTGCCCCGTGGCAACATTTCCCCATCTCGGGTCCCTCGGGCCCAGGGATTTGTAAGGGGAGGAGTGAGAAGTGGCCGGGGCTGAAGAAGCAGCAGGTCCACCCTGCACTTGACTGAGACCTGGGCAGGAAGTTAATGCCAGAACCTAGGAAGTATCTTCTGCAGCAGACCTAGACGTTTGCCCTGCCCCTGACCACGGTGTTGGCTCCATGCTGAAGAGGAAGTGGTAAAATCCCCCTAATACAACAACCCCCTGTAATATCGGGGGCTTTGTCTGTTAGCACCCCCTTGTGGTGAGAGGGGGCGCTACACCAACCTGGTTTGTCCCTGTCACCACCACTAATTTGAAGTGAGCTGTAGCTCACGAAAGCTTATGCTCAAATAAATTTGTTAGTCTCTAAGGTGCCAGAAGTCCTCCTGTTCTTTTCACTAATTTGGCGTTTGTCAAGTCTTTGTTATGACTTGGTCAGGTCCTCAGTAGTCTCTGTCCCCTTCAGGGTGTCCGGGAGTCAGAAGTTCCTTGACTCTAGCAGGGCTAATCAGCCCATGGTCTCCTAGGCTTAAGACTGTCTCCTCCAAAAGCCCCTGGCTGGAGTAGGTAGGGGAACCCAGGCCCAGAACTCCATGCCACACCCCCATCACCAGTGGCATAAGCAGCCAGTTCTCCACCAGGCAACCTGTCGGGGACCCCCAACCATGCAGAGCAGAACTGTCCCGCCCCCGCCCCCCACGGTCCTGGGGGCCGCATGAGAGCCCGGCACTTCTGAGCCTCTGGCTCCTGACGAGTTTCTTCCTGCTGGGATTCCAGGCTGCAGCATGAACGCTGCCTTCGCGCTGGGGCGCCTGTGTGACACGGACCTCGGCCTGCGGCAGCTCTTTGCCCTCCCTGAAGTCCCCAGCATGGTAAGAGGAGAGGCAAGCGGGGTTGGCGGAGGGGAGACCTGCTCCCCCAGCATCCGGGGAGGGGAGGGGGGATTGTCAAGAATGCTGGGGGGCCAGGAGCAGGCCCAGAGTCCCTATCACAAGCCCTGTCCATGGTAGAAACAACACAGAGATGCCACCGCAGGAGCAAGGGGCACGGTTGACACCTGTCCCTCACACCGATAGCAGCCACCTCTGCTCTTCGCAGGACAGACCCAGCATCTCGCAGGGAAGGGCAGCAGCTAGGGTTGCCCGGTGTCCGGTTTTCGACTGGAACGCCCGGTCGAAAAGGGACGCTGGCGGCTCCGGTCGGCCGTTGAAAGTCCAGCTGGCAGCGCAGCGGGGGCCCAGGGCTAAAGCAGGCTCCCTGCCTGCCCTAGCTCCGTGCGGCTCCCAGAAGTGGCCACCAGGTCCTTGCAGCCCCTAGGCACATGGGCGGCCAGGGAGACTCCGCGCGCTGCCCTTGCCCCTAGTGCCAGCTCCGCAGCTCCCATTGGCCAGGAACTGCGACCAATGGGAGCTGCGGGGACAGCACCTGCAGGCTTGAGGGCAGCGCACGCAGCCTCCCTGGCTGCCCATGCACCATGGGGCTGCAGGGATCTGGCTGGCACTTCCTGGGAGCCGCGATAAGCGCTTCCGGAACCCCACACCCCAAACCCCCTCCCACATCCAACTCCGTCCCAGCCCAGAGTCCCCTCCTGCACCCCAACCCCCTGGCGGAGCCCTCACCCCGCAGGTCCCAAGACCCCAACCTCCTGCCCCAGACCTGAGCCCCCTCCTGCACCCCACATCCCTCATCTCTTGCCCCACCCCAGAACCTGCACCCCCAGCCAGAGCCCTTACCCCCACCCCCACCCCAACCCCCTGCCCCAGCCTGGTGAAAGTGAGTGAGGGTGGGGGAGAGGGAGCAACGGAGAAAGCGGGGATGGAGCGAGCGGGGGTGGGGCCTCAGAGAAGGGGCAGGTGAAGGGACGGGGCCTCAGGGAAGGGGCGGGGCAGGGTTGTTTGGTTTTGTGCCATTAGAAAGTTGGCAACCCTAGCAGCACCAGGGGATGGACTTGGAGTCCCAGGGATCCTCCCCTCTGCAGCCCTTCAGAGCTGCTCCTTAAATCAACCAGAAGGGGCCCCAGAGAGTAACAGGGCATTCAGTGTCCCTCCCAAATCCACAGCCCCAGCTCTGCACCAGACTTGGCTTCCCCAGCAGCACCAGGCTGGTCTGCAGCCAGTATAACAATAACCCCTGCTTATCCCCAGTGCCCTTCCCTGGAGGATTTCAGAGCACTTCACAGGCATTCCTTAGCCCCACAACTCCTGGTGAGGTGGGGTAGTATCATTAGCCCCGTGTTACAGCTGGGGAAACTGAGGCACAGAGCAGGGGAGTGCTGCACCCAAGGTCACCCAGAGAGTAAGTGTCAGAGCTCAGGATGCCCAGCCCCTGTTCTAACCACTGGACAACTCGGCCTATACAACACATGCTCTGAAAGGGGGATTGTTTCCAACAAGAAGATTTGGGAGGGTTTCCCCATGCGGCCCCAGAGGCTCTGCATGGGGCATTTCCAGCTCACACACATTCAGCAGGGACAGCACGGGTGCCACTTATCCTGAAAGTAAGGGCCCAGGCCCAGTGTCCGTGGCCGTGGCCCTTGTCCTGAGAGAGCAGCATGCAGAGCGGTTACAGGGTCCTGCCCCCGGGGCACAGCACAGGGGACTGGGAACGGGAGCCTCTCCCCTCTGAACTGCTGGGAAGCCCCCAGGTCAGTAGTGGTTCCCCACGTGCCCTTGCCCTTTGGTCATACATTGGGTGGGGGGAAGTGGAGATGCACCTCCACCCCCAAAACTGCTGAGGAAACCGGCTTTGCTGGCTGGCAGTCTCTGGCCGGACTGCGTGAGGTTAGCTAGCGCCCCCCTTCCGGGCCGGCTCCGGCTGGGCACAGCAGCAGAGTATCAAGGGGGCAGGTTGCCCTGCAGCTTCCTGCTCTGGGCACCAGCAAACAGCACCTTCCCCAACACTCATTTTCAGTGGCAGCCTGGGTTTGTTCTGGGCACTGCTCCACCCTGGCCCAGCCCAGCCCCCCTGGACATTAGGAGACGATGAGGCAGCCGTGCTCACGCTGTCCAGGGGACAACCACTGGGAACCCAACGCAGGGGCAGCCATGGGAAGGGGCGGGCACTGCCCCCAGCAGCCGCTGCCCGAGGACCAGGCACTAGGTGAGGCGTTTCCTTTCCAGATCCATGCCCTGGTGTCCATGATGGCCAGCGTGGAGGCAGGAGGGAGCCGGAACGCCTGCTTTGCTCTCAGCTGCCTGGCTGCCAACAAGGAGGGGCATGACCACGTGCTGCAGAGCCCTGCCTTCCCCCGGGCTCTGGATACGCTGGGCCGCCTGCTTTGCGCCAAGGAGCAGGAGTCCTCCTGGTTTGCTGCCATGTGGGTGATGCTTCCCCGCACACTGTAAGGGGTGCCCAGGAGAGCAGGGCGGAGGGACGTCTGAACTCATCACTTAGAAATGGCAGGGGCAGGACAAAGCTGTGGCGTAGAGCTCACAACAGGGCACTGGGAGCGCCTGGCGTAGAGCTCACAAGAGGGCACTGGGAGCGCCTGGGGCAGAGCTCACAAGAGGGCACTGGGAGCGCCTGGGGCAGAGCTCACAAGAGGGCACTGGGAGCGCCTGGGGCAGAGCTCACAACAGGGCACTGGGAGCGCCTGGCGTAGAGCTCACAAGAGGGCACTGGGAGCGCCTGGGGCAGAGCTCACAAGAGGGCACTGGGAGCGCCTGGCGCAGAGCTCACAAGAGGGCACTGGGAGCGCCTGGGGTAGAGCTCACAACAGGGCACTGGGAGCGCCTGGCGTAGAGCTCACAAGAGGGCACTGGGAGCGCCTGGGGCAGAGCTCACAACAGGGCACTGGGAGCGCCTGGCGTAGAGCTCACAACAGGGCACTGGGAGCGCCTGGCGCAGAGCTCACAACAGGGCACTGGGAGCGCTTGGCCCAGAGCTCACAACAGGACACTGGGAGCGCCTGGGGCAGAGCTCACAAGAGGGCACTGGGAGCGCCTGGGGCAGAGCTCACAACAGGGCACTGGGAGCGCTTGGCCCAGAGCTCACAACAGGACACTGGGAGCGCCTGGGGCAGAGCTCACAAGAGGGCACTGGGAGCGCCTGGCGCAGAGCTCACAACAGGGCACTGGGAGCGCCTGGCGCAGAGCTCACAACAGGGCACTGGGAGCGCCTGGGGCAGAGCTCACAAGAGGGCACTGGGAGCGCCTGGGGCAGAGCTCACAACAGGGCACTGGGAGCGGATGGCACAGAGCTCACAAGAGGGCACTGGGAGCGCCTGGGGCAGAGCTCACAAGAGGGCACTGGGAGTGCCTGGCGCAGAGCTCACAACAGGGCACTGGGAGCGCCTGGCGTAGAGCTCACAAGAGGGCACTGGGAGCGCCTGGCGCAGAGCTCACAACAGGGCACTGGGAGCCTGGCACAGAGCTCACAAGAGGGCACTGGGAGCGCCTGGGGCAGAGCTCACAAGAGGGCACTGGGAGCGCTTGGCCCAGAGCTCACAACAGGACACTGGGAGCGCCTGGGGCAGAGCTCACAAGAGGGCACTGGGAGCGCCTGGCGCAGAGCTCACAAGAGGGCACTGGGAGCGCCTGGCGCAGAGCTCACAACAGGGCACTGGGAGCGCCTGGGGCAGAGCTCACAAGAGGGCACTGGGAGCGCCTGGCGCAGAGCTCACAAGAGGGCACTGGGAGCGCCTGGGGCAGAGCTCACAACAGGGCACTGGGAGCGCCTGGCGTAGAGCTCACAAGAGGGCACTGGGAGCGCCTGGGGCAGAGCTCACAACAGGGCACTGGGAGTGCCTGGCGCAGAGCTCACAACAGGGCACTGGGAGCGCCTGGCGTAGAGCTCACAAGAGGGCACTGGGAGCGCCTGGGGCAGAGCTCACAACAGGGCACTGGGAGCGCCTGGCGCAGAGCTCACAACAGGGCACTGGGAGCGCCTGGCGCAGAGTTCACAAGAGGGCACTGGGAGCGCCTGGGGCAGAGTTCACAAGAGGGCACTGGGAGCGCCTGGCGCAGAGTTCACAAGAGGGCACTGGGAGCGCCTGGGGCAGAGCTCACAAGAGGGCACTGGGAGCGCCTGGGGCAGAGCTCACAACAGGGCACTGGGAGCGCCTGGGGCAGAGCTCACAACAGGGCACTGGGAGTGCCTGGCGCAGAGCTCACAACAGGGCACTGGGAGCGCCTGGCGTAGAGCTCACAAGAGGGCACTGGGAGCGCCTGGCGTAGAGCTCACAAGAGGGCACTGGGAGCGCCTGGCGTAGAGCTCACAACAGGGCACTGGGAGCGCCTGGCGTAGAGCTCACAAGAGGGCACTGGGAGCGCCTGGCGCAGAGTTCACAAGAGGGCACTGGGAGCGCCTGGCGTAGAGCTCACAACAGGGCACTGGGAGCGCCTGGGGCAGAGCTCACAACAGGGCACTGGGAGCGCCTGGCGTAGAGCTCACAACAGGGCACTGGGAGCGCCTGGGGCAGAGCTCACAACAGGGCACTGGGAGCGCCTGGCGTAGAGCTCACAAGAGGGCACTGGGAGCGCCTGGCGCAGAGCTCACAACAGGGCACTGGGAGCGCCTGGCGCAGAGCTCACAAGAGGGCACTGGGAGCGCCTGGCCCAGAGCTCACAACAGGGCACTGGGAGCGCCTGGCGCAGAGCTCACAACAGGGCACTGGGAGCGCCTGGCCCAGAGCTCACAACAGGACACTGGGAGCGCCTGGCGCAGAGCTCACGAGAGGGCACTGGGAGCGCCTGGCGCAGAGCTCACAACAGGGCACTGGGAGCGCCTGGCCCAGAGCTCACAACAGGGCACTGGGAGCGCCTGGCGTAGAGCTCACAACAGGGCACTGGGAGCGCCTGGCGCAGAGCTCACAACAGGGCACTGGGAGCGCCTGGGGCAGAGCTCACGAGAGGGCACTGGGAGCGCCTGGCGCAGAGCTCACGAGAGGGCACTGGGAGCGCCTGGCGCAGAGCTCACGAGAGGGCACTGGGAGCGCCTGGGGCAGAGCTCACGAGAGGGCACTGGGAGCGCCTGGCGCAGAGTTCACAACAGGGCACTGGGAGCGCCTGGGGCAGAGCTCACACACAACAGCCAATGGGAGCCCATGACACAGGACTCACACAAGCAAGGCCATGGGAGCTGATTTCAGCGCACCATGGCCCGGGCACTGGGAGGCTGGAATCCAGCTGGTGGATGGGGGCATCGCTCAGCCCTCACTCACCCATCGCTTATGTGAGCCTCCCCCATTTCATCCACTGGAGCCTGCAGCGCCTCCCTGAGTGACCTGTGGGTGCAGGGTGAATGGTCCTTCTCCGTTCTGGGGTTTATTCTTTGGCTCGGCCCATAGCTGAGCCCTCTCTCTTCGCTTGTCCACCAGATCTATGGGGCTGGCCCCTGCCCCCCGCTGGACACGACCCATAACAGCAGCCATTCGTGTTTTCTAGGACCTTGCATGTGCTCACCAGCCAGCCCAAGGGGGTGATGAAACTCAGAGAGCACCCAGACCTGGAACACCTTCTGCAGGTACACTGCTACCATCCGATAGGGGGCAGCGGCTCAGGCTGGGCCACATTCTGATCTTAGCGATAAAATCAAGAGCACCAGTTTCAGATCTCAGCACTGTCACTATATTGACTTGGCTGGAGTTACTCCAGATTACACCGGGGAAACAGAGATAAGAATCAAGTCCCTGGAGTCACTTCAGATTTACACCAAGGTCAGATCTGTCCCACTGTATCATCAAACAATTCTTAATATGAATCCCTTGTTTACCAGAGTACCCTGAATGTGCTAGGTGCTGTCCAAACACAAACAATACTGCCCCTCCCCCATACCAGCCAACAACCCCCTTGAACTCCCCTCCAAGCTCTATTCCTTCAGTCAAGTCCAGGAAGTTTGTGGGAGGGAGAGGGAGGCGGGGCCGGTCAAACATTTTCCATCAAAACTCTTTTTTGACAGAAAATTGGGTTTTCCACTAAACAAAATTGTCTCGTAAGAAGTGGCTCCTTTTCCTGGAGAATTCTGATTTTTTTATTAAGAAACCTAAAATATTTTTATTTGGAAAGACTGTCACAAGGCCTGATGGGACTTGCAGTTCAGTTGCCTCACATTTCTATTCTCCTCAATAGGCTGGACTCCGTGCCTGCACTGCATCTCCCATAATGCCCCTCAGCAAGGGACTCCCATAATGCATCACCCCCTTCCAAGTAGGGGACCTTGTTGCATCATGGGAGATGTAGTCTGATCAATGAGCTCAGCCTGTAGAGGAGAATGAAAGTATGAGGTTCCTGAAGTATAACTCCCATGAGGCAATACTGCATCATTTCCAAATCAAAATATTTTGGTATTGAAATTTCTGTTAAAAAAAAATTTCTATGGAAACCTTCCATTTTGTGTCCAGCTCTACTTGTGCGTTACTGTCCACACTGGTGCAAGGTGCTGCCCATATCAGTGAAGGCAGCATTTTCTTTCCACAGGAAGTGGCTGCCTCAGAGACAGCAGGACAAGAGCTGCTAGAGGAAGTGACTGGCACCCTGGCCAAGCTCCGGCGCCTCCTGAAACCCCCACCCCCGGAAGCCAAAGTTCTGGATTCTGGTTCCATCCAGGTGACATGGGAAAGTTTCAGGCCTCAGAGCAGCCTTGAGATCAATTACAGGTGATAGCATGAGAGTCCAGCATGCTCTAGGAATGCACTGAGCAGGGCGGGATGACTTTGACCTTGGGTGCAGGGATAAAAAGTGTAATGGGAAGGAGGGGAGCTCACCATGACCAGGGCTGTTCTCTACACAACCCCCTAGAGACAAGACCTGTTGTCAGGTGTGGCTCTGTAGATCTAGGGTAACTTATTCTGCCGGGTCTATGGGCCTGATTTGGCGCTTCCATTGGGTTTACACTAGTAAGACTTCAATGGAGTGATGCTTGGTGTGACTTGTTGCCCCCCCCCTTTAAGATGCCACCTGATGTGCTGAGATACCACTGAGCCCGCCTGTTCTGCCAGCCTGAGCCCCCTTTAACCTGTCTTGTTGAGCCAGGCTCTTAAGCCTCCTCTAGCACCCACACAGGAAGGGCCACCCCCAACTGCAGAATGACGCGGACACTGAGATCAGCTCTGGGAAGAATCAGCTTATGGGACTTGCCCCAACACTCAGGTGTCCACCTCTCTTGGAGTGCAGAACCAAAGGTATATTATGAAATCCACCTCCTCCCTTAATGTGCTAGAAGGTATGCACAGCCTCTTACCTGCCCCCCCCCCCATTATGAATTGCATAAACTGGGTTTCAGAATAAACAGAAAACAAGTTTATTAACTAGAAAGAGTAGCTATTAAGTAAGTATAAGAGATAACAAACAGAGCAAAGGAGATTACTGAGCAAATAAAATCAAACCATGCAAACTCAGCTTGATTCACTAAAGAAACAGGTTACAGAATGTAATTTCTCCCCCAAATGTTGAATTAGGCAGGATGCAGAGTTTCTGTAGTTCAGAGTTCCAGTCATTTCTTCTTACAGACTGGCCCCCGTCTCAGTCTGGACTCTCCCGTGCCCTTCCCTTCAGGTTAGGTCCTTTGTTCCTCCAGATACTTTCAGCAGTCCTCCTTCATGGGGGGAGGGATAGCTCAGTGGTTTGAGCATTGGCCTGCTAAACCCAGGGTTATGAGTTCACAACCATTTAGGGATCTGGGGCAAAAATTGGGGATTGGTCCTGCTTTGAGCAGGGGGTTGGACTAGATGACCTCCTGAGGTCTCTTCCAACCCTGATATTCTATGATTCTTGGGTAAGCGACAGAGGAGAGTGTCATTTGCCTTTCTCCTCACCCTTAAATAAGATTTACATAAGGCAGGAATCCTTTATTTCCCAAACTTGACCCACCTTCCCTTTTAGTGGAAAGTTACAAGAAGACCAAGACAATGTTTTGGATCAGGTGACAAGACCACCTGACCTAGTAGTGTCACAGTTACGTCCCAGGACGCCTCCCAGGAGGGAGAGAGATTAGTATCTTCAATCTTGTTTCTTCCAGATGGCTCATCTGGTGGGCGTCTTCCTAATACACACCCAGTTGTAATTGTTACAGAGTCCATATTCCTAACTTTAGATGCAGAAATGATACATGCATACAAATTCAGTAAATCGTAACCTTTCCAATGATATCTTACATGAGTCATCTTGCATGAAGTATATCTCAGTTATGTCACATCCATATCATAAGCATATTTTCGCAAAGAATATGGAGTGTAATGTCACACTTGGGTTATACAACTGAATGTGACCCCCTGACTCCATGGTCTCCAGTGGGGTGCAAGTTGTACCGCTTTGCCTCCTGTGCTATTTACAACCCATTTACACTGAAAGCCTGGTTCTCCTCTCACTGACCTCAGCAGAGTTACTCCTGATTTACACCCATGCCAGTGAGACCAGAACCATGCCCCTGCCGTCACTGTCCACTCCCGTTCCCATCACGGTTGATTGTGGCCCACTGCCATATAGGATGGATCCTTTGTGCCAGATCTGGCTCTTGGTCACACTGGTGTAAATCCAGAGTAACTCTCTGAAGCCCATAGAGCTACCCCGACCGGTGTGGCTAAGAGCAGAATCTGGCCCTCTGTCTGCTGGGCTAGCATGTCTTTGGGTCTAGCCTTGGCTGACCTGAGAAGACACCACGTTCACTTCTACTAAGTGGTTCTGTTATCTCCCGCTGTGTCTGCAGGCTCTATGATGGGGATGCCCTGCTGTACCGGGGGCCAGCGCTCAGCTATGCCTTCGCAAGCAGCGTGCCACGCCAGGAATACCACTTTCAGCTCTGCCTTGAGGCGAGGGGCGACCGGGGGCCGTACAGCGATGCTACGGTGCTGCCCAGAGAAGAGCCAGTGCCCAGTTGCCCCTTGGACTTCCACGTGACAGGTCGCACGGCCACCCAGTTAAAATTGAGCTGGGCCCCTCCGGCCGAGCCGAACGGCCCCATCAAACACTACACAGTGTACAGGGGGGAGGCCCTGGTGGGCTCTACCCCAGAACTCAGCTGTGTTGTGGGAGGCTTGGCCCCTTCCACGAGCTACCGGGTCAGCGTCTGCGCATGCACCAGCAAAGTCCAGGGAGGGAAGGCCACGCTGCTCACCAAGACCATGTCCCTGAGGGGCCATGCCCCAGAGGGGTTAACCCTTCTAGTGCTGGGGCGCAGTGAGATCTTTGTGACGTGGGACGTGCCCAAAGCGCCCCTGGGACGCTTCTTTAACTATGAGCTGTGCCTGAATGGGGAAGTGGTGTACCTGGGCACGGCACGCTCCTACATGGCCCGCAGGCTCAGGGCCAACACGGCCTACACCTGCACCGTCAGTGCCCTCACCAGCGCGGGTCGCTGTGTCAGCCGGCCAGTCACCAAACGCACACCCAGGGACGAGTACAGCGATGTCAGCAGGTGAGATCTCGCTGTCACAGCCACATGGTGCCCCTTGGGCGGGCCCCTGTTATCCCCAACACTGTCACCCCGAAAACACCCCTCCCTTGGCTAAACCCACCACCACCCTGGTGCCCTTTTACCTCTCTTGGCATCGCCACCTCCACCTCCACCCCCCTCGGCCCCCTACTCAGCACTACCACTATGACCCTGCCCCTGCCTGTGCCAAGACCCGGCCCTACCTGGCCAGGTTCACCGCAGCCTCCACAGTGACACCCCCATCACACTGTGCCACCCCCTTGGCCCCTCTTTCCTACACCCAAACTTGGCTTGCCCGCCAGCCAAGCTGAGCCCACACCTTTCCAGAGCTGGTTGGTCTAGACTGAAGCGAAGTTCTCCAGCACTGTTCCCTGAGCCTGGATTTGAAGGAGTTCTTGTGTGTTGCCTGCTCCCTCAGGTGCCATTATCCCTCCCCAGGGAGTGGGCAGCCTGCCACAGCCTCCACTCCCAGCGAGACTCCGGAATTCCCTCAGGAGCCCGGAAGGGGCAGAGGCAACACAGGGGAGTCTTTCAAACCTTCCCCTGCCAGGCCCCCGAGAGCCCCTCTCCTGCTGAGCAGAAGGGCCAGTAAACCCTGGGAGATTAAGAGCAGCGCAAAACCCCCTGGCACGCCCAGGTACGGCTTGGGGCTGGGCAGCTACTGCAGGTGCCCTGGCTGGGATCTCTTCCATGGGGACCAGCAGGTGGGAACCAGGGGAGGAGATGGGGCAGACGAGAGACATGAGGGGATCCTCTGAGCACCACCAAGAGGGCATAGACCACGGGAGCCTGCTGCCAGTTCCAGGGTCAGAGCCGAGCATGGCTGGAGGATCACACCCCATGCCATGGCTGGAGGGCAGAGCATCAGCACCTGTGCCCCCTTCGCTCTGCCCTTACATGCCCCTGGGGTTAGTTGCATCTCTGTCCCCATCCCACCTGAGGTGGTTTTACAGCCCGGCGCTAAGAGAGCTGCCATGCTTCCTCCTCCAGGAGAGACCCTTCCCTGTCCTGCTCCAGACAGCCAAGCCAGGAGACTCGAGCTGCCGGCCCCTCCAAGGTGGGTACGGGCAGCACCCCCCGCACCCCTCCACACACACACACAGTGGGAACAGGTCAGGCCAGGAACCTGAGACCCCACAGGCCTGATGCAACGCTGGAAGCAGCAGGGGTGGGGGCTTGGCTCAGGTGCCCGGTGGGGAAGGGGACTTTGGGGCATAAGCAGCTGGTGTCTGACACTTGTCCATTAACCATCCCGGGGGTTCTGCTCCATCCTCCAAAGCCCTGGCCCCGAGACCCAAGGCCAGTTCAGGGACATGCCCAGCCAGGAAGGCCCGCTCGGCACAGACAGCGTAAGACTTGCTGGTGCCAGGGCAGAGAGACGAGAGTCCTGGGGCAGCTTGGCTTCTTGTCATGGGGGGACCGTTCTGGCTGCTGGCCAGCTGCCAGAGGCCTAGTTCACCCCGGCCTCACTGAGAGACACGAGCACACAGCCATGCAGGATTTGGGTCCCAGGGAAACCAGTGCATGCTCAGCCCCTGGGGCGAGACGCCGCTCTCTCCCGATGCCTCCAGTGACTGCTGTGGGGTCACTGCTGAATCCCCCAGGGCCAGGGAGCGGAGTGAGACCTTTCCTAGCTCCGTTGTGTAAACAGGGTGAACAGAAAAACCCCACTCGACACGCCAACCCCTCCTTTGTGCCTCCCTTCTCACCAGGCTGCCCCACTTCCCAGGGACGCTGGGCACCCAAAGCAGCGGGTGCCGGATGCAAAGAGCCTCCCCAGGCAAACTGCACTTCAGCCCAGTGGGGAGAACAGCTCAGCCGAACCTGGGGCGCCAAGCAGATCGCTCTTCCCAGAGGTACCAGCAATATCTGGCCAGGTGCGGGGGGCACCCCCCATGTGTGTATGTGTGTGTGTGCATGCAACCCTCTGTGTGTATCCCTGTGCACCAGTGGGCATCTGCATGCATTGCTGTGCGTGTGTGTGTGTGTTTGCGTGTGTGCTCTTCTCTGGGCATGCATGCAGGGGTGGGCAACATTGCCCCTTTTTCAACCCAAGCAGCTAGTCAACGTGTGGGGGCCTGGGCCTGTTCCCGGGGAGCAGAAATTGGTGCCAGGCGGGTATTTCTCTGATGAGCGGTGACAAGGAAGGCACAAGGCCCTGCTTCTCCAGACACAGGAGGAACCCAGAACAAAAGGAGCAGTGTCTTAGCAGCCTCTTTAGCCACCAGACCCTAAAGCTCTCGCTCTCTCTCTCCAGGTCACCCTGTGCTTACCAGCTGCTGCTTGGCCTCCCTCCTCTTTGCCTCTGCCCTGCTCTCTGTTCTGCCTCTTCACAGTTTCTGGGTGTTCAGCCTTCCTTCACACAAAGACAGCCAGCCCCCCCGCCCCTCACTCAGCCAAACTCCTGGGCAGGGGCGCATCCCCCTCTTCTCCTGGGTGGGGGCTTCTGGTCAGCTCAGCCTGAGTTACCTGACCGGTGCGTCACCCCCCGTCTCTGAGAGATCAATATAGTCACCAGGACCTCTCAGCGTAACACCGAGTACATGTGCATCCCTGTGCGTGTGTGTGAACAATGTGTGTACAGGCGAGTGGTGTGCATGTGTGTGGGTGCATCCCCGTGCATGGTGGGTGTGTGTGTGAACAATGTGTGTATACAGGCGAGTGGTGTGCATGCGTGTGGGTGCATCCCTGTGTGTGTGTGGGTGTGTGTGTGTACAATGTGTGTATACAGGCGAGTGGTGTGCATGCGTGTGGGTGCATCCCCGTGCATGGTGTGTGTGTGGGTGCGTGTGTACAATGTGTGTGTACAGGCGAGTTGTGTGCATGTGTGTGGGTGCATCCCTGTGTGTGTGTGGGTGTGTGTGTGTACAATGTGTGTGTACAGGCGAGTTGTGTGCATGTGTGTGGGTGCATCCCTGTGTGTGTGTGGGTGTGTGTGTGTACAATGTGTGTGTACAGGCGAGTTGTGTGCATGTGTGTGGGTGCATCCCTGTGTGTGTGTGGGTGTGTGTGTGTACAATGTGTGTGTACAGGCGAGTTGTGTGCATGTGTGTGGGTGCATCCCTGTGTGTGTGTGGGTGCGTGTGTGTACAATGTGTGTACAGGCGAGTGGTGTGCATGCGTGTGGGTGCATCCCCGTGCATGGTGGGTGTGTGTGTGTACAATGTGTGTATACAGGCGAGTGCTGTGCATGTGTGTGGGTGCATCCCCGTGCGTGTGTGGGTGCGTGTCTGTACAATGTGTGTATACAGGCGAGTGCTGTGCATGTGTGTGGGTGCATCCCTGTGTGTGTGTGGGTGCGTGTGTGTACAATGTGTGTATACAGGCGAGTTGTGTGCATGTGTGTGGGTGCTTCCCTGTGTGTGTGTGGGTGCGTGTGTGTACAATGTGTGTATACAGGCGAGTGGTGTGCATGTGTGTGGGTGCATCCCTGTGTGTGTGTGGGTGCGTGTGTGTACAATGTGTGTATACAGGCGAGTTGTGTGCATGCGTGTGGGTGCATCCCTGTGCGTGTGTGGGTGCGTGTGTACAATGTGTGTATACAGGCGAGTGGTGTGCATGTGTGTGGGTGCATCCCTGTGTGTGTGTGGGTGCGTGTGTGTACAATGTGTGTATACAGGCGAGTGGTGTGCATGTGTGTGGGTGCATCCCTGTGTGTGTGTGGGTGCGTGTGTGTACAATGTGTGTATACAGGCGAGTTGTGTGCATGTGTGTGGGTGCTTCCCTGTGTGTGTGTGGGTGCGTGTGTGTACAATGTGTGTATACAGGCGAGTGGTGTGCATGCGTGTGGGTGCATCCCTGTGCGTGTGTGGGTGCGTGTGTACAATGTGTGTATACAGGCGAGTGGTGTGCATGTGTGTGGGTGCATCCCTGTGTGTGTGTGGGTGCGTGTGTGTACAATGTGTGTATACAGGCGAGTGGTGTGCATGTGTGTGGGTGCATCCCTGTGTGTGTGTGGGTGCGTGTGTGTACAATGTGTGTATACAGGCGAGTTGTGTGCATGTGTGTGGGTGCATCCCTGTGCGTGTGTGGGTGCGTGTGTACAATGTGTGTATACAGGCGAGTGGTGTGCATGCGTGTGGGTGCATCCCTGTGTGTGTGTGGGTGCGTGTGTGTACAATGTGTGTATACAGGCGAGTGGTGTGCATGCGTGTGGGTTCATCCCTGTGTGTGTGTGGGTGCGTGTGTGTACAATGTGTGTATACAGGCGAGTGGTGTGCATGTGTGTGGGTGCTTCCCTGTGTGTGTGTGGGTGCGTGTGTGTACAATGTGTGTATACAGGCGAGTGGTGTGCATGCGTGTGGGTGCATCCCTGTGCGTGTGTGGGTGCGTGTGTACAATGTGTGTATACAGGCGAGTGGTGTGCATGTGTGTGGGTGCTTCCCTGTGCGTGTGTGGGTGCGTGTGTACAATGTGTGTATACAGGCGAGTGGTGTGCATGTGTGTGGGTGCATCCCTGTGTGTGTGTGGGTGCGTGTGTGTACAATGTGTGTATACAGGCGAGTGGTGTGCATGTGTGTGGGTGCATCCCTGTGTGTGTGTGGGTGTGTGTGTGTACAATGTGTGTATACAGGCGAGTGGTGTGCATGTGTGTGGGTGCATCCCTGTGTGTGTGTGGGTGCGTGTGTGTACAATGTGTGTATACAGGCGAGTGGTGTGCATGTGTGTGGGTGCATCCCTGTGCGTGTGTGTGTGTGTGTACAATGTGTGTATACAGGCGAGTTGTGTGCATGTGTGTGGGTGCATCCCTGTGTGTGTGTGGGTGTGTGTGTGTACAATGTGTGTATACAGGCGAGTTGTGTGCATGTGTGTGGGTGCATCCCTGTGCGTGTGTGGGTGCGTGTGTACAATGTGTGTATACAGGCGAGTGGTGTGCATGCGTGTGGGTTCATCCCTGTGTGTGTGTGGGTGTGTGTGTGTACAATGTGTGTATACAGGCGAGTGGTGTGCATGCGTGTGGGTTCATCCCTGTGTGTGTGTGGGTGTGTGTGTGTACAATGTGTGTATACAGGCGAGTGGTGTGCATGCGTGTGGGTTCATCCCTGTGCGTGTGTGGGTGCGTGTGTGTACAATGTGTGTATACAGGCGAGTGGTGTGCATGCGTGTGGGTGCATCCCTGTGCGTGTGTGGGTGCGTGTGTACAATGTGTGTATACAGGCGAGTGGTGTGCATGCGTGTGGGTTCATCCCTGTGCGTGTGTGGGTGCGTGTGTGTACAATGTGTGTATACAGGCGAGTGGTGTGCATGCATGTGGGTGCATCCCTGTGTGTGTGTGTGGGTGCGTGTGTACAATGTGTGTATACAGGCGAGTGGTGTGCATGCGTGTGGGTTCATCCCTGTGCATATTTGAATGTGAGTGTCTGCAGGTGACCTAGGGAAAAGCCACAACAGCACTACTGACATTAGCTGACAGCGAGTGGCACAGAAATAACTCCTCCCCCAGCCCCCTTGCCATGCAGGGAGGGGCTGGAGTTCAGTGTCTCCCTCCCCTGGGAAATGGGCTCACGCTTCCCAGGCTGCTGGAGCTACTGACACTGGTTACTGAGCGAGCCCAGCCCGGAGGGACCGCGGGCCAGCCTGCTGCGAGAGGTCGGCCAGACAACATCTGTGCCATGCGCGGGAGGGCTCATATGGAATCACAGGCGGCAAAAAATTCTCTGCAGTCCACAGGGGGCCACCAGGCCCTGCCCCAGCTAGTCCCAGCAGCCCCCCGGGCACCACACCAGGGCAGAGAAATTGCAGGAGGTAAAACCCCTTTCAAATACGCCCCGCACAGGGCCTTCCTGGTGTCTCCTTCTTGTCTCTCAAACAGCTGGCAACAGTCCTCCCTCTCGGGCACCCGGCTCGGCAGGGCTCACCCGGTCTGCGTGCTGTGCCCATGTCCCCTCAGCTCAGTCGCTCCCTAGAGCGGAGGAAACCCAGACCGGCAGCCTCAGGCCAGCAGAGGCCGAGCTACGGGCATCCCCCTGTCCTGGAGAGCTTGGGGCATCCGCAGCTCAGGGCTCCATTGGGGAGCCAACAGCTCCGGGGGCTGCAGAGGCCAAAGCCACAAACAAGGTGAGTGCCCTCCACGCCGAGCGACTTCCCCCTGCCCCTGCACTCCTTCGCCGGGCAGCTCCCTGGCCTGCACGGGAGCCAGAGCCACACAGCATGGGGGACGGGGTGGGGGGCAGGGAGGCAGCTAGGAACCGAGGGCGAGGTTGTGCTCAGCCTTAGGCCTGCAATAAACTTTTGCACTCCTGCCCCGGAGCCAGTCCCCCGGTACACCCTGGAGCTCGGTGCCCCCGGCACACCCTGGAGCTGACGCAGCCCTCGGCATGTGACTGCAGCATGCTGTTCCCAGCCCCCGGCTCAGTCAGCAGGAGCTCCCCTCAGGACACCCACGGCAGCACGGGCCTCTCGGCTGCCCCCAGCGTGGGCCCAGCTGTGGAGCTGGCTCCAATGCCAAGGGCTGTCTTTGGAGCGGCGGGTGGGGCTGGGTGCTGGGCAAACCAAGCCAGCCGAGGCCTCCAGAGAAGCTCAGTGCACTCGCTGGCCTGCTAATGCCCAGGCATTGCCTGCAAATCAAACAACACAAAGGCCTTGAACTAGTGCCCTGAGATGCAAAGTTCTGCCTGCACCCCCCCCCCCCCCGCAAGCTAATGGTGCTATGACACTTCACACCAGTTGTGGCTCTGCCCCAAAGCGGCTAACAGAATGACCGCGGCTTTGCTGTGTCCGCTCTCGTCCCTGGGCAGGACTGGCCGGGTCTGTAGCCGGCTCCTGCCCGCCGAGGAGCAGCACCGGAGTCCTCAGAAGACAGCTGTGCCCCTGGGCGTGTCTCACAAGGGAAACATCAACCTCCACCCTGCAACGGCACCCACGAGAGTTCTCTGCCCACAGCAGCGGGATGGCTGCAGGCATGGAGCCGGGTTTAACGCTGAATGCACAAGGGAAGACATGCCCTCGGGGAGAGGCCACCCCTGCCTGCCACTGCTCTGCCTTTCAGATTGGCTGGCAGGGCTCAGCCGGCGGGCCCCACAGCATGGCAGGTGCCAGGGGCTGAGCATGTTGGAGCGTGAGGGGACCTGGAGGGCTCTGATGCCCAGATTCCCTGCAGGCCCCCGAAGCTTCCCGGCTAACCTCCTCCCTGCGATGGGCAGGAGGCCCTCTGGCCAGACACCCCAGGGGACGCTCCTCGGAGACCACCTGCTCGCCCAGGCCGTGGTAAGTGGTGACTCTCGGGACGTGCTCCCCTGTGCAGCTAGGACTCAGGCCCCGGGAACACTCTGTGTCGTACTCCTCACCTGGCACCAGCAGTCTCCGAGCCCGGGGCCCTCTCAGGCCCCAGTGTGGGCCAAGAAGGAATCTCTTCTGTCTCCTCTCCTTGCTGGGGGGTTGTGCATTTCCAAAAAGAAAAGGAGTACTTGTGGCACCTTAGAGACTAACCAGCTCACTTCATCAGATGATGAGCTCACGAAAGCTCATGCTCAAATAAATTGGTTAGTCTCTAAGGTGCCACAAGTACTCCTTTTCTTTTTGCGAATACAGACTAACACGGCTGTTACTCTGAAACCTGCATTTCCAAAGTGATCCCGGCTGGCTTTACCACCTCCTTTTGTGTTGTTACTACCAGAGCTCCTGGAGGTCTCAGCTGAGCTCAGGGCACTGGACTGACACAGTCCCTGCCCCAAAAGCTTACAGCCTCAAGAGACAAAGGGTGGCAAGAGGAACTAATGCACAGAAAGGGGAAGCGACTTGCCCAAGGTCACCCAGAAGGTCAGTGGCAGAGCTGGCAATAGACCCTGGGTCCCTTGAGCCCCTGTCCAGCCTGCTAACCGCTAGGCTGCACTGCCTTCCCTTTTCTGCTCCTTTGACACCCCCATCCTCCCTCACTGCAGACCCTCCAAAGCTCCCAGTTCTCAGGGCTATGGCCCAGGGTGGGGGGAGGCTCTGTTCTGAAGGAAATGGTCAGGGCCTCCCAGTAGCCACCTGCAGTCACAGGGCAGAGGCCCTGAGCATCAGAGCTCGGCCCTGCCTCAAGCTGGGCACTGCCCACGGCTGCCAGGGTCTCTGCACTCCGTAAGCAGGCTGGCTTGGCCGAGGGCGAGTTCCAGATCTCAGGGAGAATCCCCATGGCAGTAAAAGCACTGAGCATCTGTGTCTCTCCAGCAGCCCCAGAAGGAGGATGCGGGCAGGGCCTGCTGCACCCCCTGGCACCACAGCCTCAGCAGGGAGACAAGAGTTTGCAATGGAAAGCAGCCATGAAAAGCAGGTAAATGGGGCAGGGGGAAGAGGTGGGACAGCAAACCAGTGGCCCCCCGATGGGAGAGGGGAACCCGAGCCATTAGTTCTGTGCTGGGGAGGGGGTGCAGTGGAAGGTGTTAGGTGGCTGGACTGTCTGTGGGCTTTTCCTGCTCCTATGTCCTGGGATTGCGGCTGTTGCTGGATTCCAGCCCAGCTGGCATGTCCATACTCCCCTGACTTCCCTGCCGCAGCACTGCCCTGACCCTGCTCTGGGTGCCAGTGCAATTCCATGGCCCATCTCCAGGGGGTCCTACAGAGCCCCCTCCTCTATGGCCAGGAGCAGGCGTTTTGGGGACCAGCGACCTGCTCACTGCCACCGCCACCAGGCCAAGCCCTCCTTGCACTGAAGGAGCCTCTCGGTGCTTGCCTCGACCAGCTTCTTCCCCCAGGCTGGGACATAGCCCTGTTCCAAGCGCTGAGCTGGTGGAGATGAGTGGATTCAGTCATTTTTGCCTTCCAGAAACCGTGGCCCTTTGGATGGGAAACTGAGGCCGGAGCTGCTTGTACTGGTGGGTGCTGACAGGGCCACGCCCTGACAAGCTGTGGTCCTGGGTAATGCCCTGTGCCATCTCCATGGCCTGACTCAGCACGGACGGAGGCCTGGGGAGCAGGAAATCATCACTCGAGTCTGGATTTCTCATACAGAACTGACCTGACCTCATGGCTCTGCCTACCCAAGGGGTCCCCAGGGGCTTTACACACCCTGGCCTTTGATGCCTGCCGTGACAGTGTCTGGGATCTCGACTGTCTCCCCAGACACCCACTGGCAGAGCGGAGCAACATCTCATCTAAAGGCTGGCACCTGCGCCAATTGCCTGCCCTGGTGCTGCTCTGCAGGGAACCCAAGCCCTGGTGCAGGACTGGACCCCACAACCTTTAGATTGGAGGGAAAGTGGAGACAGTGAATGTTTGGCACACCCCTGGGCAGGGAGGGGCTCTGGGTACAGCCACGGAGGGTGGCTTGCTGGAGATTAACACACACACACTTGGTGTGTTACTCTGACCCCCGTTGGCCAATGACAGGAGGGCCAGGAGACTCCAGACAGGGCCTGGAGGTGGGGGCAAAAAGGGATGAGAAATGGGGGGCTCTAGAGGCCCCCTTGTCTCTGCTGTCCAGCCTGCGGTGCACAGGAAGGTGCTGACACGGGGCCACGAACCACAGCTCTCATCTTGTCAAACACCCGACGTTTGCCAGGCTCAGAACTCACATCCAGACCCCGGAAACGATTCGCTGGGGATTGCCCCTAGAGCTAAACAGCTTTGCAATAAACCGTCTCTGCTGCCGTCGAGACTGGGATGTTCCCTGGGCACAAACAACCCGAGAGAGGGTGTCCTGCAAACTCATTCCCCAACAGAGGGCACAGCACCTTCCCCAGCACACACGTGCACACGCACGAGAGGGCGTCACGCAAAGATTCACCAAACATGCCGCTCACCCATCGAGGGTCCCCCTCCACGTCATCCCCCACAGGCATCCCCATCACAGAATCAGAGGCCCTGACCATGCCCTCCCACACCTGACAAAGCCCCCAAGCGGGACCCCAAGGGAGGGACACAAAAGATACCTTTTATGCAGGAGACGGGAAACGCTGTGGGATTTGCGCCCTGGCATGTGCCTGGCTCTTCCTGTTCTAGCTGCAGTAAATCATTTTCAGCAATAAAAGGGAAACCGGGGAGGCGCCAGGTATGTGTGTGGAATGCGGGTAACAGGACTAAAACCAGCAGCATCCCTGGGACCCAGGCGCACTGCAAGATGCCACCTACGGAGCAGCCCAGGAGGCCAGAGACAGATTCGGCCTGCGGAGAGCACCACAAACAACACTGGGCGCAGCAGGGGGCGCCCCCACCCATTCACCGGCAGAGCGTGCCTCGCGCGTTCACACCCATCCTGGACTGCGGGGTCCACATGCATAATCCTCCCGTGACCACAGCCCGAAGTACTGGTGGGCTTCGCCTCCCCCACCCATGCACTCGCTCACGGGCAGGAGACACCCGACACATTCACAGAGAGGGGGCCAGGGGGCATCACACGCAAAAACACGCTTGCACAAAAACACACCCACACACCTCACGCCTCCACATTCGCCCACAGAGCGTGCCAAACGTAGCCCGCCAACAGAGGGTCACCCCCGCACACCAGTAGAGGGCGACGTCTCCCACAAAGGCCGAGTCTAACATAGGTCGTTGCAAGGGCTTACGGAGACGCTTAACAATGAGCAGCCCGCTAGCCCCATGGACTCCAGTGGGACCCCTCCCCTTTGCACAGTTATGTGTATCCCGCTTTGTAGTCTCGGGGATCTCCGGAGCACGGGCACACCCACCCACCCACGCACAGCGGCATGCATGCACCCCCCACACAGGCAGACACACGAGCATGCACAGACCCCGTATGCACACGCACGTGCAAAACACCCATGCAAGTGCACACGCATGATGCATCCCCGTGGAGAGACACACGTACGCCGACAGAAGCGCACGCTGCACCCACGCGTAGACACACACACAGGACCGCGCTGGGGTTCAGCCAGGGGCACCCCGGGGCGGGCCGGTGGGCGAGAGGAGAACGGCCCCGGGGCAGAGCCGTGGCCAGGGCAGCCAGCCCTGCAGATGGTGCTGCTCGCCGGGCCGGGCGCTCTCTCGCTGCCGGAGGAAGCAGGAAGAGCCGGGCTGGCAGCCGGGGCGGAGGCCGGGCAGGGCGCGCCGGGAGCCGGGGGCGCGGTCTAGGGGCTCTCTGCGGCCATGGTGAACCTGGGGCTGTCGCGGGTGGACGACACCGTGGCTGCGAAACACCCGGTCGGTGGCAGGGCCCGGGCTGGGCAGGCGGGCGGGGGGGCTCAGCCCCGGCCCTGGGGGTTCGGAGGGGGGGGCCCGGCGGGGCAGGGGCCGGGGCAGGGCGCACGGTCCCGCGGCGGAGGGGGCTGGTGGCCGGGGGCTCGCGGGGAGCAGATCGGGGCTGTGCGCTGCCCCCAGCCCGGGCCAGGACCTTCCGCTCGGCAGCAGCTCCGGGGCAGGGCGCACGGTCCCGCGGCGGAGGGGGCTGGTGGCCGGGGGCTCGCGGGGAGCAGATCGGGGCTGTGCGCTGCCCCCAGCCCGGGCCAGGACCTTCCGCTCGGCAGCAGCCCCGGGGCAGGGCGCACGGTCCCGCGGCGGAGGGGGCTGGTGGCCGGGGGCTCGCGGGGAGCAGATCGGGGCTGTGCGCTGCCCCCAGCCCGGGCCAGGACCTTCCGCTCGGCAGCAGCCCCGGGGCAGGGCGCACGGTCCCGCGGCGGAGGGGGCTGGTGGCCGGGGGCTCGCGGGGAGCAGATCGGGGCTGTGCGCTGCCCCCAGCCCGGGCCAGGACCTTTCGCTCGGCAGCAGCCCCGGGCTCGAGCGGGCCGTCCCCAGAGCCTGGGGCCGGGGCAGCTGTGGGGTGAGGGGCCGGGGGCAGGACCGGCTCCGAGAGGTAGGGCAGGGAGCAGCTATCGTTGCCCTGGGCACGGCCGGGTGCAGGTGTCCTGCAGTGAGTAGCGGGGCGGGGGCAGGATTTGCCCCTGCAGGCACTGAGGGACGTTAGCGGACAGGAGACTGCTGGGTCCCCGAGCCGGCCGCTGGCAGGTGCGAGCAGGCGGGTGATGCACGCCGGGAGGGACAGGTGAGCTCCCCGGGCAGGTGGCTGGGGCAGAAGCCAGGTACCGGGGCCGCTCGGCGAGAGGGACCTGGGGGTCGCCGTGGGCGGATCAATGCGGGGCCCAAGGAGAAGCAGGTTCCGGCCCAGCGAGGGAGGAAACTCGAGCCCAGGGTTTCCTTGTTTGTCCTTTTCACACCGTCTCATCTGCTGCCCCCAACTCCCTTTCCTTGCTGCTGTTCCAGGGGCTGCAGGAATACGCTCTGTGCCAGTCCCACGCGTTCATGAAGGGCATCGGGACCTTTATCACAGGTAGGGTGCAGCGGGCGGCCCGCCTGCTGCTCTGCAGGCAGACACAACCTGTTGGGGCCACTGGGCATCACGGGGCCTGGGGAGGGAGAGGCCAGGTTGAGGGTCTAGGGCACGAACAGCCATCTCCCCCAGCTCGTTGGCTCTCAGACTGCCCATTTGCATCCATCCAGCTCCCAGCAATGGACCGGCCAGAGCACTGGGGTCTGAGCCAAAGCTCTGGGCATCTTCCTCTCTGAAGGGCTGCCCTCCTCCCCGTCCCCCTGACTCTGCAGAGTTTTGCTGGGTTTAGCTGGAACTGCAAGAGGGACCAGTTCAAAGCCCAGATGCTCAGTGTGACTCCTCCCCGGGGCCGAGCCTGCAGGCCTCGCACTACATGCCATGCTCCCATTAGAGCTATAGGCCAAACTGGGTTGGGGCTGTTGGTACGTGGGTGAGAGTCCGTGGGAAAGGCAGGGCACCGCAGGAGTGATTCAGCTAGTGACACTCCTCCCCCAGTGCCCCAGCCTAGCACTACGGGCTGCCATCTTGTGGAGGAGAAATCAAAGCAAAGTCTCATCCATGTGTAACTATCTTCCATCCCGTGGGACTTTTGCAGTAGTCAGGGAATTAACCTGGCCACTTTCAGCTGGGTTATTGCATCCTGCCCCCCTACAAGCAGCTGCAATTGGCTCTGATATTCGCAAGCGTGTTGTATTAACGGGAGTGTTGTAAGCAAGAGACAAGAAGTAATTCTTCCGCTCTGCTCCGCTCTGATTAGGCCTCAGCTGGAGTATTGTGTCCAGTTCTGGGTGCCACATGTCAGGAAAGATGTGGACAAATTGGAGAAAGTCCAGAGAAGAACAACAAAAATGATTAAAGGTCTAGAAAACATGATCTGTGAGGGAAGATTGAAAAAATTGGGTTTGTTTAGACTGGAGAAGAGACGACAGAGAGGGGACATGATAACAGTTTTCAAGTACATAAAAGGTTGTTACAAGGAGGAAGGAGAAAAATGGTTCTCCGTAACCTCTGAGGACAGGACAAGAAGTAATGGGCTTAAATTGCAGCAAGGGCGGTTTAGGTTGGACATTAGGAAAAACTTCCTAACTGTCAGGGTGGTTACGCACTGGAATAAATTGCCGAGGGAGGTTGTGGAATCTCCAACATTGGGGATTTTTAAGAGCGGTTAGACAAACACCTGTCAGGGATGGTCTAGATCAGGGGTTCTCAACCTTTTTCTTTCTGAGCCCCCCTTCCCCCAACATGCTATAAAAACCTCCACGGCCCCCCTGTGCCACGACTCTTTTTCTGCATATCCAGTAGATTAAAAGCCAGGGCTGGCATTGTGGGGTAGCAAGCAGGACAAGTGCCTGGGGGGCCCTGCAAAGCTAAGTTGCTCAGGCTTTGGCTTCAACCCAGGGTGGTGGGGCTCAGACTTCGGCATCAGCCCCGGGCACCAGTGAGTCTAACGCTGGCCTTGCTCTCTGGCTTATTTTGGCAGACCCCCTGAAACCTGCTCATGGCCCCACAGTGGGCCATGGACCCCTGGTTGAGAACCACTGGTGTAGATAATACTTAGCCCTGCCATGAGTGCAGGGTAGTGGACTAGATGAGGGGGTTGGACTAGATGACCTTCAGGGGTCCCTTCCAACCCTGATATTCTATGATTCTATGACCTCTCGAGGTCCCTTCCAGTTCTATGATTCTTCACTTCCTGTCCTAAATTGTTACCCTGGAGGGGCTGCATTCAGTGTTGGCTGAAGGGATCCCTGTACTGTAGCGTTAGGAATGCTTGTTCTGTGCTTTGGGGTCTCTGGATGGAAGGCACTATCACTGCCATTTGTTAGATTGCGGTGGTGCCCACCGTGTGCCGGGCACCTTCCAAACCCAGAGGGAGATGCAGCCCCTGCCCGGAGGAGCATGCAAGCTGCAACAGAGAGGTCAGCTGCAGTAACTGCATCCACACTCACGCGGGTCTCGTATTAACAGGCATCGGAGCAGCTTTCGTTCTTCAGAAGCTGATAAACAAGAAGCTGCCCTACCCCCTGCAGTGGAACGTGCTGCTGTCTGTAGGTCAGTCCTCAATGCGCGCTGGGCCTCTCAGGCAGCCCCCATCCCCCAGGGGTTCCATCGGCGGGGCAGGCATGTTACGCTCTTAACAGTCCAAGGTCCTGGGGTTTGCCTGTAGCTCACGAGAGCCAGGAACAGGACTCACAGCTCTGTCTTACCAGAGAAGGATCCTCGCTCCCACCTGTGATTTAGTGAAATCCCTGCTTCCCTTTAAAGTGCTCAGACTGACTCAGGCCACCTGCGCTCACCCTCCCCCCCAACCAGTGAGCATGTTTGCAGTGACACCGGTGGACTTCCTGGGGATCACTCCTGGTTCACGCGGGTGAGCAAAAGGCGGCTCAGAAACCAACAGCCCTTTTCACGCAGCCCCAGTTGTTCTTTACAGAGAGCAGGACCCCACCTGCTGGGACACCTTTGCTTCCCATGGGACTTGGAAACACCCCTGCCTGTTGGTGCTTTCAGTTGCAGGTTCAGTCGCCAGCTACGCCGTGACCAGGATAGAGACCCGGAAGTGTTCCAACCTCTGGATCTACCTGGAGACAGGGCAGTCCCCGCAGGGAGTGGCCAAAGGTGAGAGGCATTCACTGCTGAGGCAGCAGTTACCTGCTGTACTTGGGGCTCCGTGTGGCTGGTTTCACGTGGGCTGCATCTCCAGTTCTGAAGGGTCCTGCCTTGGCTCCAATAGCATCTTGTGCTTTGTCGTTTAACCAAAAATTGCTGTATAAATCCCACACACCTACGAAGCCCAGGCTGGAATTCCAGGCCTTCAGCTCTTGCGCTCGAGGAGAATCCCCCTAATTGGCAGCAGCGCGAGGTCGTTTATCCTCTCTGTGGATCAACTGCTAGAGGCATCCCCGAGGCAGCCGCGCACGCAGCCAGTGCAGTGCAATGGCTCCCATAGGCCCCCTGTATTTGCCACGCTTTTGACATGTCCATGGGTGTCTGAGCAGGTCCTCATCCAAGTTAGGGGCTGTCTCATTGAGGAGGGAGAGATGGTTTGGTTCTGGTTTCGGGTTAATTCCTAGTGCCTCTCCTGGGGGATGGGATGGAATGGAATGGGCTGAGAACCCCCCTACATTAGTGTCCTGGGGTCATGCTGGTCTCTGATCACCTTGTAAGGTGATACTATGACAGCAGGGAGCACAGGGAAACGCACCCAAAAGCAGGTGCCGTAATGATTCCCCTGGACTGCTTGCTGAGTGCGGGTGTGTCTCTGCTGGGGATCCCGAGAGCCTGGTGTGCTGTCTCACTGAGTTACACCACGTGGGGGGTGGGTGTTTTTATCAGCGTTCCTGGCCGGTCTGAGTTCTAAATAGCTTTCTCTCATCTGTTGCAGAAAATCTCCACAGTGCAGATCCCACAGAGAATGTAGAAACGAGGATGAGGAGAAACAAATATGGAGACGACATGGAATAGCTGGGGGAGCCTGGAGCTCCGTCCCGACTCCTTTACGACTTGTACTGCGTGTGACCGGGGCTAGAGCTGCATTGCGACTCCTGGGGAGCGAGGAACGTCCCCTCCACTGCCGATTCATGAGGCTCGGGGAAGTGCAGGGAAGGATTTAGGGTGGGATGGAGGTAGGGTGTGCAAAGCCCAGACGGACTTTGTGTGAGCAGCAAAGGTTGGAAAAGTAATACAAATATATAGCTAAAAATGGACATTTTGGACAAAGTGAAGTTTAGGGGTGGTCGGAGAGGGGGAGGTATGGGGGTACAGAGAAGGGGGAGGTATGGGGGTAGCATGTGAAATCACTGTGGGGGGGGGGCGGCAGCTACTGCAGGGGAAAGGCTGATGTAAATGCCCAGGGAGGCAGGTATCCCCCAGAGTGGGCTGGAGGATCCCAGTCACGCTGCTGGGCCTGTCCCTGCCCTGGGGGGTCTGTTCTGCCCTCAGTGCTCACGTGAAACGTCCAGTAGCATCAATAGCCTGTACCCTCACTGACTAGGAGAGAGGACACCCCCATCTTTACCGCTGCACTAGCGGGAGTTCTGGGTCCATATCAGGCCATCTGACCCCCGCCCTGAGCCCTGCATCGATATTACCCAAGAACTACGTGGAGAGAATAGTCAGGTTGCAAAGTCAAGTGCTTGGAAGTTTGGAAAAGCCTGAACTAAGGTTGTCTGTGTAAATGAATTAGTAATTTCATCTTCAGAGCAGGGTCTGAATAGCGTGCAGGGAAGAGGCCTAGGGCCACTGCACAGAGAGGAGAAGGCTGGCTGTTCCTGAAGTGAGCCCCGGCACCGAAGGAGGCAGGGGTCCTGTGGAAACTGTAGCATGAGAGCAGGTGATTAAAGACGGTCTTGGGGGGCGGGGGGGATTCGGGTTGAACAGGCAACTGTAACTTTGGCATGCTTTGCAACCTTAGTAATGGTCTGTTAACTCCTGGGCTCTGTTCTTGCATCGTAGCCATTGTTCTCATTATCCCAGGCTAGGTGCTTTATGCTGGGGCTAACCCTTCCGATTGTCATGGTCTTCCTGCCCCCAGGGGAAGGACAGCCAGTAAGGGACACCACCTGCGACCGGGCCAGCTCTCCTTCGCCCCACAGGAGAGTTCACAGAGGGGAGGGTGTCTGGCCGATATCATTTTCACAAGAGAGGAGGAAGGACCCCTGCTGCTCTGGGCCCACACTGCTCCTTCCTCCCCTGTCCTGAAGTGAAAAGTGTGGGTCTGCTCTTCCTCCCCTGCCTTCTAGACCCACCCAGTTTACACAAGGGGTGAATGGCAAGGAACCTGGGCTGCTGGGCTCTCTTGGCTGCTCCTTTCCCTCTGGCTGTTGGTCCAACCTCCAGGCTCCCTTTCTTGGAAACCCAGACCAGGGAGGGGGAAAGAAGAAGGCCCGTGAGAGCACCGGACCAGTGGAAATACGGCACAGTAGCATTGCTCTGCCATGCATACCAGAACCCCATCAGTGCGTCTTAGACCTGCCACCCCCGTCCCATGGCTGCACCCCGTGCCCAGCTCTGTCAGCGCCCCTGCAGCCTGCACCTACCGCTTCAATGCCTGCATAAGATGTGCAGGTGGACTCCAGGAACAAGGGCGGGTAGAGGGATATAGGAACAACATGCCACACCAAGAGCCCGGCACCTGGTGTTAGAATCGGGGGCTCCAGAATTGAGCCCCTGGATTAGACAAGTAAAGGGGCTCCATGATCTGCATTCGCCAGTGCAGGCAGAGCGACACTTAAGAAACTCTAGCCCCCACCCCTTGGGAGGAATCTCATGCCTGGAGGGAACGTGGAGCATAGCCAGACCTCACCTAAGGGCTTCTTTGCAGGGAAAACTGCACTGTGGAACTCAAAGTGGCTCAGAACAATCCTGATAAACTAGTTTCCACACAGTGGTTGTGCAATCCCAGTTTTACAGCCCAAAAGCAATGGTAAGAGCACCTGCCATCCCCCTAACGCCCCCTTCCGTCCAGGCATGGTGCTGCGGCTGTGCCCTGCCTTCATTTCCCACTACGGGCTGTCAATAGGCTCAGCAGGAGTTTTATTCATTGAGCAGCGCCCCCTTCTGGGGGTCTGATTTGTTAATGGAAATCCAAGAGACCAGAGTTCATAGCAGGGCAGCAGACTCCAGCAGAGTCTATCAGTTCCTCATCCAAGCCCTTTACCTGCCAGGCAATCTTCACGTGGATTCCTTCCCTGGAGCCAGGGCCTGCCGGCTGACTGCACCTCTCCTCCCAGCAGCACCCAGGCTGCGTCTCCTGCAGCTGGCAGCGAGATCTTCCCCACGTTCCTTTCCCTGGGAGCTCCTCTCTAACTGACCTTTGGTGGTAGTTTGTCAGGTACAGGGGCTCATTAGCCAGCAAGCCACATAGGCAGTTACTTACTTACAGGTGGGCTGAGCAGGGCCCTGACTTCCCTTAAAGAGGCCAGCCACCCTGTGACAGCCATGCTGAAAGAACATGAAGGTTGCAAGTCAAGCACTCAAAAAAGTTGGGGAATGCCAGAATTAAGGTTTGCCATGCAACCTTATATCTCTCCCTTTTGTGCACACGTTGTGCTAAAGATGTTAATCACATGATCACATGCTATTTTATCCCCACAGGACCCCAGCCTCATTCAGTGCACAGAATCTGCTGGAAAATAATCAGGGTTGTGTAGGGAGGAGGCTAGTGTCTGTGAGACCCCTGCTGCATTTGTTGCAGAGGCTGGAAGGTGTTTAGTGAATACGGTCAGGATCTGCAGGAAGATGCAGGACGGGCTCTGTCCTGGAGCTCTGGCTTCTAGCCAAGCCTGTGCCACAGAGCTCCTGTATGATGTTGGGTAAGTCACTTAAACCAACATTTTCTGAGATGGCTACTGTGTGGTACCCAGTGTGAGACCAGGGGGAGAGGGGTCTTATTTGCAGAAGAGCTGAGCCCTCCCAGCTGCCAGTGAAGTCAGTGGAAGCGATGCTTTGCCCATGTAAAGTGCTTTAATCTCTGTGTTAGTTCCCCAGGTGTAAAAGGAGGCTAACGCTTCCCTCCCCCCACAGGGGGGTTGTAAAGCAAAATTAATCATGCTGTGTGAAGAGCTCTAGAACTATGAGGAGAGCAGCATAGACAGCCCTGAGGAAACTAACAATCCTGCGTGCCGTGCCGGGTTCGAATGGTGTGCAGTAAATAAGGCCTGGGGCTACACCGTGACCAATGCGGGTAAACAGCGGTACTGACTAGCAACCCATTCAGCCAGCGCCGCCTGTCCTGGGCCCTGAATGAGGCACGGCCCCGTAGAACACAGGCTAGGTGATCGGTTCATTAACACATAGGGCCGAGGGCTAAAGAAAGGCTGCGCCGGCCCCCTGGGTACAGCATTTTTTGACTTCACAAGCTTAACAAAAGGTTTAACTGACTGGTTTGGATTGTAAGTATCAGCATTCAGCTTGCGGCCAGGTTGGCCCCGTCATGCGAGGCGCTGTATTCCAGTGACTGGAATTCCTGCCTCTGGATTCACAGCCTGTTAATTTCACCCCCTTTCGCGTCATGATGGGTGCTTGGTTCCTGCTGTGACCTCCTCTCTGGAGCTCACACAGACCCGTTGCCCCCATGTTCCTGGCTCCCCCAGGAAGAAGCCTCGAAGGACTGGGGAGAGATGCAGGGCTCACAATTCCTCCCCCACTGGGCGTGGTCATAGTTTCCCCAATTCACAGCAGTCTGGGTCTGACCCTCCCTCGTCAGGGCACTGAGGGGGCCATTTCCCAGCAGGGCTGTATCTGTGATTGCCCCACCAGGCCTCCCCACTGCATTTTGTGCCCGTTATTTTTCACAAGGCTGCTCTTGCCTTCTCTCCGCTCCTTGGTGCCATGCTCACTGCTGCGCCGATATCGGCCTCCTGCTCCAGCCAGGCTCTGCCCTCCTCTTACAGCCTCTGTTCAGCAACACTCTAGCCCTAAGGTCTAGTGCACCTCAGTGGCAGGACTCCTGGGTTCTGGTCCTAGCCCTGCCACTAATGCATCTCACGAGCTGGGCTAAATCACTCACCCTGTCTGGGCCCTACTTTATCACCCACTCGAGAGAAAAGACAGCTCACTGCTGAATCACTCCAGATTCAGTTTGACCCAAATGAGAGCCAAATATCGTCTCCCCTTTCCAAACCTCAGGAGACTAAACTCTTATGTGCCCCAGGCGGAGAGGACCGAGGCCCCTGCAATAGCAGGAAACTGATTCAGGTGATGATGCCCACAGATTCCTTGCTCCACACTGCAGAGGAAGGAAAAACACTACTCAGGTTCCTGCCAATCTGATCTGGTGGAAAGTTCCTTCCCGACCCCAAATCTGGCCATTAGTGTAACCCTGCACATGGGGGCAAGCAGCCAGCCAAGGCTCTTGGAGTAGAGGAGTCACTATACCACAGCAGAGGGGTGGTTATCTCAGCTGTTTGTCGCCCATACCAGATGCTTCAGAGGAATGTGAAAAATCCCCAGCATGCATCTGACCATTTGTGCATGGGGAGCAGTGGGGGAGAAATTCCTTCCTGAGCCCTGAAGGTGGCTGGTTGAAGTCCTGAAGCATGAGCTTGGGTTAAATTCATTGTCTTAATGCCGAGCTGCAAGTGTTCCGAGCATGGCGAGGGCAATGCAGAACTTCCTGTTCTCTCCATGGCCTAGAAGGGAGGGTCCAATGCCCAAGTCCCGCTCTGCCAGCTGGGCAGTCACTTAGCTCTTCACAACCCCCTCCCCTGGAGCTACAACGCCCTTTGTACTCCCATGGCAGGGGCATCAGCCACCTCCATCCATTTGCCCACTCTGTACCCCCTGGCTCAGAGCTCCTTTCCCTGGCCCTGACACACACGTCTGCTGTGGGCTGTCTAGGCGTTTGGTACCTTTATGACGGCCCATCTGTAACCCATGAAGACAATTTGCCCCCGTCCTCTTAACTAACAGTGAAGTATTTACCTGCCCCTCGTTGGCTCAGTAGGGCTTTCCAGAAGAAAGAGGGTCTCTTGACAACTTTCTGGTCGACACTTGTTTGCAGGAGGCCCGGGTTTTTAAAAAACCCAAACCAGACACACAATATAACATTTCCATCTTGTTTTAATAAAAGTTTCATGAGCAGAAGAGAGGCAAACTGATGGAGTCAGTAAGGGGCAAGTAATCACCCAACGTTGGCTACCATGGGTCAGGGAGAAGCCTCCTGTTCTCCACTTCTCTTTGCATGGCCAGCCCCGCTATGTGGGTTTGTGCTGCAGAATGGGGTTGTCTACAAAGGAGGAGTAAAGACACCCACAGCGTCATCCCCTCCTTTGTAAAAGTAATCTGGAGGAGTGAGCTGGACCAAGTCTACAACCCGTCCAAGGAAAGCGGCCAGATTGTCTGAAGAGCAGAGTCAAAGCTGGCCCTGTTTGTTAGGGGACAGTCATTGGTGGGGACTTGCCATCTCAGCGGCTGGCCAGAGCCCCTGAGGAAAATGAAGAGGTTTGTTAAAAAACACCCACTGTCAGTAAAAACAGGGTGTCCCTAGTAGGTATCTCATTGGGTCTGAACTGCACACTGGAAAAATCCACACTGGGGTTTCAAGTAAAGAACTCTCTTGTCCTGAAGATACGCCCAGAACAACGGCTGTCCAGTTGTCAAATCACAAGAGAACTGCCTCCGTTTGTCTCATTGGCTTGCTAAAAGTGGCAGCTAAAGAGCTGGCCCTCAGACAGCGCCATCTCCTCACTGGAAATGGGGCTGAGCCGGGGTGAGCCACAGAAGGAATCAAAATCAGCCAGTGACTGAAAAGGTCTGAGGCACAAAACTTGTTTCAAGACTTTGCTGTAAAGTTGATTGAACTGGCCCTGTGCTGCCCAGCAGACTAAAGCAATTAGAGACCGAGCACCCCCCTTTAGCGCAGTCAAAGCCAAAACCCGTCCTGGGATGTGGTTACAAAAAAGCGATGACTTCTTAGGCAAAGGATACAGAAGCGGAAAATGAATTTTTTTAGAGCAACAGAGTGTCACTGGTTTAACGTGTGTAAAGTAAAGCAGCAGAGGGATTCGCAGGAATCCGGCCCCTGGGCTGCAGTTCCTATCATGTTTGTTACGTGTATTGGGGAGAAACTCGAAACAACATTAAACTGCGTCACGCAGAGAGTGAGGGTCAGTCTGTGGTACGAGCGTTCAATATTTGTGGACTTAGGGAGGAGATGATTAGCTCTGGGTTATGAGTAGCGGGGAAGGCCATTTTGGTTTAAACTGATTTTTTGTAACTAAGTGTCTAAACTTCCAAACAGTAATCGCAGAGTTATTGCTGGGTGTACTCTCCCTACACCATCCCTGCGGTTCTGATTGGAATAGATCTTCCATTGTTGCTTAAATTGATTGGCATGTAACTGGACTGGCAAACTGCAGCATCCCTACCATCTGAGTAGTGAAATCACCTGCTTAGTGAACAGACTGAGGATATAAATTTATTAGTGGGATTATAGTTTGTGATAATTTCACCACTGTGCAATTATATTTAGTATAAGCTCTTACTCTGCAGTGAGCTGATCTTTCCATCCTGATAAGAGAACGTTACACAGTCTTGACATTTCAAATTTTCAAATATTGACCTGGTTTTTATCAGCAGCAATTTCTCTTCCACTTCTTTGGAAATGTGTGTATTTCAGCACTCAGAAACAGAAGTGCCAGCTCTGTGCTTTGGCTAAGCCGCACAATATTTTGAGAACCCCCGACAGAGGTGACACCGTCAACTGAGCTCCCCAAAGGCATAACTATCGCATAGGCTGCCTCTTGTCCTTACAAGGGGTGCAATCCCATCCAGTCACAGCAGCTCTGCTGCAAGCTTGGAGCTCTGCCTCAGGAAACGTTTGGAAGAGCTCAGTGTTATACCGTCTCCACCACCCTACTGCTGTCTCGGGGTAGCTTCCCTTTAACAAAGGTTATTTGCTGTTTCATCTAAAATCCTCCTGTGGGTTTACATTGTTACGTTGTTAGTTTTTGTGATCATTAAAACACACAAATCCCTGTCTGATCTTATCTAGAACTAAAGACAGACCCTCCCTGTCCCCAGGCTGATGAGGCTGGGGGTGCGGGGCCGGTGCAATCACTAGGCAAACTAGGCGGTCTCCTAGGGCGCCCAGTGGTTGGGGGCGGTGGCACGGAGGCGAGCTGGGGCAGGGGGGTGTGGGGAGGGCTGCCTGCAGCAAGTAACGGGGGAGGGGGGGTGCACAGGGGAACCGCTCCCCACCCCAGCTCACCTATGCTCTGCCTCCTCCCCTGAGCTCCGCCCCGCTCTGCTTCTCTCCTTCCCAGTCTTGTGCGCCAAACAGCTGGTTTGGCATCGCAAGCCTGGGAGGCGGGAGAAGCAGTGGCGTGCTCGGGGAGGAGGCGGAGCGGAGGTGAGCTGGGATGGGGAGCTGCTGCTCGCAGCTCCCCGGGCCGAGGGGAGGGGGCGGCGGTGGGGAGCTGCCGCAGGGTGGGGGAAGGGGGGCAGCGCAAGCTGGAAGTTTCGCCTAGGGTGTGAAACTTCCTTGCACCGGCCCTGTGGGGGTGGAGGGTTTGGGTCTCAACATGCCCTGCCCCGGTGTGTCTTAGCTGGCAGCTCAGAGAAGGTCTCAGGGCTGTGCGAGGGAGCCCTGAGAATTTTCTCCATCATGCCAGGGGGATGGTTTACAATGCTCCCTAAGGTACCCAGGGCACCCCCTGTTGAATTACACACCTGCTCAGGCTCCACCCCCACCCTAAATCTTAAAACTTCCCCCTCGGCAGGCAGGATTGGCTAGGAGCAGCGCCAATTGTAAACAAACAAAAGAGGCCACACACTGTGTTGTGGTCCTAAGAGTGGAAGCCCCCCCAGATTGTCAGAGCCTGTCCTGGGCAACACTGCTCTGCAGAGATGGAGGGGCTTCCCGGGCCTGGGGAGAGCCGAATAGCACTGAGATCAATGGCCAAACTCCCAGAGGCTTCCTGGGGGCTGTGATTTGGTCCTTGCTCAAGGAGGATAGTGCAGGTCCATGGATAACACCCAGGACCACAAGTCATAAATTCCCGGGAAGGGATAGGACAGGTCTCCAGGTACGGGGGCTGGAGGGAAAAGCCTTCCAGAGATGCTTAGGTAAATAACCCTCTCCACCATGAACCCCACCCCCTTGGATGTGAGTATAAAAACCTCCCTTCCTTTGCACAGAGCCAGTTGCCTGCTGGCTGTTGCTGTCCGTTTACTTTGTGTCTGGTCTCCGTCTGCTGGCAGGCAAAGGAGGATGCCCCGGATCTGGCTATCCAGGCTCTGACGCTGCTCCAGGATGCACCAAAGGGGATGCACTAGGAAACCATTTACATTTGCTCCTCATGCAACTCCCTGGGTGTCGGTTCTCCTCTTCTGTCCGCTTCTCCGGCTTCCAATCAGGGACAAAAGAAAGGCAACAGGACTGGTTTCCCTCAGGGCTACAAACAGGCAGCGGGGAGGGACAGGGCCTCCAGGAAACGCTCACATCTGAAGTATGTAGGATGTTGGGTCACCTGCCAGGATCAGTAGCGCTCACGTCAGCTCCAGGGAGCCATGTCTCTTGGCCTCTTCCGCCCACCTCCTACATGGTGCGGTGCTGCTTGCCGGACCGGAGCAGGCAGAACGCTGTCACCAGTGCCATCAGGATTACAGCCACGAAGAGGAGGATGAGGACAACCCAGGAGCTGTAGTTCGTGCCCTTTCGGAAACCCACTTCGTCAGCCGGGATCATGTTGGTGAGGTTCAGCATGTAGCCCAGGGCCCAGCCGATGGAAGTGTCCCCAGCCTGTGAAAACAGCAAGACAAAGCAGCTCAGAATCTTGCTAGTAACATTGCCTCATGAGGGTATGTCTACACTGCAGTCAGACACCTGTGGTGGGCCCCTGCCAGCTGACTTGGGCAAAGGGGCTCGGGCTAAGGGGTTGTTTCACTGCAGTGTAGACGTTCCGGCCTGAGCTCTGGGACCCTCCCACCTTGCAAGGTCCTAGATCCAGGCCTCCAGCCTGAGCCCAAACATCTACACCGCAGTTAGCTTCTTAGCTCAGGCCCCGTGAGCCAGCTGGCATGGGCCAGCAGCGGGTGTCTAGCTGCAGTGTGGATGTACCCTCAGAGGCTAGGAGTAGCTGCAGTAGCAAAGGGAATCACCCATTGCCCTGCCTGTTCCCTCCATTGCTACTGTGAGTGACCCTCTCCTGGTCTCTCTCATCATCATCAATTCTTAGCCCTCGCTGATCCTGAGATCTGGGAAGGCTTCACAACGGTGGGCAAAGCCCAGCTGCATTGCCAAGGTGGGGCAACGGGAGGCCCAGAAGACCTTTGGCCCTCAGCAAGCCAGTGAGGTGAATAGAACCCAGGCGTCCCCATCCTTTGCTCCATTCCCAGGACCCTGCTGCCTTTAGGCAACCGAACGAAGCAGGTCTGGAGGCCAGTGCACAGCCCAGCGCTCAGCTACTGCCATCCTGGCGGTGCCTGAGGAATAAGGGGAGCGCATGGAACAGAGCTGCTGGTGCTGCTCCTGGGCAGGGCTCCTCCTTCTGCCCTGCTCCTTATGCAGTGCTGCCTGTTTTCTTCGTCTCTGTGGTCTGTTTACAGAGGAACTGGGCTCAGCAGGCCAGATCCTGATCTTTTTTACACCAGAGTAAATCCAGTGTAACTCCACTGATCTCAGTAGAGCCAATCCTGTTTTACACTAGAGTAACTGATATTGAAATCTGGGCTGAGTTTACATCCTCCGTAGTCAAGAGTTATTTTCTCCCTGGGAAAAGGCCGCATGAAGTTCAGCACGATGTGGCCTGTTCCCCGCCCAAGGCTAAAGAGGTGTTTAAGAACATAAGAACAGCCCTACTGGATCAGACCATGGTCCATCTAGCCCAGTGTCCTGTCTCCAACAGTGGCCAGTCACAGAGCTTCAGGGGGAGTGTACAGAGCAGAGCAATTCTGGAGAGATCCACTCCTGTTACCTAGCCCCAGCTTCTGGCAGTCAGAGGTTAGGGTCACCCTAAGCATGGGGCTATATCCCTGACCATCTTGGCTATTAGCCATTGATGGACCTATCCTCCGTGAACTTATCTAGTTCTTTTTGGAACCCAGCTATACATTTGGCCATCACAACATCCCCTGGCAGTGAGTTCCACAGGTTAACAGTGTGTTGTGTGATAAAGTCCTTCCTCTTGTTTGTATTAAACCTGTTGTCTGTTAATTTCATCTGGCGACCCCGGTTTTTGTATTGTGAAAAAAGGTAAATAACACTTCTCTATTCATTTTCTTCTCACCATTCATGACCTCTATCTTATCCCGCCTTAGTCATCTCTTTTCAAAAATGAACAGCACTAATCCTTTTAATCTCTCTTCAGACGGAAGCTGTTCCATACCTCCGATTATCTTTTTTGCCCTTCTCTGAACCTTTTCCAGTTCCACTATGTCCTTTTTGGGATGGGGCGACCAGAACTGCACACAGTATTCATGGTTTTATAAGGTGGCATTGTGATATTTACTGCCTTATTTTCTATCCCTTTCCTAACAGTCCCGAACGTTCCATCAGCCTTTCTGCTGCTGTGCACTGAACGGAAGTTTTCCGAGAACCATCCACAACGTCCCATTGGCCATTTCTCCTCCTCTGAGGCATCTTCTCTAGCTCACAGAAGTAACATCCATTTCAACTAAAAGCAACTGTCCGACCTGGGCACCTGTCAGGATCCCTGTCCCTGCGAAAAGCCTTCACTCAAGCTCATTTCCTGCAGGGATCCTGGCAAAACCCATCAGACTAGGGCTTCCCCATGTCATATGTTGGCAAACAATGAGAGAGACAGACAGCTGCTGCATGGCAGAGCCTGGCTAATGGCAGGACCCCATCTGGGCCAAATACCAACCTTTTTCTGGAAGGCGATGTTGGGGAAAGAGCTCTCATCAAAGTGGTAGCCCTTGGTGATCAGCAGATAAACAAAGTTGGCAACCGTGCAGTAATCCGGCAACCACTTCTCCTGCTTTGGGGCTTTTAGCCACAGCTGGCCACCATGGACGGGGAAGAAAGAGGGGACAGAAAGAAAAGAGATGAGTCCTCCCTGCTCTGGCCCATCAGAATCAGTTATAGACCCTTCACAGGGAGGGGGATCTGGGATGGGGAGGCGCAGGGAAGCTGCAATTACAACCTTCTTCCACCAGGGGCGGCTGTGGCCTCCTAGAATCATCGAATTGTAGAATATCAGGGTTGGAAGGGACCCCAGAAGGTCATCTAGTCCAACCCCCTGCTCAAAGCAGGACCAATCCCCAACTAAATCATCCCAGCCAGGGCTTTGTCAAGCCTGACCTTAAAAACCTCTAAGGAAGGAGATTCCACCACCTCCCTAGGTAACCCATTCCAGTGCTTCACCACCCTCCTAGTGAAAAAGTTTTTCCTAATATCCAACCTAGACCTCCCCCACTGCAACTTGAGACCATTACTCAGGGCAGCGGGCTCATGGGCCAGAGCAGACAGCTGCGGAGATGGAGGGGGCAGAGGCTGCTTTCCTCACAGCACCCTGCCCATGAGGCCAGTTAGGAGGCACAGAATATGTGTGTGTGTGGGGGGGGGGGGGCGGACGGATGGACAGAGCGGGGCACACGGGTGCTGGGGGGGGAGGTCATGCACATGGGTTCATAAGGGCTAGTCGGGGGGACAGACTCGGGCAGGGACACAGGAGTTGGTGGGTGACAAAACTGAGCCTGGAGTTGAGTGGGGGTGCAGGGCCACATGGGGACTAGGGTTGCCAACTGTCTAATCGCACAAACCCAAACACCATTGCCCCGCCCCTTCCCCATGGCCATACCCCTGCCCCACCCCTTCTCTGAGGCCCCACCCCCCACTCCCTTGCTCTCCCCCACCCTCACTCATTTTCACCAGGCTGGGGCAGGGGGTTGGAGAGCGGGAGGGGGTGCAGGATCTGGGCTTGAGGTGTGGAGCTGAGGGGTTTGGAGTGTGGGAAGGGGCTCTGGGCTGAGCCTGAGGGAGGGAGTTGAGGTGCAGGAGGGGGTGTGGGCTCTGGGAGGGAGTTTGGGTGTAGGAGGGGGTGAGGGGTCAGGCTCTGGGAGGGATTTTGGGTGCGGGACGTAGGCTCTGGGCTGGGGCAGGGGGTTGAGGTGAGGGGGGTGGCACTTACCTTGGGCAGCTCCTGAAAGTGACCGGCACATCTGTCTAGCAGCGGCTACTAGGCGGCAGGGCCAGGGGTCTCCACGTGCTGCCCCAGCCCACAGGCACCACCCCAGCAGCTCCATTGGCCACAGTTCCCTGGCCAACGAGAGCTGTGGAGTCGGCGCATGTCCCTGTGGCCCCTGGAGGAGGCAGGGGGTTTCCATGTGCTGCCCCTGCCTGCAGGCTCTGTTTCTGCAGCTCCCATTGGTCTGCCTTAGCCCTGCTGCGCCGCCGGACTTTTAACATCTAAAATCTCCCAGTTTGGCATCAGTAGCCTCTGGGAGATAGGGCCTGATTCCAGGAGACTCCCGGTGAAACTGGGAGGGTTGGCAACCCTAGTGGGGACAGCGGGTAGTGGGGGTGCAAGGACACATGGGGATGGGAGGAGTGGGGGTGGCTGGACACACGGGGATGGGAGGAGGGGAGGCATCTGAGTGGGGGTGAAGGGACACACGGTCTCCTCCCCCATCTGACCTTGGCCTGCCAGTTGAGGACGAGGCACTGAGCCAGCCTGGCCACAGTGTGGCAGGGGAAGGAGGCAGAGCAGTGCAATCTGGACCTGCTGCCTCTCTGCTCAGCCACCAGCCAGCTGCCCACGTCCACCCATGCCAGTGTGGTGCTGCCGTTCGTCCCTGGCCCACCACTTCAGGTGAACCCCAACAGGCAGGGGATGGACCTGGCCACCGGGGAGCCAGTCTGTGGGGCATGGTGGGGATGGAAGGGAATTGCCCCCAGAGGTTCAAGTCGAGACTGAGGACATCTGAGATCTGTCCTGTATTTTTGAAATACAATGTTGGCAGCCCTACTGCAATACCAAGGGGTTGGAGACATCCTAGCCCAGTCCTGAGTCCTGGAGCTTGTGAGATATAACAGGATCCACAGCCCATGCTATTTTGGCTGCAGGCCTATAGGGCACGGAAATCCAGGCTGGCCTCCTAGATCGTCTGACACCCATTAGACTAGCCCTCTGCTGCCAGGGCACTCACCTCAGTCCAGCTGGCACTGCAGATGGCTTCGGCAGCAGCGTTAAGATCATCTGGCGAGGCCACGCGTCTCTTCATCACTGTCTGGATAAAATCCACCGTGTAGAAAAAGGCAGAGAAGGCCTGATGCCAGGGAGAGAGGTGGTGAGAAAGCAGAAGCTCACTAGCACAGCCCTCAATTTCCCTGTTCAGACACAAAGGCCGGGCTTGTTGATTCAATGTGGGAGCAGAGTTTGGGGTATATTCATCTCACCCGCAGGGGGCAGCACTCTTGCTGCTAACCACTGCGCTGAGCATACCCAAGGCCCCATTCCCATTCCAGCAACCTCCTTGCACCTAGAGCCTAATTCTCCAGCTGCAGGATAGAAGGGGCTCCCATAGCATTCAGTAGGAGACTCGGGCTCCAGGGCTCTGGGCTGCCCCATGCACAATACGCTGGAGCCAGCACTAACAGTCAGAGGCTGCCGGCTGCCCACTAGACCTGCAACCTCGGGACACTTACAATGAAGTTTCCCGAGAGGTCGGGCTGGAAAACCCCGTCGAAGGAGCAGCTGGAGAAGCCGCAGCTGGTGAAATTGAAGAGACTGTCCACATGCAGGCGGCACTGGGCCGTGTTCCCGGATCCGTCCATGCTGATGGTACGTTGGGGATCGTAGCTGTCAGGCTTCTCAGCTGCCGTGCAGGGAGAGTTGTAGACGTCTTGGAGCGGGAAGTTCCTTTGATAGCCTTTGGGCCAGCAGGGGTTGGACACATTTGTTTTGTAGCCGCCAGCCTGTTGGGCAAAGAAAAGGTACCACACAAGCCTGTCTTTGTCTGCAGCTACCACAGCCATGAGGCGGTCTAGGGCCAGGCAGTGCAGTGTAGTGGGTGGAGTCAAGGACTGGCATTCAGAAACACTGCCCCCCAGTTCTGCCCCTGATCCACCGTGCATCACGGTGAGCCAATCATGTCCCTGCTGCATGCCTCAGTTTCCCCAGCCGTAAAATAGGGGGATCCGCCCTCACAGGGGCTGCAAGGTTTCAGTAGTGATGGTGCTCTGACAAGATAGTGTCCAACCCTATGTGTCCATGGCTGTCTCTGAAGGCAGGGAGGTGGCAGCTCAGCCCCGGAAGATGAGTAACTCCTAACTGGCACAGCCTATGCTGGCAACAAAGAGCAGCGGGGAGGAGACCTGGCTTTCCTCAGGGGTCCCTTCCAGAGCACCAAAGGAGTTGAACTAACGTGCGTGATGTGCACCGTGCCCGGCTCTGCATCAGCACCAGTCGCATGGGGGAGGCTGCAGAGCATGTTTGAAATTCCCAGACTTTCGAAGCCCCCGGGTTCAAACCCCGTGAAGGGAGCTCAGCCCCCAGGTTCAAACCCCGTGAAGGGAGCTCAGCCCCCAGGTTCAAACCCCGTGAAGGGAGCTCAGCCCCCAGGTTCAAACCCCGTGAAGGGAGCTCAGCCTCCATCCTTGGGAGGGCGATAACAGAGCCGTGAGCATTTCCTATCGCTCAGGGGGGTGGCGCTCCCATGGCGAGGGGAAAAGCCCTTCTGGTCGCTGTCATGTGCGTCTGCACTCGGGCACCCTAGCTATGCCGCTGTAGCGCCCATAGGGGGCACCCGGCTGAGCCCTCCCTGCTCCGTCGGGAATTCTAGGCCCCTCAGCATGGGTTGTAACAGGCTGAGCCTTGGCTCCCCGCTAACGAGCTGCAGTTCACTACTGCTGCTCCAGGTTGTGGGGACGTGGGGATCGGGGGGAGAGGAGCAGAACATGCTCCAGAGCGGGGCAAGCACCCTCCCTGCTCTTTGCAAAGCACCTGGTGACCTGAACCCGGAGCCCTGTGTGTAGCAGCCTGGGTGGGAACATGGCGTGGGGGGCTGGTGGTTGAGGAGGGAGCGGGGATGAATGCTGGGAGCTCGCCCTGCAGGCCATTGAGGAGAGCCCGCTGGGGCAGAGCCAGGCCTCCGTACCTTCATGACCTTGGAGAACATCCTCCTGAGGATCTGGTCCCTGCCGTAGCACAGGAAGCTGTGGGTGTACACCCTGTACGTCTGTCCGTAGAGCCGCAGCGTCACCCCGCTCTGGGGGTCCTCGATCCGCTTCTGGGTTTCAAAGGTGATCTGGGTAGAGGCTCCCCCCAAGTCCATGGCCCCCAGTGTGGGTCTCTTTGGCCGGAACCACTGCCCGATCCAGCCGTACTGTGGGGAGGGGGGACGGAAGCAAAGTCACAGAGATGGTTAATTGCGTGGCTCAGACCATGCAGAATGCCCGTCCGCTCTTGGCTGGCTTCAGAACAAGACGCCGGTGCTAGAGGAGCACAACGATGCATGCAGGGCCCGATCCTGCACCGGCTGGCAGCGCTCCCGCCAGCCGCAAACTGCTAGGGCACAGTCGAGCGAGGTGTGAGCACCGTCCACACTCACTGACCTCTCTTGGGGTGAGGGGGCTCAGCACCCTGCTGCCATGGGGCGCAATAGCTTGCAGAGGAGGGTCCCTGCTGGAGAAGGAAGAGGGGCTGGCTCATGGTCAGTAGCTTCCTTTGGACACAAGAACCCCAAGAGGTCATTCTGCCTAAGGCTGGGGCCAGGCAAGGCATTCTGCAAGTCCCGGTAGCTGCGTACGTGTCACTGCAGGCCTCTCAGTCGCGCATGGTCGGCTCCCGTTGAAGGCAGCAGGAGCTGCATGCATGCAGCAGGGGGACAGTTTGATCCCAGCAGGTTCCTACCCCCTGCCTCCACTGCACCTCCATGGCTGAGCCAACAGCACGTGCTGGGTACTCCCCCGCTCCCTAACTGCAGCTCCAGAATGGATGGAGCAGTCTCCGGGCATGAAGCTGATCCCAGTTTTCCTTGCTGAACCGGTGAGGGAGACCTCTGCATTTCTACCCAGTTCAAGATGGACGTTCCGTGAGCAGATCCACCAGGGGCTATGTTAAAAGCAGCCTCCAGATTCCCTTGGGCACTGGAGAGAATCAGTCGCTGCTGGGGACTGAATGAGACCAATGCCGGGAAGGTGGAAGGAAAATCCAGCCCCTTCATGTTCATTGCAAGGATCAGGTCCCACTGTTTTCCTCGAGACTGGCTAGAGACCTGGGCTATTTGCTACTTCTATACAGCAAACCCAGGCCATGCGCCGCAGCGTCCCTAGCTAGGTTTTTAGACGGTTGCCCATCACCGTGGTATCTGACCGACACGTAGAGCCATTCAACTTGTTTGCGCGTCTGAACAACAGCTGCCATTGGCCGGTAACATTAATAACACCTGGCACTTGCAGAGGCTTCTAACACGCAGCTCTCCTGATGCTCTACGGAGAAGGGCCAGTATTGGTGTCCCCACCTCCAAGGGGCAGCGTTAAAAAGGGTCCAGACCGCAAGCATGTGTCAGACCCTCTGCTTAACAGCACTAGCCTTTCAAGTGGTCTCAACAGGGCTTTGGCATTCCCACCTCAGTGCAGTGAATGCAGGAGGAGGGGGTGAATTCACATCTCTGGCCCAGTGGTCTCCACAAAGCGGAAGTTTCTCAGCAGCACTCTGCCTATGCAAGGGACAAGGTAGCTGTTTTTAAAGAGGAAAACCTAGGTCCTAGGTAATGAGGCAGCCATGGAGAAATGGGCTTTTTCTCTTCCCCGCTATGCCAGCTACCTGTGTGGAGTAGACAGGCTTGCAGGCGAATGATGGGGTGAGTCCATGTCTCGATGGGCACTGGAAGGGACCGTCCTAGGAAGCCAGTCCTGCTGGGCATACCTTGATGAAGTTCTCCAGGAGATAGTTAGCTGTGACCCAGCCAAACAACCCCTCGTCTTCACCCGACAGAATTTTTGCCCCCCGAAAGTCAAAGGGGTACGACTTCAGCGTTGAGGTCACTGCGCTGAGGACGCTGTCTGAGGCCGTCGAGTTGGTGAGGCTATAGGAGACACAAAGCAATGCTTCACTGCGAGAGAAAAGAAGCAAATGTCTGCACCAAGGGGATCAAACCGTGAGCCACTCCCCAAACCACCCAGCACAGTCAGGGCCGTGGAACGCGGGGCAAAGGGAGACAGCTCTGCAACCTCCCTCCCTCAGAGGGCAATGAAAGGCAGTGGTTATTCTAATGCATGCCACAGCTATGGCATACGAGGGACCAAGCAAGCATCGCTTCAGCAATCCAGGAGAAAGGCTGCCCGAGCCCCCTTCAACAGTGAAACCGGCCACTGCACGGGGCTTAGGTGGGACTTAAATAGTACCCGGACCTGGAGCTGTCCCGCTGCACAGGGCTGAACTAGTCACAGACCTGGAGGGTCTCTACGTTTCCACGCGGGACCCGAGCCACAAAATCTCAGTTCAGTTTCTTCTCCCCAGTACAGCATGGAAGACTGAGTGAGCCCCTCAGCCGGACTAGCGCTTGCCTTGGCCATCATTCCCTCCTGCCGGCATTACAGACAGGCACCAGCCAGGGTCTTGCCATTGCTCGTCCGGCAAGCATTCTACGCTTACCTCCACTATTGCTGACTGGGCAGCGCCCTTGCTGTGTTAGGGCAGGGTGGGGAGAAGCGTTGATTCATAAGCCTGCATTGGCCAGAGAAGGTTCATTCCTTCCTTCCTGTGAGCCATGTTAGATGGGCTTCTTGCTTGGGTGGGGACATGTGGCTCCCCAATCCGTGCAGATCTAATGCAGGATATTTATCCTGCATTGGACAAAGGTGACCCAGGGGCCCAGGGAGGGCTGCGGGACTCATGAGGAAGGGGAGCACTTCTAACTCCACCCAGCTTCCCCTTACAGAAAAGGAGAGGTGGAGGACCCTGTGCTGGTCTAGCCTATTCTCCACACCACCCTTTCCAGCCAATAGAGCAACAGATCTAACCCCTCTGGGGTTCATTTGCAATAACGTAGAACATGCACTTTGCAGGATTTGAAAAAGGATCACACCTTTATGGAGGAGAAAACCCAGGGACATATTTGGAGCAAAACATTTTTATAGGGATGATAAACCCTCCTGCACCAGGGCAGGTCCAACCTGTAACTTCCCGGGTCAGGAAGAAACTTCTCCTATGGGCCAGTTATTCCATTAATGTCCACTGGGGGGCTCCCTGCCCCCTCTCAGGAAGCTGATGGGCTCGGGTGGTTGGAGACAAGGCGCTGAGCCAGATGGACCAAGGGTGACAATTCACATGTTCCCGTGCTCAGCCGCGCCTCTCCAGGCAACAGGGCTGCACAGATGGGTGGTGGAAGAGTTTAACCCAAGCACATCCCCTTTAAAGACCAGAGCCCTGGCCTGGCTCGGGCCCTGGCAAGAGGGAGGGGGTTCGACAGCAGACGACAGCAAAAGCTCACTTCAGCAGCCTCATGCCCGCGGTGGCCCCCAGGTAGAGGGGGGTGAGTGGATGCCTTTCCCTGGGGACGTCGCTCACAGCCTGGTCGAGACATTGTTTGAGGCTCTTGCCGGCGGCCGGGGGGTCCTCGGCATAGCTGGAAATCCCACCACCTGCAGGCGAGATGAAAACGGGCACTGGTCTCTGGCCGCTTGGTCCAGGGGCATGCTGAGGAACTGGGGAGCTGTGCTGAGCGTCAGCAACTGCCGGGCCGGGAAGGGAGTGCGGGGATGGAGAGCGACTGTGGCTCTAACCGGCCAGCTGCCCCAGCAGAGGCGCACCCCAAGAGGCGCCCCTAGCCTCCACCCGCACGACAGCTGTGACCCAAACCCTCCTGCAGGGATGGTGTGGGGGAGCAAGAGACGTCCCCCAGGATGGGAGCCCACCATGGGCCTTATGCAAACACAGCACGCAGCATGGGTGGTCTTGGCTTGCATACTCCAGCCAATCCCATTTGTTCTCTTTCTTCAGTAGGGGCAGCCGGGGTGGGGTGGGGGGGTTGTGCCCTCTTCCCAAGCCTGTGCCAGCTCCTTTTAGGGAGGGGACCACGGGGCTTTCCTCACTGTAAGGCAGCTCCGTTCTCTCCAGGCCGGTCAAAGGGCCGGCGTGGTGGAGCCTTGGCTGGGTTTTTGCAGCTGTACACACACAGCTGAGAAGGTGGGAAGGGAAAACACACCCAGGCTTGTGGGTGAGTCGGCACAATCCTCTACTACAGTCGGGTTATTTTGTGCCCATCGTGTCACGCCCAGGCACATATAACAAGGGCTGGGATTAGCCATTCCAACGTCCAAACAATACAGCCACTTCTGCTTTCCACCCAACACAAAATCCCCCGCCAGCTGAAAGCCAGGCTGAACCAGGGGAACCCCGGCTCGGGCAGATGGCAAGGGGAGCCACCCTCCCTCTCGTTCCCAGGAGTTCAACCCTAGGCCAGGCAGTCAGAGCTCACGGGCTTGTCCCATGTGGCATGGCAGGATTCAGCCCCATGCTAGCAATGACCATGCTTAAAGGTGGCTGTCACCCCGAGGATTCTGGGAGAGGATCTCTGGCTGGCATGAGCGGAGCCATAGGATAAAATGCACCGTATACAGCAGCATCCCTCCTACAGCTCCACCTATGTTATAAGCACAGTGGCAGCCCCTGGAGCGATGCACCCTGGGTCATCCTACTGCACAGAGGGCTGGGAGAAAGAAGGCCCAGCTGACTGGGTAACACAGGCCCGGTTAGGAGGCCCAGCTACGCAGTACGGAAGCTGTGAGTTTAATCGGGGACAGGACGGGAATGGTGCCAGCCTCCATCCTGGCCAGACCAAAGCTCCATCCGGCTGCAGGTTTGGACCACATGGCCCATGCAGAGTACACAGGGACTACAGGCAGCTGGATCACCGCGTGGTTACAGACTCACTTAGACAGTCCAGTGCAGACAGGACTCCAGGCCATTCTGACCCTGGGATTCCCAGATGTGCTGGACAAGAGGTGTCACACCTGCCTCCCCGCTCCCCAGACACACACGCTAGCCTCTCTCTCAGCTGAGCTCCGGGAACAGGCTGCAGGGGATGGAGTGGCTGAGTTCAATGCCTGGTTTAATAAAGCATGGGCAACCCAGCCCCTGCCAGCAGCTCAGTGCCAAGAGAAGGTGTACTGACGAGAGGACTTGACCGAATTGTTTGCCATGTTCCAGGCCCATGTCCCGACATTCACAAGGGGAGCTCAGGGGAGGGACCCATCCTTTGCCAAGCACAGCTGACAAGCCTGAAGTACACAGAGCTACTGCAGCATGTTTGTAATGACACGACCCGGGAGGGAGGGGGGGTTGTTGACAGTGTGGGGAATCGAACCTGGGACCTCGTGATCTAAAACCATGGCCCTACTGCCAGAGCTAAGAGACCCAGCTCTGCAGACCGCCCTGTTGCAGGCTCATGAATCTCTGTATGTGGCCCAGTCACTACTAGAGGGGACAGAGTGCCACGCAGAGAGGGGGTGGGGGATATTTTCAACCTTATCCTGGGATGATGGGCATGGAAATGATGCAGGCTGGATTTTGGCTGTGGTATGGGTGAGGCTCAGAGATGATCGTTGCAGTTCTGAGGTCCACTCCTCAAATGCAGAGTGGGAGGGGAAAAGGTTTGAGGGGCCAAATGTCTGGCATCAGCATTAGCGTGCGATGGGGCACGTGCTTCTGCCGGTGCGTGCACGTCTGGGAGAGCCACAAACACCCGAGGAGCGTGGTGCTGTTTGGCTAGGGCACACAAGGCAGCCTGGCATAAAGACTTACACGGGATGAGTCCAGGATTGCTGTATGACTCACAAATGGCAGAGACTTGAGTGAATTATGTGGATCATCCCAAATGAGTGCTGGTGAACCCTGTATACCCCATTCATATACACAGCCCTGGGAGCAGGTACCTTTATCATTCTGTTTTAAAACCAAGACCATCCACAGTGTGTTCTAAAACCCCGTCTTGGTTAATGAAAGCCAAACTCCAGGAAATTAGCAACAACATAACGAAGCTCAGCTCAAATCTTCTGCCCAGGCTTTGACTGTATCAAAGATTCGGCCGTTAGGACTGCTCAGCCCACACCCTAAATCCTCAATCTCCAAAACAGTATGCCAACATTTTTATGGCTGACTTAGAACAACGCTTCCTCAGCTCTAGTCTCCTAACGCCCCTACTCTACTTGCGTTACATTGATGACATCTTCATCATCTGGACCCATGGGAAGGAGGCCCTTGAGGAATTCCACCAGGATTTCAACAATTTCAACCCCACCATCAACCTCAGCCTGGACCAGTCCACACAAGAGATCCACTTCCTAGACACTACAGTGCTAATAAGCAATGGTCACATAAACACCACCCTATACCAGAAATCTACTGTCCGCTATACTTACCTACATGCCTCCAGCTTTCATCCAGACCACATCTACCATTGTCCACAGCCGAGCTCTAAGACAACTGCATTTGCTCTTATGCCTCAGACAGAGAAAACACCTACAGGATCTCTATCAAGCGTTCTTAAAAGTACAAAACCCACCTGGTGAAGTTAAGAAACAGATTGACAGATCCAGAAGGGTACCCAGAAGTCACCTACTACAAGACAAGCCCAACAAATAAAGTAACAGAACGCCACTAGCTGTCACCTACAGTCCCCAACTAAAACCTCTCCAGCACATCATCAAAGATCTACAACCTATCCTAAAGGACGATCCCTTACTCTCACAGACCTTGGGAGACAGGCCAGTCCTCGCTTACAGACAACCCCCCAACCTGAAACAAATACTCACCAGCAACTACACACCACACAACAAAAACACTAACCCAGGAACCAAACCCTGCAACAAACCCCATTGCCAACTCTGTCCACATATCTATTCAAGGGACACCATCATAGGACCTAACCACATCAGCCACACCATCAGGGGCTCATTCACATGCACATCTACCAATGTAATATATGCCATCATGTGCCAGCAGTGCCCCTCTGCCATGTACATTGGCCAAACTGGACAGTCTCTACGCAAAAGAATAAATGGACACAAATCTGACATCAGGAATTACAACATTCAAAAACCAGTAGGAGAACACTTCAACCTCCCTGGTCACTCAATAACAGACTTAAAAGTGGCAATTCTTCAACAAAAAAACCTCAAAAACAGACTCCAACATGAAACTGCAGAACTGGAATTAATTTGCAAACTGGACACCATCAAATTAGGCCTGACTAAAGACTGGGAGTGGATAAGTCATTACAAAACCTAATTTTACCATACTAATTTCCCCCTACTGTTACTCACACCTTCTTGTCAACTGTTTGAAATGGACCACCTTCATTACCACTACAAAAGTGATTTTTCCTCCCTTGGTATTCTACTGATAAATTGTCTTGTTAGACTGACTCCCCCACCTGGTAAGGCAACTCCCATCTTTTCATGTACTATGTATAAATATACCTGCTACTGTATCTTCCACTCCATGCACCTGATGAAGTGGGTTTTAGCCCATGAAAGCTTACGCCCAAATAAATTTGTTAGTCTCTGAGGTGCCACAAGGACTCCTCGTGGTTTTTGCTGATACAGACTAACATGGCTGCTACTCAGAAAACCACTCTCCAGAACGCTGCTCTCACCTCCCTTATGTCCAGGTGGGGAAACAAATCAAATAGTTCCATAATAGCCAGTGTATCTAGTACAATTCTGGGCCCAATTCTCTCCTGTCTTGCACCTTGTGTGGTCATTTGTGGCTGTCATTTTTGATCTGTTACCACTCTGCACTGCTATAAGCAATGGCACAAGGTAGTGGCCAAGTAAGCTCTGCATCCAATTTGCTGGTGGCCCAAGGGGTGTAACCCCATTGAAATCAATGGAGCCCACATCTACTAAATCCAGAATTTGACCTTATAAGGTAGAGATGAAAACCATGGCACAACACAGACACTTCAGTAAAACAGACTCAGTCCCACTCCCTGGGGATGTTGGGTTATTCCACCAGCTCTAATTCTTCATCACAATAATCCTTTAGGGTTGCCAACTTTCTAATTGCGGAAAACCCAACACCCTTTCCCCGCCCCTGCCCCGAGGCCCTGACCTCTGCTCACTCCATCCCCACTCCCTTGATTGCTTGCTCTCCCCTACCCTCGCTCAATTTCTCTGCAAGGCACAAGCAGGCATCAAGAGAAGGCCAGGAGCTGCAACAGTTTGAATGTGGGAGATGGAATGTGTGCAGGACGGGGTTTGGGGTACGGGCTCCAGGCAGTTCTGGCTGCTGTGGTTCGCGGGGGCTCCGGGACTGAGGTGCTGACCTCAGGTGGCCCCTTAAATAGCAGCTACACCAGTGCTGCCCCCGCATTTCTTGGGGACAGAGGAAGTCTGCATGGCTCCTGGGAAGTGGTAGCATGTCCGGCTCCTAGGTGGAGGGGTGGCCAGGGGGACTGTGTGTGCTGCCCCACCTGCAGGCACAGCTCCAAGCACTGGCTCTGCAGCTCCCATTGGCCATGGCGTTCCTGGTCAATGGGTGCTGCAGAGCCGGCGCTCGGGGTGGCGCCTGCCGGTGGGGGTAGCGCATGGAGCTCTACTGGCCACCCCCACACCTTGGAGCCGACATGCCGGCCGCTTCCTGGGAGCCGCACGGAGCCGCGTATGGAGTCTGCCTTAACCCCGCTGTGGCCAACCGGACTTTTAGTGGCCCGGTCAGGTGTGCTGACCAGAGCTGCCAGGGTCTCTTTTCAACCGGGTGTTCCGGTTCAAAACCGGACACCTGGCAACCCTAATAACCTATAGTTTGGCAGGGAAGGCACTGTGAATTACAAGGCTTGTAAAAGTCACTAGCCTGATTCTTCTCTCACCATGGGGTAGAATTAGGAGCAACGGCACTGAAGTCAATGGAGTTACACTGTTGTAAGCCAGACAAGAAGCAGGCCCAGCCCAGCCAGTCTGAAGTCGCCAACAGTACCCAGACAGCGCCCACTACAGAGCCAGGTGACGTAGCACAAGCAATTAATTGACTCCTACCTTCCACGTCGCACATGCTGTGCTGGCTGACAATCCCCGTGTCATTCTCTTTGTCCGCAGGCCACTTGTAGACGAACATGGCAGTGTGGGAGGAGCCGGCGTCCAGAACGATTCCATACTGCGTGCACAGGGAGAGAGGGGGAAAGGCTCAGGCTGGAACCGAGGCCGGTGCGGAGCAGCAGCACGTGAATTCTGCTACCGTCGAGTCCCACAAGATGCTCCCAAAGGGCCTGATGTGCAGCCATTTAGAGGGAAATTTGGAAGACTAGAAGCCCTGCTTTGCGTTTCCTATTGGCCAGAGACTGCAAGGCCATTTCCCTTCCAAGAATCACCCCGGGCATGAAACGCAATGAGCATCTTCCGGTAGAAAGACAAGCTGAGCACAGTGGGGCCAGAGGCAGATGAGCTCTGCACCCACCGTGCACTGACACAAGCTCTTCTGGGGACCCTGCACATTGCCTAACCGCAGCCGATTGGCTGGAGATTCGGCTTGAGGCATCATGGTCCAAATGGAGCGTATGGGCCGGGAGTTCCGGACTCTGCCACTGACTGAACCGGGGGGCGGAGGGGGCGCATATGGGGCCAATCAGTGCCTTGACTGAGCAGGTTCATTGACAGGGTGATGACAACACAGGAAGCTGCCAGAGCCTTGCCTACATTAGGGCTCCCAGTGGTGCTAACCCCGGTGCATCAGAAGCAGAGGGAGCATGGATGGGAAGTAAGATTCCCTAGAATGAAGTCCCAGTGAGACCCCAGGATAAGGGCACAGGCAAGTGAGTCAACAGTGTGCCCTTGTTGCCAAGAAGGCCAATGGCATTTTGGGATGTATAAGTAGGGGCATAGCCAGCAGATCGAGGGACGTGATCGTTCCCCTCTATTCGACATTGGTGAGGCCTCATCTGGAGTACTGTGTCCGTTTTGGGCCCCACACTACAAGAAGGATGTGGATAAATTGGAGAGAGTCCAGCGAAGGGCAACAAAAATGATTAGGGGACTGGAACACATGACTTATGAGGAGAGGCTGAGGGAACTGGGATTGTTTAGTCTGCAGAAGAGAAGAATGAGGGGGGATTTGATAGCTGCTTTCAACTACCTGAAAGGGGGTTCCGAAGAGGATGGTTCTAGACTATTCTCAGTGGTAGAAGAGGACAGGACAAGGAGTAATGGTCTCAAGTTGCAGTGGGGGAGGTTTAGGTTGGATATTAGGAAAAACTTTTTCACTAGGAGGGTGGTGAAACACTGGAATGCGTTACCTAGGGAGGTGGTAGAATCTCCTTCCTTAGAAGTTTTTAAGGTCAGGCTTGACAGAGCCCTGGCTGGGATGATTTAATTGGGGATTGGTCCTGCTTTGAGCAGGGGGTTGGACTAGATGACCTCCTGAGGTCCCTTCCAACCCTGATATTCTATGATTCTAAGTATCTGGATTCTGATCATTGGTTTGGCCCCTCCTAATCCCAGCTGGATGGTAGCCCCATCCTTCCCTAACTCCTGTACAGTTCTCAGCATTAACCTTCTTTTTGAGTTCTTTCCCTTTACTTTTCTCTCCCTACCACTGAGACAGCCACACCCTGTTTGACGTCCTTCCTAGCAGGGAATTACAGGGAAGTGAAACTGCCTGGTTAATCGCCTTGCTTTTGCCATTCATTACTTATTACAAAGGGCTCCCTCCCTCCTCTAGGCAAGGCGAGCTGCTTGCTTCCCATCTGCAAGGATCAAGAGACCCGTGTGGGGACTGCAGCTCTGGCTCCAAAGAAGGATTGAGAGTTCACTAATTAATTCTTTGCCCATGAATGGATTTGCCATTCTTCTATAAATAGATCCACCTCTTTCCTCTCAGACAAGATTTCCACAGCACCCAAAAAAGAAAGCCAGAGCAGATTCAGCTTTCTGTTGTTCCGGGGCATCCCCAGTGTACTGCTCTGCTCACCCACCTCCGCAGAATGGGGCTGAATTTCATCTCTGTCAAATTTATGCTTTGGGCTTTTCTTCGAGCTCGAAAATCCTGCCACCAAACCCTGTGCAAAACCAAACTGCTCTGGGCTTGTGTACACTGGAAAGTTGCACTGATTGAATTGTGATTTTTAACGACTGAAGAAGGCTGTGTGGACACCCCGATTTTGGTTTAAACCAGGCTTATTGTGGTTTAGGCCCAGTCGATTAGGAATTAGCTTTCAAGAGGTGAACCGTGTATAAGTATCCGACCCTGATCAACCAAGTAACTTTATTCTGAGCATATTTACTGTTAAAACACCACAGGTGGAATTTACCCTGTGCATCAGGCCAATAAGAGGCCTAAGCATTGTTTAAGGCCATTGGTTTAAACATGGGTTTGTCTACATGGGGACATCCAGAAAAATTAATCCAAATTAACTCAAGTGTGAATTTAAAGTGGATTGGTTAAACTGCAGCAAGCCCCCATGTGGATGCTCTGATTCAGAATTAAAGTTGACTTAATTCAGTTTAGCTTAATTCACTTCCAAAGTGAATTACACTAAGCTGAATTAAGGCCACTTTAATTCTGAATCAGAGGGTCCACACAGGCACTTAATGCAGTTTAACCAATCCATTTTAAATTCACACCTTTAGTGAAGTTGCATTAATTTTTCTGAGTTCCCCATGTAGACGAGCCCTAAACTGTGTGTTTGCCATCCTTTCTAGCAGGTAATTAAAGGGTTTACTGTAGGGAAGTGGCCTCAGGCTAGCCCTCTGTGCAGGGGTAAATTTTACCGTCTCATTGGGGTCCTGGGGAATTCACACTGGGGCCCCACTTAAGTCTCTATGGGGAGACCAGAGTCTTTGCTCTGTTTCTCCTTTGATGTGTGCTCTCCAGTGCAGGCACAGTCCCCTGCACTGAGCACCCAGGCTCCAGCCAGAGCTAGCGGGAGAGCTATAGTTAGTTTCTCCAGTTTTATTTTCTCCCCCCATTCCCTGGCTGATTCTTCCCACCTCCCGCTCCTCCTCCTGCTGCAGTCTGAGCACACTGCCCACCTAGTACTTTCATCACCGGGCCATCTAGGCACCAAGACACGTGAAGCCCCAGCTGCTCTTCTGTCACTGCGGTTACCCCTGCTCTGCCGGACACATATGGACAAAGCAAGCAGCCGCGAGGGAGAGACATGGCCCTGTCTGTTCCTCTCCCTCGGGCCAGGGCAAGAGGGGAGAAAAGACCAGCAGGGCAACACGAAAGGGCCTGGGCCCTCGGCGCTGGGATTGCGTCTCCAGCTCGGATGCTGACAGCCTTGCCTATGCCGAGTTTGTAGTAGCCTTAGACGTGTTTTTCTGGATGGGCCCGAGCTCGGGTTTTAGAAACAGCTGCGGTGCTGGGCTCTGCCTGTGAGGATGGGGAAGAGAGGGGCCAGGAGAGAGCCCGGGGCCTGGAGGAGACAGATGCGGTAAATGAAAGCAGGCAGAACTTTGCTGCAGGGACCTTTGGAGGAGAGGGGAGATAGGGAAGCAGCTTAGTGGCCTTATCCTTCACCACTATCCTCATCCCCCCAATCCACAAGGAAGCCCCACACCCCCACCTGGGAACCCTCGTTACCCCCCCCACACACACACACAGATGGGTCCTTGCACAGGCTCTGCCAATGGAATCCCTGCCTTTATCCCCCCAGGCCAAAGGGAACCCCGCTCCTGGGTAAGGCCCTAGGCTAGAAAATGCTGGCTAAGACAGAGATAAGTGGCTGGGCTGGGCTGCACAGCACGAGCTGGGAGGAACCATGACCAAGCAACCTTCTGGCTAACGCGGCGTCCCCTACGCCAGGATGGGGCCTGAATTTATGCCAACACCCGCCCTTCCCCCATTCTCCAAGGGAAGGGCCCCACTCTAGTACCCAGCTCTTCAACAGCATTTTTCACCAATAGATCTCAAAGCTCCTATACTCAGGAGAGCAGTGTCATAATCGCCATGGTACAGAGGGGAAACTGAGGCATGGGATAGGTGAAGTGACCTGCCCAATGTCATCCAGGTGGCCAATGACAGAGCCAGGAACAGAACCCATGTTTGAAGTCCCCAGCTGGTGCTCCAACTATGAGGTAACATTAGCTCCCAGTACTTTCCTAACCTCCCTGGTATAATACACCCATTGCCAGAGCAAGTAACCCCAGAGCTGATGGGTAGGCATGGATGATGGCCTAACCCCAGCCAGTGCAGGCTTGTTCACTGGAGCGTATCGCAGTGCTGGGCTCTGTAAAACAAGCTGTTTCCAATTCCAATATATCTTTTTTGAGATGGGGAGACCACATCTGGTACGCCCACATCTTGAATCCTGTGTGCAGATCTGGTCATCCTGCCTCAAAAAAGATACATTGGAATTGGAAAAGGTTCAGAAAAGGACAACAAAAACGATCAGGGGTATGGAACGGCTTCCGTATGAGGAGAGATTAATAAGACTGGGACTTTTCAGCTTGGAAAAGAGATGACTCAGGGAGGATATGATAGAGGTGTATAAAATCATGACAGGTGCGGAGAAAGTAAATAAGGGAGTGTTATTTGCTCCTCATAACACAAGAACTAGGGGTCACCCAATGAAATGAATAGGCAGCAGGTTTAAAACAAAGAAAAGGAAGTATTTCTTTACTCAACGCACAGTCAACCTGTGGAACTCTTTGCCAGAGGATGTTGTGAAGGCCAAGACTATAATAGGGTTCAAAAAAGAACTAGATAAGTTCATAGAGGATAGGTCCATCAGTGGCTATTAGCCAGGATGGGTAGAGAAGGTGTCCCTAGCCTCTGTTTGCCAGAAGCTGGCAATGAGCAATAGGGGATGGATCACTTGATGGTTACCTGTTTGGTTCATTCCCTCTGGGGCACTTGGCATTGGCCACTGTCGAAAGACAGGGTACTAGGCTAGATGGAGCATTGATCTGACCCAGTATGGCCGTTCTTAAGTTAATCAAATATGCCCAGGGAGCCAGTCTGCTGAGTGCTAAGGAAGAGGGCACTGTTGTTCCGAGATTAAGTACACCAGAAAGTAACAAATGCCGGAGAAATTCAGAGAGAATTGGCCGCTCATGGATCGAAGATACGGTGTCAGATTGTTTCATCACAGTGGCACTACCTGGAAATATTTTCTTGAATTAACATGTTCTAAATGTGTTGTAAAATAGTGGTATGACACAAAGAAGGAACTAGCCCCAGCTGTGCAAGAGGGAATGTTTATAGCTCATCCTGCTACCAGTATTGTCTCATTATTTCTTTGTACTCCCCCTTCCGTCTGTATCCATCTGTTGTCTCTTGTCTTATACTTAGATTGTAAGCTCCTTGGGACAGGGACTGTCCTTTGGTCAGGGGTGAAAGTAAGTCTAGAGACTTACCAGTACGGGGCTGGGCTGGGGCCGGCTCTGGCCCCCGGAAGGGGCGGGGCCTCGGGCGGAAGGGACGGGGCTGGGGGAGGTCAGCGCCAGCCCCGGCCCACCCTGTACCGGCAAGCGACTCCTTCCCCCTCCCCAGGGTAACAGCAGCAGCCGGCAGCTCTGGCAGCAGTTTAAAGGGCCCTGAGTGATAGTGGCGGCCGGAGCCCTGGGCCCTTTATATCGTCCCCGGAGCCCAGCTGCTGCTTCCCCAGGGCTCCGGCAGCAGCGCTCCGGGGACTGGGCTCCGGCCGCCACTACCGCCCCGGGCCCTTTAAATCGTCCCCGGAGCCTGCTGGAGCCCCGGGGAAGTGGCGGCAGGCCTCCGGGGACGGTTTAAAGGGCCCAGGGCTCCGGCCGCCGCTACCGCCCCGGGCCCTTTAAATCGTCCCCGGAGCCTGCTGGAGCCCCGGGGAAGTGGCGGCAGGCCTCCAGGGACGATTTAAAGGGCCCAGGGTTCCGGCTGCCGCTACCGCCCCGGGCCCTTTAAATCACCGCCCCAGCCCCGCCGCCGCTACTCTCAATCTTTCCAGACAACTGTACCCCTTTCAGGAGTCTGATTTGGCTTGCGGATCCCCAAGTTTCACCTCACTTAAAAACTCCTTTCTTACAAAATCAGACATAAAAATACACAAAAGTGTCACAGCCCCACTGTTACTGAATAACGGCTGACTGTCTCACTTTTACCTTATAATTATAAAATAAATCAACTGGAATATAAATATTGTACTTACTTTTCAGCATATAGTCTATAGCGCAGTATAAACAAGTCATTGTCTGTGTGAAATTTTAGTTTGTACTGACTTCACTAGTGCTTTTTCTGTAGCCCATTGTAAAACTAGGCAAATCTCTAGAGGAGTTGATGTACCCCTGGAAGACCTTTGAGTACCCCCAGGGGTACACGTATCCTAGTTGAGAACCACAGTCTTGAACAAAGCTCTCTCGCTTTCCAAAGCAAACTGCCCTGAATCAGTTTGCTTCCCTGCACAGTAACTAGAAAGGAAGCTGGGCTCCAGGTGTGACATGTTATTCTGGCCCCCTATGCTGCACTGCAGGGATCTCCCACAATCTGCAGTTATCCAGATTCTGGGCAGCTTTGAAGCACTGTTACTGCCCGTTTTATGAAGCAGACACTCACATCCCAAGAAAAATACCCATCCACTGTCTTTCCTGGATCCCTTGCAATGGGAACGGAGCAGGGAATTCTGCAGCCCTGAATCAGTCCTGCCACCTTAGAGAGCAGGGTTACCCCGTCCCACCCAGCCTGTGCTTTTCCTGGGCATCACCACTGCGAGATACAGGGCTACGAACTCCTGTCATGGAGAGGGCTGGGTAGGCTGCCAAGCTACGGTTGTTTCCATGCAAGTTACTGCCTGAATCTGACCAGTGGGTCCCACCATGGAAAATCCTCTGCCTGGAAGGCGCGTGCTAGACACGTAATTAACAGGGGATAAACCCGGCTGCCAGACTCCTTTGGCAATCAGCAGCAGCTGCCCTTCTCCACCACCTGCCCTCTGAGGAGCCCCAACCGCATTACAAACATTTACTGTATTTCACAGCTCCCCGGTGAGGGAGGTAAGTGACATTACCCCCACTTTACAGATGGGGAAACTGAAGCACAATGATGCAGTGACTTCCCCATGATCACAGGGTAACTCAGCATCAGAGCCAACAATAGCTCCCAGGTCTCCCCACACCCAGACCCATTGCTTCACCATGAGGCCATCCTTATCTCCACTGACACAGGAAGCTGAGCAGGAAGTCTCCCCCTTACGACATCAAGTCGCACAGCTAAAGGTTGATTTAACTAAGAGCTAGGCTGGGTGGTGAGCTGGAGAGCATGGCAGGTCTTTAAGGGTGTGTGCTCCACGCAGAGTATGGGGAATGCCCTGTCTTGGATCAACCCCACGAGCCCTGCTCCCTTGGAACAATGGGAACCGTGCGTTACAAGTGCTGGGAACTTGGACTCCGAGGTTGCCAAATGACTGAAGTAAGCCATCTGTGACCACTTGATGGGCCCAGATGTAAACACAGAGAGCGCCACTACAGACAATGAACGCAGTGTTCTGCATTGCCAGAATTACTCTCAATTGAGAAACTGATTTCAAAATATATATGTCAAAACCAGCTGGTTCCTCCCACCCCCACAGGCCATTGGCTTCACAGGAGACCTGTTACGAGTCTGTGATGCGTGGGGCCCACATCCCCGGCAATGCCCCTGGGACAGGACGTTTTCGTGTAAGGAGCAGGGCTGGCAAGGTCTGCTCCACCGCTTTGTTGATGCAAGAACCACCTCAGGGTTGTCAGGTTTTTTCTGTGTCTCCTATTTGTGTGGCCACAAAGTGCCCCCTGGTCACAGCGCGGCATTGGCCCGTTGCTGTGCAACACCATGACTGCACATGGGGCTTTTGTGCTCTTACCCAACCCTGGGATATTCTGAGGGTCCGAAGCGATCGTGGGCCTGGGACCTGCAAGCATCTCACAAGAACTAAGAGGCGCCACTGGGACAAACCAGATGGACTCACGAAGAGCATCAACCCCATGTGTGACCCAATCCATTTAAAACAAGGTGGTCCTGTGGAACTTCCAGCCACTGGACCCCCTTGGATCTGGAATCACTACAAACGCTTCCCTGAGAGCAGCCACTCAGTTGCTAGGCTACCATTTTTACAAGGCATATGGAGGGAGACATAAGGGTAGGGTGCTCTAACCTGAGAGACCTCCCCTGTTGTTCCCTTAAGGGCTGGTAACAGACATGGGGGTGGGGGTACATCCACTGTAGGTTGGGTGCTTTTGTTAGCTCCTTGGCTAAAAGGTGTTAGAGAAGGGTACAATGTTATTGTGGCTTTAAGTAGTGATTCAGGAAGTTGTACGCAGGTACACTCACTAGGTAGGATGGGGATGAGAGGATTAGTCAGCGGACTCCCAACTGCCTTCTCCTAAATCAAAGATTCTGCAGTCGTGACACAGATAATTGTTTAATGATGTGTGAGCTAGCATAATCCAGCTCCCTGCCTTGAGCTATGCTCCCCTCCTTGGGAAAACAGGAGCAAAATGCAGCAAAAACTTACTTTAGCCATCAAAGTCCCCAGATCTAGGTCTGAATACACAGGGGGAGTAAGTCCATTGAGTGAATAGGAGCAATCTTTACCTAGAGCCAAATTCCATGGTCCTTAATCTTGCAAATCTCTCCTTTAAATCTACAGAAGATTTGCTGCACTAAAGACTAAAGGATTTAGCCCAGAGTAGAACTGCCTGGTCAGAGTGTCTGATTGGTGAGACCTCAGCTACGCGGTGTGCAGTTGCTGGTTTAAATGACAGATCAGCTCTTGATGCCTCATCAAAGCCACTGTGAGATTAGACAGTCTTTGTAGGTCTGTCCAAGAGAGGTGCCAGCTTCCATTCAGATAAATGCGAGGCACTTCACAGAATAGGTTTCCTTGGTCCCAACGCCCTTTCCCACAAGTGCCCTGTGTGTAAGGATTTTGCTCGAGGCATTCATGGCCAGGATCTCTCCATCTGGGGCTTTGATGTCTTACAAGCATACCTGGAAGGGGGTTCTTTTACAAGAACAATGCTCTGTGCTTCTGGAACAGCCACAGAGAAAACTGCAAACAGACAGGGATGTGTCAGAGGGCACGTGTAGAGGTGGGGGTGGGGCAGGTTGGAGAAGGCCGTCGGATGGGTAGAGCTGGGCGAAATTTTTCAGCCAAAATCTTTTTTTCAGGGGAAAAAAAAAAAAAATGCAGGTTCGACTATATTGACACTCCCAAGAACTCGTGGCAGTTTGCCGAATTGCTTCGGTAAAAAACCATGACCCGAAAAAGACACTGGGAAAAAAAATCAAAATGTTTCATTTTTATATGTTCAAAACATTTTGGGTTTTTTTTTATATTTCCTTCTGTTTTATTAAAAAAAAATGTTTAAAATGCTCATGCTCACAGTGAAACATTCGCTGGGGGAGGACGAAGAGCTTTGTTCAGCCATAAATAAATATAACTTGCAATTTTTCCAGAATCGTCAGCAAACTGGAAACTCCAGGGTTCGCCTGGCTCTCTTGCTTGGTTTGGTCTGGCAACATATGAACCTGCACCAGCACGAGGAGCCGAGCACTCACGGGGCTGGCATGGGTCAGCCATTGGGTCAGGGGTCAGCAACCTTTGAGAAGTGGCATGCCAAGTCTTCATTAGTTTAAGGTTTCGCCTGCCAGTAATACATTTTACATTTACAGGGCCCCCCCGACAGAACCCTGGGCCGGCTGCGGGCTGAGCGGGGCTGGCAGACAGAACCCTAGACCAGCAGCCCACTGAGCCGCTCAGCCCATAGCCGGTCTGGGGTTCTGTCCACCGGCCCCTGCCAACTGGGGTCCTGGCGGCCGGCGCCGGCCCTGCCCCGCCTGCAGACGGTCTGGGGTTCCGTCCATCCAGGCCGGCAGCAGGCTGAGCAGGGCCAGCGGCCGGGACCCTGGCTGGCAGCACAGTGCCACTAAAAATCAGCTCGCATGCCGGCTTTGGCACTCATGCCACAGGTTGCTGACCCCTGCACTAGGTCATAGTAAGTACTTAACCTGCCTGGCCAAGCCATCAGGCAGAGCAGTGTGAGGGTGGCGGGGACCGGAGGGGAGAGAGAAGTAAAGCTGTGTGAAAAGTTGGTGAAGCGGCCGGAAGATGGGCCATGGGGACGGGAAAATCTGAGGAGCACCTGGGGTGAAAAACGAAGTGAGACACAAAGGAGAGGGCAGCAGAGAATGCAGAGAGCAGCGGGGAGTGGAGGTGGGAAAGAAATGAGAACTGGTTAGCGAGAGCCACAGGGCAGGGAAAACAGCTCTATAGCAGGTTGGAAAAGATGTGTGGGAGTCCTCAGGGTGCAGTAGCCAGGGGTGCCCCGGGTCTGTGCTGGGATGCACTGACAAGTGTGCAGGGAAGCCAGCCAGCTCCTGCCTGTACTATACACCCTCCCGCCCTGCCAGTGCAAGAAGATGCCTTGCAGAACTCTGAGGGCTAAGATAAAACCCCAGCACAGGGATCAAAGACCACGGCCCGTGGGCCGAGCTGAGGCGAGTCAGAGCTGGGGTACACAGTGCGTGAGCTACTCAAAGGGGCTTCACCGCCTCAGCCTCCTCTCCCAACCTGCCCCAGGACAGAGCCTTGACTGGAGACAGTGATGCACAAGAACGAACCACAATGCCAGCACAGCTGATATTAATAGATGAAATCCCAGCCCCTGTCTCCGCCTGTTTATAGACTGCTTCCCTGGAGTTACAGAGCACTGACACATAGCCCAGTCCTACTGTAAACAGTGCCCCAAGGATCTCCATTTCCTAGCCATTCCCTCCGTAGAGCTCACATCAGCCAGCAGCCCAGAACCAGCCTCTCCCCTCATCGCACACCGCAGGGGAGGAGAATGGTGTTTAGCATTTCCCAGCAGGCTGCCATGTGTGGCGATGTGGAAGGAGCTCTCCTATCTCCCATCAGCCGGCCACCCAGCCTTAAAACACAGATCAAAGCCACCTGCCTAGGGTCTCCCTCCTGGAACAGCTGTATTGGTGGAATTATTCCAAGTTCTGCTAGCCAAGGTGCTGTCCCCATGTCTGCTTTGTGAAATACACCGTGCAGGACACAGTTTGCACCCAGGCAAGATCAAACGGGGGTTATAATACAGCAGGAGAGGACATCAAGAGCAATGTGGCGCCCAGACACAGCACATCTGCAATGGAGATGGGACAGTAGGACAGGACAGATGTAACCAGCAGCATTCCCCTTAACTCCTGTGCCACTAGGATTCAGGCCAGTAACCACTGAATGGCAGGCAGTTACAGCCACACTACCTTCTGTGCAAGGTGAGCTGTATTCCCCAAATTGCCAGCTTGGCATACCTTAGTGCTCACCTGCCACAATGCCTGACACCCGGTTCCACTGCAAGGCCTTGGTCTTGATTGTCAAGTCCCGCGGTAGAGCAGGACCCAGCCACACCAGCTATTGCAACTCCTATCTATGACCCTCTGAGACAGCTGCATCCTTCGGGGTGCAGTTTCGGGTGATACTCACGAGAATCAAAGGTGGGATGCTTTCAGAGGAAAGTACCAGCTGTAGAATGAGCTTCTGGAGCAGCTAAGCTGGGACTTAAACCCACCGATTTGCTGTAACCTTCCAGCCATAATCCACCCCAGGGATGGAGCCAGTAACCCTAAGGGAGACAGGCATGTACTGTGGGGGATGGGCATAGTAGAGATAAACATACAGATCTGGAGGGCAGCTGCCAGGTTTGGGGTCCAGCTACAGAAAGAGCCCTCTGGAGAGGAAAACAAACCAAATATGTACAGATCTCCGTCCCTGCTGGCAAACTGTACCCAACTGGACTGATGAATAGGGCCCCTGCCGGGCAGCGAGAGAGGTGCAGTGGGTTAGTGCATTAGGCTTTCCCCTCTGGAAACCTGGTGAGGTCATGAGTGAAACCTAGTTAGGATGCCCCATTTTAAGAGACTAACCGATGGCCCAAGAGTCTCCTCTCAGAAACCTAGAACCAGAATGTCAGGGGCGTCACAGCAAGAGGCCAAGGCAGAGCCGTGGGGAGGGGGTTTAATAATGAGATCTGACTTGCCTGCATGCATTGCTGGAGTCTTTTATCGAGCTATGGGGCCCTACAAACATTAACCTGCACAGCGCCCCGTTGGACCAGGGATGAGTTCTCCCCAAGTTCCAGGTGGGGAAACTGAGGCACGGAGAAGGGAAATTACTTGCGAGTTTGCAGTAGAGCCAGGTCTAGTCCCCAGGTTTCCTGATGCTCCGTCCTGGGCACAGGGCTCCCTCCCATCTCATTCACTCGGGATCAATTCTCTGGGGGAGCTGGGGTGGTGGCAAGAGGCATAATGACAAGGCTGAAGGAGGAAGATGTCCAGGCTGGGATTCCTGCTTCCTAATGACCTGCCAGCAGCACGTCCCAGCCATAGGGAACGGAGCCTGCAGGGCAGATTCACACACAAACCCACAAGGCTGGTCCTAATACTGAGGACTCTATAGGACTCCTAGACCAGGCATCCTTCAGACCAGTTCCTGAGTCTCAGAAGGACCACAAGGGAGCCTGTCCTGAGAGCGAGGGTCGGGATCCCAGTGCAGCACGCGCTGAAGCATGTCACCGATGAGCAAACAATCAGAGGTTACTAGACTGTTGCAAGCCTCACCTCACCCCTGCAGAGAGAAGGGAAATGAAATCAACTGATAGATCCAGCAGAGCTAAATTTAAACTTGGTCAAACCCAGGGCCAGTGTCTTGGTTTTCCACTCAGCAACTTCCATATTTGGGAGGTTCAAAGGTGCTTCCGGTAGCTGGTGTTCTGTTAACTCTTCGCTGTCCTAGGCTGAATCGTTCCTCTCCCATGAAATGGCTGGGTTTACATGAACCCAGCATCCCCAAGGACACCTTTGCCTGGGCAGAGACAGTTAATAAAAGGCCAGATACCCACTGGGGGCTCTGAGCTCACCAAACTCACTTGTGACCTAATCAGGATTTGAACCCATCACCTTGGAGCTCAAGAAGAGTACACTAGCCACATTCTTCTACTTCCACCCCAGTGAGGCCAACTGCTGATGCTGTAGGATGGAGGCTTTGCTGTTGAGCCGCTGGGCACACCGGCAAAGAGCTTTATGGAGACCCATTTGCTCTCTTATTGGCTAGTGCTTGGTGATGGCCTTTCCCATCAGACGCTGGCAGAACAGATTCCCAACACCGTCTGCTGCCCCCAGGCAAGCCCGCCAGCCTCTCATTGCACAAACATGCTTTAAGCTGGAGTTCTGCTCCCCCAATTGTGTACATGTCGGGGGCACACAGACCGTCTGATGGCTGCCCCCATCTCCGCCTGGCCTGAAGATCAGAGCAGATTAAGGGCCTAGATACCCGGTGCGAGTCACTTAGACAGAAATCAGGCACCTGTCCCTCAGCCAGTGCAGGCCCAAATGCGGGGTGCAACGTGTGACCCCAAATGAGGGATGCACAAGCATTATTTGGGCAGGAAATTTAAAAATGCCATGGGATTCCTTCCTGCAGGGTAACTGGTGCTCTGTGACCTCCCTGGCAGGACTGAAGTTAAGCAAACTGGCATTGAGAGCCACAGTTTTAAACAGGAATGGTAATTAACCATTGCAACATGGGACATTCTCCTTTCAATGAAGCCTGGCTGTCTAGCTCAGAGTTACACTGCAGCGCAGACACAAGCTGTTTGGGTCAATGCGGGTGTCACGGGGCGACAGTCTGAGCCCTGGAGGTCTCGTACGGGTCCCGTCTGGCCTTACGAATGATGAATTCTTCACTTCTGATGTGAACAATTGTCAATAACCGATGAGAAGGGGAGACACTGGGAATTTGGGGATGAAACGTGAGTGACGTCCCTAGAGAAGAGGGACATTTGAGAGACAGGCTTGCAGCCCTGACCCCACGTATCCACACTCCCTCGCTCAGCCCCACCAAGCTGTGGGGGGCTGCTGTAGGCAGCAGGTTGACGCTTGAGGGTCTTCAGAACGGAGCTGTCTAAGCACTTACACTGTGATCACCACCAGAGCACCTCAGCACCTAATAAAACCATCACCACCGGCCAGCAGAGCTGGAACAATTCGTATAGTGGGGGTGCTGAGAGCCATCGAACCAAACTGGAAACCCTGTGTATGATGGAAACTAATTCAAGCCAGGGGGTGTGGCAACACCCTAGTTCCAGCACCTATGCCATCACCACTGAGAGGCTCACACATAGTCTAGTTTCCTCTCTCCACCCTGAAATCTGTCCCCTCCACCTTCACCGTCCCCCCCTCACCAGGGTCTTTGCTGCGGCCAAGCTGAAGTAGGGAGATTTCCACTTTCCTCTGGAAGGGGCAAAACCCCTGATCATTCTCAGCTCTAACAGAAGGCATCGGCGCCGACTCCGTGGGTGCTCCGGGGCTGGAGCACCCACAGGGAAAAATTGGTGGGTGCTCTGCACCCACCAGCAGCTCCCCGCCCCGCCCCACCCCAGCTCACCTCTGCCTCCGCTCCGCCTCCTCCCCTGAGCGCGCCGCTGGGTCCTGCTTCTCCCCCGTCCCTCCCAGCGCTTGCGCTGCGAAACACCTGTTTCACACGGCAAGCCTGGGAGGGAGGGAGGAGGAAGGGGAATGCGACGCACTTGTGGGAGGAGGCAGGGCCGGGGCGGGGATTTGGGGAGGGTTCTAATAGGGGCAGGGAGGGGTGGAGTTGGGGCAGGGCGGGGTGGGGGGGGCAAGAACCCACCGGTGCTGACAAAAGTTGGCGCCTGTGACAGAAGGGAGTTCCCTAGCCTAAGCCTGGCTGCTGAGGAAGCTCTGGTCAGATCCTCACCTCTCACCAGGTTGCCTGTGTGTCACTCCAGGGCACGGTGACAATTGGAGGCCTTTCAGTTTGACGTTTAGTGTTTCAGACACTTAAGAGCCAGTGCATCATTTAACTTTGGACAAGCTCCATGTCTCAGTCCAGGCCAAGGTTGGACACAGCCCCATACCACACAGCAAACTCACAGCAGAAGGGCACAGGTTGGATAGACATGGAGAATGAACTCTCCTGCCATCTCACTGTTGGGGCAACCTGGAGGGGAGCAGACAGGCGTTGCTGCTGTCCACACTGCACCTGCTCTGCTCCCCCTGGGGTGCTGCACCTTTCCCAGGGCTAAGTCCATTTTTACACAAGCTCTTCTACCAGTTGGCCCTGAATGCTCGTCAGCTGGTGGGAGAAAGTGTTATGTCTCCAGTAGGAATACGAAGACAGAATTCAAATCAGGTTAAGCTCTGACCTAGTTTTTCTTTAATAAGCCGCTTTCTCCTGCAACATTGTCCTTTGATTCCCTGCTTGTGTGTGTCAGTGGGCCCAGCTCTGAGGCCAGTTCACAAACACATCAGCTCAGAGATTTCCCTTCCCCACCTTCCTCTTTCACTCCATGGTTTAATCATGCCTACCCTGATGCTGAGGTCCCATGGAACAGGACCATGATGCACCCACACATCTTTCCAGGGTGGCTGTCTAGGGTATGCTTGCTCGGAGTTGGGGGCTGGGTACTTTTCAATAGCATAGCAACACTCTTGACTTCCCAACCACATTGGGGTGAGACCATCGTAGGGGGCCCAGCCCACCAAGATCTCACAGCAGGTGGTACAGAACACCTGGGGCGGCTGTTGTGCGTACATAGGGCCTGAGCGTGCTGACGCTCTGCTTCCAGCGATGCTGTGCCAAGTCTCCAGTAGGGCATCAAGCAGGAGATGGCAGTGTAACGCCAACAGGAGGGGATGGGTGGAGAGTCGCTCTCATGAGGTGTCTACAGGGGGCCAAGGAGCCAGCGACAACAAAGGCCAGCTGGGGTACTGTTCTACTAGGGCTTGAACTGTTCAATGACCGCATTCGAGGTCAATCACAAAGATAAAAGGATGATGAAGAGCGGGAGTCAGGGTGAAATGTCAGCGGTGGGAAAATGCTGGGCATGGGGTCGGGTCAGCCCTGACACACATTAGGGCATCCCTGAGCTCTGCCCAACTTGCACCCAGATGACAATGGCCCCTGTAGGCCTCACACCACTGGGGAATAGCTGGGGCAGGGGAATACCTTGGCCATGCCCTCTTCTGCCCCCTGCACCAGGGGTACTCCGAGAGTAGTGGGTTCAGTCCTGACTAGGGTTTCCAACTGTCTAACCACACAAGCCCAAACACCCTGGCCCCACTCCCTGCCCTGCCCCTTCCCTGAGGCCCCGTCCTGCTCACTCCATCCCTCCTCCCTCCGTCTCTCGCTCTCCTCCCACCCTCACTCACTTTCACTGGGTTGGGACAGGGGTTGGGGTGCAGGAGGGGGTGCGGGCTCTTGTAGGGAGTTTGGGTGCAGGAGGGGGCTTAGGGCTGGGGGTTGGAGTACAGGAGGGGGTGTTGGCTCTGGCCAGGAGGCACTTACCTCAGGCAGCTCCCGGGCAGTGGGGCAGCAGGGCTAAGGCAGGCTCCCTACCTGTCCTGGCCCTGCGCCGCTCTCAGAAGTGGCTAGGCGGAGGCACGGCCCCTGGGGGGGCGATCAGGGAAGCGCTGCCCACACCCGCAGATACTGTCCCCGCAGCTTCCATTGGCTGTAGTTCCCGGCCAATGGAAGCTGCGGATTCTGCTCTGGGGGTGGGGGCAGCACACGGAGTCCCCCTGATCCCACCCCCATGGACCGCAGGGACATGCCAGCCGCTTCTGGGAGCAGTGCGGGGCCAGGGCAGGTAGGGAGCCTGCTTTAGCCCCACTGGACTTTCAGCGCCTAAAATCTCCCGGTTTGGCTTCAGTAGCCTCCAGGAGATAGAGTCCAATTCCAGGAGACTCCTGGTGAAACCAGGAGGGCTGGCTACCCTAGTCCCAATGCACAGCTCCCTCCTATCCTAGTCCTGGACTCCCCCACTCCAGCTCTGCCGGTGCCCCTGAATCCCGACCTGCAGCCCCAGCCCTGGGCTCCCTTCCCCGCCTCCCCAGCTCTGATGGTGCCTCCCAATCCCAACCCACAGCTCCCTGCTCTCCGAGCCCTCAGCACCCCCACTCACAGCCCTGCTGGTGCCCCTCAATCCCAACCCGCTATCCCAGCCCTGGATGCCCCTACCCCCAGCTCTACTGGTGCCCCTTAATCCTGCTGACTCATTGTGCCTGGATCTAGCTAGAATGATCCCCCTCACTCACAGAGCACCATGACCACCCCAAGATTAAAGGCGGGGAAGGGGCATAAGATTTAACCTGTAAAGAAGCCAGGCAAGAGCAGTCTGTGTCTGAGGTTAACAAGGCCCACCTTCTCCCCCTCCCCCCACCCCAGACTCACAAACACACACTGCACTCCTCAGAGAGTAACCCAGGGCACCCTCAGCCTCGGCTGCACCCCCAGCAAGTACCTATAGCAAACTCGCAGTAGACTGCACATTTGCATCAATAGTCCCTGCAATAATTATCAGTGCTTTACCATAGCACTTAGGAGCCCTCGTCACAGCCCAGGACCCCACGGTGCCGGGCGCTGTACATATATATTGGTAGTCCATCGCTGATGATATTGTCGCAATTCTCATATATGGCTACGCATATGATGCACAGAGTCGGCTGCACTGAGGGCATGGGAAATCTGTATCTACGATGTTTGATGATGCAGCTTTATGGCACCTTTCACGTGCAGCCTGGACATAATTTCGTTGCTCCCACTCAAACTTGTCACATGCTGATCCTGTCAGAGGCAGCCAGCAAGTCCTGTTTTGAGCCATTTGCTCAAGTTCTTTGGTATTGATGCCAACGCACTGGAGACTCCTCTTCAGATTATCTTTGAAGCGCTCATATGGATGACTCTTCTTTCTTTTGCCCTGATTCAGCTCCCCAAACAAGATCTGTTTTGGGAGACGGTGTCTTCCATTCTGATGACATGCCCGATCCACCTAAGTTGTGCTCTCAGTAACATTTCCTCAATGCTGGTTGTGTTTGTTCTCTCAAGGACCTTAATATCGGTCACTCTGTCCTACCAGCGAATGCTCATTATTGAGCAGAGGGAGCATATGTGAAATTGCTCAAGCTGTTTACTGTGACATCTATAAAGAGTCCACGTCTCAGATTCATACAGGAGAGATGTTAGAACCACTGCACTGTAGATCTTCAATTCGGTGGAGAGTCAGATGTTGTGTTGGTTAAGAACTTTTGTTCGAAGTCAGCCGAGGACCTGGCTGGCTTTACTAATTCTGGAGATTTCCTGATCAAGGGAACTGTCACTTGAGACGGTGCTGCCCAAATACTTGAACTGATCCACATTGTTCAGGTCTGTGCCTTGGATGAAGATGGCTAGCACTGGGGCATTGGAATGAGGTGCTGGTTGGAACAAGACCTCGGTCTTCCCGAGACTGATGGTGAGGCCAAAGAGCTGGGATGCTTCAGAAAATCTATCAGCGATGACCAGAAGGTCGTCTTGTCTATGGGCCATCAAGGCACAGTCATCTGCAAAAAGTGCCTCAACAAGAAGCCTCTCCAGTGTCTTGGTCTTAGGATCGAGTCTTTGAAGATCAAAGAGGGAGCAAAGACAGTCCCTGCTCCAGAGAGCTGACAGTCATTCCAGTGCAGATTCCAGCTTTGCCCTGCCCTGCCAGTCTTATTAAGGGCTCACTTGGACCAGACACTGGTTCTTTTTCATTTAAGTTCACCAGATGTTTTCTGTGAAGGACTCTGCTTTGGGGCTCACTCCCCCTTTGGTCTGCCAGGACCTGGGGCTGTGAACCTCACAGGCCCATCCATTCTCATAGAGATGTGAGGAGCAGGCAGATTGATGGGGTGGGGATATGGTAGCTATGGGGATAGGCTATTGTGACTGATGGGTTCTGGCTGTGGGAAGGATCAGTTCTATTGTTCAAGGGAAGTTCCCTAGTGGCCAGGTGTTCAGAAGAGCACAAAGCCCCCATGTACAGCTGAGATCAGATTTCCAAAAGAGCTCAGAGCGCTTGGTGCAGGTTGGGCGCTGCTGAGCCCTGGAAAATCCCTCCCTGAGCTCTTCTGAAAAGCCAGCCCTAAGGCTATGTCTACATTTGCAGAGACAGTGAGCCGGTGAAAGAAAAGCGCTGGTTTGTGTACTCACCCACTTCCACAGGCGTCAGAGAGCGTTCACATTTGCAGCACTTCCATCCCCGATGAGAGCAGCGCACTAAGGGCAGCTATCCCACAGTGCAGCTCTCTCTATTTTGACGATAGGCCTTGGGGGAAGGGGGAGTGTGATCACGGGGCATCCTGGGTCCCTGCAAAGCCTCCTCCCCCAAACACTGATCAGCTCCAGTACCTCAGCATAGCTCCAAGCAGGGGATCGTTTGCTCACGGAGCAGCCATTGTCACCTGGCCAGATGATATGTGAGCACTTGCCAAGAAAACAGGCAGGGGAGTTTCAAAGTTCCCAGGGCTTTACAGGGGAAGTGGGGGACGTTTGTTTACCTGGCTGCTGGACAGAGTGGTCACCTAGGCACTGTGGGATACCCTCAGGAGGCTAAAGGCTCTGTAAACAGGAAGAATGTGTCTTCCCTTGCACATCACTGCAAAAGCAACAGTAACAGTGTATGCCTCTCATGGAAGTGATTTTCTTTCTGCAGTGAAACTTCTGAGTTTCACCACAAAAAGTTATTGGCAAGTGCAGATGCTCCCACGGTATTTGCGCAAAAAAGGGACTTTTTCCGCTTTAAATGGCAAATGTAGACATGCCTTAAGTCCCTCCTGTTTTTTTCATTTTGTCTGAGCAACTGGATCCAGGATGGTTGCTTAACACTGCCATTAATTAGGAATGTCTAATTACAGCGCGCCTTCAAAAGAGTACAGAAAGTTTAACTTGCCATTTGCAACACTCCTTTCACTTCGAGTCAAGGTTGCCTGACTGTAAGGCGAGCCATAAAAGGCAAGGAGATAAGCAGTTCCATCATTCCATATCCAATCTATGCTCCAATCATCAAGACCCTTTCACAACCTCACCTATCTCCTTCCTGCCACCTGCAGCCCACATTCCTCCACCCTCACCCTAAGCAGCTGACAAGCAGCCCAGCACTCAGGCCTCTGCCCTGCTGCCAGCCTATTTGTGAATGACAACGTTACAATGCCCTCCATTGATAACACTCTGCCCTTAGGTAGCACTTGCCTCTGATGATCTCAAAGCGCTCTCACAGAGCACAAGTACGTCCACTACACAGTGGGAAATTGAGGCACAGAGTGGGGAAGTGACCTTATCCAAAGTCACATGCAGGCAGCAGAGGGGTGTCCTGCCTCCCAGTGCTGAATTCTAACCACTAGACCACACTCCCACCCACAAATGTAAGCTGTACACTGAGGGTGTGGCTCACCATGATGGCACAGCAGGGGTTCTGCCATCAACATAGGAATCCACCTCCCGGAGGGGTGGTAGCTAGCTCAATGGGAGAATTCTCCTGTTGACCAAGCACTGTGTACATCGGGAGTTCGGTCAGCTTAACTGCATTGCTCAGGGGTGTGAAAAATTCACATCTCGGAGCGATGTAGATGTGCCAGTGTAGGAATCCCTGGGGCTATGCACGCACAGCACTGGAATACTCAACCACAGCAAGGTTTCTGCATGACACATGGGACGTTTCAGAGCTTCTTTTCCTGTGTCACTTAGCAGCCTCCTCCAGGACCAGCTCAGCTCAGCTGTCCCAGTGGAAACATCAGCCTTAGCCAGCTGGCTGCCAGCTTCCCTTCCCCTCTGCAAAGGGCAGGTAAAAGGCACCAGGCAGCAGCTGGAGGGTGCAGACAGGAACAGATTTCCATGGTAGAAGGGGCCCAACCCTTGCTGCTTGTGGAAGATGGACTCTCCCCATCACTGACCCAGTGCCGCATTTGGGCGCAGCTCTCCTTAGCACCGTGCCAGGCCGTCACTGAGCAGCAGTGGGGAAAGCCCAGAGAGAGGCAGGGCCTGTTGTTGCAGCTTCTCTCACTAACCACACTGGAGAGGCGGCAAATGCTGCCCTAATAGGGGCACGAAGCTCCTGCACGGAAGCAGCTATCAGGGGAACCACAATTTCTGCGGGCGGGACCCAAGCACTGCTCCCGGGAAAGGGCAGCAGGGCTCAGAGCGCTGAGGTTTGGGGGCGCGCGGTCGACTCCCACTGCAGTGTGGTGACGGGGGAAGGCTGAGGGACACAGAGCCCCTGAGGCATGGCCAAAGAGCTGAAGAAGCTCGTGGAGGCACTGCAGCCTCTGAAGCAGCTGGTAACACGCAGGGTGAAATCTCCAGGCAAAGGGAAAGTGCTGCTTGACCCAGAAGCCAGGAAACTGAAGCTAGCATCCCTGTTGATGGCTTGATACCGTCACTGCAGACTCACAGCCCAGGGCACAGCATGTCCCACAGAGCCGCCAGGCCTGGCTGCTTGAAAAAGGAGCAGATGTGGAGGATTTCAACAGGTTTGGCTGAGTTTCCTGGCATTCTCTCTATCTCTTAGTGCTTCCCTGGCCAGCACCCAGAGCATTGGCTGAGCAAGGTAAGCTGAACATTGGCACTGCCGGCTAGATTGCTGCAAAGTTCATCTCTGGGCTCCCTGCCACATGCAGCTCTCTCCTTCCTTCCCCTGACCTCCCGCCTTAAGTTTGTCCGAAGTGGAGCTGGGATGATGAGACACATGGTCCCTCATGCCAAATGCTGGGTCCAACCTGCACCTTCGCCTCCCAGGGGCACAGGATCCAGAGAGACCAAGGTCAGAGCCATTTCCCCAGGCTAATTCTCTCTTGGGCTGTTCCAGTTCTCACCACTTCATAGCATAACTCAGCATACCGCTAGGGGCCAGCCCTAGCTCAGGGAGACACACGCATCCCAGAGCTTGCATATTTATACCTGCCTCTGGAAATTTCCATATGCATCTGACGAAGTGCGTATTCACCCATGAAAGCTCATGCTCCAATACGTCTGTTAGTCTATAAGGTGCCACAGGACTCTTTGCCGCTATCCCAGAGCTTGGCTCCCACGCCTTCTCACCTCCACTGATGGAGACCCTGCCTCTTGGCCAGAAAGAGAGCCCTTCCAGCACCCTGCTACAGTCCCTTCTGGAAATCCATGCATGCTCTCCTCCCTGCTCATTTATCACGGGGTCATTCCAAGAGCTCTCCCTGGAGTTGCTAAGAGAGAACTAGCTGGCCTGGCTTTTTATAAGGCCACTTGGAGAAGACCTACAGAATTCTAGTAGAGAAAAAAAATAAAAAAGGAGACGGCATGGGGCATTAGACCTCAGTTCTTCTAGGTAACGAGCAGCCACCACCCACCCAAGAGAATCTAGGGTGCTCCTCATTGGATCAGGCCCTTGGGTAGGGAAATAAACACAGTTTGGGATATTTTTAGGGTTACTATTTGTGGCAGCTGAATTCCAAGCAGAGTTTCAGGCTGGAAGAGAAGGCAACAGAGCTGGATGTTTATGTAATTCCCACGTGACCTGCACTTTAATCCCATAGCTGCTGAGAACTCTCCAAATCTGCCAGTAAATTCAACTGGGCCGACACTAACAAGGGCCCAGCAGTAACAGGCAAAGCAAGTGACACAGAAGGTCCAGCCTGGAGACTGGAGCCAGGCTGATGGCTCAGGTTCACCATGTGCCAACCGCTCCTGACCAGCACCTTTAAAGGTTTCAAAAGCTGCCTTGAGGGGGCAGGCTAGAGAGGAGAATCGCTGGGAAATCACAGCAGGCTAGTGAGAGTCCAGCAGCCTCCAGCGGAAAGCCCTGGGGTTGCAGCCACGGAGCAGGGTTGGTGCTGGTGCAATTCCAGCGAGGATGCCCTGGAAAGCAGGCTCAGGATGCTCTTTATCCAGAGGATGGTGCAATGGACTGACTGCGCCCGTCCTGCCCAGGGAGGCAACCGCCAGGTTTTGCAATACGGTTCTCATAGCAAATTATCGCTCTCTGCACCAGTCAGGGAAACTGCTTGATGCCAGCTGGCAACAGACCCCGGGCCTGATGCAGCACTCCTGACTGATTTCAACGGGGGCAGAGCCCCAGTTTAGAAGGTAGGTTCAGACCCATACATGTGGTTTGTGGAGAAAAGCCTCAACTCACAGTAGTCTCCCCTGCGATAAAAAACCTAGTCTCAGCACCCAGTCAGCCGGCTCAGACAGAGTAGATGTTTGGGCTTGGGCTGGAGTCTGGGCTCCAGGACCTCTTGAGGGGGAGGATCCCAGGTGCCAGCCCAAGCCTGAATGTCTACCCTGCAACTTTACAGCTGCGAGCCCCAGTCAGCTGACCTGGGCCAGCTGTGGCTGCAGTGGGTCTTCTATTGCAGTGTAAACGTACCCTTAAGGACTCCAATCTGGTGTCATTCATGCACATGAAACTCCCCTCACAGTCAATGGGAGCTGCACCTGAGTAAAGCAGCTGGGCCTTACTTAGTTAATGCAGCCTACTACTGTGGCCTCCTGGAGGCAGGGCTCATGCCTTGTAAAACAGGGCGAGCAACATCAGCAGGAATATCCCAGGAACTACCACCCACTTTAACAAGCTGGATAATTGCAGGGCTCTAGTTCCCATATTTACTGTCTTTCCTTTTGCAGCAAGCTGGCAAGGAGCATTAAGAAACAAACATAATTTTGTTCCATGAGCCTGTGTCCACCTGCTGAAGACAGCCTGCGGCTGGGGCCAGGTGGAGTGGGCAGGCGTGTTCTGCATGCCCCCACCGCCCCACACATTGTACGGAGGCCCTGCTGTAAGGACCCTGCCGGGTTCCAGTTCCGCAGGGTTGGGGGGCAGGACAGAGAGAGCGGGCTGGGGGTAGAGGGAGGCAGATGAATGGGTTGGGCTCCTTCAGACTCTCCCTCCATTCCCAACGTCTGGGGCAAGCGCCATATCCAGCGGCTGCAGAGTCCTACAGAGCCCCACCCTGACTTTGGGGGATCATCCCACTTCTTCCACAGGGGGAGGGCAAGACAAAGCTCATGCTCCCCGCTGCCAACATTTCTTCTCTGTTCTAGGGCAGGGAGAACAGGACCATGCTTGTTCACTCCCTTTCCCCACTTCTTTCCTAGGAAGGGGAGATTAGAGACTGGAACCGAAGGACAGACCTGGCTGTCAGCATTTGCTGAATGTCACCCTGTAAGGCTCCCCTGAGGTGGTGCAAGCCAGGTCAGCTGGGCCCAATCCTCCCCCACACCCCGCCATACCTATCTAACTTCAGTCCTTTCCAATTTACATGGGGATAAGTGAGATCAGAATCAGGCCTGTTAACTTTGTTAAAGCTCCTAGAATATTCAATACACAGGTTTTATTGCCCAGCTGATCAGCCCTCACAGAAGACTTGGGGGAGGTTTTATCTAGCAGTAAGTCTGATTCAGGGAGTTTCTTCATTTCTTTTCCTTCTCTCTAGCCGTGTGTATTTATAAATGCTCTGTATCCCAGTAACCAAACACCCATACATGCTTCATCCTTTGAGCAGAGCAGCCCTGCCTGCTGTGCACAACTTGAGGGAAAAAAAGAAAAGGGGGCCTGTAGGAATCATAAAGCAAGAGAGGAACAAAGAGAGTTTATCATCTGTGCCTCTTACTGTCCAGTGGATCCTGATGCGCTTGTTCTATCCAGGGACAGCACAAAGCCTTGACTCTCAGTTTTGTTTTTCTAAAGCCCTGCTTTAGTCATCATGCCTCAAGGAAAGTGGAGCCCTTCCTAGAACAAGCATGACCCGGCATAGACCGGATCCTGCATTCCCTGGGCACTCTAATTCCCTTGGCTTTGGGAGGTGCACAAGGAAAGTAGGAGCAGGTCTGAAAAGCAAATTCATGTTCCCCCAGCAACACCAAAACAACAGCAGTGCTCAGAAACTCAAAAGCCACTAACGCTGGGGAAACCTCAGGAAAAGTTCCCCAAAACCCTAGCTACAGAATAAAATATTGATCATTATTAATGCAGTTTGTTAAAGAGAAAAGGCCCCCAGTGAGGAATCAACTGCAGGAGACATTAGTCATTCAAAACTACATAAAGTACAGTGAATATAGGCCAGGTGTAAATCAGCATCTCTTCCTTTCGGTGGCATTAGCATGATTTACACCAGCTGAGACTCTGGCCCATATGTGTTTGCACATGTCTGATGGGAGGCTGGATTGGTAAACACAAGCACCACGTTGTCAAAGGGGTAATAATGACTAGGAAATGACTAGTTCTAAAATCCACGGCTGGCAGCGTGCTACCCTTGCCTCTCTTAAGAGCTGTATGGATCTTAGTTATCAAATCTTCACAAAAGGCAACATAGTAAAATCAGTCTTGGGCGGGTCAAAACTTTTCCAAGAAACCTGTTTTTTGAGGGAACATTGGGGTTTTCGACTAATACACATTTTTCACGGGCAGGATCTGCTTTCTGCGGAAAATTTAGATTTTTAATTGAAAAACTCAAATACCCCCAACTCAAAAGATTTTGGCCAAAAAACATGATTCTGGGTGTGGGTCAAATTTTGGGAGGGGTTTCAGCTTCTTTTGAAAATTTTGCTGGGGAAAAAAAATCAAAATTTTCTGCAGACATTTTTCTTTCAGACAGGGGCTGGCTCTGCCCAGGGGCTGGCGAAGTCCACAGGTCCCACTGGCTTCACTACAACAGTGGGCGCTCAGCTCGGGGACAAGCGAGCCCTGAGAGCTGCTCCTAGAGCGGGGAACTGCATCTCAACCCGCTACGGTTTTCCAGCCATGTATTTTTTGAATGAGAAAATAAAACTATTCGCAAGGAAGGGCGCTTGCAGGGACCGGCCCAGCAGCCCTGAGCTCAGCGTTACGCGGGGGCTCGCTGTCCTGCCAGGGAGCTGAGCCTCCGAGTTCACCCGGCTGCAGCGGGGGGGACAGGACGGCTCCTCGGCGCTGCGATCCCTGAGCCAGCATCTCGGGAGCTGCGGGCGCCCGGGCTCTGCCTGGCCCGGGGCTCCGGGCGCCCCTGTGTTCCCCACGCTCTGGGTGGCCCCCGCTCACCTTGAAGCCCGGCGGCTCCCGCAGGTCCTTGGTGGGCAGGCACAGCAGCAGGATGCCCACGATGCCGATCCCGCACAGCAGCAGCAGCAGCACCGCGATCACCTTCCTGGCCATGGTGCGCGGTCCCCGCAGGACTGGAGCCGGCCGGGCTGGGGCCGGGGCCGGGGCCGGGGCCGGGGCGGCTGCATGAGCAGGCGGGGCTTCCTCCTGCTTCCTGGCGCGCTGCCCGGGCGCTGAGACGGGCCAGGAGCCCGGGCGCCGCGCGAGGGGGCGCAGGTGATGGGCCCGTGGCTCCTCCTCCCGCTGGGGCCGAGACACGGCGGCTGCCGGGGCTGCTGCTGCCGCTGCGCCGGGCCGTGCGCGCTGCGCCCCGGGGCTGGGGCTGGCTGGGGCTGGGGCCGGGCCAGGTGGGCGCCGGGCGCTCGCTCCCCTTTGGTCTCCCAGCTGCCCAGAGCAGGGCTCCGCGCCCCGCTGGGCTCTGCAGGCAGTGGGGGCGCTGCGCTGGGGCAGCCAGCCGCCCTTCTTGGCTCTCTCGTCCCAGGCTGAGCCTGCGTGGGGCAGCCGGGGGTTGGCCTGCAGCCGCTAGCCCCAGTTCCAGGACCCCCCGGCTCTGCCTTCGCTGCTACTTTAACCTGCCTTAAGAACACCCCTTTGGGGGGAGGTCCACACAGCGCAGGAGCGAGCCCCCAGCCTAGGTGGCGAGATGTGGGGCAGGGGCCTTGTGTAGACAGCGCTTTGACTGTGGGTTGTGAAACCCAATCGTCCCCCCCTCCCCCGTCCTAGCCTCATTTCAAGCACTGTCTACGCAGCTCTTTTCCTAAGCGCAAGCCCCACTCGCCCAGCTTGGACTGGGAGGCTCGCTCCCACGCTTGCTCCAAAATGCTGTGTAGACAGCCCCTTGTTCGCAGTGTAGACACAGGGCCTGAGTACCAGCCATTCCAGTGCTGGCAAGGACACCGTGGGCCCACCCCTGCCAGTGTGACATGTATGCCAAGTAACCGGGGCAGCAGCGGGAGAGCAGCGTGCTCTTCACAATGGTGTACCCCCCTCTGATACCGGACAAAACCACCTCCAGTTTTGTCCCAGTACTGGACAGGGTACGACCCTCTCAAAAAGACTGTCCAGTTTAATAGCGGATGAGTGGCTTCCCTACCGAGACATACCTCTGTGTGCTTCCTGCCCGACTTGGCAAGCCATGCACTGCGTTCTGCTAGGGTACCTCTACCGTGGAGCTGGACGTGTCATTTCCAGCTCAGGTACGTGTTCCCATGCTGGTTCTGACCCAGCTAGTTCTCTAGAAATAGACACGTAGCCACCGCAGCCAACTGGAAAGGTTAGTAGCCACCCTGAGTACGTGCCTAGCGCCTTGGATGGGTGCGTTCTCGGATGGTGCTGGGGCTGCTACACTGCTGTTTTCAGTGCACTAGGGTTAGGGTTAGGACAGGGGTGGGCAAACTATGGCCCGCAGGCCGGATCCGGCCCATCAGGACTTTGGATCCGGCCTGCAGGATTGTCACCCCCTTGGCACCGCAGGGCCCGCGCCACTCCCGGAAGCGGCCGGCACCATGTCCCTGTGGCCCCTGGGGGTGGTGGGACAGAGGGCTCCGCGCTCTGCCCTTGCCTGCGGGCACCGCCCCCCGCAGCTCCCATTGGCCGGGAACGGGGAACTGCAGCCAATGGGAGCTTCAGGGGAGGTACACGCAGGCTAGGGCAGCGCGCCAAGCCCTCTGCCCCCTCTCCCCCAGGGGCTATAGGGACGTGGTGCTGCTTCCGGGAGCAGTGTGGGGCCAGGGCAGGCAGGCAGGGAGCCTGTCTTAGTCCCGCTGCGTGCCGCTGTCACCCCGGAGCTGCTCAAGGTAAGTGACGCGGGCCGGAGCCCGCAACCCGAACCCCTCCTGCACCCCAAACCCCTTCCCTGAGCACCCTGCTGCACTCCTCGTGCACCTCAACCCCCTGCCCTGAGCCCCCAACCTCCTGCCACACCCCTCCTGCACCCCGACCCCCTGCCCTAGGCCCCCTACTGCACTCCACACCCTGCCCTGCACCCCTGCCCTGCACCCCCTCCCTCACTCCTTACCCCCTCCTGCACCCCAATCTCCTGCCCAGAGCCCCTTCCTGCACACCGCACCCCCTCCCACACCCTAACTCCCTCCCACACCCCAACCCCCTTCCCAAGCCCTACATTCATGGCCCTGCATGCAATTTCCCCACCCAGATGTGGCCCCTCGGTCCAAAAAGTTTGCCCACCCCTGGGTTAGAGTGTATGTCACCCAAGCTGGGAATGACATTTCTAGCTCCAGTGACTACTTACCATCTGACAAATGTGGGGGTGGAGTGACCCCTTCCGCACCCGCTTGAGAAGCGATTCTACACTATCCTACACTAATGGACTGGAGTGGGTGAAGGTGCCTGCCCAGGGGGTAGCAGGGCCACCCCTTTCTGAGCATGGGGTCAGTTTCCAGAGGGGTAGGACCGAAGGGATTGGTGGAGCCTTGCTTCAAACTTGAAGCTGGGAGAGGAAGACGGGGTGAACCTTTCCAACTGCCTTGTTCTATACACTCCCCCTGAGCTCTGGTATTGGCTGCTTTCGGAGACAGGACACTGGGCTAGGTGGGCCATCGGTCTGACCCAATATGGCCATTCTTACCCCCTGTCCATTTCCTGGGTTCCACTGGCTGCTGAACAGCCCTAGCACTTGGGCTTTTAGAGCAGCGCGGGTCAGTCAATTCACCTGTGCATCTGCTGTGAGCCTCCCGGGAGGGGTCCACTGCCAGGCAGCACAAGGTGAACCTCATGGGGTGGCAATGCTGGGGCCTCAAAAGGCAGAGCCATCCCTAGGAACAGGTCACCAGTGTGGCTGCACCCGCAGGGCCCCATCTTCACCCCCATGCCGCGTCAGAGGTGGGTGCACGGCATTGATTTTGAGGCAGCAGGGAGGAGTGAGGGTGCAGGGTACTGAGCCCTGGCGAGCGTCAGAGGAGGAGACAGAAGTGCCCGGCCTGGGAGACACCTAGAAAGAGGTGAGTTAAGGAAGGGTCTATAAGACTATAAGAACGGCCATCCTGGGTCAGACTAATCCATCTAGCCCAGGATCCTGTCTTCCAATAGTGACCAGTGCCAGGTGCCCCAGAGGGAATGAACAGAACAGGGAATCATCAAGTGATCCACCCCCGTTGCCGATTCCCAGCTTCTGGCAAACAGAGGCAAGGGACACCATCGCTGCCCATCCTGGCTAATAGCCATTGATGGACCTATCCTCCATGAATGCATCGAGTTCTTTTTTGAACCCTGTTATAGTCTTGGCCTTCACAACATCTGCACCTCTATGCCTCTGTAGGTCCAGGCTGGATGGGATTGGGGGTCCACAGGCCCATAGGTTTTTGATCCATGTGTAAGGTCTGAGGCCGTACTCTGCAGCCACATTAGGACAGCAGCAGCTATGAGCAGAAAGTCATATCCTCAGGTTCCCTCTAAATTAGACCAAAATAATGAAATATTGAGCTGTTAAGAAGGCACTCCTGCCCTAATAGTACCCGCCATCACCAGATAAAGAAATAGATCTTAAGATGTTTGAAGAAAATTTTGTTTGATAACCCCAGATGACCTGATCCTGACTGACCACCAGGAAAAGTTTGTCTGCCTTATTGGGAGTACTCAGCATTGTATGCTTAGCATGAGTATTCTGTTCTGGTAACTGTTAATAAATAGATGTTAAGGATATTATTGGGTAAGGCTCTTTCACTGGTAAAAGGCCCTGCAGATGTGCAGAACATTATGCACTGAGCACTAGAAATTGGGTATGGGTGGTGCTGAGCCCTAGGAAGGGTAGGTGCATTTCGCCTAGAGCACTAGGAACTGGGAAAGGGGCAGGGATGCCTAAATTAACCAGGTTACGCCATGAGCCCACAGAAGGGTAAAGGTAGGGTGCCCTTGAGTGTGTGGATAACACATGGGTAAGGGGTCCCGTGTCAAAGAATGCCAGAATCTGCTACAGGGAAGGAGGAAACAGGAGATACAAGCCACAATCGAGGACAAAGGACATACTGGTTAAAAACCAACCTGGTCAGGTGGGGAAGTGAAAGGCAGCTATGGAAAATTTAAAAAAAAAAAAAGACAACAAATAGAATGGAGAAGTGGATAGTAACTGATATAAATCAGAAGCTTGGGGAAAAAAGATGATATAGTCATATTACATGATGATGATGACATTCCATTCCAATAATAACTTAGGAGGATGTTAAACAGCAGCTGCTAAAGTCAGATATTTGTAAATCAGCAGGTCTGGATAACTTGCACCCAAGAGTTTTAAAAGAGCTGGCTCAGGGCGTCACTGGAGCCTTAATGTTGATCTGTAAGATGTCTTAGAATACTGGGGAAGTTCCAAACGATTGAAAGAAAGCTAATGTTGTGCCAATATTTAAAAAGGGTAAACTGGACAACATGGGTCATTACAGGCCTGTCAATCTGACATCAATCCCAGGCAAGATAATGGAGTGGCTGATAAGGGACTTGATTAATAAAGAATTAAAGGAGCATAATGTAATTTATACTAATCAACATGGGTTTATGGAAAATAGATCCCGTCAAACCAACTTGATATCTTTTTTTGATGAGATGACAAGTTTGGCTGCTAAAGGTAATAGTGCTGATGTAATGTACTTAGAATCCTGTGAAGCGTTTGACTTGATATGGTTGAGCACTACTGAGTCTTTCCCTTCTCAAGCAAAAGTGCTCCTTTGCAGGTTCGACCTGTTACCCACCTGGTCCAAGATATCCAATTCCAGAGTCTTGGGTAAGTATTTAAACAATAACTTTTATTAGCTTAACGAAGAGAAGGTGAAGAGGTTACTTGATCACGATCCAATGGTTGGAAGTTGAAGCTGGACAAATTCTGATGGGGAATAAGGTGTAAATTTTCAACATTGAGGGTAATTAACTGCTGGGACAGTTTACCAAGGGTTGGGGTGGATTCTCCGTCACTGGCAACTTTTAAATCAAGACTGGATGTTTTTCTAAAAGCTCTTCTCTAGGAATTATTTTGGGGCAGGTCTCTGGCCTGCGTTCTACAGGAGGTCAGACTAGATGATCACAGTGGTCCCTTCTGGCCTTGGAATCTGGGACTTTTTGGACAAAAATGGCGGGAAACTATCCGTGCCATGAGCGCGTTTGCATGGGGTGGATTGGCTTGGGGCCCCATGCAGCTACCGCTGACTCTAGAGAGATGGGTTTGGAGGGACAGCAAAGCAGGTGTGTCATGAACGACCAATAAACCACCTACATGAGGAAAAGTAGAGTAAATGTTTTTTTAAAGTTACATTTTTAATATTCCTGGAGGAGGTTGTAACACAGCTGAAGACAAGTGTTTCTAAATATTATTTATTTCTGGATAGTGTCCTTTTACTATTCCTTAATATAGCCAAAGGGAGTAGGAGGTCGATTTCAATAGAGGCTTTCTGTATATATTTTGAATATTTTTATTAAGTCCACAAGGGAATAATCTTGTGTGTTTTCACTAAGCACATTACAAGCAAAGGCAAAGGTTACATCACCTGGCTCCAAATCAGACCATTTTAAAAGCTTACATGTGTAGAAAGAAGAACTAGAGCAAAATAATAAATATAAAATGTCAGCAGGGAGAAAAATATGAGAAAGAAGAGAGCTTCCAACCCAGTTCTCACTTCACTCCAAGAACTTGCAGAATGGATTGTTTTTTAGGCCATGGCTAAAACTTCCCATATTTTGCTAGGCTATCTGCCCTATGCATTTGTAACTCTACCAAGGTTCCTGCCATGTCCATCATTGTGCCATCTGTGCACTTAGGTTCCAGTTCAGCAAAGCAGCATATACTTATATCTACTGACATACTTAAGTGCATCTGTTCTATTTTTGAGACTAACAAACTTATTTGCGCATAAGCTTTCGTGAGCTACAGCTCACTTCATCTCATGAAAGCTTATGCTCAAATAAATTGGTTAGTCTCTAAGGTGCCACAAGTCCTCCTGTTCTTTTTGCGAATACAGATGAACATGGCTGCTACTCTGAAACCTATTCTATTTTTATACAGGTTCAAATAACAGATTTTTTTTATGATTATTATTATTTATTTAGTTTGGTTTTCTGACAATTCCAAAAAATTGAAAAAAAAATGGTTTCACATTGAACTGAATTTTAAAACTTTTCAACAAATCGTAAAGGAAAACATTCATTTTGGGCTGAATGGAAAAATTTGTTTGATCCCAAATTAAATGTTTAATTTATATTCTGAGTGCTTTTTAAATAATAAAATTGAAGGAAAATTTTGCAACAAAAAGTCCTTTCAAACTGAAAAATTGAAATGGTTTTGAAAATGTCAGAATCTGTTTGTTTTTCAACACAAACAATTCAGTGAAACTGACACAAATTTGCCAAAAGGTTCGGTGTCACCGAGGCTGTTTTCCACCAAAACATTTGTTGCCCAGCTCTAGCTATTATACCATGCCCATCATCACAGCATCTGAGCACCCTGCTGAATCCTAGCCCTAGTACTTTCTACTTGGCAGTTTGATTGCTAAAGAAGTGTATCCTGGTCAATTCAAAACCCAGCTTCGCCCTGCAAGACAGCGGCTCTTTCCTTGACTCAGTAAAGATTTTGCACGTGGCAGCACCATGCCAAGTACCCAGCACCCTATTTAACCATAAATTCCTTCCACGTGGCTTCCATCACTGCCTGCAAACTGTTTGTAAACAAGGGCATTTCTCTTTCACGGTCCCATTTTCTCTCACAGCAAAGTCACTGGGCTGACAAAGTGGTGTTCAGATACCAGGGAGATGGGCGCAGCATAAGGACCTGAGTCTCAATCTCATAGCAATGGACTGATGTTGCATGCATATAGTTGGGAGTGCATTTCATGACAACGTTGAAGGAGACTGAATGTGGTGGGAGAAGGAGCCCATCTTCAGCACTGTACGTGGGGTGAAGGATAATGCCACTGTTTTCTATCTCAGTCCTCCCCATGGGGGAAATTCTCCCCTCTGCAGAGGAGCCAGTATAAGACCTAGGCACCATATAGACTCCCAAGGCCTAGTCACCCCGTAAGTGCACTTAACTGGTGCATAGGCTTGTGCTGTACCTCTGCATCCGAAAACCAGCATTGGAGTCCCTGATTGGAACCGGTGTAGCGAGAGAACAGGAACAATAACAGGTTTGCCTTCATTTCTGAACTGCACAGAGAGAGATTGCTGCACTGGGGAACTCTGCACCCAGCTGGGGCATTGAGAGGGAGTATCCTTGCAAGGGCAAATGCTGTTTTGCGTGGATTCATAGATTCCAAGGCCAGAAGGGACCACTGTGATCAGTCTGACCTCCTGCATAGCCAGGCCGTAGAACTGCCCCCAAATAATTCCTAGATCAGATCTGTTAGAAAAACCTCTAATCTTGATTTTAAAATGGTCAGTGATGGAAAATTGATAGGTTGTTCCAATGGTTAATTACTCCCTCTGTTTAAAATGTATGCCTTATTTCAGGTCCGAATTTGTCCAGCTTCAACTTCAACTGGATCGTGTTAGAGCTTTCTCTTCTCGGTTGAAGAGCCCCATTATTAAATATTTATTACCCAGCTAGGTACTTATAGATTGTATTCAAGTCACCCCTTCGCCTTTACTTTGTTCAACTAAATAGATTGAGCTTTGTATGTCTGTCACTATAAGGCAAGTTTTTAGTTCTTTAATCCTTCTCATGGCTCTCCTCTGGACCTTCTCCAATTTATCTACATCCCTCTTGAAGAGTGGACATCAGAACTGGACATAGGATTCCAGCAGCAGATGCACCCGTGCCAAATACAGAGGTAAAATAACCTCTCTACTCTGACTTGAGATTCCCTTGTTTTTGCATCCCATGATCCCATTAGCCACAGCATTGCATTGGGAGATCATGTTCAGCGGACTATCCACCATGACCTCCAAACCTTTTTCAGAGTCACTGCTTCACATTTAAAACTCTTGGATTCAAGATATCTCTTAAAATGTTTGACTTTAGTAGCTGCTATTTAACATCTTTCTGAGTTACCACTGGAACGGAAAGAGTGTCAGCATTAGCATCAAGCATCTGTTTTTTTACCCCAAATACAGAACAGAAATATTTATTGAACACTTCTGCTTTTTCACAGAATCATAGAATATCAGGGTTGGAAGGGACCTCAGGAGGCCATCTAGTCCAACCCCCTGCTCAAAGCAGGACCAATCCCCAACTAAATCATCCCAGCCAGGGCTTTGTCAAGCCTGACCTTAAAAACCTCTAAGGAAGGAGATTCCACCACCTCCCTAGGTAACTCATTCCAGTGCTTCACCACCCTCCGAGTGAAAAAGTTTTTCCTAAAATCCAACCTAAACCATCCCCGCTGAAACTTGAGACCATTACTCCTTGTCCTGTCCTCTTCTACCACTGAGAACAGTCTAGAGCCATCTTCTTTGGAACCCCCTTTCAGGTAGTTGAAAGCAGCTATCAAAACCCCCCTCATTCTTTTCTTCCGCAGGCTAAACAATCCCAGTTCCCGCAGCCTCTCCTTATAAGTCATGTGCTCCAGTCCCCTAATCATTTTTGTTGCCCTTCACTGGACTCTTTCCAATTTTTCCACATCCTTCTTGTAGTGTGGGGCCCAAAACTGGACACAGTACTCCAGATGAGGCCTCACCAATGCTGAATAGAGGGGAACGATCACATCCCTTGATCTGCTGGCAATGCTCCTACTTATACAGCTCAAAATGCCGTTAGCCTTCTTGGCAACAAGGGCACACCATTGACCCATACCCACCTTCTCATCCACTGTAACCCCTAGGTCCTTTTCTGCAGAACTGCTGCCTAGCCACTCAGTCCCTAGTCCGTAGCAGTGCATGGGATTCTTCCATCCTAAGTGCAGGATTCTACACTTGTGCTTGTTGAACCTCATCAGATTTCTTTTGGCCCAATCCTCTAATTTGTCTAGGGCCCTCTGTATCCTATCCCTACCCTCCAGCGTATCTACCACTCCTCCCAGTTTAGTGTCATCTGCAAACTTGCTGAGAGTGCAATCCATGCCATCCTCCAGATCATTAATGAAGATATTGAACAAAACCAGCCCCAGGACCGACCCTTGGGGCACTCCACTTGATACTGGCTGCCAACTAGACATGAAGCCATTCTGCATTTTTCTGCATTACTATTGATAATTCTACCACTTCCATCTATTAATGACCAATACAATTAACAGGATTCTTTTTGTTCCTGATATATTTTAAAATATCTCCTTCTTATTGTCCTTAACTCTGTGGGCCATAGATTTCTTCTTGTGTCCCTTTGCTTCTCTTATCAAGTTTCTACAATTCCTAGCTTCTGATTTATATTTATTATCATAGAATCATAGAATATCAGGGTTGGAAGGGACCTCAGGAGGTCATCTAGTCCAACCCCCTGCTCAAAGCAGGACCAACTTCCCCTTTCTACCATTTGTTATACAGTATATCATTTTTTAATTTTCCATAGCTGCCTTCACTTGTCCTCTAAATCATGTCGTGTTTTTTTTAACCAATATAGTCTTTTTCCTTAGCTGTGGGATTGTGGCTCTTTGGGTATCTAGTAAAGTGTTCTTGAACAATGCCCAATTATCATTCACTTTTGTCTGATTCAGTTCTTCCTCCCAGCGGATTTCACTCATAATTGCTTTCAGCTTTGTGAAACTGGCCCTTTCAAAGTACCGATTATTTTTATCAGTGGTTGCAACTTACAACAATGCACCCAGAAGCTGATTCAAGCCCCAGTGACATCAGTGGGCTTTGGCTCAGGCCCCCAGACTGCTGGAATCTGATACAGGTCTTGAATTCTACAACTGGACTCATTTATTTTCTGTGGCCCAATGGCCCTGAAATTCAGTCCGAGAACATGAACATCTACTGAACCTCAGGAGGAAAATCAGATGTCATTATACACTACATGATTCAATAATGAAATTGTATATAATTAGAGTGCAGGAAAAAAATTAAAAACAGAGAGAAATGTGGACAGTATGAACCAGGAAGATCTCTGAGAAGAGAGGAGAAGTGGGCACAGAAGAAAAAGAACAAAGGGAACTTCCATGTATGTTGTGGAGGGAACTAATATAATTACAGGGGAGAAATGGAGAACATAAAACTCTCAGATAACCAACAAATGAAAAAGGCTTAAGGCAGAAATCCTATCCTTGCTGAGAAAACACCCTTGTCCCTGCTACTGGTAAAACAGCTGGAACTCATTGTGACAGAGTTTTCATGTTGACTGTTGATGTTTGTTTATTTCATTCAGTTTGGAGTGTGAAACTAGACCCATCGACTTCACATCCTGGGCTGGGATTTCCAAAACATCCCAAGGGTTTTAGGCACTGAACTCCCAGTGCACTTCAATGGGATATGGGCACCCAAACCCCTTAGGCTCTTTTGAAAATCCCAGTCCTATCTCCTGTGCACTAGCATAAGAACATAAGAACAGCCATACTGGGTCAGACCAATGGTCCATCTAGCCCAGGATCCTGTCTTCTGACATGCCTGACTGCCAGGTGCTTCAGAGGGAAAGAACAGAACAGGTAATCATCAAGCACAGCACTCTTGTGGTTGGCTTTCCCACACTGCAAGGCAATTCTTTTTTCTTAAAGAGCTTTTGCCCAGCTTGAAAAGAAAATATGTCTTTTCATATTATTGCTCTAGTTCTACAGCCAGATCTGCCTGGTCAGACTCTTAAATGGGCATGACTCTGATTGCAAGATTGTGCGCTGAGGTTTCAAAAACATCCTCCAGCCAATATATACAACCCCCACACTGGGCTGGAAAGGGTTAAATGACAGTACTGGGCCCCACTAGCCCTGCAGAGCATGTGCCAGTTGGAGACAAGGTTGAACAGGGACCAGCCCAGCTCAGAAGGGAGAGGCTGGGAAGGGAGACAGACCTATCCTGAAAGCTCCTGACAAGGGGGCCGGAGAAGCCTCCTTGAGGGAATAGGACTATATGTTGAGCCCATTTGGGGCTGACGGTTTGGTTTCTTTTTCTTTTGTCTTATTTGGACCAGAAGCTGAGAAAGGAAAGCAGTGGTAGGAAGTGACCTAGGGCCAGTAACTCAGAGGGCCCCCTCAGAGGCCATGCACCGCTGACCCTCCTAGGACCTGGGTCAAAGCACAGTGGAGATGTCAGGCCAAGGCTCCCCTACCACTGCCCCCATTACTGGGTGGGCACTAACCTCTAGGCCACCAAGGACCCTATTACACACACACATGGCCTCATTTTTTAAGAAACAAGAACTGACTTTGGGCTGGCTAAACTACCTGATGGAGTCAGCCCAGCTGATAAACACTGCGGAGTGTCTATGCGTTACAGTGAAACCCCAGTGAATATACTGAACCCAGATCCTTGAGGGAGGGGTGACGCTCCTTTTATTTTATTTGTCCTCTGAGAGGAAATGAGACTCCAGGCTCAATATCAGAAGCAGTCAGACAGAGGATCCATTGGAGGTAAATTGAGCTGCTCCTGATTCTGCTAGGATCCATGCAAGTTTTTCTCCCCATAGATCAGTGTAATTTCAGTCTCTCTCCACCGCAGAACTGTAAACTGAAAAACCATTGCGGAGTTAAAACAGACGGCAAATAAACATGAACCTCACTTGCCAGTTTTTTTCTGCAGTCACAAGGGCTAGAATCTTGTTTTGCTTTAAATGATTGTTCAGACTCTCATGTAATCACATGTCGGGGAAGATGTGGGAGAAAGGAAGGGAAAGGGGGGAGGGGCTCTACACCACCCGCCACATAAGCACACCTGTCCCCAGGGATTGGGCGCACCAGGTGTTCTGCTGTATCAGTTGGATAGGAGATTCTCCTATTTGGCTCCATCGCTCTGTGCCCCCTTGCCCCAGGGTCAGGCTCAGGTGCCTCCTCTCTGGATGCTCCTACCTCTCTGCTCTGCTTCTCCCTGCCTTGGGGCCAGGACCAGGGTCAGTTGCTTCTGGTGGGGCTCCCTCAAATGTGAGCCACCCTACTAATGGGGGCCCAATGACCCCTTATGACTCTGCCTCCTGGCTCCTAGGACTAGGATCTCCTCCCCCACCTCATTCCATTGGCTCAGGCTCAATGTGGCAAGGCCTGGCCATGTTCCGGTGGATCCCACCCTCTCCGGCCTAGCCGCAGACTCTGCTCGGATCTTGTACACTGACCATTTGAAGTACGGTTTCCCACAGACGATGTATGGTTTGGGGCCCAAGGCTGTGTCCAGTTTGGAACACCTCGGCTGCTTGAGTAGAGCCTGGTCCCCCAGCACCAATGGCCTGGCACCAGCATGTCTGTCATAGCTCCATTTCTGTCTGTCTCAGGTTTGGCTCATGTTAGTAGCTACAATCCAGCCTGCCTCATGGACCCATTCTGGGGCCCATGGATCTTGCGGGGGGGTCCCCAGGCAGATGCTCAGGGTCATGTCTATTGGCAGCTGGCCATGCCCGCCAAACATCAGGAAGTAGGGGTTGTTCTTTGTGTACGCTGTTTTGTTATACATGTAGGTCAGCTCTGGTTGGTAGGAAGGCCAGTCTCTCTGCCGTGTCTCTGCCAGGGTCTTCAGCAGCATCTGGCTGGCTTGCTGGCAGAGGCCATTGCCTTGTGGTCAGTAGGCTGTCGTCCTTAGCTTGTGCCTGCCAGATGGAGAGCCCAGTTCCTTGAACATCTGTGACTTGCAGGGCAGTCCATAAGCACCTTGGTGGGGTAGCTGTAGGGCTGGACAAAGTAGCACCAGATGGCTACTGCGTGTGTTCTGGCTGTGATCACCCTGAGGGGCACGGTGACCAGGAATTTGGTGTAGTGATCCACCGTGGTCATGACTTAAGATGCATCACTCTGGCTTGGTTCCACCTTCAAGTGGCCCAGTGATACCAACTCCACAGCACTCTGATCTCTATCTGCTGGAATGGGGCCCTGTCTTCTGCTCCGGGTTTCCCTCTGCAGGTGCAGACTGAGCAGCTGTCACATCACTTCTGCATGGCTATGGCCATCCCTCCTGCGAATGTTCATCTCAGTCTTTCTGGAGCCAAAGTGGCCCAAAGCATCCTAGCAGGCTTGGAGCACCATCTCAGCTGCCGTCTGGGGGAGCCCCCTCTGGGTGATCTCTATTTGTCCCAGGGTCCTGGGTCTTGTAACTAGGCCTGCTACTCCAGGATGCTTCCAGGGCCAGACGGCTCCACTCAATGGCAGAGAGCGCAGCACCTTGTTGGATAATCTCTAGCACTCTCTCTACGCCCTTGGGAGTGTCAAGGGTGATGCCACCTGCCTCGCAGCACACTTGTACCACTTCAGCGGGACTGCCACTAATGGTAACTTCCTCAGGTCCTCGCAGGCATCTGGTCCTTTGGTTTCTGGCACTGTAGGCAGCCTGAATGGGGCATCAGCAATGGCATCGCTCCAGTCACACTGGAATTCCACTGAGCCTTATAATTGGCCAGTCTCGATGTCCTGTGTTGTTCCAGTGCTCCCAGCTTGGCAGAGCCAATATGCCAGGGATTGTTGTCCGTTTATAGGGTGAAGGGAATGGCTGCCAGGGAGCCCTTATGTTTCTTGGTGAGGGTCCAGACCAGGGCCGGGAATTTTAGTTTGAAGGATCTGTAGTGTTTGTTGTTCTCATCTGACTGTTTCCGTTCTTGGCTGGCGTTCACGATCCCCTCATCTGCCCATCCTGGTGCTAGGAGAGCGTGGCCCCCAGCCCCTGATTGCTGGCATCTGTATCTGTAGGAAAAGCAGAGGGTAGCCTGGATAGACCAGTATTGGTGCTTTCACCAGGGCAGACTTCAAGCATTCAAAAACCCTCTGGCAGCCTGCCTCCCTGTTCAGAGGACCCTTCTGTACAGCCCTGCCCATATAGAGCCCTTGTAGCCCGCATATAGGGGCACAGCTAGCTTGGCAAAGTCTTCTATGAAATGTCTATAGTACCCAGCAAAGCCCAGGTACCTCTGGACATCTCATGCTGGGGTGGGCCTCAGCCATGGCTCAATGACCTGCACCTTCTCCGGTTCAGGGGCTACACCCTCAGTTGTCACCACATGGCCCAGGTTACACCCGCTTCTCCTTCAGCATGTCACATGTGGAGGATTTGATCTTCAGCCTACACCTGGTTAGTTGGGTGAACCCCACATCCAGGTGTTTCAGGTGTTCCTTGTACCACTAGGACGGCCCCCAGCTGGCCCAACCAGATCCCCAGCTTCTGGTGCTCAGGGAGGCTGCACATGTTAAACATGGATTCCAGCCTGTAAACCGGAGTGGCCACGGGGCCCCAGGTGGTATGTCATATCATAGAATATCAGGGTTGGAAGGGACCTCAGGAGGTCATCTAGTCCAACCCTCTGCTCAAAGCAGGACCCATCCCCAACTAAATCATCCCAGCCAGGGCTTTGTCAAGCCTGACCTTAAAAATATCTAAGGAAGGAGATTCCACGACCTCCCTAGGTAACGCATTCCAGTGTTTCACCACCCTCCTAGTGAAAAATTTTTCCTAATATCCGACCTAAACCTCCCCCACTGCAACTTGAGACCATTACTCCTTGTTCTGTCATCTGCTGTCACTGAGAATAGTCTAGATCCATCCTCTTTGGAACCCCCTTTCAGGTAGTTGAAAGCAGCTATCAAATCCCCCCTCATTCTTCTCTTTTGCAGACTAAACAATCCCAGTTCCCGCAGCCTCTCCTCATAAGTCATGTGTTCCAGTCCCCGAATCATTTTTGTTGCCCTCTGCTGGACATTTTCCAATTTTTCCACATCCTTCTTGTAGTGTGGGGCCCAAAACTGGACACAGTACTCCAGATGAGGCCTCACCAATGTTGAATAGAGGGGAACGATCACGTCCCTCGATCTGCTGGCAATGCCCCGACATATACACCCCAAAATGCCATGTCAAAGTCATGGGGGCTGGGCAGGTTGCCAGGAGGCAGGCCGGCCAGCGGGGGCTGGGGGGTTGGCTAAGCATCCATTATACTCACAGATGTCCTTGACCCTCCAACCACCTGTACCTCAGGGAGTGCTCCAGAAATATTCAGGGCCGGGGGCCCGACTCCTCCACTGTTCGGGGCTGGGTCTCTCCCCCGACCGCACCTGCCACCCTGCGCGCCTCAGCCGCTGTCCCCAGGGCTCTCTGCCTAAACTCCCCATATCCTGTTTGTGAGCCCACTTGTCGCATGAGGGGCTCCCGCAGTCTGGAGAAGGGCCCGGGGGGCCTAGCCAAGCACCTCTGCAGAAACACCAACGCTCCCTTCTAGGGGTCCCAGGGTTAGCCCCTGGAACAAGCACCTCACTTAGCAACAGGACAAGACTTTTCTCTAACTCTGGCCCAGCCAGGAGCAGACCCAGGGGAGGATCTTGGGCAAGGGTTATGCAGACCCTTGCCCAGGCCTGGCACAGGGTACAGCACACAACCCTGCCTCCCCCCGCTAGAGACAGACTGTGAGCACAGAATGGTGGATCTGGCGGTGCGGTCTCTGCTGTCCTGTCTGCTCCAGGCTGGCTCTCCTTCAAGCAGCTCCTACTTCAGATTCTGCACATGACTCCTGGATCTGGGGCTTTAAGACAAACACCAACTGTCTTGACAGCTGTCCACCCTGCATATCAGAGACTAAAGACAGGTAGGCATGAGGAAATAGGGATTTAGTGATCCCTAGAAATCAAGTCAGAGAGGGAGAACCATTATATTACAAGACAGGATATTCCCAGCTGAGCCGTGCGAAAGGCCCCAATCCTGGTCAACTGAAGATTGGCTGTTGACTTGACTGGGCCCAAAGAAAGGAGATACTCGCTGAGCCAGGGAGTGGATGTTTCTGTTTTCTGTTTAAACAAATGGGAAGAGTTCACCCCAAACAGAAGATCAGTAGCTGCCAGTGAAATCGAGGGCTTTACTCATTTCCTCTGGCAGATGGGAGAATCAGGTCTCTGCAGAGCTGGGACCGTGCGATCTGATTGTGGCGCTATGGTCTGGTCCCTCTAAAACTAAGTAACGCAAAGGATGAAAACAAAGGAAGTCTGAAGGGAAATGAGCTGCTGTGTTTACAAAGATGGAAATTTCATGACTGAGGAAGCTGCATCAAAGAATCAAAAATAACCTCAAAGCATGAACTTTTTCAATGGGAGAATTGAACAGAGAGAGCGAGAGCAAAGGGTCTGTCTGAATGGATGAGTCAGGCTTTCTTTGCAAAGGAGAACAGAGCGGAGTGGATGGGTTCTTGGTTGACATGGAAAACACAGACCATAGTTCTGCTTGCCAAATGAGAACAGGAAGTAAATGGAGTTTGACCCAGCAGTGTAGGGACTGCATTTGCTGACGCAGATTCAGCCCCTGCAGGATTTCAGTTCGTTCATTTATTTTAAAACTGAAGTGACTTGTGATATAGAAACAACAGAACAGGAGGGCAGACTGGCAAAGGCAGCCAATCAGTCATTCTCCACTTTTCATCCATAGATCTCAAAGCACATCACAGAGGGTGGTAAATACCATTATCCCCATAGTGCTCAGAGAGGCAGCAGCAGAGATTAGACCAGGATCCAGGTCTTCTGACTCTGAGTCCAGCCCCCTACCCAATGGACCACTCTGACAGCAAAAGGTTTTCAATGGTGCTCATCTCCCAAGAGACCTTGCGGGCTCCCTACACTCCTGCACCCTGCTGCTGGACGGTCATATATGGGCGATATATTGAATGTCAAAGATTTTAGGAACTATTGGAGAAAGAGCTCCCAGTGTCCTGTGACCATTCCTCTCTTCTAAGCAACCAGCTCCCCAGCTCAGCATGCTGCAGAAAAGAAACTTCTGACCCTAGAAACCCTACAGATTCCCAGCTGGGCTTTGCTAACCCCAGCACCCAAGCCCTGAAGGAGCAGAGGAGATGCCCCGATGGCAGGAGCTGGAAGGGGGATACCCAAAATGAGAAGGAGAGGAGGAGCAGGGGATCTGAACCACACAGGGCAGTCACAATATCCTGACAGCCGACAAAGGAGAAAAGCTAATCCCCTGCCCCCCACGCTCAGCCATGCTCGGAGAACGGGCCCTAGGTGGGAAACACACCTGGGTTCCAAGCTGAATTTCCTGCTAAAATAACAAGAGCTCTCCTGACACACTGAGCCCGACCCAGGAGTTAGCACGGCCCTCCCGTGGGTCTGTCTCCCCTGCAGCTGGGAGAGCGACTCCAGCTTGCTCAGCTGTACATTCGCTGCAGTGAACCTCACGCGGGACCTGATTCTGCTCCACCGACACTAGCGTCACTCCATCACCATCATGAGAGTTATTCCTGATTGACACCGGCGTGAGCGAGGTCAGCGGTAGGCCCTCACTTTCACAGAGCGGTGGTGTATTTAGTAACCTAAAGGGCCTGGCGCAAGTGCAGCTGAGATCAGAATCAAGCCCTTGGCATTTTATTTGGCTAATACCAAACCATCTAGCCTGATGAATTCTCTGCTTCTGTAATTAACGCCTTGTTTGCTGAGGCTGCCATTCCCTTACCAGGGCTGATACGATTCATGAAATGCTATTTCGAGAGATGATTTCTTGCAGTGCAATTGTAATGCTGACAGACCCCGGTCGTTGGTGGGTGGTGTCAAAGTCAGATTCCAGAGTAACAGCCGTGTTAGTCTGTATTCGCAAAAAGAAAGGGAGGACTTGTGGCACCTTAGAGACTAACCAATTTATTTGAGCATGAGCTTTCGTGAGCTACAGCTCACTTCATCGGATGCATACTGTGGAAAGTGTAGAAGATCTTTTTATATACACACAAAGCATGAAAAAATACCTCCTCCCACCCCACTCTCCTGCTGGTAATAGCTTATCTAAAGTGATCACTCTCCTTACAATTTTCAGAGTAACAGCCGTGTTAGTCTGTCTTTGCAAAAAGAAAAGGAGGACTTGTGGCACCTTAGAGACTAACCAATTTATTTGAGCATGAGCTTTCATGAGCTACAGCTCACTTCTGTATGAATCTGATTCATTCATCTTGACATTCAGATGTCAAGAATTATAACATTCATAAACCAGTCGGAGAACACTTCAATCTCTCTGGTCACTCGATCTCAGACCTAAAGGTCGCAATATTAAAACAAAAAAACTTCAAATCCAGACTCCAGCGAGAAACTGTTGAATTGGAATTCATTTGCAAATTGGATACAATTAACTTAGGCTTGAATAGAGACTGGGAGTGGCTAAATCATTATGCAAGGTAACCTATTTCCCCTTGTTTCTTCCTACCCCCTACCCCCCCCCCCCCAGACGTTCGTGTTAAACCCTGGATTTGTGCTGGAAATGGCCCACCTTGATTATCATACACATTGTAAGGAGAGTGGTCACTTTAGATAAGCTATTACCAGCAGGAGAGTGGGTTTGTGGGGGGGAGGGGGGGAGTGTGAGAAAACCTGGATTTGTGCTGGAAATGGCCCAACTTGATCATACACATTGTAAGGAGAGTGATCACTTTAGATAAGCTATTACCAGCAGGAGAGTGGGATGGGAGGAGGTATTTTTTCATGCTTTGTGTGTATATAAAAAGATCTTCTACACTTTCCACAGTATGCATCCGATGAAGTGAGCTGTAGCTCACGAAAGCTTATGCTCAAATAAATTGGTTAGTCTCTAAGGTGCCACAAGTACTCCTTTTCTTTTTGAAAGTCAGATTCAAGACTCACTGAATTTGTCAGACCACTCTGTTTATTAGCAAAGCGCTTTGCCAGTGCACCCAGATATATGTGAGCCTTCTGCAAAAAGCTCAAGCCAACCCATTTATACAGACAAACCAAAGCCAATCCAACATAGGAGACAAAATGAAGCAGAAACTGACAAATATACATACATATCTTATTTGCATACTAACGTTTACCAATCTCCTAGCTCAGTAGGAGCTCTAAGTTAATTGGTTTGAGGACCCATTGTCTCACACTCCTTAATGTTTCTCTTCCTGACAACTATATTTCAACAAATCTTTCAAGCAGCATTTCTTTAATGAATTATAATTTCAATATAATTCATTCTACTTTCATAGTGGGATCGAACCAAGGGCCTCTGGAGCTTAGTGCGTGAGCTTCTACCGCATGAGCTAAAAGCCAACTGGCTGTTAACTAAGGCTGTAGAGCAGACATTAATCTTTCTCTAAGGGGTCTCGGTGCCACTAGATGGGACAGGACACCACCCCCTGGAGGTGTGTGGGTTACACAATGGCTGGAGGTGGGCATGACATCGCTGGTTTACTCTTGATTTCCTGGGGCCTTACAGGGCACCAGTGAAAGTAGAATCTAGTTGTGATTATTATTAGCTGTGTTGCAGTAACAGCTAGAGGCCAAAGCCCCAGTGTGGTGGGTGCTGTACAAGCATAGAGGAGGCAGTCCCTTCCCCAAAGGGCTTGCAATGCAAGTGTCACCAGGCAGCAGCCTCCCAAGCACCCCTTGTGACCTGAGGTGGCTCTGTACTGAGTGCCAATGCTCTGCCTCAGTGTCTCCGCGCCAGCATTTTCCATCTCTCTCAGGGATTTACATGGCTTGGCCCTCTGGCTGGGTCACTTTCAGAGCTCAGTCTCCTTTCTGGGTAATATAAGTCCACACAAACAAGAGTTCTGCTCCACTGGGACTATTCAACCCACTCCTTGGCCTTCCAGCCTGGAGGCTTTCCTGTTTTGGCAGGCCACTCCCAGCCCCACCTGGTTGGAGTCTTTTCCTCCCTGATGCCTAAGGGTCTCCTGCAGGAGTCTCCTGCTCACAGACCACAAAAGCCTGCCAACTCTCTGCAGCCTCCTTACGCTTTCTGTCAAGCAGCAACTCCCAGGGCCTCCCACCTGGAGGCATACATAAGAACGGCCATTCTGGGTCAGACCAAAGGTCCATCTAGTCCAGTATCCCGCCTTTCGACAGTGGCCAATGCCAGGTGCCCCAGAGGAAATGAACAGAACAGGGAATCCTCAAGTGATCCATCCCCTGTCGCCCATTCCCAGCTTCTGGCAAACAGGCTAGGGATGCCATCCCTGCCCATCCTGGCTAATAGCTAAGGCTACGATTTTGTCAAGGTTATTTTTAGTAAAAGTCATGGACAGGTCACAGGCAATAAACAAAAATTCAGGGAGCCCATGACCTATCCGTGACTTTACTAAAAATATCTGGGGGCAGAGCTAAATAGTGGGGAGGAATGGAGTCCCATGGAGGGGGGACTGATAGGCCAAGAGCCCTGCCATGGCAGGGGACACAGCCCCAGCTCCAGCGGCCACAGCAGAGGGGTGCAGCCACAGGGGGTGCACAGCCCCCTGCTCTGGAGCTGGCTGTAGCTGCAGGACGGGGTGTGCGTTCCCAGCTGCAGCCTCCCCCCTGCCCCCCCAAGCCTCAGTCGCAGCCAGGAGGGGGGGCACGGCCCTGGGACGGCGCAGGGCAGGGGCACACAGTCTCCGCTGCAGCTCCTGCCACTGGGCTGAGGCGTGTGACCCCAGCTGCAGCCCGCAGCAGAAGCCGTGGGGCTGGAGCGCAGCCGGGGGGGGTGCAGCCCCAGATCTGGAGGAGGCTGCAGCTGGGACGGGGTCACACAGTCCTGGCACCCCACGGGGCAAGGTCGTGCAGGGTTGGGGCATGTGGCCCTGGCTGCAGCCCCAGACGGAAGCCACGGGGCTGGGGCTCAGCAGGGGGTGCAGCCACGCGGGGAGCACAGCCCCCCTTTTGGAGCTGGCCACAGCGGCACACAGGGTCCTGATTCTAGCCATCCAGCCCCAGTTGCAGCAGGGAAAAGATGCACAGTCCTGCCTCTAACCCCCACTTCAACTCCTGACAGCGGAAGTGGAAAAAGTCACGGAGGTCCGGTAAAATCATGGGATCCGTGACTGCCATGACCTCCATGACTAAATCATAGCTTTATTAATAGCCATTGATGGACCTATCCTCTATGAACTTATCTAGTTCTTTTTTGAACCCTGTTATAATCTTGGCCTTCACAACGTCCCCTGGCAAAGAGTTTCACAAGTTGACTGTACGTTGTGTGAAAAAACACTTCCTTTTGTTTGTTTTAAACCTGCTGCCTATTCATTTCATTTGGTGACCCCTAGTTCTTGTGCTATGTGAAGGAGTAAATAACACTTCCTGATTTACTTTCTCCACACCCGTCATCATTTTACAGACCTCTGTCCTGTCCCCCCTTAGTCATGTCTTTTCCAAGCTGAAACATCCCAGTCTTCTTAATCTCTCCTCCTACGGAAGCCGTTCCATCCCCCTCGTTTTTGTTGCCCTTTTCTGAACCTTTTCCAATTCCAATAGATCTTTTTTGAGATTGTCTATCCCTGCCCCCTCAGCTCTCCCAAAAGGGCTCCAGCAGACATGATACCTGCTCCCTGCTCAGCCCTCACTCCCACCCAGGGGAAACTGAAAGGCCCCAGAGGGCAGCCAGGGGCCAAGACACCCGGCAGGTCTCCCCTCCGGCAGCTTTCCAAGTGAGGTCAAAGTCCAGGCTTGAACAAAGTCTACCCACAAGCATAGCCCAAAAAGTTTTAATAGAGTTTGGCCCTGCCCCTGCTGGCTGGCTGACAATCCAGGGGAGCCCCAGGCAGTTCACAAGGGATGAAGGTCGCCCAAAATCTAAGCAACACGACTGTGGGGACGTTCTCAGCAGGGTGACTGGGCGGCCTGTCAATAAAGCCCAGGTCATCTCCAGTTCTTTCACGCAAACAGTTCCAGCCCAGCCCCATGGCTCAGAATTCCCAACAGCTCCACCACCGTGAGCCAGCTGCTATATTGGCTATATTGCTGGCTACCCCTCTGCTGGAAGGGATTGTCAGGAGGCCGTGTAAGGCCCATCCAGAATCGGACCCTAGAGCTGGTGTGGTGGAGTCCTTCCCCCTAAATGGGAGAAAGCATTTTGTGTTGAAATGCAAGTGGGACTGGGAAAAAGTGGATCTTGGAGATGGGGCAAAATTTGGCAGGTGCCACACCCCCAGTAGCCTTAATGGGCTCCTGTCAGCTGGGGCCCATTGACCTCGGGGGGATGTCCTTGGGGTGGGGCCTGGGGTAGCTGAAACACACACACACACTTTCTGCCTTGGCCTCAGCTAACGAAACTGCTAATTATGGCAATTCCCTTCATTTCTCATTTTGATTCAATGAGATCTGAAACCATCCCCTCCCCCCGCCATGGACACAGCCCAGATTCACCGAATTCTGCATAAACGGAAAGAATTCCCATCCAAGCCCAGCAGACTCGCGCTGTTTTGGGCAGGCTCTCTCTGAGCGGGCTCTTTAATTGCGTGGGCTCTATGAAAGTGACTGGGCTGCTTCAGATGACCTTTGTTCCGGGAGACAATGGCTCTCAATGTTTAGCGCTCGTATCCACTGCACACTCGCACAGAGACACGCACAGTCAAACCCAGAGCCCGTGGCTGTCTAGGGCAGCTTGGCCTCCAGCCAGATGGCGGCGTGCCCCATGGAGCCTGAGTGTGACTTGTCCAGAGAGCCCCTTGTATTTGGACTTTCAATGACAGAGGGACATTCATGTAAATCTCAGCTGTTCCCCCACCCCAGGCCGCCCTGCACTGATGGGGTTAAATTCAGACCCAGGGTCAGTGAATGTGGCCCCATGGAAGTCAGTGGACGTGCAGCAACTTACAACTCTGAATTGGGCCCTTCCCATTTAAAGGTGTGCTCGGACCCCGGTGAAAAGCAGGAGCCATTCCACTCGCTTTACTGAAGTGACTTTGGGTTTCCACCGGTGTAGCTGAGATTAGAATCTGAGCCTGGCAAAGAACGGCTGGGCTTTGAACCCAGGACTGCTCACTGCCTGAGTGAAAATTATACCCCATCCAACCAAGAAGTTTCTCTGCCTGCGTGATACTGGATCATTTTTATGCTGTATCCCCTAGGACGGTGTTTTTCCCTGTTCAGACATATATGCTCCCCGCTCGTTCACACATACTGTGCAAGGTGACTACGGAAGAATTTCTAACATTTTTCTGTACCTTGCAGTGGAAGGGTTTCTATGGCTGCAGGCCAGGGAGAGAAACGGAGCTAACTCCAGACCGAGCTGGAGATGACGGATGCTTTACAGCATGTTCCGCAGAATCAAAATGGCTCTGGGGAAAGCCATTCTACTGCCATTTGAGCAGGGGGTCAACACAGGCAGATTTGGAGGCAGGGAATAACCTGGCCTTGCAGGCTCTCACACACGTATACTCGTGCAAACACACGCATACACACACACAGGAATGAGCAGATGCACGAAGAAGCAAGGTAAACCCACCGGCATTAGCTCAAGCTGCCGAGACTTACCCTTTCAGATCTGGAGTTGCTGATCCAAAACCTGGGTGTGGACCAAGCTGGAAGTTATCACACATGGGGTAGGGGGTCAGCTGAGCTAGTGAGAGGAAGGCTAGTCCAGTGGGTACGGCACTGGCCTGAGCGTAGGGAAACCAGAGTTCAAGTCAATGTTCTGACAGAAACAAGAAGTGATGGCCTGGATCTGCAGCCAGGATGATTTAGGTTGGATATTAGCAGAGAAACTTTCTAACTCTCAGGGTAGTTAAGCTCGGGACTAGGCTTCCAAGGTTGTGGAACCCCCATCATGGGAGGTTTTAAAGAACAGGTGGGACAAACACCTGTCAGGGATGGTCTAGCTTTACTTGGTCCTGTCTCAGCGCAGGGGGCTGGACTCGATGATCTCTCAAGGTCCCTTCCAGCCTGACATTTCTGTGAAACGTCCCCTGTATCTTTGGGCATGTCACTTAGACTCTCTGTGCCTCTGTTCTCCATCTGTGCAATGGGGATAGTAGCACTGCCCTACCTCACAGGAGTGGAGTGGGGGCAAATACATGAAGACTGTGAAGTGCTTTGAGATCTACTGATGAGACAGTACTGTGTAAGAGCCATACCTCGGAGGCGAGGCACGTAACCCAGTCTGGGTGTGGCACAGAGTCTCTTCTGTGCCTGAGCTACAGGGGAGATGGATCTGTTACTCTTCCCACCGCGAGCGCTCGAGCTGAGACTCAACCCCCATGTTGGCTAAGATGACTGAGGTCACACAGGCACTGAGCTTAACACAAACACATTGTATTCCTCTTGTGGGCTGTGAATTCCACTGGCCAACACAATGCACTAACCCTGCTCCATTCCTCACTCTGGGCCACATTTTACCCTCACTTACGCTGGAGCAAATCAGGAGTAACTCCACTGAAGGGCATGAAGTCACTGCATTTACACCAATGCAACTGAGGGCAGAATTCGGGTGGCTGCTGTTGCTTGATCCTAGAGTGGGGAGGAGGGTTGCTATATAAATCACAGCTGTCCTCCCATGCGTGCACACACATCCTACAGATTTACATGCGCCAGGAGAGGCTGCTGAGGGAGCACGGATATTCATCAGCCAGGGCAGTGATACAATGCAAGTACCAGAAGCCCTGACAGGGGTGAGGCAAGCATGGAACCTGCACCCACAGACCTGCCCAAGAAACACCAATCCCTGAAAAGAACATTCCAGGGCAGTGCTTGAGGACAAGTAGGGAGGCCCTAGAAAATATCTCAGAAGGCACCCCTTGCTCTGGCCATTGGGGGCATTCAGCTGCTATTTCTTGTCTTGGCATTTTTGTTTTCTTTTAACAGTCCCAGGCCTCAGTTTAAAGGGGCGGGTGTCCTGTTTTTCAAATTAATCTATTCTGAATTTCTGTAATATTCATGATCTGGAGGAGATTTCTTTCTGGCATTCCTTTGTACATTTCAACAATAAAATCAAATCTACTGGTTTGAACTGAAGAGGGAGGAGGAGTCAGAGACCAACTCATGTTACTCTGCGTTTATCAAACTTGACTTGTAATTAATAGCTAACTTTCTTCTATGTCATCTCTCTGCTTTTCTAGACTTCTCTAACTCCTTTTCCCCCAATCCAGCAGGCTCTGCTTTAATTCCATTCTACAGTTTTCCAAACTTTTATGATCACAATCCAAACTTTTATGAGTTTCCAGTGCTGGTGGACATCCCGGGCCCGATTTTCAAAAGAGCTCAGAACCCAGCAGCTCTCAATGGAACTCTGGCCACTTCATGTAGGAGTTTATCATTTTGAAAATCTGACCCATAGTGATCTAAATTGTGCCCTCATTTACACCCCTGTGACCCCTGAATAATTATTTCCATGTTACTGTTCCTGAGCCCATGCCTGAAAACTCTTACCTGCGTATTCCCACTGGCTTCAGTGATGAGACTTGGGAAAGCAAGGACGACTTACATCAGGATCAGGCCTCTCTGAGCCACTGATTTAGCTCCAACCCTAACCTCCCATTCTTGCACTGATGCCCTAACTCCATAAGAGCAAAATGTCTGGCTAGATATACTGAGGGGGCTCACTGGGACTGGAATAACTGGCTGCCCTGTTCCAGACACTAGGGCTTGGCCCTCTCCCCAGTAGGACTGCCAACTTTCTACTCACATAAAACTGAACAGCCTTGCCCCCCCCCAGCCCTGATCCTCCTCCGAGGCCCTGCCCATTCTCTGAGGCCCAGCCCCCACTCACTCCATCCCCCCTCCCTCTGTCACTTGCTCTCCCCACCCTCACTCAGTCATTTTCACTGGGCTGGCTCAGGGGGCTGGGGTGCGGGAGGGAGTGAGGGCTCTGCTTGGGTGTGCAGGCTCTGGAGTGGGGACAGAAATGAGGGGTTCAGGGTGCGGGAGGGGGCTCTGGGCTGAGGCAGTGAGTTGGGGTGTGGGAGGGGGTGAGGGCTCCAGGTGGGGGTGCAGGCTCTGCTGTGGGGCTGGGGATGAGAGGTTTGGGGTGCAGGATGGGGCTCCAGGCTGGGACCGAGGGGTTTGGAGGGCAGGAGGGGGCTTAGGGCTGTGGCAGGGGGTTGGGTTGTTCGTGGGGGTGCAGGCTCCGGGTGGCACTTACGTCAGGCTACTCCTGTAAGCAGTGGCATGTCCCCTCTCCAGCTCTTATGCAGAGGCGCGGCCAGGCAGCTCTGCATGCTGCACTGTCAGCAGGTACCGCTACCGCAGCTCCCACTGGCAGTGGTTCCCAGCCAATGGGAGCTGCGTAGCTGGTGCTTGGGGTGGGGGAAGCATGCAGAGCCCCCTGGCTCCCCCTACACATAGGAGCCAGACGGGGGACGGGCCACTGCTTCCAGGAGCCCTGTGGAGCTACGGCAGGCAGGGAGCCTGTCTTAGTCCCGCTCCACCGCCGACCGAACTTTTAATGGCCCGCCAGGGTTCCTACTCCCCAGATTGGCCAAGCCTAGGAGGAACGAGCACATATATGGGGTGGGGCCCCCACAGGATGACAGGGCTGCATCCAAGAGGGCCAAATGCTTCCACCACTGGGAAGTCAGGTGTCAGGGATGGGGGGCAGGAGTGAGAGGCAGCCCCGCCTGAGTCTCTGGCCCAGCCCTGGAGCGCCCGCCCTGGGGCTGGGGGAAGCTGTGAGCGGCATGGTGTGTGATGTGCACAGTAACTGGAAGGTTTCAGAGTAGCAGCCGTGTTAGTCTGTATTCGCAAAAAGAAAAGGAGTACTTGTGGCACCTTAGAGATTGGCTAGTAAGTACTCAGTAACTGGAAGATTGCCGTGTGGCCACACGTGTTACAGGGAATGTTGGTGAGATGTAGGGGAGGAAATGCTGTCTCCCCCACCCACACCCCCCTTGGGCCCAGGTCACTGGGGGTTCACTCTGCTCGCTCAGCGTCCTGCAGAGAAGCCTTCACAAGGACTTTTGTTTTTCCTCAGTGCATTCCTTTGTCCTTTGCAGTCCAGCAGAAGCAGCCAGGGCCTTACATCCCATTGTGTCTGTCTTTGGAGGCCTGGCGCGGGGATCCTCATGGCCTGCCAGCTCTGCACAGAGGCCCTGTCCCAAGTGGCTCTGGCCCAGTTTAGTTTCCTGGGGTTATTCTCATTTAGGACTTTCTCCCTTGAAATTCTTTTCCTGTCACTAATTGAAATAGGCTTGTTATGGGTGGGAAGAAACTCAGCTCTTTTCCTCCAAACCTGTTAACAGGCTCTGCAGTGTGGTTGGGGGAGAACCCCAGTAATTGTGCATAGGGAGTGTAGGGCCATGGGGAAGAGGCTGTCTATCTGTCTGGAAGAACAGCAGAAAGTAACCATAGTTGCAGGACTTCTTGGCTGTTTCAGCTGACTGGATCCAAGTAAATCCAATTAATCACCTGGGGTCAGAGCACTGACCCACTGCCAGACTGCAATAATTCTCTTGGCTGCCTCTTGTAAATTGGTCTCACTCACGTGGTGTGTCCGGAGAGGAGGGGAGGACCCGATCAGAACAAAACAAATCCAAGGAATGAAAGCACCCCCAGCCAGCCCCTCTGCTGGCATCTGGAGTGCCATTGACTTCACTGGCAGAGGAGCTGCCCCAGGGCGACCAGCAGCATCGTCAGAGCCCAGCGCTTTGTCATCAATTAACAAATCATCACTTACGAACCATCTAAACATGCCCAACCTGGTGGGCCAGCGGCTGCAATGTGCAGAGCTCCTCACTGGGGCAGAGGTGTCCTGGAGCTGGAGGCGTTGTTTGGCTTGGGAGAAGAAAAAAGGCAATTGTTGAAAGTTTTCCTTAAAACTGGCCCAAGTCCCACGCAGGATCCCCAGTCATTTGTCTCCCTGATCAGTTTTCCTCTTACAAGATTCACTGGGGGTCATCCTGGATTTCAGTCCAAACCCCAGGATACACTTTTTAGCCAACGTCAATATTGTTCATAGGACTGTTCTGTAGGATGCAGAAGACAAGCAATATACCAGATTCTTCAAGGTATCGAGCCACTTGGAGCAGTGCGCCAGTTATTTCACAGCCTTCACGCCAGCGTGCCCAACTCCTCGCACACCCAGGCCTCTCGGGAAAAGTCAGGTTCCTAGCACTCATGGTGTTTGCATAGCTGTTTTACTGTTTATTCCTTATAAATGATATCATCTGTGTTTGGCAACATAAACCTTCCACATCTGACTTGCAGCTGAGATGTATTATTTTCTCTTGTCCTTTCGTAAGGTTCAGAGCATTCCTTGTTCATTAAATCTTCTCCTTAGCTCCATTTCCATAAGGCCAAATCCTCAATCCTGGCTCAGTTTTTACTGAGGCAAATTTCACACTAGCTTTCACTCCTGAGTCAGGACTTCCCGATCTGACCCCCTGGTGTAAGTGGAATTTGCAGGTGCTCAGTGCCTTACAGGATCTGGGCCCTTATATTTTAGTACTGCCTATAAGACACTTTGGGCTGAGTTCTTGGGTCCATCTGAGCTGTGCCTTGAAGGGGGAGGGACAATGGGGGCTTGAAGCCATCTTAGTGGCTGCCTAGCCCTAGGGCTGGTTCTAAGTTACACCCAAAAGGCCATTCCAGCAGCCAGGGAAAGCTGGAGGGCATAAGCTCTCTGCCTGCTGCAGCCCCTTTCCCCCAGCCCTTCCCCCGCACACCATGCTTGGGAATTCCTGGGTAGCTGATTAAGCCACGTTTCCCACCCCTTTGTACTACCACTGTGGAGCAAAGGAGCAGTCCCATAACAGAGAATTAGGCCATTGAGATAGTCCCCTGGTGTCATGATGAGAACTGGCAACAGATTCTTACTCTAATACTTTTACCAGTTTCTGACCCCTGACAACGTTTTCCTTCTCACCCCATGACTACGGCGCGTGCCGCTCCACTGAAGCTGAAGGTATAACTTCCAGCTTGGGTAGACGTACCCGCGCTAGCTCTGATGCAGCTGGCGTGCTAAAAATAGGAGTGTAGCCACAGCGCCATGAGTGGCTGGAGGGGCAAGTCACCCTACAATCCCATCTGAAACCCTAGGTACGTACTCGCCCTCCTGCTGCTCGCCCCACCGTGGCTACGCTCCTGTCTTTAGAGGAGCTAGTATAGTTATAGCTACCCGAGCTGGGAATCGTACCTCCAGCTCTGGTGTCGACAGACCCTTAGTTTCCTGAACAGCCCCCTGTGAGGGATTTATATTAGTTGCTTGTCTTTTATTGCTGTTTTCTTGACCTGCCCAGAGAATTCTAGTGGATGGAAAGGCACGATTTTCCTTTCTGGAAGCCATGCTGGTTTGTCCCCATCCTAGCTTGTTCACTTTAGAAATTTACAAATTCTCTCTTTAGTTATTGCCACCTGTACTGTGGCAACACGCACTGCTCTGTGATTTCCAGGATCGTCTTTTTAAAAAAGATACTGAGGAGAAATGCAACATTTGCTGCCCTCCAGGTCTCTGCCCTCGCCGCCGATTTCAATGCGATGGAATGAGATGGTAGCAGCTCAGCCACTTCATTCAGTTCCTTCTTGGATCGTGCCATCTGGGCCTGGTGACTCACGGCTGTTTAATTTATCAGTTTGTTCCAGCACTTCCTCTTGTAACAACTCAGCCCATGATAGGGCCTCAGCTTTATTACCTAAAAAAACAGACCTGGGGAAGACTGATGCCAGGAAATTGTTTAGATTGCCTGCAATGCCCTTATCCTCTGGGACTGCTTCCTTTACTTCCTGTTGGCTCAGCAGACCCCCAGATGCTCTCCCAGTCTTCCTGCTTCTGATGCATGTAAAATGCCCCTCAAGTCTAGTATCCAGTCCTGGGGACCAGTAATGTAGCCTAACTAGTCACTCAAACTGCATTCCTTTGGCCTCCCAAGAGGACCGTGGTGCTGTCACTAGATTCAGAAGAAGGGCAGGCTTGTCTCATTGCCCAGGGGAGTTGAAATGCAGCCTGGGCGTGTGGTGGGCTGTGTGAGCCGGCAAAGCAGCACACAGAGAGTGAACTGCGCCTATTTGTTAATTCACATGGAAGAACTCCCAGGTAAACACTCAACACCCGAAGGGATCCCAGCTAGAATACAGACTATAAAGCTCCCTGTTACTGAGCTTGCATACAAGTGGGAGAAATAACCCCTGAAAACCCTCACGTAGACACACCAGCTAGTCCAGTGCAGCCCGGTGCGATGGAGCTGCTCTGCCCCGGTCACAGCCAATGCTGGGTAGGTGTTGCAGAGGGGTTCTGCAGAGGGGTTCTGCAGGTAGGGTGACCAGATGTCCCAATATTATTGGGGCCGCCCTGATATTAGGGGCTTTGTCTTATATAGGCAACTTCACCCCCCGCAACCCACCCCGAAAAAAATGTGTCCCAATTTTTCACACTTGCTATCTGGTCACCCTATCTGCAGGGAACACCTGTGGCTGCAGCCTCCATAGGGCGGATCTGTATATAGGCAAGGCCAGCCCTTCCTCTCAGCTGCAGTGGAGTTTAGCAGTGTGGACAGATTTAAGTACATGAGCTGAAGATCCTGCCTAACGTAACCTTTCCAAGTTCTCACCACAGCCTTGTGGTTTCTCACCCTGACTGTGGAGTTTCCGCTCATTGCACTTGTTTGTTATCTCTGTGTAAAGGGCCAGTGCCCCAGACCTGTGGAGAAACGTGATCTGCTAAGAGCACATATTTCAATCAATGCCGTCCCTCACCCCCCAAAAATCTGGAGCTTCTTTTTCCTTTGCAGAGCCCTGCTCCTGTGAAGCCACCCTGGCTGAGAATGCCATTACTGTGCCCTTTGGGGTTGGTGAAAGAGACAAGCCTTCAAGCTGCACGGGAGCGCTTCCTCTGGTCACAGAGCTCAGTGTAACTCCAACCCTGGCCTCTCACCAGCAGAAGTTGGCCCAGTAAAAGATATATCACCTCACCCGCCTTGTTTCTCTAAGATCCTGGGACCGACATGGCTACTTCAGCACTGCAGACAAGTATTGTGCCGGCCAGTTAGAATTCCCATGGTGTCTGATCATTCATCAAGGTGTCAGATTTGACGCTGGTGGCCCCAAAGTTACACTCCACCCACCCTGTCCATGGATGAACTGTGCTGAGAGAAGCCAAATTCCTGCCCTGCCCTCCAGCTTCAGCATACATTGCCCTCAGATTAGCCAGTTTGTCTGACTTGAGCTTGGCACAAGTACAGGGGGCAAAGAGGGCTCTAAGCCACTTTCCCCAATCCTGAGGCACTGGTATAGCTTTCAGAGTAACAGCCGTGTTAGTCTGTATTCGCAAAAAGAAAAGGAGGACTCGTGGCACCTTAGAGACTAACCAATTTATTTGAGCATGAGCTTTCGTGAGCTACAGCGCTGACGGCACGAGACAGAGCAAAGCCCATGAGGACAGATTCTAAGAACTGCTGTAAGGGATAATGGCGAGTGTAAGTGGATAATGGCGAGTGTTTGTGGTGCATGGGTTGAGAACACCTCTTTCGAGCCAGACATCTGGAGATCAGATGGGAGTAACTGTGTACAGACAGAAGTTAGCTGGAGGCGCTACCTTCCTATGAGAAGCTTAGATTCTGCTGTTTATCTCTTGGGGGAAACCATGCCTGTTTTAAATCATTATGTTCTCTATTTCTTCGAGCCGGAGCTTGGATCCTTCGCCTGCTGTTGCCTTTGGCCCCCAGGCTGAGCTAAGCAAACTCATTCCTGACTCTGGAAGTACTGGGATTCCATCCAAAAGAACAAAGGCAGCAAACAACTGGTGGGTGTAGCATTTTCCAACAAGCCCCCAGGGGAGGCAACTTCAGCACTGCCCATGGGAAATCCTACTCTGCCTCACTCTGTTGACTGACCTGCATTGTGTGGTGTTGTTTTCATGTATTTAAACAGGGACTCTGAAAGACAGTCGAAGAGCAATTGCACCCTCATATGATGCCTGTGGAGCTGGAGGCTTCTCTGAGCTCCCTTGTGTCTGTGCATTAACTGGCGGAGTCTCGTCCCCATTGGTGTAAAATCCCACGACTAACACCAATGCACTTTTGCTACTAACCCAACAACACTAAAGAGCCCCATGAGTCACCGGCAGCTCTTTAGTGGGATCAGTGGAACAAAATAATGTTTCTCTCAATCCCCAGCAAACAAAAGCAGTGTTAGAGGGCGAACTCTGTGCTTTGTAAATGCATGGGTAAATCAACGGCACAATACAAATGGTCATTGATAATTTATTTCCTTCTGCTATCTTGCTTCCCACAGGCGGATCCTGCCAATGGATAAAGGAGAAATGAGGTTATTGAGTGAATGCCTAGTTAATCCTTCATTCCAACTATTGCTTTGGACTAACCGAGCCTTTTAAGATATATCTGTACTTTGTAACTGAGACAGCAGAAACAAAGAAGCCAAGTTCATTCATGGAAGAATGGAGAGGGATTGTTCCCTGATAGGAATGTTAACAAGGTGTCACTCCTAGTCACTGGCACAGATTTACTGCAGGTGTAAACAGGTATGATTCCAGTAGCGCCTGCCCCTGATTAATTACACCTCCAAGGAACTCGACCTATTGTGTATATTTCAGGTTGGGGTGAACGATTCTGATAGCTACAGAATCTTCATTCAGTTTTGCAAATCTGTGGTGATGGAGACTTCCCTTCCTCGGTGCAGAGTGTCAGCTGGTTTGAGATCACGTCACCTGCCCCTGAAATGCAGCCCTCTCTGAAATGGAACACAGCAGCTCTTTGAGGGAAAAAGTCACCCGGTACAGAGGAGCCAGCACCAGATCTAGACAACACTTCCATTTTATTTAAAGCCTCCAAATGGAAAATTCTGTTTGAGGGCAGACTGAGACAACAGGCTTGAGAGGCGCCTGGCCAGCAGCCAGTGTGACCCAAAGGCTGGATGGCTCTTGCAAAGGATCAATCTTCAACTTCAGGCCTTGGTAGAGCCCTCCATTTTTGAAAATAACTAGTGAATTTGGGTGCCCAACGGATATGGGATGTGCTGGGTCCTGATTGCGTAGCTGGGCAGCAAGAATTGGCCCAACCCTTCCCCGTTAAAAAGCTTTAAATGGAGGCATTCCTCGGGGAGTCTACTGTTCATTAACCATGGCCACCTTTGTGCTACGAGTGTTCTGTCCCAGCGCATACCCCGCACCCCACTGCAAACTTTCTGTGCACCCTCTGGAGCTGCCAGTGCAGTGAGAAGCAGTACCTATGGGGAACTGGAAGTGTAGAGAAGAAAGGCTCCCAGAGCTCAGATCAAAATTGAGGCGAAAGATCAAAGAAAGGGAAGTGGGGCCCGAGTCAATTCGCTGTTGTCCATCGTGGGACAGCCTGCAAAATGCTCTTTCGTTTTGCATCTAAATGTCAAGCTGGGTGCAGGGAGACAGGGGGTGGGGGAGTTATACTGCAACTGCGTCTCTGCTCCCCCTCCGGCTGTGCTTTCCTTAGCCTGGGGGGCACTGTGCCCAACTCAAAAGCATTTTCTTTCTCCCTGTGTTTATCCCCTTCTAAAATAATACCATAGCGCAGCCCTGAAAGCTGCTGCCCAGTCCTGTTGTACGTCGAATAGCTGAGCATTTCCCTGCCATGTAGCGCTGTCTCTCAGGAACGCTGCTTTCAGGCAGGGCAGGGACGGCTAGTGGGTCCCTAGGGATTTGTTCTGAACGGGGCTCTGCAGGGCTGAAGCAGGGGGAGCAGACCAGGACTGGTGGGGGAAGGGAGTTCCTTCCTGACCTGGCCATCAGGAGAATCTCATGTCCTGACTCAACCCCTGCTGGCCTCACTGACACCAATGGAGATGGCCTGGATGGAACTGGGGGCAGGATTTGACCCAGAATGCACTGCAAATTTCTTCAGCTATTGTTCCAGGGGAGAAAGGAATGGGAGGAGCCTTGGGGTTTGCAGAAATCTATTTGAACCAATTTTGTCTGACCCTTGCTCAGTGCCTGCCCCACGTGGCCGCCCGCCCAGCACAAGGCTTTATCTAGGAGATGGACTGAAGCAGCAAAGTCATGTCCAGATTTGGATTTGAATCTTCCTGATGCACAGGAGGGCTGGGGGTAGTTCTGCCTCTTACAGGGAGAGGCTTGAAGTGGGATCCCATCCTCCTCGCAGCAGCTAATGGCTCTGGGCTGAGCTCCAGAGAGACGTCTCAGCCCCAGAGCTCTGATTCAGGGTCCCTAGAGACCAGGAGAGTGCTGAGCCACTGTTCTGTTCCATACCCATCTTGTTTGCAGTGTAATTGTAGCTGTGGTGGGCCCAGGATATTAGGGAGACATGCTGGGTGAGGTCACATCTTTTGTTGGACCAACTTCTGTTGGGAAGAGAGACAAGCTTTCGAGCAGCACAGAGCCATTCCTCAGGTCAGAAGAAGAACAGCTCTGTAAGTTCAAAAGCTTGTCTTTCTCCACAACGGAAGTTGGTACAGTAAAAGATATGACCTCACCCACCCTGCCTCTCTGCACCCATCTTGCCATTTAGATTAAAAAAGAATGCATTTTGCAAGCGACCTTATTTACTCACATCCCAGTTCCTTTTCCTTGATCTTCCACCTCTATTTCAATCTGACCTCTGGAAGCCTTTCTATTCTGCACTTCCAGTTCCCCATGGGCATTGCTTGCCTCACTGCACTGGCCGCTCCAGAGGGTGCACAGAAAGTTTAACACAAACAGTGGCAAATGGAGCACTGTGCTGCTCCAACCAAAGACACATTCAGTTTGAGATGGAGACCTCACCAGCCCAGCCCATCAGCACCTTTCTGTGCCTAGCAGGTATCCCAGTAAAATCTTGTTCCAGATGGAACGCTGGGTACGTTCTCGGGGCGGGGGGAAGGAAATTAGTCACCTTACTGCTGATTACTGCACCAGAAACTGTGCAAAACATATCCTGCGTTAGCTACATCACAACATCTGATGGTCATTTCGAGAGGAACAACGGAAAATCATGGCGACACAGGCTGGAACAACAGACGGACTGGCAGTGAAGCAGTTAATTATAAAGGCAACATCCTCAGTCTTGGGTCTTTAATGTTAGGCACCGAAATAAGTAACTAATTTGCAAATGTGCCATGAAACCAGAGTTGCTGTTGACGTATATGGGAGCTCTATGCAAATCTAATCTCTGAAAATTCAGTCACTGATCTTGATACCTGAATATTGTTCAACACCCAAGTGTGAGCTTCTTGGCCAAAGTTTTGTTTGTTCAATTTATTTAAAAATTAAATATTATCAGGGGGACTGGATGGCCCCATGGAGTCTGAATGGGATGGGGGGGGGCGTGTCACCAGTTCTGATCCAGCCCAGGTTTGCAGTGACTGATGAACGAGATGGCTACCATCTCCCTAGGCATTTCCACAATGCCCACTACAGTGGCATCTTGTAGCCTTACCCATTTAGCAAAGTGGACACACAAAGCTAATGGCAGGATAGTGACCAACATGGGATGAGCTGGTGGCTCCACTCCACTTCCTTCTGGGCTCACACAACTGGCCCCTTTAGTGGCAGCCCCCACACAGAAGCCGCAGACTGAAGGAGAGTGAATCTGAACCACCCTCTTAGCCTGCAATGATCCCTCCAAGGCCAGGTTGAGGCTTATTGGTAGGAAAAGACATTTTGGCCAATACACTGGGCATTGAACCAGGGACCTCCAGAGCTAAAAGCATGAGCAGCTCACTTGAGCTAAAAAGCAACTGGAATTACAACAGACTTATATCCTCGGGGCTTGGGCGCTGAGCACTCTGGCCTTGATCCAGCGAAGCTCTTCAGCACATGCTTCCCTGCAAACACGTGAGTGGAGCCATTGCCGTCAATAGCACTGCATTGGGAGTGAAGCCAATCCCCAAGTACACTGAGTACAGGACCGGAGCGCTCAGCACGCTGCAGGATGGAGCCTTTAGATAGACACTTACCGAATGGGCTTCAGGAATGGGCTCATTTCTCATACAGGAAGCACCCCCCCCCAACATATTCTCACTCTCACACACTCCAGCACAGAAAACGTACCCTAGGGCAGGACTGGGGCACTGGAACAAATCTGGAGACGGCGCCCATAGACCTATGTTGGTTTTCTAATGTGCGTCACTGCAGGATCCTACCGGTGCTACGAATCAGGAGCTGTTCTTGCACATGCTCACTGCTAAGCACGGCACCTACTAGCTCGAGTGATTTCACGGCCGTCCACGGGGCTACTCACAGAAAGCCCTGCAGGTGGAATCCTCGCCCTAACGAAGCCAAGGGGAGTTTTGCTACCAAGGCCAAGATTTCACCCGATGGCTCAGTAATAAGACGATCTTCAAAAGGTATTTAGGCACCTAACTCCTATTGACTTCAGTGGGATTAAGGAACCTAAATACATTTGAGGATCTGGGCCTAAATGTTCACAGGATTGTGTCCCCAGCCAACACCGCCTGGATTCTCTCCGCAGTGGTGTTTTACCCAGTATATTTAAAAATAAAATGTAGACTCGAGGGGATCAAGGTCATTTTATAACATGGATCATCTTCCCAGACTCCTGTGTTTCTTTCCCGCTCATTGGAGATGACTGACATATCTGCGTAGATCCACTCCTCTTTCCTTTCTAAGCCTGATTCATTCCAGCCTCTCACAGCGCAGCCTGTGTGAGCGTTTTCCAGGGGAAAGGAATGGGGGCAGAGTGGTGATGTTACCTGCGTTGGCCTGGACAGTTGTAGAAAGTGGATTATATGGATACTGCAAGTGTGCAGAGGTGTGCAGGGTGCCGCACAGACGTGTGACAGAAAACCTAATAAAAAGCAATTCTAATAAAACTCGGCAGGACTCAGGCTGAGGAAGGTTATGGGACCAAGAGGGAACATGCTATAAAAGGGCAAAGTGTTTCAGAGTTTGCTTAAAAGTGGGGAAGGAACAGCTGTCCAGGGGAATGAGTCCTCCCCACAGAGTCATCACAGCAAAGGCCTGTTACCTGCTGACCTGGGGATCCCTGAGAGGCAGGTGGGTGCGTGCACACAGACACCACTTAGCACATAGCTCAAGCAGCAGATCTCAGATAAACCCCCCTGGGGTTGCCAAGCCTCCAGGATTGGCCTGGAGTCTCCAGGAACTAAAGATCCATCTTCAATTAAAGATTATATCATGTGATGAAACCTCCAGGAATACGTCCAACCAGAACTGGCAACCCTACATACACCACGCCCTTGGCAGAGCTGCTCAGGGCTTTAAAAAGCAGCAGAGCAGTGTCGCAATTCTATTTCCTGACAGCCGCCCCTGCTGCCTGGGCACTGCCCACCCTGTAGGGTGCCCCCTCTGTTTAAACAGGCATCTCTCAGCCCAACAGTCGGATTGTGTTTGAAGTGGGTGGGGCTTCTGGCTCCCACACCCCCAGTCTTTCCCGTATATTTCCAGGAATCCCTAATCCCGGGAGGGGTTGGGGATTGCAGTGCCACCCTCCCATCTCTCCTGCCCTCTTTCGCCCTGCTGCGTGAAGCATCACTAAAGAAGTGCTCCTCAGCTTCCAGCAGCTCCTGGAACGGCCAGGGTCCCAAGTGATGAGGGAGCGCGTGACCCGAGGCTGGGGACCGCTCTCAGAAATACATCTTGTGTCCTTCCTGACTGTTCTTTCCAACCAGCTATTTTGCAGCTGCAGCGTTCTTTAATCGGGGCGTGCGTGTGTGTACACGCATGCCTGTTGTCTGTGCAAGCCTTTGTGTGGGTGTCTGTGCCCACATAGGTCTGTATGTTCCCATGCATGCACCCGGGTTGATGTGCGGGCGTGCCCAGGGCGGGCGGGGGTCCAGGTGCTTGTGGGCTCCCGTGTACCAATGCTTGTACAGAGGTGTTCATGTGCTCACATGTAGGTACGGGTGAGTGTGTGCACACCCCCCCCCTTGCATGTCCATGCGCTTGTGTGACCATGTGCGCCTGGCTGTGTTTGTGCTGCTGTGTACGCACACACAGCGGCCTGAGGGGGTGTCCCGTGTGCGCGTGCTGCCCTGTGTGCCCTGCGGTCGAGCAGGTCTGTTCATTGAGCGCACGTCGGCATGGGTCTGTCCGTGTCTGTCCGTGCACATGCCCGCTATCCCCACTTTCCAGAGCCTCCGAGAAAATGGACAACTGGACAGACTGCCTCCTCGCCCAGCAGGACTGCTGGCGTTGCCCTAGTAACTAACCGCAGTATCAGTGTTGCCTTGGAGAGCAGAGGGAACAACACAAAGAAAACCCAGGCAATGGGGCTTGCTGGGCTGTCCCCGGGGCAGCTGGATTCCTGCAGTACAGCACTCCGAGCTTGTCCTCTGCAAGGTGCGACGCGCAGGCAAATCCCACTGGAAGCGGGAGGAGACGGGGGATGAGCTCCACTGCTTGGGAAGAGAATCTGCCTGAAAGAAGACGGATCCAGAGCATCTCTCTGAGGCACATGTCCGGTCCCCAGTATCTGAGCCCCTCACAATATCTGTAATGCATTTATCCTCACACACACCCGTGTGGCAGGGCAGTGCTGTACATCTGAGAAACTGAGGCACAGAGAGGCTAATTGATTTGTCCAAAGACGCACAGGGCAGCTGTGGTGGGAGCAGGGAATTGAACCCAGGCCTGCCAACTCCCAGATGCTCTAACCACTGGGCCATTCTTCCAGCCAGAGGAGGGAACCAGAGCAACTAGCTGTGTCTGAAGGTGTGAAAACCCCACACCCATCTCAGCTGGGGTAATTTTATGTCTCCCAAATATTGTTTCTTCCACTCTCCTTAGGGTTCTCTTCCAGCAGAGGAGCAAGGTAGGAGACCCTGGGTCCACCCCCTCCATCAGCTTCCAACCCAGGGCCTTAGAGGGCCATTACAGGGTCCAGACACATGCTGATCCACCCCAAATTATACTGCCCCTGGGTCACTTCCTACCATGCTGTGGTTCCTCTAATTAGAAAGTTGGCAACCCTACACAATCACAAAAAAACAAATACCTCTGCCCCATCCCCGCCCCGCCCCTTCTCCAAGGTCCTGCCTCCACTTGCCCATCCGCCCTCCCTCCATCTCTCGCTCTTCCCCACCCTCACTCACTTTCACTGGGCCGGAGTAGGGGGTTGGGGTGCGGGAGGTGGGTGAGGGCTCTGGCTGGGGGTGTGGGTTCTGGGGTGGGGCTGGGGATGAGAGGTTTGGGGTGCAGGAGGGGGCTCTCGGCTGGGGCAGGGGTTTGGGGTGTGGGAGGGTGCAGACTCCAGGAGAGAATTTGGGTGTGGGAGGGGACTCTGGGCTGGGGGTGTGGGCTCTGAGGTGGGGCCAGAAAAGAGGGGTTCAGAGTGTGGGAGAGAGCTCTGGGCTACTGTAGAGGGTTGGGGTGCGGGAGGTGGGTGAGGTCTCCGGCTTGGGGTGCAGGCTCTGGTGTGGGGCTGGGGATGAGGGGTTTGGGATGTAGGAGGGGGCTCAGAGCTGGCGTGTGGGTGGGGTGCTGGCTCCGGGAGGGAGTTTGGGTGCAGGAAGGGTCTCTGGGCTGGGGCAGGGCATTGGGATGCAGAGGGGGTTCAGGGTCCAATTGGCTCTTACCACGGCTCCCAGGAAGTGGCCACCAGGTCCCTGTGGCCCTAGGCACATGGGCGGCCAGGGAGGCTCCATGCGCTGCCCTCACACACAGACGTTGCCCCTGCAGCTCTCACTGGCCGCAGGTTCCCGGCCAACAGGAGCTGCAGAGCTGGGACTCAAGGCAGGAGCAGAGCGCGGAGTCTCCCTGGCCACCCATGCCCTTAGGGACCACAGGGACCTGGCAGCCACTTCTGGGAGCTGCGCAGAGCCAGGGCAGGCAGGGAGCCTTAGCTCTGGGCCCCTGCTGCTCCGCCGACTGGACTTTTAACCAACCAGCCACAAGGGTCCCTTTTCAACTGGGCATTCCGGTGGATGCCTGGCAACCCTATAATTTGGGCGTGGTCACAGACCCAGGTATCACCGCTTAGTCGGTCAGTGGACAGTGTCCCATTCTGCCCAGTCCCTTCTGAGTTTCCGGCTCCCACTGTGGTGCGGGGAGGGAATGTGGATCACGGCTTCCAGAGCAGCCTTAAGAACGTTGCAGCCCCTCCTCTCACTGCTCCAGGTGCCAGGCTCACGTACTGGGCAGCCTGCAGCCTTTCTAACAATCCCTCCATCTGACAGGAGCAAGCTGCCGCTGGGCAGGGCCTTCCTAGCCCAGTACCGCTCTGTACCTCGCCCTGGTTTAGCATGGGGTCCGTAAACCCCATCACAGCATCCCACAAGAACATTAGCCTTGTTTGCAACCACATCGCGCTGTTGACTCATATTCAGTTTGTGATCGGCTGTAGCCCCCAGTTCCTCAGCAGTATGACCACCTGGCCAGTTAGTTCCCATTCTGGAGTTGTGCCTTCCTCAGGGAAGTACTTTGCACTTGTCTTTATTCAATTTCATGCTGCTGGATTCAGACCAATTCTTCAATACGTCAAAGTCATTGTGAATTCTAATCCTGTCCTCCAAAGAGCTTGCAACCCCTCCCAGCTTGGTGTCATCCATAGATTTTTATAAGCAAACTCTGCACTCCATTATCGAAGTCATTAGTGAATATATTGATTAGTTCCGGATCCAGGACTGAGTCCCACAGCATCCTACTAGATGCACTTTCCCCGTTTGACAGCAAATCGTTGATAACTACTCTGTCTACATTCTTTCAACGAGCTGGGTGCTCACTTTACAGTAGTTCCGTCTAGATCACACAGTCCTAATTTGCTAATGAGAACGTCCTGTGGGACTGTCAAAAGCCTTTCTAAATTCAGTATAAAAAAAAATGTAAAGGTTGAAGTTGGATCAAAATGTCTTGATGATATCAAAATGTTTCCAGCAAAATTAAGTTTCCAAAATTTTTTTTTGGTTCCATTTCAGAACTGAAAAAGTTTTTAAAAACCACAGGATTTCCCACCAACCGGGAACCCTGGTTCCTGCTCAGCGGTAGCTTTGTCTGTTGCCCTCCCACCTAGAGAGGTTTAGCTCAACCTTTAGCACCTCCTACTTTTAGCTGTGGCGTTCCCCAGTTCAATTCCTGGCCTAGATGCCGGCTGACCCATGAACACATTACTTCCTGGCCTTCACTGGGTGGGAACTAACACAAACAGGACCATAGGTGCTGGACCAAGGGGTGCGGGGGAGGGGGGGGCGTGCTACCGCACCCCCTGGCTTGAAGTGGATTCCACCATATACAGGGTTTCCAGTTTGGTTCAATGGCTCTCAGCACCCCCACTATACGAATTGCCCCTGAATGGGACAGAAATGTACCCTGTCAAATGGATGGATGCAGTATCATCAATTCAGCTCATGCCAAAAAAAATTCATGTAACCAGGGAAAGCAAAATTAGAGGCTCCTGTGAGAGTCAACCAATGAGAACAGTCGTGGTAATGACTGCCCCCCCTCCTCTCCCTCCCTGCCACCGATCAGCTGATGGCCTTTGCGAGGGAGCGGGAGAAGCGGAGCCGCAGCGCGCCCGCTGCTCCCACGAGGAGGCAGAGAAGAGGTGGGGGTGGGGCCTTGGGGAAGGGGGGTGGGATCAGGGCATATCCCCTCCAGCCCCCTGCCGTGAGCCGCTCTAGGCAGGGGGCTGGGAGCACCCCCACGACCCTAGCTCACACACCCAGCCCTCTGCCCTGACCCCTACACTGTCCCACCCCCCTAGCCCTGACTCCAGCACCCCCCACACATACTCAGCCCCCCATGCCCTGACTCCTGCACCCTCCTCATACACCCCCACATCCCATGTCCTGACTCTTGCGCCCCCCACATTCCCATCCTGAGCACCAAACGGCAGCTCCTGCACCCCCCCCACCACATTCCCACCTGCACCCCTCACACCAAATGGGAGCTGCCCAGGTAAGCACTCCACACCCAAACCTCCTGCCCCGACCCTGAGCCCCCTCCCTCATTCTAGCTCCTGGCCAGACCCTACACCCCAGCCTGCTCCTTCACCCCCAGCCCTGTGCTCAGTGCAACCCCACCCTCAGCTCCGTGCACAGAGAGAGGAAGAGAATGAGCTAGAACCAGGGAGAAGGTAGGTACCCGCTCTATGTGGGTAGGGCTGGGATCCCAGACCAGTAACGGGCTGAGTGGGGCCGGTAGCTGGGACCCTGGCTGGCAGGAGCCGGCGGTCGGAACCGCAGACCAGCAGTGGGCTGAGCGGCAGCAGGCTGAGCCACTCAGCCCATGGCCGGTCTGGGGTTCTGGCTGCTGGCCCTTGGCCAGCCGGGGTCCCGGCTGCAGGCCCCGCTCAGCCTGCTGCCAGCCTAGGTGAACGGAACCCCAGGCTGGCCGCGGGCTGAGCGGGCCGGCGGTGTAAGATCTGCATTTTAATTTAATTTTAAATGAAGCTTCTTAAACATTTTGAAAACCTTGTTTACTTTACATACGACAATAGTTTAGTTATATAATATGGAGACTTATAGAGAGAGACCTTCTAAAAAACGTTAAAATGTATCACTGGCATGTGAAACCTTCAAATAAAGTGAATAAATGAAGACTCGGCACACCGCTGCTGAAAAGTTGCCGACCCCTGCCCTAATGTCTCCACACACAAAAAAAGTGGCTTTTTTGCGTTTTAATTTAATTGCATGATTTGCTCTTTTAGTTTTAAGGCATGGATTGTTGGGTTATGCAATAAGCGCCGAACTGCGTAATCTAGATGTTGTAGACATGTATAGAAAGCCCGCGTTCGCTCGCAGCATGCGTCCCCATGACTGCGGCACCGCATTCCCATTGGTCCTCCCCTCCCCCTCCGACTACTATTCTAGAACATTCTTTGACCCGTATAAGCAGCCGCGTCAGGCGTGCCCAGCACAGTGTCTACAGTGTTTGCCATCTTTGTCGCGTGTACTCTGCTGAAATAGCACAACAAGCCCGTGGCTTTACGTTTTAATTCAATCGTATGATACCCCCTTTTAATTTTAAAATATGGATGGGTTCGTTGTTAAGATAAGAAAAGGAGCAGACAAACTGAGTGATAATGAACGTGCTGATCGTAGTGCAAATACCTCGGACTCCTGGGTTAAAAACTTACATGAAGAGAATGCTGCCACCAGTTCCAGTGCGTGCACTAAACTGAGTAATAACCAATGGAAGCAGACTTTGTCTCTTAGATTAGAACGCCAGTCTCGATTATCTAGAGGTCCTTATCAGCCTAGACTGAGCATGTTTCCGAGAAGTAAAATAGAGACTAAACAAAGAAGTTTTCAGTCTGATTGGATGACAAGTCTAGGTGGTTAGAATACAGCCCATCAAAGGACGCAGCATTTTGCTTTTGCTGCCATTTCGTCTCCTCTAATGATGCAGCAAACAAAGGTCACACTGATCCAGCATTTATTGATAAGGGATTCAGAAACTGGCATAGGGCTAACGAATGTTTTAAAAACCACCAGCTGTCAAAATCTCACGTGTTGAGCTGTTTTTCATGGTCTAGTTTTAATGAAGGGAAACCTGTTGATGTATTGTTGGATGAGGGCAAGCAGGCTTATCTGTCTAAACAAGAAGAAGAACGGTGCCATAACCAAAGTGTAATGGAGCGACTGATTGACATTGTTCTGTGTTTGGTGAAAGGTGGGAGACCATTCAGGGATCACAATGAAAAAGCTGACAGTTTTGAGAAAGGTTTATTTCTAAATCTTGTCAATACACTCCAAAAATATGATCCCGAAATGGCAAAGCATGTGCAACAATCTCCTCGAAATGCTACCTATCGGAGTAATCGCATCCAAAATGATTGAATTGTGGCCTTGCACAACATTGTGCAACAAAAGTTTGTGTCTTCACGAAATGGAAAAATGGTCTCAATAATTGCCGACGACACTACTGACTGTGGACACCATGAGCAGATGTCCATTGTGGTGCGGTATTTTGACAATGAAAAACATAGACCAGTTGAACATTTTGTGTCTGTTTGGAGACTATTAACGGTTAATGCTCAAGTCTATTTTTGACCAGTTAAATGATGTCCTTGGCATTCTTAAAATTGACGGGTCATCAGTGATGTCTGTCTGTTTTGATGGTGCATCTACTATGTCTGGATGTACTGTGGGAGTTCAAATGAAATGTAAAGAAAGAAACAGTGAAATACTCTATGTACACTGCTATGCGCATTGTTTGAACCTTGCCCTAGAAGATGCATGCACTGCAAGTAAACAAAACAGAACTATCTTTGATTTTTTTTGGTGTTATTCAGACTCTTTATGACTTTATGGAGGGGAGTCCTGTGCGATGTGGAGTAATGGAGAAGATTTCACAAGAAGTAGGATCCCAGTTGAAGACTTTGAAGTCCCTGTCAAACATAAGATGGGCATGCAGAGCAGAAGCAGTGGCTGCTGTAAAAAAAAAAACTACTCCATCATTTTACAAGCTTTACAAGAGATTATCGAAACAACTGGCCTTGCTGACACTAAAATAAAAGCCAGAGGCCTTATCCATGAACTAAAGTCATTCAAGTTCATCTTTGCCCTTCACATGATGCACCCTATTCTCCAGATGGCAGTAAAAGTGAGTAAGCTCTTCAAGCTCCAAATCTCAATTTACAAAAAGAAAAGGGGTACTTGTGGCACCTTAGAGACTAACCAATTTATTTGAGCATGAGCTTTCGTGAGCTACAGCTCACTTCATCGGATGCATAAAAGTGGAAAATGTAGTGAGGATGTTTTTATACACACAGACCATGAAAAAATGGGTGTTTATCACTTCAAAAGGTTTTCTCCCCCCCACCCCACTCTCCTGCTGGTAATAGCTTATCTAAAGTGATCATTCTCCTTACAATGTGAATGATAATCAAGGTGGGCCATTTCCAGCACAAATCCAGGTTTTGCTCCAACCCCTCAGACAGAGACAAACACCTACAAGATCTCTATCAAGCATTCTTACAACTACAATACCCACCTGCTGAAGTGAAGAAACAGACTGACAGAGCCAGAAGAGTTCCCAGAAGTTACCTACTACAGGACAGGCCCAACAAAGAAAATAACAGAACGCCACTAGCCGTCACCTTCAGCCCCCAACTAAAACCCCTCCAACGTATCATCAAGGCTCTACAACCTATCCTGAAGGACGACCCATCACTCTCACAAATCTTGGGAGACAGGCCAGTCCTTGCCTACAGACAGCCCCCCAACCTGAGGCAAATACTCACCACCAACTACATACCACACAACAGAACCACTAACCCAGGAACCTATCCCTGCAACAAAGCCCGTCGCCAACTGTGCCCACATATCTATTCAGGGGACACCATCACAGGGCCTAATAACATCAGCCACACTATCAGAGGCTCGTTCACCTGCACATCTGCCAATGTGATATATGCCATCATGTGCCAGCAATGCCCCTCTGCCATGTTCATTGGTCAAACTGGACAGTCTCTACGTAAAAGAATAAATGGACACAAATCAGATGTCAAGAATTATTACATTCATAAATCAGTCGGAGAACACTTCAATCTCTCTGGTCACACAATTACAGACATGAAAGCTGCGATATTACAACAAAAAAACTTCAAAACCAGAGTCCAGTGAGAGACTGCTGAATTGGAATTAATTTGCAAATTGGATACAATTAACTTAGGCTTGAATAGAGACTGGGAGTGGTTAAGTCATTATGCAAGGTAACCTATTTCCCCTTGTTTTTTCCTACCGCCCCCCCCCCGCCCCCCCGTTCCTCAGACATTCTTGTTAAACCCTGGATTTGTGCTGGAAATGGACCACCTTGATTATCATACACATTGTAAGGAGAGTGATCACTTTAGATAAGCTATTACCAGCAGGAGAGTGGGGTGCAGGGACAAAACCTTTTGAAGTGATAAACACCCATTTTTTCATGGTCTGTGTGTATAAAAACATCCTCACTGCATTTTCCACTTTTATGCATCCGATGAAGTGAGCTGTAGCTCATGAAAGCTTATGCTCAAATAAATTGGTTAGTCTCTAAGTACTCCTTTTCTTTTTGCGAATACAGACTAACATGGCTGCTACTCTGAAATCTCAATTTACTTACTCAACTTACTTACTGCAACGACACGGGTGAAAAACTTGTGTAACTCTTTGGCTGTGATGAGAAGTGGCCCAGAATATTTTCAATCTATTTTCAATGACAGGGTGAAAATGTGTGTAGAGAGTGATATATCTATCCCTCCAGTTAAGAAGAGAAAAACGTCCACTCGCACTGATGATGCGTTTGAGTCCCAGCATCACTTTGATACCAAAGGGGAGCAGGAGAGAATAACTTCATTTTCCCCACTCCTAGACTCAACGATTACCAGCATTGACCAGCGATTTGAACAGGAGACTTGTAAAATTGTGACTGCAATGGGTAAACTGCTGAGCTTAGACCTTGGCAGGGACGATATGAGAATCATTGCCAACAAATGTGAAGTGTCCTTGGATGAGTTGGAAGCTGAAGTGGGATTGCGTCAGGGTGATGACGGATCTGTTGCTGAAGGTAGCACTACGACCACCACCAGAGAGTGGCTTGAGAGGCTAAAGGAGTCGGATCGGTCTTCCATGTTCCAGGCCTTTTACAAATCTCTTCAATGCTTTGCAGTCTTACCTGTTACAAGCTGTTCATGTGAACGAGCCTTTTCTAAACTAGCACATGTAAAAAACAAACTAAGAAGTACAGTGTCCCAACAAAAAGAAAAGGAGTACTTGTGGCACCTTAGAGACTAACCAATTTATTTGAGCATAAGCTTCCGTGAGCTACAGCTCACTTCATCGGATGCATACTGTGGAAACTGCAGAAGACATTATATACACAGAGACCATGAAACAATACCTCCTCCCACCCCACTCTCCTGCTACACCTACTACAGGACAGGCCTAACAAAGAAAATAACAGAACGCCACTAGCCGTCACCTTCAGCCCCCAACTAAAACCTCTCCAGCGCATCATCAAGGATCTACAGCCTATCCTGAAGGATGACCCATCAGTCTCACAGATCTTGGGAGACAGGCCAGTCCTTGCTTACAGACAGCCCCCCAGCCTGAAGCAAATACTCACCAGCAACCACACAACAGAACCACTAACCCAGGAACCAATCCTTGCAACAAAGCCCGTCGCCAACTGTGCCCACATATCTATTCAGGGGACACCATCGTAGGGCCTAATCACATCAGCCACACCATCAGAGGCTCGTTCACCTGCACATCCACCAATGTGATATATGCCATCATGTGCCAGCAATGCCCCTCTGCCATGTACATTGGTCAAACTGGACAGTCTCTACGTAAAAGAATAAATGGACACAAATCAGATGTCAAGAATTATAACATTCATAAACCAGTCGGAGAACACTTCAATCTCTCTGGTCACGCAATTACAGACATGAAGGTCGCTATCTTAAAACAAAAAAACTTCAAATCCGGACTCCAGCGAGAAACTGCTGAATTGGAATTCATTTGCAAATTGGATACTATTAATTTGGGCTTAAATAGAGACTGGGAGTGGCTAAGTCATTATGCAAGGTAGCCTATTTCCCCTTGTTTTTTCCTAACCCCCCCTCCCACGCAGACGTTCTGGTTAAACTTGGATTTATGCTGGAAATGGCCCACCTTGATTGTCATACACATTGTAAGGAGAGTGTCAGTTTGGATGAGCTATTACCAACAAGAGAGTGAGTTTGTGTGTGTGGGGGGGGGGGGGGAGGGGGGGCAGAGGGTGAGAAAACCTGGATTAGTGCTTGAAATGGCCCAACTTGATTATCATACACATTGTAAGGAGAGTGATCACTTTAGATAAGCTATTACCAGCAGGAGAGTGGGGTGGGAGGAGGTATTGTTTCATGGTCTCTGTGTATATAATGTCTTCTGCAGTTTCCACAGTATGCAGCCGATGAAGTGAGCTGTAGCTCACGAAAGCTTATGCTCAAATAAATTGGTTAGTCTCTAAGGTGCCACAAGTACTCCCTTTCTTTTTGCGAATACAGACTAACACGGCTGTTAGTCTGAAAAGTGTCCCAACAGCGCCTCGCCTCACTCATGATTTTGTACATTGAACAAGAATTGGCTTCGTCAGTTAATTACAATGATG